>NC_133328.1:295344511-295944511 GCF_042186555.1 Aquarana catesbeiana
GTTCAGTTATTTCTTCAGTGTTGTCACATAAAAAGATATAATAAAATATTTACAAAAATGTGAGGGGTGTACTCACTTTTGTTAGATACTGTAAGTATATATATATATATATATATATATATATATATATATATATATATATATATATATATATATATATATATATATAGTCAGAGTCCGGATACTGGAGGAACGTATTACCCCAACTATGTCGACCTGAGGTGTGCCATGGTCGCATGTAAGAGTATGCTTAAGGTGTGCTTAAGAGTACCAGACGCCGTCATTATACTGCGGCAGGTCGGCACGATCCCGCAAACCGTCATAGCTATACGTCGGCCTGTTAAGCGGGATAGCAGGCGCGCGCCCACTGCACAGCGGGGGTGCTGATGCTCGTGACCGGCGGTCGCGGTTAACGCTGGCTACGAGCGATCGCGGGCACGAGAGGCAGAACAGGGACGTGTGTGTGTGTATATAAATACACACATCTCAGTTCTGTGAAGAGAGGAGAGAGAGATCGCAAGTTCCTATGAGCTGGGAACCACGATCTCTCATCTCCTATAGTCAGTCCCATTCCCCACAGTTAGAACACACACCTAGGGAACACAGTTAACCCCTTGATCGCCCCCTAGTGTTAACCCCTTCCCTGACAGTGACATTTATACAGTTATCAGTGCATTTTTATAGCACTGATCGCTGTATAATTGTCAATCGACAAAAAAATGTGTCAAAAGTGTCCTATGTGTCCGCCATAATGTCGCAGTCTCGATAAAAATAAAAGATCGCTGCCATTACTAATAAAAAATAATAATAATAATAATAATAAAAATGCCATAACTATTCCCTATTTTGTAGATGCTATAACTTTTGCGCAAACCAATCAATATATACGCTTTTTGCCATTTTTATTACCAAAAATATGTAGAAGAATACATATCAACCTAAACTGAGGAAAAAATGTGTTTTTAAAAACAATTGGGGATATTTATTACAGCAAAAAGTACAAAATATTGTGTTTTTTTCAAAATTGTCGCTCTTTTTTTGTTTATAGCGCAAAAAATAAAAACCCGCAGAGATGATCAAATACCACCAAAAGAAAGCTCTATTTGTGGGAAAAAAAGGACGTCAATTTTGTTTGGGTACAGCGTTGCACAACTGCGCAATTGTCAGTTAAAGTGCCATATAGCAAAAAAAATGGCCTGGTCATTGAGCAGCCAATTCTTTCGGGGCTTAAAAGAGGGCATACCCTGGATATGAAATATCAGGGGTATGGGTGGGAGGGAACCCGGAAATGCTAGCCGACAACTGCAGGGAGAAGGGGGGGGGGGATTATAAGCCCCGGACTCCTCCTACAAATACAGGCTAGCCAATGGCCAGCCTAACATATATAGGCCAGTATGGTGGCCTGAATTTATGGGAGGAGCCCGGGAGAATATTTAAGCAGCCCACTCGCCCATGCTCTGTCGGTTCCAGTGCACGATTCGTTACATCAGCAGGCCGACTCTTCAGCTCACTTTGGGTTTGTGAATCTGTTGTTTCCGAATACAATGTGTTGCGGTTGCTTATTCGTAGCTTTTCGTTCAAATCTCGCTCGCAGGTAGGAGTCATTACTTTGCATTCGTATCATGTCCTAAGCGTTGCATCCCCCATGTCCTGTGTTCAGTTCCCGGAACTTATGAATCGTTCATACACGGTTCTTCCCAACTTGCTAAATTAAGTTATTTTGTGTGCGTCATGCACAACGCCACACCACACTCTTCGGATGCATGCTCGCTACAGACCGATGCGGACCCAGTCGTATGCCCATTGTCGCAGATAGGATTCATTAGCAACTTTTCTCATGTCAATTCATAGTCACTCGCAGTGTCACCCATACCATGGGTTTGGATACCGCAGTGGAACTTAAGAATCGTTCATACACGGTTCTTCCCCCTGTTACTTGCCAAAACAAGATATCTTGTGTGCGTCATGCACGGCACCACACCACATTCTTTGAGTACATTACATATCCATTTCAGACCGATACAGACCCAGTCGCACGGCCATTATCGCAGATAGGATTTGTTACCATGTTGTCGTGTCAAATCGTAGCCACTCGCAGTGTCACCCATACCACGTGGAACTTACGAATCATTTGTAAGCACTTCTCTCATTCTATTTTTCCACACCAAACTTTGTTGTTTTGCCTCGTGCAAAGCATCATGCCACACCTTCCCAATACGTTGCACTCCCACCACAGTCCACCGCGAACCGCTCGCATGGCTCACTGTCGCAGGTAAGATTCATTACCACATTCTTTATGTCTTATCAATTCGTTACCATTCGTGGTCTCCCATGTCGTTCGTTAGTTCCCCCTATGGAACCTATCAACCGAATGGATATTGTCCTGATCCCTTATACTGCCTGTTGAGACTCTTGCAACCACGCAAAATCATCTCAGCAGCCCGACATCCTTGTTGAGACCCTTGCAAACACGCAATACTGTCTCGAGCAACCTCCCACTCATCAAGACCTTTGTGACCACGCCGTCTCGCCCCCGCAACATGACATTCATTGAGACCCTTTCAGCCAGACAAATCATCTTAGCAGCCTGACACTCTTGTTGAGACTCTTGCAAATGCAAAATTGTCTCTGCAAACCCGACACCTATTGAGACCCTTGCAATACGTTCTCAGCAACCTGACACTCATTTGAGACCCTTGCAAAACACAATATCATCTCAGCAACCTCACACTCGTCCAGACATTTATGACCACGAAATCTCATCTCAGCAACCCGACACCCATTCAGACCCTTGCAGCCATACAAAATTGTCTCAGAAACCTCTCACTCGAGACCCTTGCAACCACGCAATATCGTCTCAGCAAACCAAACCAAACTAAGACCCTTGCAACCACGCAATGTCGTCTCAAAAAACAAACCTTCATACTCATCGAGACCCCTGCAACCACGCAATATCGTCTCCAGTAGTATAAAACACTTCACGGCACGCACCTACGTGCAAACCCACATACAAACTAACTTGTAAACACACCTCACTGGCAAACAATCAGCTACACAACATGCAGCGGCTCCCAGTTGGCCAGTCATCTCTAGTGGCACACTCATCTTTTTCTCTGTCTTTCCCCCTGAGGTTAGTTCAGGTTTTCATCCGGCACCAGGTTGGACTTTATCTTCCCAGATAAAAAAAAATATATATATATATATATATATATATATATATATATATATATATATATATATTAGGAGGGGAAGTACGTATAGTTTGCATCTTCACCAGGGTTAGTCGCATGACAGGGGTGAGCCAGTTAATTTCAGGTATAGTCACACCAGGCCCACTGTCAGGCGGTTATCCACCACCTCGATGACTTCCTGCTCACCGAGCAACCAGGCACACCACTGGCAGATCTAGACAGGTTGAGAATAGTGTTCAGCAATCTCAACATGCCCATAGCCGAGCATTAGGTGGAAGACCCGGCACACTATATCACCCTCCTAGGTGTCACTCTGGACACGCATACCATAGCCTGCCCCCCCCCCCAACAAAATAGCCCGTACCAGGACAGTTATCCACAAATTCACCCGGTCACAAGGGTGCACCATGAGGCAGTTGCAATTCTTACTAGGGATGCTGAACTTCACAATGAGGATTATTCCTCAAGAATGGTCCTTTATATCACAGCTTTTAGTCTTTCTCACAACAGTGCAAGATCCAGACCAAGTTATCAAACTAGACCAAGCAGCAGTAGCAGACTTAGCTATGTGGTACAAGTTCCTCACCAGCTGGAACGGCATTTCAATGTTCATCCCGGCAGTGTCAGCTGAGCCACCACGGGTGGTCACCGATGCCGCAGCCTCCACGGGCTTTGCGGACATCTTTCAGCCGCCACTGGTACGCCGAACCTTGGTCCCCAGAAATTCTCTTAAATTTGTGCTTTCACCCAGTCTTCATCACTCTTTGAGCTGTAGCCTATCGTGGGGCCACACTTGGAAAGGACAGACAGTGCTCTTCACCACGGACAATCAGGCCACGGCAGACATCAATAAAGGTAGATCTAAGTCTCTCCCCATCATGTCCTTCCTGTCACCAGTTTAATATCTTCTGTAGACATATTCCAGGCAAATGCAAAGTCACAGCTGATGCACTGTCCCGTTTCAAGCTTACTTTGTTTTTCCAGCAGGAGCCTGGAGCCGACCCAACAACTACGTTGCGGATGATGGACTGAAGTTGCATCTCGCCAACGCAACCCAGCTCATTAACCACTCCTTGGCACGCAACACACTGAAGGCCTATCGCACTGCTTGGAACACTTACTGCAAGTTTTTGGCCTCTTGCCCTGGAGCAGCGATGGGCGACGTTAGACACGTGCTAGCCTTCATATTGTTGCCACACGCAGCTGGCCCTTTCTCACAATATTATCAGGCTATACCTAGCCGACGTCCAGCATTTCCTGTCCTTACAGGACCCCAGTAAACCATTTATTGAGCCAATGAACCAATTGAGCAATTTGTAGTTTGAGTACCACATTACCCAGATGACTTTGACCATTGCCAGACTGAGACAAGGGACCCTGTCTAAAGCTAGCCATACACCTGTAGAAAAATCATTTAAACGAGTTTTCGAAAAACACATGGTCGTGAGAGCAAACGATTTTGCCTTCATGTAATGACCGAAATTTGATAGCTAAATCGTTCAACTGACATAAATTGATCAATTTTTCATTCGTTTTGTCACATAAGCAAACCGTTTGGGCGAGAAACACATTAACCTTTCAATTTATCGTCCGTTCGGCCGAAGTTTTCCAAAATTTCCTTCGATTTTTCGGCTCAAAAACATCACAACCGATTTTCGATTTGTGCCCATTAACTTGACCATAAACGGATCAACTTTCCAAATGAAAGATTTTCAAACGATTTTTCATCTAGTGTATGGTCACCATTACACCAACAATATTGAGGCTGGGTTCACACTAGTGCGAATTGGATGTGAGTTTCCCTCCACATCCAATTCGCATGACAGGAGATAGTGACGGGCTCTCAATAGAGCTGGTTCACAGATGTCCATGGTGACTCCCGAGCGAATTGCACAGGGGACCTGTGCATCTTTGGCTCCATTTTAGGTCTGAATTCAGGCCTGATTCGTCCCTGTAACGGAGAACAGGGACGCACCGGACCCCTGCTGTCAACCGAATCAGCATTAGATGTGAACCCAGCCTGAAAGCTGTAGCTAGCCTAAAGCAGTGCTCATCACAGGACACATGGAACTTTTGTTGACAGCATTAGGTTTTGCTCCTTGTTTGTGTAAGCCCCGAGTTATGCATTTTGGTTGCTTTCCAAACTGTAACAGGAGACCATGTTGACTGTTAGCATAGTCCCTATGCTTGACAGGGAAACTGTAAATGTAGCATTTTGGCAAGAACTTTGCAGCACTATGACAGGGAAGTGGCCATTCCCCAGTCTGCATGCCTTTATAATAAATAAAACACTAACAAACAAAAAAAGTTATTTCCAAATGGCTGTATTGCAATATAGAAAAAAGCAGAATACCAAGAATATTTGGCTGCAGCAAATGAGTGCTTTTGAGATGTCACAAAAAACAGTAAACGGCTGCAGCAGAACTTATTAAACCAACCCGGATCCCATAGGTTACTACTATTTTAAATACACATTTTGAATATGTATGAGCCCCAATATTCATTTTTACACAGAAAAAATAAAAATAAAAAAACTGGCAAATAATCACCGATTACAAGCAAGAAAATGTTTTAGAAATGCAGACCAGAACTACTGTAATTTTAGGAACAAGCCCTGTATACTTTTTGAGCCATCCACACTCAGTGTGTATTCATTGCTAGTGAAACTAAACTGCAGAGAATATTTCTGCAAAGTTGGAAGGCCTGTTCGACCACCATTTCCCATTTGCACCCTAATCCACTACTGGAGCCCCCTAAGGAATTGTTTACACCTGCTTTACTCTCTGAAAAAGGAGCCATGTTTGGATCACTCTTCAAAGAGCATTTGACAGGCGGTAAGGAGGCATTGTATCTTCTCCTCACCGCCACTTCCAACCCCCCAAATAATGGACAAATGCACTACAATCATGGATCCTTCCTGGTTGCAGAGCAACCCCATTCACTTGCAGCAAAAGGGAAGGCCGTTGAGGGGCAGTAAAAATGAGTCTCAACTGTGGGGTTTTACCACCTCCTAATTCCAAGTGTAAACAAGCCCTAAAAGCCTATACAAAAAGTGACTTTAACAAACTCAGTTTTTGTGTATGGCTAAGCGTGCTGCCCCCTCCTCCTCATAAAAAGTAATCATACCTGGCGACTGGCTGCTTAGGCACTGAGCACTAAATTATGGAAGTAAGGGAGCATCTAACACTGTATTAATTTACATTATTTAGATAGCATAACATTTACTTTAAAAAAGGTAAACCTGTTAAAACCTGGGAAATTAAAGTAGAGTGAATGATGATAAATGGTTACCTTCTTTGAAACGGCTTGTCAAAACAATCATTATAGCCAGAGGTATAAGCAGCTAACAGTACACATAAATCCAACAGTAAGATCAAGATTAACTGTTACAGAAAAAAAGTTGTGAGTTACATCTTTAGCTGCCTATATATCTCTTAAACTGATTATTTTGGCATGTGGTTTTTACTGAAGGCAAACCTCGGCTTATGACCATGCCCCCCCCCACCCCACCACATGCTCAGTGTGACTCACCCTAGGCTTGCTTTACTTCCACCCATGCTGCAGTTGTTACGCTGAGCATCCCTTTATTAAATAAATAAGACACCATTAGAAAACTACATACCAAAGTGAAAGAGTAGAATGAGCCAAATAGGAATTGAAATGGCAGTTAGATATCGCTGGGTAACTACATTCCACTTGAACGAAACTGCCAGCATATACCCAATGACTAGTGTCCAAATCTGGGGAAAGAAAAAAAAAATTACAATACAATTACCAAGAAAAAAAGGATTCTATGTCCAGTAAAACTATAAATACAACTCCAAATTATAGCTTATTCCCTCTGTTCAACAATGGAAACGAAACCATATGAACATTTATGTTGTCCATACAGTCACTGCACAACACACAAAGCAAATTAAATTCCTTTCCAACCATTTTCAAGAGGGACTGAATAATGTGTACATATTCATGCAGACCAAAAAATCCACCACATTACAGATGCCTTATTGATTTGTTCAGTTTATGTTTAAAGCGGGGTTCCACCCAAATTTTGAACATTATCTCTATGCATTCTCTTCCTTGCCTAGATGCTGACATGCTGTGTAAAAAAATTTAAATCGACGTAATTACCTTTTTTTTTCTAATCTTCTTAGCACTTCCTGGTTTTCCTCCCATGGGAGTAGACGTGTTTCTAGCTTCTCCCAGACCTCCCACAGTCCCCTGGGAGCTAGTCTCAGGCTTCCCAGCATGCATTGTGCAACAGTGTCATCACAACATCTCGGTAAATGCTGGGAGCACAGCATTCACCGCATCCAGGAAATAAATGCTTGTGGGCTTCAAATGCCCACAATGAAGATGGAAACCGCCTTCAATTAATTTTATAAGTTATTCTTTACAACAAAATCGGACACAGGCGGACTTATTACACAGAACATGTGAGTAGATAATCATGAGAAGAAAAGTTTGTGAATGAACTCCAAAAAAAAAAAAAAAACGATAGATAGGTGGACCCCCGCTTTAAATTAGTTATCGGTTTGGAGAGTAGTATTACTTTTACTCTATGCATTGTCTCCAAAAGGAAATGTACAATGGGAAATACAGTAGCTGAGTTCCTCTAAAAAAAAAAAAAATGTATTTCCTGCAACAATAGGTTGCTCTATTAACACAGACAAGGTTGATTTGTGAATCCCTCTGGCCGAGCCATTGTCTTCTCCCGATGGGGCGGGGGGCAGTATAACCACAGGTAAAACCCGTCAAAAACTCGCATAGCATGATACCATATAAACCTATTTTATTAAATAAATAAGGGAACAAAGACCCACTTCATATACCGCTTTTTGTTCTTGTTTACGCCCTTGACGACTTTTAACATGTGAGTTTCATTTTTATTTATTTAATAAGTTTATACGGTATCACGCTATGCGAGTTTTTCATCTATTTTCACATGGTATGCGAACATCGGTTTGGGGCCCCCCATTGGAGCATTACCCTTATGCCGTTGTCTGAGATCGTTGGTACCAAGCTGCTGTCCTGATGTAGGATCCATTGTGGCTGTCCCAGGAGATGTACCCCTCCAGCCAGCTGGTTTAAAAGCCTTTGAGACTTGGGCAATATAAGCCTTCCCAAGTCACCAACATCTGGTAAGCCTCCTAAGAACCTTGGTGGTGGCTCCCTTACTATCCTAGTCTCCCTTGAAGCATTGATGTTTATGAATACTGGTCCTGGTGTGCAAGGATTTCCTTTACATCTTTGGACTTAACATATATTAGTTTTTACTAACATATGCCTGGACTGCTGTCTTTTTTAAAAAATAAATATTTTTTTGTTGTGTATATTGGCACTTTAATTCACACTGGTCACCTCTTTCCTATTTATAAATTTGTATCACTAGCATGCACATATACAGTGGGGATGGAACGTATTTAGACCCCCTTCAATTTTTCACTCTTTGTTATTTTGCAGCCATTTGCTAAAATCATTTAAGTTCATTTTTTTCCTCATTAATGTACACACAGCACCCCATATTGACAGAAAAACACAGAATTGTTGACATTTTTGCAGATTTATTAAAAAAGAAAAACTGAAAAATCACATGGTCCTAAGTATTCAGACCCTTTGCTCAGTATTTAGTAGAAGCACTGTTTTGATCTAATACAGCCATGAGTCTTTTTGGGAAAGATGCAACAAGTTTTTCACACCTGGATTTGGGGATCCTCTGCCATTCCTCCTTGCAGATCCTCTCCAGTTCTGTCAGGTTGGATGGTAAACGTTGGTGGACAGCCATTTTTAGGTCTTACCAGAGATGCTCAATTCGGTTTAAGTCAGGGCTCTGGCTGGGCCATTCAAGAACAGTCACGGAGTTGTTGTGAAGCCACTCCTTCGTTATTTAAGCTGTGTGTATAGGGTCATTGTCTTGTTGGAAGGTAAGCCTTCGGCCCAGTCTGAGGTCCTGAGCACTCCGGAGAAGGTTTTCGTCCAGGATATCCCTGTACTTGGCCGCATTCATCTTTCCCTCGATTGCAAACAGTTGTCTTGTCCCTGCAGCTGAAAAACACCCCCACAGCATGATGCTGCCACCACCATACCTCACTGTTGGGACTGTATTGGACAGGTGATGAGCAGTGCCTGGTTTTCTCCACACATACCGCTTAGAATTAAGGCCAAAAAGTTCTATCTTGGTCTCATCAGACCAGAGAATCTTATTTCTCACCATCTTGGAGTCCTCCAGGTGTTTTTTTTAGCAAACTCCTTGCAGGCTTTCATGTGTCTTGCACTGAGGAGAGGCTTCCATCGGGCCACTCTGCCATAAAGCCCCGACTGGTGGAGGGCTGCAGTGATGGTTGACTTTCTACAACTTTCTCCCATCTCCCGACTGCATCTCTGGAGCTCAGCCACAGTGATCTTTGGGTTCTTCTTTACCTATTTCACCAAGGTTCTTCTCCCCCGATAGCGGTTTATCCAGACGGCCAGCTCTAGGAAGGGTTCTGGTCGTCCCAAATGTCTTCCTTTTAAGGATTATGGAGGCCACTGTGCTCTTAGGAACCTTAAGTGCAGCAGAATTTTTTTAGCAACCTTGGCCAGATCTGTGCCTTGCCATAATTCTGTCTCTGAGCTCTTCAGGCAGCTCCTTTGACCTCATGATTCTCATTTGCTCTGACATGCACTGTGAGCTGTAAGGTCTTATATAGACAGGTGTGTGGCTTTCCTAATCAAGTCCAATCAGTATAATCAAACACAGCTGGACTCAAATGAAGGTGTAGAACCATTTCAAGGATGATCAGAAGAAATGGACAGCACCAGAGTTAAATATATGAGTGTCACAGCAAAGGGTCTGAATACTTAGGACCATGTGATATTTCAGTTTTTCTTTTTTATTAAATCTGCAAAAATGTCAACAATTCTGTGTTTTTCTGTCAATATGGGGTGCTGTGTGTACATTAATAAGGAAAAAATGAACTTAAATGATTTTAGCAAATGGCTGCAATATAACAAAGAGTAAAAAATTTAAAGGGGTCTGAATACTTTCCGTCCCCACTGTATACTGTAATATGTATTTTGCACAGGGTATGATTATATCATATCCATGTATATCCCTTGAATTGGGATTTTTTCACTGATTATTTTAGGATTCATTTATTTTGTCTCTATATCCCTTGATATTGGGATTCTAACTCTGGTTTTATTATCTTTAAAGTTAATGTTTATTTAGGTTTATAGCGCTACACTTTCATATTCACATTTCGGAGTTCTTAACCACTTAAGGACCGAGCCTCTTTCTGAGATTTGGTGTTTACAAGTTAAAGCGGAGTTCTAACCATAAAATCAACTTTGCAGAAATCACCAGCATTATGTATCAGCGAAAACATTTGGAAATTTTTTTTTTTTTTTTTTTACTCATGCCTTCAGCACTGCCACTTCCTCTCCATGGCGCCTGACGTCATTTCCCTCTGTGCTCGCTAGTGCTCCTGGGAGATGTTTGTCATAATTTCAGTCAGTGGGCAGCGCCGAGGGCTTCATTGCCATCCCAATGGGACGGGCACTTCAGCCGCCGACGCCCGTTGTGATGGCAACGTCAGATGTGTACCGCGCTGCAAGCCGTACCTCCTGCGCATGCACAAGAACGGGCGGTGCATGCTGGTCGCTCAGCTGCACCTGATCCCGGAAGATAGTTCTTGTGTACTTCACATGCCCACAAGCACTATGGAAATTGTCAGGAAAGAGGAATGTAAGATATCTTCCTCTATTAAATTGGCAATCGAGCGGCGATTTATCACAGAAACGTGAGTGCTATAAATAAGAGTTTGAAACAAACGATATTCATCCAAAAAAATTTAAAAATTTCAACAGTTGGAACTCCGCTTTAAAAACTGTTTTTTTTTTGCTAGAAAATTTACTTAGAACCCTCAAACATTATTTTTTTTTTTCAACACCCTAGAGAATAAAATGGCTGTTGTAATACTGTGTCAAATATTTGCGCAGCGGTCTTACAAGTGCACTTTTTTTGTAAAAAAATACACTTTTTTGAATTAAAAAATAAGACAACAGTAAAGTTAGCCCATTTTTTTTTTTTTTAAATAGTGAAAGATAATGTTACACCGAGTCAATTGATACCCAAAGTGTTACGCTTCAAAATTGCGCCCGCACGTGGAATGGCGGCAAACTTTTACCCTTAAAAATCTCCATAGGTGACGTTTAAAAAAATTCTACAGGTTGAATGTTTTGAGTTACAGAGGAGGTCTAGAATTATTGCTCTCGCTCTACCGGTCGCGACAATACCTCACGTGTGGTTTGTACACTGTTTTCATATGCGGGTGCTGCTCACGTGTGCATTCACTTCTGCACACGAGCTCGGTGGGGCATGTTTAAAAAAAAAAAATTTTCTTATTTATTTTACCTTTTATTTTTACACTGTTCTTTTGAAAAAAAATTGTGTCACTTTATTCCTATTACAAGAAATGTAAACATCCTTTGTAATAGAAAAAAAAAAGCATGACAGGACTTCTTAAATATAAGATCTGGTGTCAAAAAGACCTCAGATCTCATATTTACACTAAAATAAAAAGAAAAAAAAAATGTCTCTTTAAGAGCTGTGGGTGGAAGTGAAGTTAAGTTTTGATGTCGCTTCCGCCCTGCAATGGTATGGGGACGGGTGGGGGCCATCCTCCCCTCACTCGTCTCCCTACCAAGCCAGGGAGAGGACCCGATCGCCTCCGGAGGGGGACCTCTCCCACTGCCGATAAAAGTGATCTTGTGGCTAAACCGCCGCAGAGACCACTTTTATCTGAAACAGGACCGCTCACTGAAGAAGATTCCAGGGTTATGGTAGCTAGCTGCTGCCATAACAACTATATCCCTCTTCAAAGTGCTGACATATATCGGTGTTAGCCGGTCCGGAAGTGGTTAAATAGCTAAGGGGCAGGGCCACATCACCTGGTGGCACCTCCCCTTGTGATGTCATGGGCCGCTGCATACTGGGTTGGTGACATCACAGGGGGCGGTGCCATCAGGTGACATTGTTGGGTGGCCCATCCCTCATTTAGGAACTGTCACACGGCAGAGCAGGCAGACAGCGGGAGCCTTCGCCGCATGTCTAGCGGCGTGCATGAAGACTTACGATGGATCTACACCGGGGGGACATTGTTTTTTTTTATTTTTTTAGTAAAGGACATGTCAAAAACTCGTTTTGTGTCTTTACTCACTTTCATCGCTTTTTTGGTGAATGGGTAGGGGTACTATGGAGGAAGGGGCCTTGATCACAGAAGAGGGACCCGAGAACAGGAGGATCTGGGCTGCTCTGTGCTAATCCACTGCAACAGAGCAGGTAAGTATAACATGTTTGTTATTTTTATAGGAAAAAAAAAAAAATAGACTTTACAAATCACTTTAAGATTGCACATGAGAAGATTGGATAATTAGGAGACTGGACATTAGCACATAAGATTTTTATTAATAATTTTAGAATTATACGGAAACATTCATGCACTGAAGGAAGGTGGAGGTTTATGCATACATCATCTTTTTAGTTTAACTACTTGCCGACCAGCCGCTGTCATACTGCGGCAGGTTGGCATGGCTGCGCAAATGGCCGTAGGTGTATGTCGGCTACTTTAAAGGGGTTGTAAACCCTCATGTTTTTTCACCTTAATGCATCCTATGAGTCCTGTAATTCCCACGCCGGAGACATGCTCTTCCCCTCTGCCCATTGTCTCGGCTCTTGATTGAATAGATTGATAGCAGCGCAGCTATTGGCTCCCGCTGCTGTCAATCAAATGACGCGGGGCCCGAGTCTGGCATTCTGCATCTATGGACGCAAATGCTGGACTCGGGAACACGCCCACAAGGTAACGCCCCGGAGAAAGCACTTCTCCTAGGGGGTTATACAATGCAGGGAGGAGCTACCAGCTCCCCAGAAGTCGAGGAACGGGGCCACTCTGTGCAAAATGAACTGCACAGTAGAGGTATGATAGATTTTTTTTTTTTTTTTTTAAGTAACGAAGCCTTACCAATTAATATACGCCTATCGTGAGCTGATCAGATGTAAACCTGATTCATGAAATTTGAGCTGGGCTCATATTTGTGTTTCCTTATCTGTCTCCAAAGCACTAAGGTCCGTGTGTTTGTGCTGCTCTGTTTTTCTGTTATCAGCGTGATAAGTTCTCCAAGACGGGAAATAAAAGCAGCCTGGAATGTGTGTGTCCTGGGAGGTTGCTATAAATAGATTAGCAGACAGCTTGACTTGTAAAAGCACAGCTCTCAAAGCAGTTTCCTTCTGCCAATGGGGAGGCGAGGGTGTGTGCCTTTCCTCCAATCGGTTGTCACACAGAGTATGTCAGAACACCACTCTTACTGATGAATGAGGAAGTGAAAATTCTTATCCGATGTAAGAATTCTAAAGAATATAGCAGCTGAAGGCAGCAGATATACATGTAAAAGATATCTAGGGAGATTTGTTTCATCTCTTTGTATCATCTGAGGCTATTCACTTCACTGGGTATATGTGACGGTTTACATCCACTTTAACTGAAGTCGCATCCAAGTCAGATCAGCATCTTAACTGACCCGGCTTGTGACATGCTCAGAGGAATGTTAGAAATGCAGACTAGGCAAACTATATTACTACAAACTATAGTGGGGTCCCCCCCCCCCCCAAAAAAAATCCAGACCCTTATTCGAGCATGCAGGCAAGGCACTGCCCAGCCCCCCCAAAGCACCTTGTCCCCATGTTGATGAGGTCAAGGGTCTCTTCTCCACAACCCTGGGCTGTGGTGGTGGTGGGGGGGGGGGGGGGGGGAGGTCTGTGGACAGGGGGCTTTTCAAATTAGAAAGCCCCCTCGAGGGCCCCCCAAATCCTGCCCCCTCATGTGAATGAGTATGGGGGGTACCCCTACCCAATCACCCAAACAAAAAACAGTGTAGTGTAACAAAAAACACAAGGCAGTTTTTGACAAGTTTTTTATTATAAATTACTAATATCCCCCGATGTAGATCCAACATCAATCACAATGTCTTCCGCCACCGCGATAAAAAAATAAAAATAAATAAAAGCTCCTCCTCTGACGCCTGCCACACCATTCTGTCAGCTCCCGTGTTGGACAGTTCTTATATAGCTATGGGGCATGGCCATGCAGTGACATAACCTGCTCCCTTGTGATGTCACGGACCCAGGCATGATGGATCAACGACCTCACCCCCCCCCCCCCCCCCTCCTCCTCCTCAGTTATGACACTGGCCATTGGAAGGTTTGAAAGTTTGGTTGAGAGCACAACCAATGTGGCAGTTACATTTCCAGCACATGCCAGAAATGAAACTGTTAAAATCGATGGGTTTACTTCCACTTTAATGAATTCTCTGTATTAGGGAAAACAACAAAAAAAATAAAAAAAACACTTTCAATAGCAGCTCCCTTTAGCCGCCCCACCCCTTAACCACTTAAAGACCGCCTACCGCAGATGTACCTGTACGCCATTTCATGCAATAGACACTGGGGGCACACACCGATTGGACAGAGGGGGAGCCAATCAGTGGGTCTGGCGGAAAGGATTTCCACCGGCCACCACAATCGTTTCCCAGATAGGTACAACAATGATCTGCCTATGTGAACAAGGCAGATCGCCATTCTGACAGGGAAGTAGAGATCTTGTGTTCCTGCTAAGCAGAAACATCTTTGTCTTCATCCAGTCAGACCATCCCCAACACAGTAAGGAAGCACCTCCTAGGGACACACTGAACCCCTTTGAACGCCCCTGATGTTAGCTCCTTCCCTGCCAGTGTCATTAGTACAGTTACAGTGCATATTTTTAGCACTGATCACTAATAATGTCACTAATTCCAAAAAAAAAAAAAAAAAAAAAAAAAAAAAAAAAAACACAACCACCACCACACCAAATAAAAAAACCCTGATCACTGCCATTACTAGTAAAATAAATAAAAATGCCGTAAATAGATCCCATAGTTTGTAGACAATATAACTTTTCTGCAAAATCAATCAATATACACTTATTGTGATTTTTTTTTTAAACCAAAAATATTTAGCAGAATACATATTGGCCTAAATTTATGAAGAAATTTGAAATTTGATTTTTTACACCTTTATTGGATGTTTTATATCAGAAAGCAAAAATTGTTTTTTTTCCCCCCCAAGATTGTCGCTCTTTTTTGTATAGCGCAAAAAAATAAAAACCGCAGTGGTGATCAAATATTACCAAAAGAAATCTCTATTTGTGGGAAAAAAAAAAAGAACATCAATTGTATTTAGGTACAGCATCACACAACCATGCAACTGTCAGTTAAAGTAACGTAGTGCCGTATCGCAAAAAATTGAATGTTCATTAAAGGGGTTGTAAACCCTCGTGTTTTTTCACCTTAATGCATCCTATGCATTAGGGTGAAAAAACTTCTGGCAGTGACCAGCCCCCCAGCTTTACTTACCTGAGCCCCTTCATTCCCTCGGCGGAGATGCACTCTACCTCTCTGCACAGGGTCCTGGCTCTTAAATGGATAGATTGATTGTGTGCAGCCATTGGCTCCCGCTGATGTCAATCAAATCCAATGACACGGGCGCCAGGCTTGAGTCCGGCATTCCTGTCTATGGACGCAAATGATGGACTCGGGAGAGCGCGCGCCCGGATGGTAATCCCTTGGGAGAGCGCTTCTCCTAGGGAGTTACCTGATGCAGGGAGGAGCCGCGAGCGCCGCCAGTGGACCCCAGAAGACCAGGTTTGGGGCCACTCTGTGCAAAACGAGCTGCACAGTGGAGGCAAGTATGATAAGTTATTAAAAAAAAAAAAATAAACACAAAGGTTTACAATCACTTTAAGGGGTAATATTTTCCAGGGCTGAAGTGGTTAAACACTCACGATCCAGCGAGGTCCCATCTGCAGCAGCTCTTCTCCCCTCTTCTATTGATGGCAGAAGCAGGTGGCTTGCTATGGGGGCACTTGGAGATGAAGAAAAGCAGACAGCACCAGCAAGGGCCCACAGGAGAAAAGGAAACCATTACAGAGTAGGGAAGTATAACACGGTTTTGATTTAAGCTTGACAACCACTTTAATAGTGGCCGGTCTTTAGGTTAGGCTTCATTCCCACAAGGCAAATCCGCTGCCATGGAGTCCGCCAGCTCAGCGGGAGATCTCTCTGTTGATCTCCGCTGAGCCGGCGGATGACAGGTCCCTCGCTGCTCACTGAGCGGGGAGGGGCTTGACGAGCGCCACTGGTTACTATGGAGAGATCGGACAAAAACGGACAGCATGTCCATTTTCATCAGATATCACTTAATCCAATAGGGACGGATGCGAACGTAGGGCCATCCGTCTGACTTGAGCGGACCGGGTCGGATGTCAGCGGACATGTCACCGCTGATATCCGTCGCTCCATAGTCTAACAGCAGCCCTGGCCAAAAGATGCCATTCTATTGCCATTTGGTAATGGTAGATAAGCTCTGATGGGGAGACTGATGATGGCGCTCTAATGAGATGGACACTGGTGACAGGGCGTTCACTAATGAGGGAACTCTAATGGTGGGGACTGACTAGGAGATTCTGGTGGAAACCCTGATGTAAAGAGGGGGCTCTGGTGAGGACTAGAATATAAGGCAAGGCTCTGATGAGAACCATGATGTAAAGGAAGGCTCTTATGGAGATTACGATATAAAGTAGTGGTCTCCAAATTATGGCCCGTGGGCTGGATGTGGCCCTTTGCTTGCCTTTGTTTGGCCCTTTGGGCACTATTCCATCCATGGACTCCAGCACTGGGGCAGATTTCCTCCCAACACCACCAACGATAGGGCACTATTCCTCCCAATGACACCAACAATGGGGCACTATTCCACTCACTTACACCAGTGATGGGGCACTATTCCTGCCCAATACCAAAGATAGGGCCTGGTTTACTCCCACTGAGGTCAGTGCATCTTCTATTCCCCCAATTCATTCCCCCTAAAGTCTGAAGGGCAGTTATCTGGCCCTTTGTTTAGAAAGTTTGGAGACCACTGACGTAAACGCGGGCTCTGATGGGCCCCGTGACCTAAACGCGGGCTCTGATGGGCCCCGTGACCTAAACGCGGGCTCTGATGGGCCCCGTGACCTAAACGCGGGCTCTGATGGGCCCCGTGACCTAAACGCGGGCTCTGATGGGCCCCGTGACCTAAACGCGGGCTCTGATGGGCCCCGTGACCTAAACGCGGGCTCTGATGGGCCCCGTGACCTAAACGCGGGCTCTGATGGGCCCCGTGACCTAAACGCGGGCTCTGATGGGCCCCGTGACCTAAACGCGGGCTCTGATGGGCCCCGTGACCTAAACGCGGGCTCTGATGGGCCCCGTGACGTAATGGAAGGCTCTGCAATAAACACTAGCAATAAACTGTCCTCTTCGCTCCACAAACAAAAAGAGAAAGTGATGACACAGGATGTGGTGTGAATCTGCATTAAAAAAATAAAAAGAAAACTCAGGGAAAAAAAAAAACCTGGATGTCAACATGCATAAAAACTTACTAAAACACACATTACATGCGATGGAAACTTGTGCCTCTGCAAGTGAAAGCAGCACGTTTTTTTTCCACACATATGGTGTGACCAAGGCCCAAGGTAAAAGCTTTGTAACTTTAGAGGCACTTTCTTTTTAGTACAGCTTTGTGATGTATCCATGAGAAGATGAGAACTCTCGTGGAGATGCCCCCAGATGAGAGTAGATCTCCAATCACTCACCCACTGGGAGCTGAAGTATTCCAGGGCCCCGCAGATCAGGCCGCACATTGCGCCCACCAGGTGTCGCACTCCCAGGTAACTCCCTGCCCAGTAGAGTACATAGAGAAGGGGCGCCCCGGCCAGTAATGGCAGTCTCCGGGCCACCAGCTCCCCCAAGGCCTCCAGACTGTGGTTGACAAAGCTGACGGGTAACAAGAAGGTGGCCAGGACAATGGGCGAGCCTTGGCGCTGGATCCGGGCCAGCCAGCGGCGGCATGCAGCTGTGAGAGTGTGTTTGAAGGGATGGAGGAAGGTGCCGCACAGCGCTGCCCATAGTAAGGGTCGGAGGAAGGCCTCCAGGATGAAGTAGACCAGGATAGCAGCCCCGCCACAGCCGGCCGCGAACAGCAGCGCCCCCGTATTGTAGAACGCTTGTTTGATGCTCCTGTCGAAGCGAAGCTGCAGTCCCTGGGAAAGTAGTAAGGGTCCGGGCGGGCCTTGGGAGAGGCTCTGGAAGAGGTGTCGGGCCGCTGTAGGGGTGTCAGTAATGGGCGCCTCGCTGCGCTCTGCTCGGGTGGAGCTGCCATGTGGAGCGAAGGAGCCAGCACCGCTCTCCTCACTCTCATCCTGGTCATCCATGTCTGAAGGTATCACCTCAGGCTTCCTCGTTTGGGACGCGCCCACTCTATCTTTCGGGCGGCTGCTTCATATGGGTGACGTCAGCTAGAGGCGGGGGCTGAGCCGAGGAGGACCGAACCCTGTAGAGTGGACTGTAGACGGGTCCCGATGTTTGGGGGGGGGGAGTAGGCGTGGATAGTACGGGGGGGGGGGGGCGAATCCTTTCATGTGAGTAGGCGTGGTTAAGGGTCAGTCTATGTGGAGCTTGGAAGGAGTAGGCGGGGCATGAACGGTGTAATGGTAGTGGGGCGGAGACTGGGCGGGAAGGAAGCTTTTGTTGTGTGTGCAGTCAGTGTGACTGACCTGTGACCGCTAGAGGTACCGGTGTTTCGTCAGATTTGGTGACCCGTCAGAATGTGTAATGGAAGTGATGTTTCGTTGCCGCCATCTTGCTACACCCCGCACTCCTCCATAGTAAGGATACACTGAGAAGGGGGAAGGCGGGCATATTGTTACACCCACCAGAGTTTTGCTTTTTACACTTACTTTTAACAGTAAACCATGCCTCCCAACTTTTTGAGATGGGAATGAGGGACACCTATCAGCAAAAGTATGCAGGCATAGGACACACCCATTGCCATGCCCCCTTAAAGGAGAATTGTACAAAAAACAAGATTGGTTTAACCCATAAGTGCTTCTTTTTTACCACTACTATTCCTTTATATTGGCTTTTGGAATTTACAAATACAGCAATTTAGAAATCAGTTAAAAGGTTTAGCACTGGAAAACACTTTTTGATAGATAAAAAGTGAATTTTATATACATCTATATAGATCAGACCAAAATGAGGGACAAATGAGGAGGAATGAGGGACAGAGGGACTTTGCTCCAAATCAGGGACAGTTGGAGCTATGAGAGCTTATATGGTGAAATACAGTACTTAGAACTCCGTCTGAATGTTTAGATGTTGAATTGTAAAAGCAGTGGCAAGCCTGCTGAACTCACAGGTTTGCTGATCTGACAGACGTTGGCTGATTTTAAAATTCAACATGTAAACATTCAGACAGAGTTCTAAATACTGTCACTATATAACCTAAGTTTACTGTTAAATATAAGTGTAAAATTCAAAACTCCGGTGGGTGTAACAAGATGTCTGCTTTCCCCCTTCTCTCTGTATCCTTACTGTGGAGGAGTGTGGGGTGTAGAAAGATGGCGGTGACGGAACGTCACTTCCGTTACACATTCTGATGGGTCGCCTAATCTGACGATGTTTCTTCAGATTAGGCGACCCGTCAGATTTTGAAACAGAAGTGACATTCGTCGCCGCCATCTTGCTACACCCCGCACTCGTCCACAGTAAGGATACACTGAGAAGGTAGCAAGCGGACATCTTGTTACACCCACCAGAGTCTGGCATTTCACACTTATTTTTACCACTAAACTGAGCTTATAAAGTTAAAATACAGTATTTGGAAATCCATATAACTGTTTTGATGTTGAATTTTCAAAGCAGCAGTGTTCTGTCAGATCAGCAAACGTGTGAGATCAGCAGGCTTGCCGCTGCCTTACAATTTAACATTAAAACATTCAGACAGATTTAAAAACACTGAATGTCACTAAGCTCCGTTTAGTGGTTAAAATAAGTGTGAAATGCAAGACTCTGATGGGTGTAACAAGATTTCCGCTTGCCACCTTCTCACTGTATCCTTACTGTGGACAAGTGCAGGGTTTAACAAGATGGCAGCAATGGAACGTCGCTTCTGTTGCAAATTCTGACAGGTCCCCGGATCTGACGAAACACTGGTGTTCCATCAAATTAGGCGACCCATCAGATTTCATAACAGAAGTGACGTCTTGTCACTGCCATCTTGGTACACCCCCACACTAAGCCTACAGTCTGAAGTCGCCAAGCAGACATCTTTTTACACCCACCGAAATCTTGCCTCTCACACTTATTTTTACCAGTAAACCGAGCTTATATCATGAAATACAGTATTTAGAAGTCCATGACACTGTTTTGATGTTGAATTGTAAAAGCAGCGGCAAGCCTGCTGATCTCACACGTTTGCTAATGTGACAGAAGACTGCTGGATCTTTCTGCTGCCTTTGATATGGTTGACCACCTCCTCCTCAAAAAACTCCACACCTTTGGTCTCCGTGACTGTGCTCTTCGCTGGTTCTTATTCTACTTATCCAACCGCATCTTTAACAATTTTACCTCCTCCTCTCCTTTTCCTTTCTTTGTTTGGGTCCCCCAAGGTTCTGTTCTTGGACCTCTCCTTTTCACAATCTACACCTCCTCCCTGGGTCAACTGATAGCCTCCCATAGCTTCCAATACCATCTCTACGACAACGACACCCAAATTTATCTTTCTACCCCTCAGCTCACTCCTTCAGTCTCCTCACGTATAACTAATTTTCTAACAGACATATCAGCCTGGATGTTACACCACTTAATCATTTCAAAACTGAGCTCATAATTTTTCCCCGCCACGTGCCCCTTTCCCTGATCTCTCTGTCAAGATCGATAGTTCAACTATCAGCCCATCCCCGCTTGCCAAGGTTCTAGGTGTAATCCTGAACTCTGAACTATCCTTTCAGCCCCACGTGCAATCACTGTCCAAATCTTGCTGCCTCAACCTCCGCAACATCTCCAAAATGCGTCCCTTTTGAACCAACACCACAAGGTTTCTAATTCACTCCCTGGTCATCTCCCACCTTGACTACTGCCACTCCCTTCTCATTGGATTACCTTTACAGAGGCTATCCCTCCTTCAGTCCGTTATGAATGCTGCTGCCAGGCTCATTCCACCTACCTGCTACACCTCTGTGTCAATCCCTCCACTGACTTCCGCTCACCCAACGAATTAAGTTCAAAATACTAACAACAACTTACAAAGCCATCCACAACTTTGCTCCCAGCTAACCTAGTCTAAAAATACCAACCTAGTCATTCTCTTCCTTCCTCCCAAAACCTCTTGCTCTCTAGCTGCCTTGTCACCTCCTCTCATTCTTGCCTCCAGGACTTTTCCCTAGTCTCTCCTAAGCAGGGCCCTCTAATTCCTCCTGTATTGTATTGTAACTGTACTGTCTGCCCTCATGTTGTAAAGCACTGCGCAAAATTTTGGCGCTATATACAGTGGGGCAAAAAAGTATTTAGTCAGCCACCAATTGTGCAAGTTCTCCTACTTAAAAAGATGAGAGAGGCCTGTATTTGTCATCATAGGTATACCTCAACTATGAGAGACAAAATGTGGAAACAAATCCAGACAATCACATTATCAGATTTTTGAAAGAATTTATTTGCAAATTATGGTGGAAAATAAGTATTTGGTCACCTACAAATAAGCAAGATTTCTGGCTCTCACAGACCTGTATCTTCTTCTTCTTTAAGAGGCTCCTCTGTCCTCCACTCATTACCTGTATTAATGGCACCTGTTTGAACTTGGTATCAGTATAAAAGACACTTGTCCACAACCTCAAACAGTCACACTCCAAACTCCACTATGGTGAAGACCAAAGAGCTATCGAAGGAAACCAGAAACAAAATTGTAGACCTGCACCAGGCTGGGAAGACTGAATCTGCAATAGGCAAGCAGCTTGTTGTGAAGAAATCAACTGTGGTAGCAACAATTAGAAAATGGAAGACATACAAGGCCACTGATAATCTCCCTCGATCTGGGGCTCCATGCAAGATCTCACCCTGTGGGGTCAAAATGATCACAAAAACGGTAAGCAAAAATCCCAGAACCACACGGGGGGACCTAGTGAATGACCTGCAGAGAGCTGGGACCAACGTAACAAAGGCTACCATCAGTAACACACTACGCCGCCAGTGACTCAGATCCTGCAGTGCCAGACGTGTCCCCCTGCTTAAGCCAGTACATGTCCGGGCCGTCTGAGGTTTGCTAGAGAGCATCTGGATGATCCAGAAGAGGATTGGGAGAATGTCATATGGTCAGATGAAACCAAAGTAGAACTGTTTGGTAGAAACACAATTCCTCATGTTTGGAGGAGAGAGATTGCTGAGTTGCAACCAAAGAACACCATACCTACTGTGAAGCATGGGGGTGGCAACATCATGCTTTGGGGCTCTTTCTCTGCAAAGGGAACAGGATGACTGATCCGTGTAAATGAAAGAATGAATGGGGCCATGTATCATGAGATTTTGAGTGCAAACCTCCTCCCATCAGCAAGGGCATTGAAGATGAAACGTGGCTGGGTCTTTCATCATGACAATGATCCCAAACACACCGCCCGGGCAACGAAGGAGTGGCTTCGTAAGAAGCATTTAAAGGTCCTGGAGTGGCCTAGCCAGTCTCCAGAACCCAACCCCCATAGAAAACCTTTGGAGGGAGTTGAAAGTCTGTGTTGCCCAGCGACAGCCCTAAAACATTACTACTCTAGAGGAGATCTGCATGGAGGAATGAGCCAACATACCAGCAACAGTGTGTGACAACCTTGTGAAGACTTACAGAAAACGTTTGACCTCTGTCATTGCCAACAAAGGATATATAACAAAGCATTGAGATGAACTTTTGATATTGACCAAATACTTATTTTCCACCATAATTTGCAAATAAATTCTTTGAAAAATCAGACAGACAATGTGATTGTCTGGATCTGTTTCCACATTTTGTCTCTCATAGTTGAGGTATACCTATGATGACAATTACAGGCCTCTCTCATCTTTTTAAGTGGGAGAACTTGCACAATTGGTGGCTGATTGAATACTTTTTTTGCCCCACTGTAAATCCTGTGTAATAATAATAATAATGCCTAATGAAATGATAAGGTGTCATGAACTAAAAACAGCCATACAGCTTCTGTATTGAGGCATAGTCAGTTTCTGGGAGTGATCTGTTTGCCCAAAATGCTAAAGATGAACTCATATTGCAATGTTACGTTATAAACATGTACATACCTGTACGTTGCCCCTGGTAACAATCCTCACCGTCTTCCAGATCCCATGCCGAGCAGCTGCTCTGCTTCATTTTAAAGTAGCATTAATGGCTAAGTTCAACTTTTTTTTTGTTTTCTCAATACCAGCGCCCCTATGTGCCAATATACTATTAATGTACCTCTTTTGCCGAAAAGAAAAAGCTTTCTCTGTTATAGGCCTTACCTCAGTCTCCAGTGTGTTCCATAAAAAACTCCTCCATTACTTCCTGCTCCGTCCTGAAATGTGGTGTTGGGGACAGAAAACCAGTAGAAGAAAGTAATTCAGCAGCTGACCCCATTACTGCACACCCTGCACCTGTCCTTCCCCTCCAGGAGATTGCTCCACCCACCCAGTCACCCTGAAGTTACTGCTTTCTATTGCAGTCACTGTCAGCTCTGCTCCCACTAAATACACAGCCAGGGTCTTCCTCGTTTTGTGTGTTACCTTCTTCTTGCATAGATCATTCATTTGGAAGAGTGTGCAAGAGCCGAGAGATAACAGCCTATGTGGAGCAGAGCTGTAGTATTGAAAACAGGAGAAGTGTGTCCCTGGAAGGCTGTAAAGCTCACCATACACTATACTATTAGGTGGGCGATAGGAGAGGTGGCTGAGCCACCTACTTTACTGGCCCCCCAGCAACATGTCTGAATGAGCTCTTCGGATATTTTTCTATTGATTAAATATTCTTTAATGTATAACTAAAGGCAAAACTTTTTTACATTTATTTATGCAGAGGGAAAAGGGATTAGAATACCTGTCAGTTTTTATTGCTGTCTGTGCCCCTGTTAGGGAGATTCACTCTCTTTAGGCCCCTTTCACAGAGGGGAGATCCGTCTAAACGCAAACTGCCTGCTCAGTGGGGGGATGACAGGTCCTGTCTGCTCTGCTATGCAGAGCGGACAAGGACAGAGCCCGTTCTCCTCTATGAGGTGGAGCTCCATGTCCGTTTCCATCCGATTGTCATCCGACCCGCTGGATGGATGTGGCAAATGTATTGGCATTCGTCAGCGGATTTTGTCGGATTAGATGCTAGATGGGACATCCCCCTCCCCATAGAGTATAATGGGTGGCCCGATCGGGTCAACCTGAAAGACGGACAGGCAAACCTGATTGGTCCAATTCCGTGAAAGGGCCTTATTTGTCCCATTTACTGTTACTATTGAAAGTGAAAGAAAAATAAATTCCCAAATTTTGGGTTGACATCGGAGCAGTAATAGAGGAGAAATCTTCCAATAAGACACTAGTTCTGGTTACACCCCAGAATTCCCTGCCTTTTGGAGGGATTTCCTTTCATTTCCTGTTTTGGCTATGGGGTAGGAAGTGAAGGGGAATCTCCACAATGGGACACAGATGGCAAAAAAATCTAACAGAGTTTATAACCCTCTCCTACTCTATCCAAAATATTAAAAAAAAATTTTGACTTTAGTTAAACTTCTCTGGTCAAATGTTCTTAACCATTTGCCAACCAGCCACCTTCATTATACTGCGGCAGGTCGGCACGATCCCGCGAGCCCTCGTTGCTGTACGTCATCTCCTTTAACCGTGAGAGCAGGTGCACACGCGCGTGCCAGCTGCACTGTGGGGGCGCCGATGCTCGTGGCCAGTGGTCGCGATGACCGCCGGCCACACGCGATCGCGGGCACGCGAGGCAGAACAGGGACGTGCATGTGTGTAAACACACAAATCCCTGTTCTGTGAGGAGAGGAGAGGCAGATTGTGAGTTCCTAATAGCTAGAATCACAATCTGTTATCTCCTATAGTCAGTCCCCTCCCCCCCACAGTTAGAACACACACTAGGGAACAAAGTTAAACCCCCTTGATCGTCCCCTAGTGTTAACCCCTTCCCTGCCAGTGACATTTACACAGTAATCAGTGCATTTTTAAAGCACTGATTGCGCAAACCAATCAATATACTCTTATTGTGATTTTTATTACCAAAAATATGTAGAAGAATACATATCGGCCTAAACTGAGGAAAAAAATAGCTTTTTTGGGGATATTTATTATAGCAAAAAGTACAAAATATTGTGTTTTTTTCAAAATTGTCGCTCTTTTTTTGTTTAAAGCGCAAAAAATAAAAACCGCAGAGATTAGCAAATACCACCAAAAGAAAGCTCTATTTGTGGGCGTCAATTTTGTTTGGGTATAGTGTCGCACGACCACGTAATTGTCAGTTAAATCGACGCAGTGCCGAATCGCAAAAAATAGCCCAGTCACTGAACAGCCAAATCTTCCGGGGCTGAAGTGGTTAAGGCTATTTGCTCTTAGGATCGAATGTTAGGGAACGTTCCATTCGGCCTGAGGAAGACAAGTAGAAACTCACACATATTACAAACATTATGGGTATTATCTGTGACTAGTTGGTTCTAAAGGTTTTATTTTATTTTATTTTTTTAAATAACAAACATGTTATACTTACCTGCTCTGTGTAATGGTTTTGCATAGAGCAGCCCTGATCCTCTTCTTTTTTGGTCACCCGCCGGCAGTCCTGGCTTCTTCCCTCTGCCGAGTGTCCCCAATAGCAAGTTGCTTGCTATGGGGGCACTGGAGCAGGCTCGCTCCTGAGCCATGCTCCTGTAAATGGACATTGTTCATTCACACACAGAGTGTGGCTTGGCTCCGCTTGCTCCTCATTGGCTGTGATTGACAGTAGCGGGAGCCGATGGCTCTCGCTGCTGTGTGAGCCAATGAGGAGACAGAGACCTGGGAAAATGCACTGATGCATAGAACTTTTAGCATGAATGCTGAGACATTTGCACTTCAAATTTTTTTAAACTAGAGCCCATAGGATCTGAATTTCTGAGCCCTGCATCAATGGTTACATTCCTGTTCACCTAAAACGTATTTTTTTTCTAAAAAAAAATGCAATTGCTTCAAATAAGCTAATAAAAAAACAACTTACTTTATTGTACGATTCCAAAACTTTATACAAAACAATACATTCCTTTCAATTCATGTAGAAATTAGTAAAGTCTAAACAATATATAGCCCACTTGTACTTTATATATAGATACATTTCCAGACATTTCACCTGCAAGTTAGACACTTGGATCTTGCATTTAGGATGTCAAATCCAAATGAGAATGACTTACCTTACCCATACATAAATATAAAATTCTACCTTGAAACATAAGACTTTAAAAAAACTTCTTGGCAGTGATGAGTTCAGGTGTGTTCAGACTATGATCCAATCCACATGTGCACGCCCCCGAGAAACTGTCACCTATATAGGCCAATTATCTGCAGCCAGGGCATTTCCCGCCCCATAAATCCACGTCCTTCGTGACATGTGGCTGTTAGGCGGGGAATGCCATGGCCGCAGATGATTTGCTCCTAATAGAAGACAGATTCCTGGCAGGCTCACACACTTTGGTGCGGATTGTAGACCGAACACACTCAAACTCATCAATACTCTTTAGTTAATTTAGTGATTCATTACTGTACTGTATATAGTTGATATAATATATAGTATGTTGTAAATCGCAAAAAAAATACATTTTGCTGTTTTGAAAAGTGTTGCAACATAAAAAAGGTTGGTGGGTACTATTTAAAGTTTTACCACTTTTCATTATTTTCACAAATGCCCCCATGGTCTAGCAGGCAAGATGTATGTCTGACAGAGAATTTAGAAGCATAGTCAGTCGTTGTTTGATCACACTTTTTAGTTTCATGTTCTGCATCTCACAAAGACCGCAAAATCATTGTAGAAGGGTACACTGAAAGGAAGGGACACTCATACAGCCATACAGGAATGTTCCATCATCAATTAAATGGTGGAGCAGCCAGGCACTTAAGCAGCATTTCAGAGAATGGAGAGAACTCTAAAAACAAACAACAAAGAAGGAAAGTTCCTCTCAGTGTAGCAGCAAGGGGTTAACTATATATAAACAAGATAAGTGATTGTAAAGGCTCGTTTAAAAAAAATAATAAATAACAAACATGTTATACTTACCTCCTCTGTGCAGTTGGTTTTGCACAGAACAGCCTGGATCCTCCTCTTCTCGGGTCCCTCCTCGCTGCTCCTAGCCCCTCCCTCCTTTGAGTGCCCCTTAGCCAGCAGCTTGCTACAGGGAGCACCCGAGCTGAGTCACATCTCTGTATATCCATTCAGACATGGAACCCCTGACCTGGCCCTGCCTTCTCTCTCCCCTGATTGGCTGACTGACTTTGATTGACAGCCACAGGAGCCAATGGTGCCGCTGCTGTCTCAGCTAATCAGGAGAAGTGTCCTAGATGGCTGAGGGGATTGCGGACATCGCTGGAGAGAGAAGGGGCTCAGGTAATTAGGGGGGGCTGCTACACACAAAAGGTTTTTTATTTTAATGCATAGAATGCATTAAGATAAAAAAACCTTCTGCCTTTACAACTCCTTTAAGGACACTCACAAAGGCGATATGTAAAAATGTGATATGTGCATCCTCAGCCTGCAGCCTCATCCGCAGAACCGTCTACCAGGATAGGAATCCAAAGATTGGCAAGATGGCTGCCCAGCAACTTCCTGGACCAGCGTGGAGTGCAAGCAGGAAGTGACATCACAGAAGAAGGGGCAGTAATGCTCCAAAACATGTTCTCGCCCCTTCCTGTGTGATGTCACTTCCTGCTTGCATTCCACGCTGGTCCAGGAATTTGCTGGGAGGCCATCTTGCTGGCCTTTGGATTCCTATTCTGTTGGACGGCTCTGAAGATCGGGGACCCTTGCTGTTGCAGGCTAAGGACGCATACTGAGCAGTTTATTCCGCTAAACCTTTTCACACATCACCTTTGTGAGTGTTCTTAATTTGTTTTGTATATTATAAACCCCTTGCTGCTACACTTAGAGCCGCTTTTCTTCTTCGTTGTGATATTACAAAGTCTGCATGTGCCATTAATATGCATTGATTCCACGACCTTGCCTGCTGAACCACAGATAATGTAGAATAGAGATCCTGATCTCCTTATGCTCCAACAGCCAACAGTCTCATGATGATCATGCAGGATGCTATGGCAGTAGTTTTATTACTCATATAGGACTAAAAAGATAATCCACTTTTTCAGTGTTTTATGGCTGTATAGTCAGTACAGAATATTTCCATACTGATAAATTGCTTGTCTCTGGGAAAATATATGATCTTAACATCTGTATTATACTGATATGAAACTCTGTATCACTCAAATCTAAAAATTTTAGCAGATGCCACAAAAATGAAATACTGAAAAATGTATAGTGTACTGTAGATATTTAATAGAAATTCAAGGTTAAGTTGGCCATACATTATACAATCTGGCTTTAAAGAACAACTAAAGGCAAAACATTTTTTTTTAGCCTTGGATAGAGTGGAGAGGGATTGGAACACGTCAGGTTTTTATTACAGTTTGTATGCTCATTAGGGAGATTCGCAATATTTGTTCTGTTCTGCCCTGCTTATATCCTATACTGTATCCTCTGCCCTGCTTACCGTATATCTTTTATTTGAATCACTATTTTTGGGTTGTCACCAGAACAAGAATAGAGGGGAGATATTCCAATGAGGATGCTAGTTCTGGTAGTGCTGGCAACAATCAGGGATTACCTCACTTTGAAGGGATTTCCTCTCACGTCATGTTTTGTATATGGGATGGGAAGTGAAGGGAAGTCTCCCCAACTGAATGGCAATAGCAAAAAAAAAATGAAAAAAATGAAACAAAAAGTTTTGCCTTTAGTTCTACTTTAATCTCCTTTAGCGCTACCAAAACTTTGCGATATGAGGACAAACCTAAGCAACCAATTCATCTAGTGTCAAATCAGGCAGGACCTTGCACTACATAGTTGATGGTAGATCTAAAGGAGATTGTATAGTGCATGGTTATCGTTAAGCAGTTTAACACCTACAGTACATTACTCATTGTCTTGGCACATGTTCTTGATTGCATAACATCCACCTTCTGCATCTTCAATGAAATAAATCACTGCTAGAATAACCTGTAACATGTAACCGATTGTCCCAGCATAAGATTTCAGCAGAAAATATGCAGCACAATAAAGAGAACAATAACTCCTCATAACGTGTGTCATTTCCAAAGGTTAACAACCGTAGTCTTAGGGGGTTCCCATTAGCAGATAAAAGGTCAAAGCAACAATCAGCAGAAGACAGAAAGGAGAAGAGAAGGTTTGGTAGGCTGCTGAAGGCATAAAAATATCCTCATAACGGTAAATGCTCACAACATTCTCTGAAACTGGAGGGGCATCAATATCATGTCTCGTTATAGAACCTGGAAGATCGCAAGAAAGACATCAATTATATTATGATTTGATTTGACTTTAATGCATGAACATTTGTGTTTTATAACTGCAAAGGGTTTACAGTATCTCACAAAAGTAAGTACACCCCTCACATTTTTGTAAATATTTTATTATATCTTTTCATGTGACAACACTGAAGAAATTACACTTTGCTACAATGTAATTTAGTGAGTGTACAGCTTGTATAAC
Source organism: Aquarana catesbeiana (assembly GCF_042186555.1). Lineage (NCBI taxonomy): Eukaryota > Metazoa > Chordata > Amphibia > Anura > Ranidae > Aquarana > Aquarana catesbeiana. The sequence goes on from NC_133328.1 coordinate 295,374,392, forward strand.
AGTGTAAATTTGCTGTCCCCTCAAAATAACTCAACACACAGCCATTGATGTCTAAACCGCTGGCAACAAAAGTGAGTACACCCCTAAGTGAAAATATCCAAATTGGGCCCAAAGTGTCAATATTTTGTGTGGCCACTATTATTTTTCAGCACTGCCTTAACCCTCTTGGGCACGGAGTTCACCAGAGCTTCACAGGTTGCCACTGGAGTCCTCTTCCACTCCTCCATGACAACATCACGGCGCTGGTGGATGTTAGAGACTTTGCGCTCCTCCAGCTTCCGTTTGAGGATGCCCCACAGATGCGCAATAGTGTTTAGGTCTGGAGACATGCTTGACCAGTCCATCACCTTTACCCTCAGCTTCTTTAAAAAGGCAGTGGTCGTCTTGGAGGTGTGTTTGCAGCCGTTATCATGTTGGAATACTGCCCTGCGGCCCAGTTTCCCAAGGGAGAGGATCATGCTCTGCTTCAGTATGTCACAGTACATGTCGGCATTCAAGGTTCCCTCAATGAACTGTAGCTCCGCAGTGCCTGGCAGCACTCGTGCAGCCCAGCACCATGACACTCCCACCACCATGCTTGACTGTAGGCAAGACACTTGTCTTTGCACTCCTCACCTGGTTGCCGCCACACACGCTTGACACCATCTGAACCAAATAAGTTTATCTCGGTCTCATCTGACCACAGAACATGGTTCCAGTAATCAATATCCTTAGTCTGCTTATCTTCAGCAAACTGTTTGCGGGCTTTCTTGTGCATCATCTTAGAAGAGGTTTCTATCTGTTACGACAGCCATGCAGACCAATATGATGCAGTGTGCGGCGTATGGTCTGAGCACTGACAGGCTGACCCCCCACCCTTTCAACCTCTGCAGCAATGCTGGTAGCCCACATAGGTTTATATCCCAAAGACAACCTCTGGATATGCCGCTGAGCATGTGCACTCAACTTCTTTGGTCGACCATGGCGAGGCCTGTTCTGAGTGGAACCTGTTATGTTAAACCGCTGTATGGTCATTGCCACCGTGCTGCAGATCAGTTTCAGGGTCTTGGCAATCTTCTTATAGCCTAGGCCAAATTTATGTAGAGCAACAATTCTTTTTTTCAGATCTTCTTCACAATTTTTTGCCATGAGGTGCCATGTTGAACTTCCAGTGACCAGTATGAGAGAGTGAGAGCGATAACACACCTGCTTTCCATTGACACCTGAGACCTTGTAACACTAATGAGTCACATGACACCGGGGGAGGGAAACTTGCAAATTGGACCCAATTTGGACACTTTCACTTAGGGGTGTACTCAATTTTGTTGCCAGTGGTTTAGACATTAATGGCTGTGTGTTGAGTTGTTTTGAGGGGACAGTAAATTTACACTGTTATACAAGCTGTACACTCTCTACTTTACACTGTAGCAAAGTGTAATTTCTTCAGTGTTGTCACATGAAAAGATATAATAAAATATTTACAAAAATGTAAGGGGTGTACTCACTTTTGTGAGATACTGTATATTGCTGAAATTTCTGACACAAAGCTTCCGCCCCCCCTTTGGTACAGCTTTTAGATGTATGGTTCTTCAATTCATATTAAACAGAACTCTTTGGCTCCTCTTACACCTCTGCTTGGTTTCTCCTTTCAAAAAACCCCAGCCAGGACAATAAATGCAATACGTTCTTTAATGGTATTAAAGTTCAATTTAAAGTTTAGTTTAAATAAGCTAAATACATTCCAATTGTATCAAAATAAAGGGTGTGCAAAGTATTACAATTTAGAAATCAGTATTACAACCTGACTCCTGAGTAGAAAAGCTTGTCTCCACAAGCATGCTGGTCTCTCTGTGAAGCAGTAGTTTCTCTGCAGAGGTCTGACACGCCTCCTGTTAAGTCAGAGCTAGAGCTCTCCAATCACCAAGGATCCTGCTCCCCACTGATTGCAGTTTCCTACAGAAAGCAAACTTTAAGGCCACTTTCAAACTGAGGCGCTTTACAGGCGTTTTAGCGCTAAAAATAGCGCCTGTAAAGCGCCTCTCTTGTCACTCCAGTGTGAAAGCCAGAGTGCTTTCACACTGGAGTGGTGCGCTTGCAGGACACTAGAAAAAGTCCTGCAAGCAGCATCTTTGGTGTATACACTGTTCCTCCACCTCCCCTGTCCATTGAAATGAATGAGCAGCACTGCCAAAGCACCTGCAAAGCACTTCGGCAGCATCGCTACATGGGTGGTATTAACCCCTTCTTCGGTCGCTAGCGGGAGTTAAAAGCACCCCGCTAGTGGGCGAAAAGCGCCGCTAAGACAATAGTAAAGCGCTGCTAAAACTAGCGGTGCTTTACTGCCAATGCTCTCACCGCCCCAGTGTGAAAGTAGCCTAAGACTTTGCACAGTTTTGATGCATTTGGCATGTCATTAGTGGATTTAAACTGAAAGTTCAGTTGGGCTTTAAATTACTGAACAAAAAAAATCACAGTAGTTACATTAACAGCATACATAGAAGTCTTTATCACAAGGCTGTCAGATTTTATTCTGGATCTGGCTGGTAAGAGTGAAGCCACGTACACACGATCGGACATTCCGACAACTAAATCCTGGATTTATTTCCGACGAATGTTGGCTCAAACTCGTCTTGCATACACAGTCACAAATGTTGTCAGAAATTACGACCGCCAAGAACGCGGTGATGTACAACACGTACGACGAGCCGAGAAAAAATAAGTTCAATAGCCAGTGCGGCTCTTCTGCTTGATTCCGAGCATGCGTGGAATTTTGTGCGTTGGAATTGTGTACACACGATCATAATGTCCGACAATGGATTTTGTTGTCGGAAAATTTGAGAACCAGCCCTCAAATTTTTGTTGTCGGAAATTCCGACAACAAATGTCTGATGGAGCCTACACATGGTCGGAATTTCTGACAACAAGCTCACATCGAACATTTGTTGTTGGAAATTCCGACTGTGTGTACACGGCATTAGAAAGGATAGAAGTGTACTGAAGAGTAGGATGATGCGATGCATAAGTAATATCTAATAATAGTAAAGTAAACACTTTTCTGGATCTGGATGGCAAATTGTAATATGCAGAAAATTACAGCATTTCTTTCCAGTAGGCTGGGTGTGGGGAGAAGGCAGAAATTTCATGGCAATGGCTCTTTACATAAGTGGTACTGTATGTTCTAGAAAGCAAAATTCTTTTTTTTTTTTATAGCAAGAGCAAGTTCCAGATTCCATAGACATTTAGTCCTCATGCACATGGACGTTTTAAAAAACGAGCTGTAAAGCTAGGTTCGACGCCTGGAAAAACCGGCGCTAAAAACGCGATTTTTACCGCGTTTTTCATTAGCGTTTTTCCGCGTTAGCGCTAAGAAGCGTTTTTTAATGAAAAACACATCTCTCAGCTATATACACTCCCAAATTTCCCACAATGCCACAGAAACCAAAGAAAATATGTTAATGAGCATGTGTCGGTGCCATTTTGGTAGGACAGAGAGAGAGGAGAGAGTGTTTCAGAGTCTGTTAAGTTTTCGGTATTTTTCTGAGAAATATGGATCCTGTCATGCAGAAGATCGATGAGGCAATCCTTCTGATTGTTTTGCGGAGGCAGCGGAGAATGAGACAGGAGGAGGAGAGAAGCAGCAGACGTCAATTTTGGGTGCATCCAATGGTATCGGTTTTCTACGGGGTACTTTGGCAATATTTATTCCCAACTGCGCTCATATCCGACAAAGTTCTTTAACTTTACAAGGATGTCAGTGCCGCTCTTTGATGACCTGTTGGAGAGGCTCAGGCCAAGGCTCAAAAGGATGGACACTGTGATGCGTAGCTCTGTGTCACCGGAGGAACGGATGCTAGTGACACTCAGGTAAGTGAATACACATATGGGAGTAGGGGTTAGGGTTACGGTTAGGGGTTAGGATTAGGGTTAGGGTTAGGGGTTAGGAGTTAGGGTTAGGGGGTTAGGAGTTAGGGTTAGGGGTTAGGGTTAGGAGTTAGGGTTAGGGTTAGGAGTTAGGATTAGGGGTTAGGGGGTTAGGGTTAGGAGTTAGGGTTAGGGGTTAGGATTAGGGGTTAGGGTTAGGGGTTAGGAGATAGGGTTAGGTTTAAGGGTAGGGTTAGGACTTATGTTTATGCTTTTCTCTTTCAATAACTAAATTTATCATGTTATCTTAGGTTCCTTGCCACGGGACAAAGTTATGCTTCCTTGCATCACTACTTCCTCCTTGGCCTCTCAACGGCCTCAAAAATAATAAAGGAAACATGTGTGGCAATATGGGAGGAATTGCATAACATTGTAATGCCAGAGCCAACAGAAGACATCTGGGAATCAGTTGTGGACACTTTTTGGGAAAAAACTCAGTTCCCAAATTGTATAGGAGCCCTTGATGGGAAACACATCAGGGTGAAGAAGCCTCCCCACTCTGGATCGTCATATTTTAATTATAAAAAATATTTTTCGGTGGTCCTCCTGGCATTGTCCGATGCGCACCTCAAATTTCTTTTTGTTGATGTGGGAGCATATGGAAGCCAAGGTGACGCCCGCATATTCCGCGAGTCGGCCTTCGGACGTCGTCTACATGAGGGACGACTCAATATTCCTGAAAGCAGGCCTCTACCCTGCACTGAAGAACCCAGCTTGCCATTAGTCATGGTGGCAGATGAGGCCTTTGGACTGGCTGAAAATCTTATGAGGCCATACAGTGGCACTGGTCTCAGCCGACAACAAAAAATTTACAATTATCGGCTCAGCAGTGCACGCCGTGTTGTTGAATGTGCATTCGGGGTGTGCACAACCAAATGGCGAGTTTTGCTGACAAGTATGCAATTGGATGTTGACAACGCCATTAAAGTCGTCCTGGCATGCTGCGTTCTGCACAATTTTCTGCGGGACAGTGACAGAAATAATGTTGAACAGCAGCCCATTAACCAACTTCAGAGGGTTCAATTTATGGACTTGCGTTCAACTGCACGTGTCATGAGCATTCGAAACCGATTTGCAGAATTTTTTGAATCCCCTGATGGAGAGGTATCATGGCAGAATGATTATATCTAAAAAATATTTGCATTACATCTACCTTTGCTTTCTTGTGTTTTTTGAAATAAAGCATTTCAAAATTGAAGTTTGTTATTTTTATGTCCATTTATCAACGATTGTTCAACAAGTCAATTTGACTCTGCCTTCGGGGTAAGCCCAGGCTAAGCCCAAAAAAGAGCAAGCTTACGCTTTTCCGAAGGCAGAGTACGATAGAGTCCTTTGCACTCTGCCTTCAGGGCAAGCAGAGTGCAAAGGAGTGCTGTTGTGCATCATATAAAAGACAAATTGAACACATTTATTTTCAATCAAAAAAAAAAATTAAATAAAGGATTGGGATCACAACTGGTATTTCAAGAAAAAAAAGAATTTATTTTGGGATCACAACTGGTGATAGGTGGTGGTGGATGCTTGATTGCATTGGGGATGTGGGGATTGGGGACGGGGTAATGGTTGTGCCTGGCGATCACTACCAAAATCCTGCTGGTAGCGGGGTAGAGGGTATGGGGGCTGAAAATGGGAGGTGGAAGGTTGAAATTCACCATACGAGTGCAGGTTATGGAATGAGGTCTGGGACGGCATAGGTGGTGGTTAGCGTTGTGGAGGGGGCTGATAGTGAGAGGGGGGTGCTAGCACTGCTGAGGTCCCAGGGGCCATTGGGGGATCATGAGAAACATTATATGGATCGCATGGAGGTGGCCCGCCACTTAATTTAGCATGACGGTATTGCATTGCAATAGCGTACATGCGATCCATACAAAGTTTCTCTTGGTCTCCCCCAATGTCCTCCAGGATGTGGTAAAGGCTGCGGCAGAAGCAGGCGCGTGGATTGTTGGTGTCTAAAAAGGCATCCATACTGCGCCTCTCCTGCCGCACTTCCTGCAGCAGTGCTAGCACTCTGTCATCAGCCTCCGGATTATAGCCGCCCCTCGCCTGACGTCCACGCCCACGGCCACGAACACCGCCACGACCGCGCTGCTCTCCACCTTGATGACTGGCAGGAGACGGTGTTTCCACAGCCCTCAATTCCTGCAAAAGAACAAAAATGTTTACATTGACATGTACATGGACAGACAATGAGATAGACAGGCAGACCGAAGCAGTTACCTCATCTGTGCACTCAACACCGCCTCGCTGATTGGTCGTGGAGATCCACTGCTGGTCATAGGACTGCTTGGTCTCTGAACCTCAGCATCTTCCGCATCGACCTCTCGGAGTCTAAAGTTAGAAGTTGTCCTGCAGACAATACAAATTGTATAAACGTAACTACTTTAGCCCGGACCATTCAGCTGGCCAAAGACCCGAGCACTTTTTGCGATTTGTCACAGCGTCGCTTTAACAATGGTGGTCGTGCAACGTGGCTCCCCAAAAAATTTACGTTCTTTTTTTCCTCTCAAACAGACCTTTTTTTAGGTGGTATTTGATCACCTCTGGGTTTTTTTGGGGGTTTTTTTCGGAGCTATAAAAAAAGAGTGTAAATTTCTGTTTTAAATTTTGAATTAAAATTTTTTTAAGTAATAAATATCCCACAAAAAATAAATAAATATAAAATTTTCTTTTTGGTTTAGGCCGATATGTATATACAGATTTCAGTTAATAAAGTTTTTTTTGCCAAAAGTTATACGTCTATGAAACAGGGGAGAGTTTTATGGCATTTTTCTTACAAATTTTTTTTTTATTAGTAATGGGGGAGATCAGCGATTTTTAGCATGACTGCGACAATACGGCCGACACATTGGACAATTTGGACACATTTTTGGAAAAATTTTCATTTTTACAGCGATCAGTGCGATTAAAATTGCAATGATTGCAAATTTATTTTTTATTAGTAATGGGGGAGATCAGCGATTTTTAGCATGACTGCGACAATACGGCCGACATATTGGACAATTTGGACACATTTTTGGAAAAATTTTCATTTTTACAGCGATCAGTGCGATTAAAATTGCAATGATTGCAAATTTTTTTTATTAGTAATGGGGGAGATCAGCGATTTTTAGCATGACTGCGACAATACGGCCGACACATTGGACAATTAAGACACATTTTTGGAAAAATTGTCATTTTTACAGCGATCAGTGCGATTAAAATTGCAATGATATACTGTAAAAATTACACTGGCATTGACCTCTTCCTCTCCCTGAGACGATCGCCGGTGTGCCCGCGGACATTGAGTCCGCAGGACCCACGGTCGGACTCATGGACCTCGCAATGGGAAAGCGTGCCGCCAAGGCGGCAACTTAAAAGGGACGTACAGGTACGCCCATTTGTGCAGCCGTGCCATTCTGCCGACGTATATGTACATGTGGCGTTCGGAAAGTGGTTACAATAGCCATGGAACATACTGCCTGAAAAGCAATGTACATAGGCAAATATATGAAAAAAACAAAAAACTTACGGTCTGGTATGGCTCTGCATATTTTGCCTTAGGAATAGCAGATTGCTGTGGTACACATGTTGTTTCTTTGTTGGCGCTGGTGCTCCACTACGTGCCGCCTTTTCTTCGTCCGTGAGGTCCCTCCTGACACGGTCACGTAGGGACTTCCAGCGGCGCTGCATAATTTTGCCTAAAATAACATGGAAAACAAAGGGTTAAATATGCAATATTCGTTTACATTACACACAAACAGATCATGCATTCAAGGAAAATAGACTTACTTATTTCCTTTCTTTCCGCATTTCTCATTTGTTCCCAGCCAGGAGTAATGGCAGCACTGATGTCCTCCCAGGCTTTCACTTTACGTATGTGGTCTCCATGAAGTGGATGTGCCACATCCCACAGTTCTGGATGGGCCTGTACCGCACTAATGAGCTCCACTTGTGAAACTGCACTTGCCATCTTCAAGCCAATATAACCACAGTCACACGGCTGTGCAAAGGACTCTTGGGTAATCTAATGTCCAGACAGGAACTTCCTGTTTTTACAGAGATTACAGTGTCCAATCATCTATTTTTAACCAAAAAACGCCGGAGCGAAAAAACGCCGCGGTCGCGTTTTTGCGCGTTTGTCCGCGTTTCGCGTTTTTACAGCTCCAGCGCCGCGCCTCGGAACGCACTGGTCCTGGGTTTTTTTTACAGCTTAAAAACGCCTAGGCCATTTGCAGCTCAAAAACGTCTAGGTGGGCATGAATCCATAGACTAACATAGACGCTCAAAAACGCGGCTGTAAAAACGTCCGTGTGCATGAGGCCTTAAGCAATAGTTTAAGGCAAATACCTATTTTTTTATATGCCCCACATACAGTATATATTCAACCTTTTTTTTAAAAGGTGTTTATTTCGATTTTACATAATAGAACATAAACAAGAAAGAGAACAACTCTGACACAAAATACATAGGCGGAATGTAGATAATTTAAATTACTCTTGCATAAACAGTGTGTGTGGGATACCCAAACACTAGGAAATCAGACACCCACCCTGCTCTCGCACAATTAAAAAAAAAGTAGAGAACCCTAGGAGGTGAGAGCATCATAAGCAGGATTATAAAAATACATGGTGCCAAAAAAGGAACCCTAACTACATCCACACGTACACATGCATACTAAAGCCACATACTTTGCCCATACAGCAGTGCCATGGTCCCTACCAAACTCCAACTTGGATGATAAACCAGAGTGAAACAGTGCAAAGCAAAATTAACCAACAGCCCTTTGGGCATGCCACACCAATTTACAACAGTGGAGAGAACCTGAATAAGTAAGCTGTGATGATAAGACATCTCCCCAAAAGGCATCAGAGACATCCAACCATGTTTGCCATATCTTGGTAAATTTCTTAGAGCATGCCCTACTTTTATATATCTGTTTGAATTTGGGTAGATCACCATGAACGTTACGAAAGAAAGCATGAGCTGTGAGAGGGCCAGCTTCCTTCCAGTGTAATAAGATAGTTTTACGAGCATAGAATAACAGTATATGTAGCAGAGTCCTAGCATGCGTCCGGGCGTCAAAATCATTGAGAACACCTAAAAGTCCAACTTCCGGGGTTTGCGGTATTGGAAGATTAGGCTTGTGCTCAAAGAAACTAAATAGATCCTTCCAGAAGGACGATAGGCCAGGGCTGTTCCTTAACATATGAAAAAGATTTGCAGCAACAAGATCACATCTAGAACAAGCAATATCTGAACCCAATCCCATATGAACCAGCTTGGTTGGGTCAGCCCCCATCAACTGAAGACAACCATAGAAGGTCATCACCAGTTTGGAGATTTCAGGGTGCGCCAAGAGGTCTTTAATGGAAGACTCTGTGAGCTTGATGGTCAAAGACCCAAACTGCTTTCGAATGGCATGCTACAGTAAGAGATATTTGAAAAAATATATATTCAAGCTTACTCTTATAGTTGTATGCATCCCCCATGCACACAATTCATGGTAGTGGCACCGTAGGGAAAATTACTACTGAAAGTGCCTCTGAACCCAAAAAGTAATATATTTAATATATTTCAGCTTACCAGTTCTTAGATGTGGTGGCTGCATTAGTTTTTGGTTTTCAGGCTAAAAACATTTTCATCAAGTACAGAAAATACCTGTTGAAGGATAAGTTCACTTTTTGGGCAAAAATATTAATTGCACATATTTTTCAGAAAAAAAAATGCATGTACCATTTTTCCCTGCAGGAGCCTGTAAAGCATTGTACCCATAATCAGTGCAATGTCAGGATCCTGCAGACAAGCAAAACAACCAGTAAAAGAATAGACTGTTATTATCAGTGACCAATTCTCAGACCCCACAGGGTTTGTGTCCGACTAAAAGTAACTTTTTATAGGCTGTTGCAAAAATACATTTATTAATTGGTTCCAATAAACAAAAAAAATAAAAAAAAATCCCCAGAACCCCCTACCCTTCACCATGTCTTTAGACACCTACAGCCATCTAAACATCACACACACCAAATAATCACAAAAAATAGGTGGCTCTGCTTCAGCCCAAAACATCTGAGATCACACAGTATCAAATTGAATCCTAACAAGGAAATCAGAAGCAAACGCATTTTAAGCTACAGCTTTTCCAACAATTCCCCAATGCTATATAGCTAGTATAGATTACTGAAAGTGGGGTTCCACCCAAAAAAACAAAAATACATAAAAATCCTAAAAAAAAAAAAAAAAAAATTTGGATATATATATTTTTTTTACTCACCTCTAAATGCCTGTTGCTAGGGGGTCCCTCGTAGTCTTCCCCTTCCACTGCCTGGGCTGGTGACATCACTTCCCCCTCGGCTCAGGAAGGACTCCGCTCTGCTCCCTCCCTCCTGTCATTCATCTGGGACCCATTACAGGTCCCAGGTGACTGAGAGGCCAATCACGGCGCGCGGCGCCGCTCGCACATGCGCAGTGGGTGCCAGGCTGTGAAGCCACAGCCCGGTGCCCACAGTTGTAATGCCGGCGCCGCTGAACGGAGGGGGAGAAGAGCGGGGCTTCGATCCCTCGCATCGCTGGACCCAGGGACAGGTAAGTGTCCAATTAAAAGTCAGCAGCTGCAGTATTTGTAGCTGCTGATTTTTATTTTTTTTTTTTTTAACCAGCCCCCTGGGTGGAACTCCTCTTGAAGTCCAAACAATAGATAATAAAACGTGAAGGAAGGATACATGGATCTATGGTTTAGAATCATGACAGGGGTTAGTGTCACTGCTAGTCTGTACCTGTGCCATTTAGTCCTTCCATACGATTCAAATTGCTTTCCAAAGAGGAGGACATGGAGCATGTTATATGTAACACCCTAAATATGGGTGTAATGTATAACATGCTCCAAAAGGTGAATTTATCCTTTCATTTGCCAGATATGCAGTGTCCTTGTCACTTCCTGTGAGCTTAAAGGAAAGCACAAAGAACCTTTTCTTAATTATGTAGAATACTAGTCCCATCGATCCATCAAACAATGGAGGTGAACACAGGCAGACTAAGCAAAGGCAGAGTTTAAAGTCCAACCTGTGTGTCAACTATGGCTGCCCTAATACGTAGATGCCGTGGAGAAATGAGTGTGGGCATGAAGGGGCAGGAAGTGTGTTATTGGTAGGATTAACAGGTAAAAGGTAAAAAAAGCACAAAAAAAAGAAAACTAATACAGCCTCTACATATAACAACTTGCATGCTGCAATATATTAAAGTTTTTGCTTTTGGGTTTTGCTAACACTTGAAGTTTGTTTCCTTTGCCACCTCTCCTGGTAATGAAGGAGTAGTAGCCCACCAATGAGGTAATCCTTCTGCTCTTCCCTGCTGTTCCTAGTGTCAGAATAAAAGCACACTCCGGTAAAGTAGCATTAGTGCAAAATCTTCCTTTTCCTCAGAAACAAATTCTCGCCATGCCGGTTTACTTCTACATGTTACAAACCCATTTGCCTACATGCCAGAATTGGCATGGCTTCTGCTGTACTGCTTGGCCACTAAGAATGAAAGCTCTGCAGGTCTCAAAGACCCCCTTCTCTTATTGGCTATTCACAAAATAAATTCTAGGGCTGCGTATTTTGTGATTGGTCAGGACATGACAACAGCGCTGGGGGTTTATAAGATCCTGAGTAGCCAGAAAGTACAGAGGGAGCTGTGCTATCCCAGAATGTAAAAAAAACGGATCTACGTTCAAGGTCTCACACCCGCCCTTGCACGCCTGTCAGATTGAGACGTGTGACTATGTCTGTACTGCTTCTGTGTCTACATTCACTTACATAGACAGCCTGCACGCAGCTACAGCCACATACACAAATGCCTATTTTACAATTGACGGGTCTTAGCACCTATGTGAATGGGGCCTAATACTAATAAAAGTTGTAAATCTGTAATCTATCATAACATAAACAGATTTCTTTTTTATTTCTTACCTTGAATTGCTGGTCCCCAGGCAAAGAGATAGTACCAGCTTAAGTGCAAATCCACTATTGTCTCATCTCTGGGAACATACACAGGGCGTTTAAACCGACAAGTCACTCGATTGTTTTCAAATACACCTTCCTCATCTCTAGCTGGATTTCTCTGAATTTCTTTAGCCCACTGGCCAACATTATAAAAATGCTGGATGCGTACTCTCCCATTATCATCATGCACACAGGCCATGACATCATCGCCTCCCTGAAACAGAAAGTTCTGATTAAGAGCTGAGGACGGTATACAGACTATTTGTACTGGGGCAACAACATAATGATAAGATGAACAGGCCTTTGCTCCTCTGTTTTGTTAAACAACTGTATATATTAGTGTTTGAAATATTTAGGATTTATATAACGTGCACTAGTTTCCTTTGTTATATCTATTACTTAGTACAGTACCACGGGAGATGAAGAATATGAAATTACTATACAATCTAATAATAATAATGAAAATGTAACCCTCCCAGATAACATCACATTAATCATCACCCAACTAGACGTATTCAGTAAAACAGTCAAAAGATAAAAGGATATTGTGCATAGTTCAAAACCTATACCAATTAATCAGGCTGCCATTCACTGACGTTGATGCAATAAAATATTGATTTAAATAAAATATTGAACTTTCCCTGCTTTTCCTAACGTTAATAAATATGCCCAGTTATGTCTAGGGCTGTGTGACAGGATCCACACCCCTCTTTTTATCTTTGTAGTTAACCCCTTAACGCCACTGTGATTGGATTCCACAGTGGTCACTCGATCAGAAGCTTTGACTGAGAGCTGTAGGTGACAGTTGGGTCATTAGTGTGCTGGCCTCATTAGGTGGTACAAGAGTGGACAAAAGAGCAAAAAATTAACATGAGGAAGATATTTAGCTTTGATGTAACTCATTTATTAAGGCTGGGTTCACACCATTGCAAATGGGATGCGGGTTCCCCGCATTCCATCTGCAATAGCAGGAGATTTTGACCGGCTCTCTATGGAGCCGGTTCACATATCTCTGATGCGGCTCCGGTGCAAATTTGCACAGGAATCCTGGGCGGTTTTTGGTCCGTTTCAGGTCCGAATTCAGCCAAAAATTGGGGCTGAAATTGCACTTGAAACAGTGAACGGGGACACACAGGACCTCTGCTGGGAGCCGCATCGGTATTAGGTGTGAACCCAGCCTTATACAAAGTTGAGTCAAATTAGGTTGGTTGCCAGTAAGCAGTGTGTGGCAAGTATAATGCTTCTTTCACATAGGCAATTAAGTGCATCAGCAGATGCTTGCAGGTTGGATCATAGGTGTATGCCAACAGCTGATAGGCTTGTACAAAGCAATGACAGGCTGAGAGGAGCTGTTGCTGTTCCAATGTATCCGTACATCCAATGGTTAGGGACAAATGTCCAACCTTGGATGCATCTGTCTATGTCCAGAATCCCTCATTCATCCCTAACTGTAGATAACTGCTGGATGTGCAAATACATGTGAACAGCAACAACTCCGCTCATCCTGTCAGTGCTTTGTACAAATGTCCCAGCCACAGCTGTTCGCATACACCTATGATCCAAGCTGCAAGAATCTGCTGATGCACCGAATTGCCCTTGTGAAAAAGACCCTATACTTTGTCCCACACTGCTTACTAGCCAACAATCGAATTTCACTCAACTTTGTATAAATGAATGACTCACTTCAAAGCTAAACATCTTCCTTATGTTAAATTTCTGCTGTTTTGTCCTCTCTTGTACCAGCAGTTTCCGGAAGCTGCACTGCATATACAACAATATACAGTGGATATTAATTGTGAAGGAGTTGTAGTCCTGATTGCTATGGCCAGATTTTTTAGGACTATTTTAAATACATTGTGTTACATATTTTTTTATTTATTTATTAAGTTTACCATTTTTTTGTCTGAGGAAAACCCAACAGCTACCCATCCATCAGTGTCAGCACTGAGCTCAAACTCCACATCAGCACCAATACGGCGATAGCTGAGAAAGTAATCACAGGTCTCTGCATTACACCCTGGTTTGCCATACCTGAAATTTGAAAAACAATTCACTGTGATTAAAATGTATAAAAAAAAAGAAAAAAACAGTATATTTTTTACCTGTGCCAAGAGAATCACTTCATGTGTAATTAGCAAGGAAGAATTACAGAAGCACTAAAGTATATCCTGTAATGCATAGGATTAAGGATATCTAGAAATATTATATAGCAGTTTAAAAAATACAGTGTTTTTGAGTCTAACTAAAGAAAAATCTTATTTTTTAGATTTGGATATAGTGGTGAGGGGCTAAAACCTTGTTAGGTATTTGCTCTCCCGTTACGGAGATACGCTCTTTCTAATTGTCCTGATCACCAACGTTACTGGGAAAAAAAGTGAAGGTATATCCAAAAGTTACCACCAGGACAGGAATAGAAGGGAACACTTGTTCCCATGACTAATATCCCCGCATCCCATTTACAATAGCAGGAGAATGTGACCGGCTCTCTGTGGAGCCAGTTCACATATCTCCGATTTGGCTCCAGGGGGGGGGATTTGCACAGGAGCCCTGTGCGTCTTTTGGTACGTTTCAGGTCCAAATTTAGCCCAAAATTCGGCTGAAATCAGACCTGAAATGGTGAACGAAGACGCACAGGACCCCTGCTGGGAGCCCCAAAGGCATCCAGTGTGAAACCAGCCTTAATGTTTTTAGAATGGCGTAAGGCCAATGTGGTGCCTATATTTAAGAAAGGATCGAAGTCTTTACCAAGTAACTACAGACTGGTTAGTTTAACTTCTATAGTCAGGAAGATACCTGAGAATTTAATAAAAGACCACATAGAGGAGGTTTTGTTAGAAAAGAATAATTTAAGCAAAAGACAGCATGAATTCACAAGAGACCAATAATGTCAAACAAATCTGCTTTTTTTATGACAAAGTAAGGAAAACTCAGACAGACAGGAGACCCAAGGATTTTAATTCCCTTAGCACCAGAAGTTCAGCACCAGGAAGAGGACCGAGCACCCTCCACAGAAGATTTCTACAGCATTCAGCTGCCTGCATGACATTGGACATACAGAACATCAATAAAGGTAAGTGATGTGACTGCAGCTTTAGGAGAAAAATACATTTTTGCCTAAACCACAGCTTTAATACTGCAAAATAATTCCATCAGAAACTGACCTAAAACATCCTTTAGTTTTACCACAGTCATCCACACGTATCCTTGCAAATGGATCTACTGGAGGAGCAGTGGGGAAAGGATATCCTGCAAAACAGAAGAAAACTTAGTACCTTCTTACACCCTCAGTTTCTTCCTCTTTCTACTCCTGCTCACTCTATTTTTAAAGTGATTGTAAAACATATTTTTTTTTGGTAAATAACAAAGATTTAATACTTACCTACTCTGTACAATGGTATTACATAGAGCGGCCCTGAACCTCCTCTTCTGGGGTCCACCGTCGTTGCTCTAGGCTCCTCCTCTTCTTGGTGTGCCACCACTTTAATTACAGTGGATACCAATCTAGTCACCACTACCTATTACACATCACTTAATACTATTTATAGACGCTTCTATTTACTAACATTACATTATTGTCAGGGCCGGGCTCAGGCCTTCCTTCTCAAAGCTCAGCTATCGGATAATTGCCAGCTCCTTTCTCTTCACAGTGACTCACCTGTTGATATCCTGCTCGTCAGTCCTGCCTACTTAAACCGTCCAGTCCAGATGATCTCTGCCTTCCCCTTGGTCGCATCTCTAAAGAGGCTCTCCTGTGTTCCTGTTAAAGACTTGCTTGGCTGACATTCCTTCTGGCTCCAGATCCTGCTTGCTGTTCTACTATGTTACTCTCTGACTCCCTGACATTTTGGCTTGTCTGACTATCCGTTACGGTTCCTAAGCTCTGGCTATGTTTTGACTACATTTACTCTGTTTACCTTTTTTTTAGAATTATTAAACAAGTGTGATTTAACTGTACTTCTGTCTCAGTCTGATTCATGGTTTCTGACAATTATACAGTAATTGTAGTGTTACAGTATTTATTGAGAGGCAAATAAACTTTGGCCATAGTCACCTAAAACTTCAATAAATATGTTAAATGTATGTTGTTTATTGAGCAGTCATATAATCTACTGCAATGCAACATTACTCTAAAAAGTAAAAAGAACCTTTAACATCTTACATAATAATGAATAATAAGAAGAGCAAATTATATAAATGTGGCAATTACATACAAGTGCTGGCAACTTATATTTATATTTTGTGAAGGTATGTTAATACTGTGTTTATTTGATATTTAACTATACATCCTTAAAAATATAAAGATGGGTTTGGTATGCAAATTAATAGTTATTGTCAAATTAAAGTGATTCTAAAGGCTGAAGGTTTTTTATGCATGAAGGTAAACAACCTTTTTTTGTGCAGCTCCCAAACCCCCAGCCAACAGCCCCCCCCCCAACTACTTATATGAGCCCAATCTAGATCCAGTGATGTGCATGAGAGCAACTGTCTCTCTCCCGCCCCCCCCTCCTCCATTGGCTCAGGCACAGTAGCGGGAGCCATTGGCTGCTGTCAATTGCAGCCAGTGAGGAGGGAGCAGGAGGCAAGGCTGAGCCCCTTTTTGTGTGTCAATGGACTCGGGAGCAAGCACATACGAGCACCCCCATAGCAAGCAGCTTGCTATGGGAGCACTGGGGAGCAGTGGGGAGTAGCCAGGAGCACTGGTGGGGGCCTAAGAAGAGGAGGATTGTGGTTGCTCTGTGCAAAACCAGGGCAGGAAAGTATAACATGTTTTGTATTTAAAAATAAAATATCTTTAGTATCACTTTACCTGTGTGTACCAATACTGCTAAATCTGGCATCTAGGCGTGAATAAGCTCTAGTCACAAAAGGGTCATGGAGATAAAATAACAAGCTATGGCCTCATGTATAAAGGTATCTAATGGAAAGCCTCAGTACTGCTCATACTAACAAATCCCACTTTATTCTAGAACAGTGATAAATAAGAGCTGACAGCTTTTGATTGATAGCTAGAGATTTTTCTGTCCTTTTTAGGCATAATAAGATGGGCACTTGCTATAAATGATTTTATGTAGAGGTACATTGTGCTGTGATTTCTTTATGGCAGAGAACAATTGGCACAAAATAATGCACATATTTTCAGCTGAGAAAAGCTCTCTGCAGAGTTAGCATTAATAAAGACACATGTAGAGAGAACTGATAAGAAAACCTCACCATATTAAAGCGGAATTCCACTCAAAAGTGGAAGCTTCGCTTATCAGCCTCCCCTCCGGTGCCACGTTTGGCACCTTTCAGGGGGGTAACAGGTACCTGTCCCTACTTCCTAAAGATCGTGCCACAGCACGATCACTCGGAAGTTCGGCCGTCCTTCTCCCCCCCCCCCCACTGTCGGGCCATTTGGAAAGCACAGCACGCTTCATGCATGGGCAATAGGGAACCGGTGTTCTGTCAAAAGAGCCAACTCGTCAAAATCTCCAATTACCTCAACACCGGTTTCTCTCCAGCAGCAGTAATTGCAGATTTCGACAACTTGGCTGTTTTCACAGAACACCGGCAGCGTATACACTATGGTACACGACGAATTGGCTGTTTTTATAGAACAACGGCTATGCAGAAAAAAAGTGGAAAAAAGCTGCCCATTCATTTCAATGGGCAGGGGGTTTTGGGAACGGTGTATACAGCGCCCCTAAACCACCCCAAAGATTTTGCTTGCAGGACTTTTCCTAACGTCCCGCAAGCACACCGCCCCAGTGTGAAAAGTCACACTGAAATGAAAGGGAGGCGGTTTTCAGATGCTATTTCTAGCCTTACTTAGTCTTTCTTAGTTTTACTAAGCTCTGGGGAAAATGAGTGCAACTGCACCTGCGTAGTGCACGGCCTATTTGCCTTTAGTAATTCAACCCGAATGTAGCAGTGGCTGATCTGTGTGAGACATTTGTGAAGACAGTCAAGAAGTGAACAGGTACACGGATTTACAAATTGTGTCGCCTCAGTGCAAGAAGTAGATGTTGACCCTGGATGATGCCTGAATAAAGGTGGCTTTGACTTTCTGAAGAGAAAAGCAGATGAAAATATTTTCCAGGGGGTATTGTGATCTCTGAGGGGAAATACACTAATGCTGCGCACACACGGTCGGAATTTCGGCCCGCAAAAGACCAATGAGATTTTTTCATTGGAAATTGCGACCGTGTGTATGCTCCATCGGTCTTTTGCTGGTGGAATTCCAGCCAGCAAAAGATTGGGAGCATGTTCTCAATTTTTCAGTTGGGAAAAATTCCTATCCGAAAATGCGTTCGTCTGTGGCAATTCCGACGCGCAAAATCCCTACGTATGCTCGGAAACAATTCGACGCATGCTCGTAAGCATTGAACGTCATTTTCTCGGCTCATTGTAGTGTTGTACATCACCGCGTTCTTGGCGGTCGTAATTTCAATGAACTTTTGCGTGACCGTGTGTATGCAAGGCAAACTTGAGCGAAATCCTGTCGGAAAAGCCGTCATATCTTATTCCGACGAGAAAACCGATCGTGTGTACGCGGCATTACTCATTACTTCACATTCACACACTTAACATGACACCAAACTCTGGTTTTAAAAAAAAAAAAAAAATCTAGTCTGGTATGCATTTTTAACTCAAAAACGTACCTTCTTTCGCTCTCAGCCACCCTCAAATCTCCAAATGTCTTTCTGCTGTGATCTGATTTCCTGTTTGATGATGGCTTCCTTCATTCTCCTTGATCCCATTTTATGTAGGAATGAAGCCATCCTCTCTTGCTCACTCCCAAGATGAACTATAGACTTTGGAATTTGTAGTGTGTATCAGTGGTGGCTGACACCCACCCAACCTCTGAGCGGCACACCCCCCCGCTGTTTGCCGGACGGTCCAGCGTTTACCCCATCAGCGGCGGCGGGTGGCAGGCAGCGTGGTGCAGCGGCTCCGTGTCCTTTCCTCCATGGCGGCTTCCAGCTCCTCCCCTCCTACTGCTAGGCATCCAATAGGATCGCCTGTCCTTTCAGCTAATCAGGTGACCAGTGTCAAAACCGGCTTCCTGATTGACCGGGATGAAAATCAGTGTTACAACAGCGATTGTTTATTCGCTGTTGTAACCCACCTGGGTGGGATCGAAGCACACTCTCTGTGATCCGAGCCCATCCTATAGTGAAGCCTATTAGAACCTCTGGCTCTAATCGGTGCTTCAAAAAAACACCCCCCTCCCCATTGGAATCCATGCGCTGGTGTCCTGAAAGGGGCTGGATGCATGGATGGGGGGCGGCGATGGACAGGAGGGGGGCGGTCCCGTGCACCCTTAATGGATGGGTCGCCCCTGGTGTGTATAGAACAGTGCACATGACTGTAACTTATGTGCACTGCTTGTTTCAAACAAACAGAAGCAAGGGGGGGAAAGAAGAGGTTTGGGAGCTCACAGAGGAACTTACAAGGAGGCAGAAAAACACAGTAAGAAACAAGTTACCAAAACCTATTTTACAGGGCCAATAAATAATGGATGTGTATGGATGATTGATGAAGAATAAGGATATTGTTTAGTGCCACTTTAACACGAATAATATGAAAATATATATATATAGGTGATGCAAGATCCATTTTAAATGATCGATGCGCCTTAAAGTAATATTTTATATTTGGGTGGTTGCCTGCAGACTAAAGCACCCAGTGTCTTCTTAACCGCTTAGCAACCGCCCACCGCAGATATACTTCCGGGTCTGGAGTGCAGTGGGAGCCAATCAGCGGGTCCGGCAGACGTGATGTCCGTCGGGACCCTCCGATTGTTCAGGAGAAAGGCAGAACGGCAGTCTGCCTATGTAAACAAGGCAGATCACTGTTCTATGAGAGGGGAATGTGCTGTTCCTGTGTTCAGATCTTTACATTCCCCGAGTCACAGCACATCCCCCACAGTTAGTAATCACTCCTAGGGAACACATTTAACCCTTTCATAGCCCCCCCCGATATTAACCCCTTCCCTACAAGTGTCATTAGCACTGATCACTGTATTAGGCTCGGTTCACACTGGTGCGATGCGGGAAACCCTGTGAATCCAGTGCGGCTTCCCGCATCACACCTGAATCGCAGGCAGCTCACACTGCAATCTGCGAACCGCTGTGGGTGTCAATAGAAAGTTAATGACACCCCCAGATCGGTGTGAACTGTGAATTCGGACATGAATCGGATCGCATGGGTGTGAATCCACCCATGCGATCCAATTGTGGTGCGCACAAAAAAAGGGTCCTGCACGAGTTATTGGGATTTTTTTTTACCACAAATATGTAGCAGAATACAAATTGTCCTAAATTGATGAAGAAATTCATTTTTTACATTTTTTCATTGGATATATATTATAGCAGAAAGTGAAAAATATATATTTTTTTCAAAATTGTCAGTCTTTTTTTGTATATAGTGCAAAAAAAACAAAACAGCAAAGTTGTTCAGATTCATCGCAATTGTCAGTTAAAGTAAGGCAGTGTCGTATCGCAAAAAATGGCCTGGTCATGAAGGGGGGTAAATCTTCTTGGGCTGAAGAGGATAAACTAGAGCAATTCAAACTGAAAATTGATGAATAAATGCATAAGCAAAGTTTGCCTTCAGGAAAGACCACAGAGGCATATTTGTATCCAAGAAAGATTGTTTTTAAAGCAACTAAAGCCCAAACGTTTTTATTTTGCAGTAAACGGGACGGGTTAGAATCTCGATCAGGTTTTTTTTGTCTTTGCTGTATAGGTCTTCAGTGGAGCACATTATGTCTCTGTGACTACTGTCGGCCTGACAGGAGGAACCTGACAGATGTTCCCACCCCTCTTACCCTATTAAAAGTGTTTTGAATCCTGTATGTGTTCCAGTCAAACAGATCTGCCTCAGTGGTCACTGGAACAGGAAGTGAGAGAAATTATACCCAGTGGGGACACAGGCAGAAACTAAAACCCTTTTCCATTATACCAAACACAAAAGAAGTCTCCTGACATGCACTCGGTATACAAGTAAAATCACTCACCTTCTTCTGAAAGATATCTCAAGTCATAAAATTCAGACGCGAATGTGCCATAGGTGTCTTGGTGTTTCTCATCCAAAGCAGCGTCCCCTTGATCAGGGTGGCCTCCCCTTGCTGCACTTTCATCTGCAGGACTAGCCCTGGCTGATGATATGAAGAGTAACCAAGTCCCCAAGTTCAGGTACAGCAGAATCATGGCACTTAAGAAGAAAAAAAAAAGTATTGTTGAGTCATTCTAAATATTTCCCACATTATTTAGGTCTCATTCAGACAGGTGGCAGTGCTTGCCGCTCTCTGAAAAGTGATCTGTGGTGGATTGCTTTTCAGAGGACGGTAGAGTAGCAGCTGACAGGCATTTGGGAGGCGCAACTGCTGAACAGCAATTTTACAATGCAGGACCGCACTGCAACTGTGAGCCAAGCATTTGGCTCCAATGTTCGGTGTGAATGTGCCCTTGGGTGTACAACTGCAAGTAAGGATGAGCTCCGGCGTGTTCGCACACCCCACGTGCAGAGCCCGCCAGGAAGTCGGCACGGCGCTGCGCTGCAGAGATCGGGACACCGGGACACTTGCACCGTCTAGGAGATATTTACTATATACGCCGCCATCGGCATATGCGCTCTGAAGGAACAGCCGCCTGTGCCGTTTCTTCAGAGCCCTGTGCCGTGACCGGCGGCTCCCACGCGCATGTGCAGGAGTGACATCATCGTGGCTCTGGTCAATCACAGCATCGGAGCCCATGAACCCGGAAGAAACACCGGGGAAGATGTCAGCCGTCTCGGCAGTGTGTGGGCGGCACTGCAAGGCATAGTTCTAAGGTATTTCATAATGAGCTAGTATGCAATGTATACTAGCTCATTGTGCCTTTGTCTTACAGGGTTTTTTTTTGTTGTTTGTTTGTTTTGTTTTTAGGGTTTAGAACCTCTTTAAGGGTTCATTCACACCAATGCAGCGTCCCCCACTGTCCGGCAAACTTGCTGCATTCTCCCAAATTTTTGAAAATACTGCCAAGGCATAACTATATGCCATTGTTTGGCTAAGAATTACCATGCTTAACTAAAGTCACTTTTTGGAGACTACTTTCCTAAATGATCCACGCTGTGGGACTACCTTGAGACACAGACCATGATCCAAGCAGGACCTTGATGTGTACTATGTTTTATCACAGTCGGTTATTTCGTAAGTACCATCAATTCCCATAAAATGTTTGTCCTATGTCTATTTCCCTATGCCTTCCTCCCAATTATATGCCTACATACATTTTTTACATACATATACAATTGATCTGGCTGACCTCTATTTTCTCTTTGCCATTGTACCATTAGACAGTACAGCTTGACTCAAATCAGCCCCTTATGAAGAAATTTAACAATTCAAAAATATTCCGAAACATGATGGGAGCTCTGAACTCATGTATATTGATTGGCCCCCTACTATGAGACCCATTTCATGACTCAGAATTTTTGCTGTAAATTACTATATATTAACCACTGTTTTTTTTTATTTGAATATCTTTAAATGTAATTTTGTATGTCTTATAAACTAATACATTTTGTATTACTTTTTTACATCTGCCTTCTACTTTTCTGTCTGGTTTCAACCCTTGCCCATAAAATCCCTGGGGCACCTCCTCTTTTCATTCACACCAATGCATGGCAACCAAAAAGTAATGGTTCCCTATGAATGCAGTTCACACCAGCGCATTGTGTTTGCCCAGCAGTGAAAAAAGTGCAGCATGCACTCTTTTTTTTCAATAAAAAAAAAAAATGAAAAATACACGCTCCCAACATGTTTCGGAATATTTTTGAATTATTAAATTCCTTCTTAAGGGGCTGATTTGAGTCAAGCTGTATTGTTTAATGGTACAATGGCAAAGAGAAAATAGAGGTCAGCCAGATCAATCGTATATGTACATAAAAAATGTATGTAGGCATATAACAGGCAAACACAACATGCATGCATTGTGGTGTGAATGAGTCCCGAATGCTCATTTTATCCCAAAAAATTCAGTTCCATATGTGATATTTCAATTTCTTACAATCGTTGGTAAAAAGTGATGAGACAGTATAAGAAATGGAGTTATAATAAGGTCCTTTGGGTGAGTGGAGCTGACTCGCTGACTTTCCCCACACACCTAGAACTCGTTTTTCTCCTGGACAGAGTCCAGAGAGACGGTGCTTAAACAGCTCCATCAATCCAGCAAGGAAGCATCAAGGTCTGAGCCCCCTCCACCCCTATGAATGGACACCAAAGCTTCCATCTCCTTTCATACAGGAAGATGCTGCAGACAGGACCTGAAATTCCATGGCAGTCATGTGACCAGAGACGACTCCTGGGTACAGAGATGCTGAGAGGCAGGACAGAAGGTGCAGTAATAGCAGCAGATTGTAGAAGCCTTCATGATCCTGTGATGATGTGTATTCATTACACAACAAAAATCATCTAGACACATCCAGCTTAGGGGGTGATCAGCCGCTACAAGGATTTATACATTTCCTGAAAGCTTGTGTCAAATATCCTACCATGACCCTGCCATGTTACCAAATGAAACATTTTCAGACTGGAAATAAACCTAGTAAAACCTAGACATGGGAATCAAAGGTTACAGATCGCTTCCACCCCCAACTCCCGCACATACACGAAAACACTATAGGGGAGAAATGACTAAAACTGGAGCAGTTTTCCACAGTACCCAATCAGGTTCTAGATTCAGCTTCACGCAGTATCTCTTCTGCAATAAAACAAATTTCTACCTGCTCTCAGTCTTTTTTTGAATGTACACTGAGCTGCGCATGCACTGTTCAGTTTTCATTTTGCACAGATCTCAGGTGCCGGGATGACTAAACACCTGCCCAGCTGTAACTTCATCCGGCACCAGCCAATGAACACAGCTGCAGCCCAGCATCTGTTAGAAGATGCCACCAAGGGACCTTGAACCGCTCAAGGAGAGATAAATATTGCGGGTTCCAAAGCATAACCAAACCCTCCTCTCCTTTAAGGCCAAGGAAGCTGCCATCTTAGCCTTTGTTTGATCTTTAGATACCATGCTGCTGTTCATGTGCTCAGTTTTGACACCAGACACTTGACAGCTCAATTGAGAGTAATAGCAATGGTGCCCACAGTGCGTTTGCAGGCAGGCACATTATTCAAAAGTAGTTTATGTACTTTTTGTGCGGTTTAATGCAATTTGCAGACCATTCAAATGAATGGGCTTCCAGATCGCACTGTAGCCGGCGGTATAGCCGCGCTGTCCCATTGATTTCAATGGGCAGGAGCGGTGAAGGAGCGGTGTATATACTCTGCTCCTTCACCGCTCCGAAGATCCTGCTAGCAGGACTTTTTCCCCATCCTGATAGCGCATCGCTCCAGTGTGAAAGCCCTCGGGGCTTTCACACTAGAGAGACAGCAGCGGCTGTTTCAGGTCGGTTTGCAGGCGCTATTAGTAGCGCAATAGCGCCTGCAAACCGCCCCGGTGTGAAAGGGCCCTTAAGACAACATGTATAAAATCCAATACTAACCCCTCCCACCCATGCTATAGCGTGGGCTTACTCTGCCGGGAGGGTGTCCATAGACATCCTCCCATGATTGGGACGCATCCTTCGCACTCAGCTGATCACACATCATGATAAAAGGCCAATCACTGCGGCCCTTTACCATGTGATCAGCTGTGTCCAATGACAGCTGATCACAATGTAAACACAAGCCAGTTATTGGCTTTCCTTGCCTCACCCTGACAGTGTTAGGAAGGGAGAAGAGAGCTGATAACTGGCTTGTGTTAAAGGAACATCTTCACTGATAATCAGGGCACTGATTATTAGTGTCCTGATTGTCAGTGCAGTCCCAACAGTGCTGCCAATCAGTGCCCATCCGTGCCTCCTCAACAGTGTCACCCTTTAGTGTTGCCTTTCAGCGCCCACCAGTGCCGCCTACCAGTGCCTATCCATGCCCATCAGTGCTGCCTATCAGTGCTGCCTATCAGAGCCACCTATCAGTGCCCATCAGTGCTGCCTATTAGTGCCACCTATCAGTGCCCATCAGTGCTGCCACATCAGCGCACATCAATGAAGGAGAAAAATTACCTGTTTGCAAAACTATGAAAAGAAATAGTTTTTCTTCAAAATGTTCTTTTTTTGTTTGTTTAGCAAAAAAATTAAAAAACCCAGTGGTGATTAAATACAACTAAAGGAAAGCTTTATTTGCGTTAAAAAAATGTAAACATTTCTAATTGGTACAGTTTTTCATGACCACGCAATTGTCCTTCAAAGTGCATCAGCGCTGAAAATTGGACTGGGCAGGAAAGGGGTAAAAGTGCCCAGTAAGCAAGTGGTTAAAACACACTGGAAAATGTTTTGGGTTTAATAACACATGAAATCAATGAGTTTAGTTCCGCTTTAAGCTTTGAAAATTAAATGTACAAGCTGATTGGTTGTCATGCACAGCTGCTCCAGATTCTGGCTGTTCCAGTCTGTCTCTTAAGCTGGCCATACACTATACAATCTGATTGTACAATCTCCTTTAAATTTAAATATGGGAACAAACCCAAACAATCCATTCAATTAGAATGCAAGCAGGCAGGTCCTTGCACTACATAGTTGTAGGTAGATCCAGATGAGGTTGTATAGTGTATGGTCAGCCTTATTCATTAATACAAAGAGCAAGCTATAGTAACTAATAGCAAGCAATCAGAAATCTCCATTCACTGACATGCAGTGAGTGTATTGTGAGGGGTACTGTGAATACACACACTTATGGATCAACATTTGTCATGTACAGTGTTGCATGGGTTACCCTGCAGTGACAATACAGATTGCACTGAGCAAACCCAACACAGAAATAGTACATTATTCCCAATCAGAAATGGTTGATGACATCCATCCAGAGGTCTCAGTACTGGGTAGGGATATATTACAATCCACTTTTCATGGATGATCAGATGGTGCTGAAACAGCTCCTGGAGCTGTCTCTACCTCTGTATAACACAAAGCATGTGTTCTCCAATACACAGCCCTACCTTCCCCTACAGCAGGACTGTCCTGATGGCAATCTGTGTGATGATGCATCCAAACGCTGGTTACATGGATGTCTTCTTTTCCCAGAGAAGCTGCTAGATTTCAGGAAGAGAAAGGACCTCTGATGACATCACAGTCATGTGATTCGTCTGGAGAGGGGGGCTTAGAATACAGAAAAGAAGGTGCTGTATAGAAGAGAGCTGCTGTCTATAGTCCTCAGCACACTGTGCTTCCTGTCTGTGTTCACATACTAGGAATAGGATCCATCAATCAATGATCTGCAGTACCCCACACTATATGGATACACCGGTGTAAATTCATGATCTGCAGTACCCTACACTATAGGGATCCATCAATCAATCAATTATCTGCAGTACCCCACACTATATGGATACACCGGTGTAAATTAATGATCTGCAGTACCCTACACTATAGGGATCCATCAATCAATCAATTATCTGCAGTACCCCACACTATATGGATACACCGGTGTAAATTAATGATCTGCAGTACCCTACACTATAGGGATCCATCAATCAATCAATGATCTGCAGTACCCCACACTATATGGATACACCTGTGTCAATCAATGATCTGCAGTACCCCACGCTATATGGATACATCAGTGTCAATCAATGATCTGCAGTACCCCACACTATATGGATACATCAGTGTCAATCAATGATCTGCAGTACCCCACACTATAGGGATCCATCAATCAATCAATGATCTGCAGTACCCCACACTATATGGATACACCAGTGTCAATCAATGATCTGCAGTACCCCACACTATATGGATACACCTGTGTCAATCAATGATCTGCAGTACCCCACACTATATGGATACACCACTGTCAATCAATGATCTGCAGTACCCCACACTATATGGATACACCAGTGTCAATCAATGATCTGCAGTACCCCACACTATAGGGATCCATCAATCAATCAATGATCTGCAGTACCCCACACTATATGGATACACCACTGTCAATCAATGATCTGCAGTACCCCACACTATATGGATACACCAGTGTCAATCAATGATCTGCAGTACCCCACACTATATGGATACACCAGTGTCAATCAATGATCTGCAGTACCCCACACTATAGGGATCCATCAATCAATCAATGATCTGCAGTACCCCACACTATATGGATACACCACTGTCAATCAATGATCTGCAGTACCCCACACTATATGGATACACCAGTGTAAATTAATGATCTGCAGTACCCCACACTATAGGGATCCATCAATCAATGATCTGCAGTACCCCACACTATATGGATACACCAGTGTAAATTAATGATCTGCAGTACCCCACACTATAGGGATCCATCAATCAATCAATCAATGATCCGCAGTACCCCACACTATAGGGATACACCAGTGTAGATCAATGATCTGCAGTACCCCACACTATATGGATACACCAGTGTAAATTAATGAGCTGCAGTACCCCACACTATAGGGATCCATCAATCAATCAACCAATGATCTGCAGTACCCCACACTATAGGGATACACCAGTGTAAATCAATGATCTGCAGTAACCCACACTATATGGATACACCAGTGTAAATTAATGATCTGCAGTACCCCACACTATAGGGATCCATCAATCAATCAATGATCTGCAGTACCCCACACTATATGGATACACCAGTGTAAATTAATGATCTGCAGTACCCCACAATATAGGGATCCATTAATCAATAAATCAATGATCTGCAGTACTCCACACTATAGGGATACACCAGTGTCAATCAATGATCTGCAGTACCCCACACTATAGGGATATACCAGTGTCAATCAATGATGGAAGATGGGGTCTGATTGTTATGTATGGCTTAACAATACATTTCTCCTGTTTGTTTCCTTTTGGTCTGTTAAATATACAAATAAAAGTGTTTTATTATATCTGTTCAGCAAAAAAACCCTTTGATCTGATAACAGTCTAGAGGAAAATAGCAGGGGAGTTATCAATTGGCATGGTTCAAATTTTTTTTTTTTTTTTTTGGGGGGGGGGGGGCACAAACAAACTGAAAAATTCTGAAAAATACTTAAAAAAAAAAAACATAAATTGCAGCCTCACTGTGCCATCAAATTCAGCCACTTTGCCATCAAATGCAGCCCCTGTAGTCACCAAATACAGTCACTGTGCCCAACCTATACAGCTACTGTGCCCAAATACAGTCACTGTGCCCATCCTATACAGCCACTGTGCCCAAATACAGTCACTGTGCCCATCCTATGCAGCCACTGTGCCCAAATACAGTCACTGTGCCCATCATATGCAGCCACTGTGCCCACCAAATAAGCCACTGTGCCCATCATGTGCAGCCACTGTGCCCACCAAATACAGCCACTGTGCCCATCATATGCAGCCAGGCGCGTCCCCTGGCTGTTACTTTAACCAACCCCCCTGCGGCCGGTCCGGCGGCACTTACCCCTCGTGTGGCGGGGCTCTGCTCCTCTCCTGGAGTGACAGGGCTCTCCTCCTCTTCTTCTGCAGTGGCAGGAAGTGGCAACTCCTGTGTCCGCTCAGCTCCTCAGGCTTCCTCCGCCATGTCTCCTCTTCCGCCAAAGCGTTAGGCATCCAATAGGCTCGCCTAATGCTTTGGCCAATCCAGAGACAGGTCTCACTGACCTGCCTCCTGATTAGCAGGGAGGAACGTTAATGTGAAAATAGCGAAAATTAATTCGCTATGTCATATGTCACACAACAGAGTGGGATCGAGACGCAGTGCTCTGCGCCCCGAGCCCACCCTATTTTGAAGCCTATTAGAGTCTCTGGCTCTAATCACGTGCTTCAAAATACACACCCCCGCCTATCCCCGCCATAGTATTTCATGTGTCCGGCATCCTGAAAGGGGCCGGGCACATGAATAGGGAGGGCGGAGGAGGTGTTGGGGGGCGGTGCCTGTGCGCCCACAATGCACAGCCTGCCACTGCTGCTATCTCCGTGGACTACAAAAAACACCCCCTGGAGAAGAATGGGATGTGTTATGTAGTCCTAACATAGATTAATGTGGCTCTAACACACTCTCTGACCTGGGGTGACAACGCTGATCAGTACAGTTGTTACCCTAGGTGTATTAATGATAGGATTACCATGTCAAAATAAAAAAGTGTGAACAAAAATAAAATGATTGCAGCCACTACATTTATATTGTAAAGCATTGCGCAAACTGTTGGCTCTATATAAATTCTATAATATAATATAATAAGTATACTGTGAGGATCAGTAAACCAGTCCTAGTTCATATGTTTAGACACGCTTTAAGCTGGTCATACACTTTACAATCTGACCATACAATCTTGATACAATCTAAAGCTGTCCATATATTATACAATCAGGTTGCACAATTTCTGTACAATCTCTTTAAGCTTTACAAGAAAAACAAATCTAAAAAATAATTTGTATATTTGTACAATCAGATTGTATAGTGTATACTCAGCCTTAATAAAATCTGCAAAATGCAAAAAGCACTAAAAATGCATAGGTGTGAATCCAGCCTCACTTTTTTACATGCAGCACAGACTTTAAGGCTCCATAGACTTTAAGGCTCCATTCACACTAAGGCGTTCCGGATCGCGGGCAGAATCGCCACAATTCTGCCCACGATTCCGAATCGCCACAAATCCAGAACTTCTTTTGGGCAATAGGCGTCTCGCGTTTCTGTTTGTGCAATTTTACTGAGCAATCTCAGCAAAATCGCGCTGTGATTTGAGTGCCATTAAAAATAACGAGGATCGCAAGGGCGTCCTGCGATTTGTGGAGATTCAAAATCACGGGCAAAATTGTGGCAACTCCACCTTCGATCCAGAACGTCATAGTGTGAATGGAACCTCATAAAACTGCATAAAAAATTTATCAAAAACACATGTACATGGTTTGTGTTTAACCACTAGCCTACCGCCCACCGTCATATGACGGCGGGACGGTAAGCCTCTTGTTCTGGGCGGACGTCATATGACGTGAGCCCGTTTAAACAGGGCATGCGCGCGATCGTGAACGCGCAGCCCTGTACTGTCGGTGGCGACGTGTCACCGAGACACCGCTCGTCACCGACAGGGGTGAACAGCCACTGGGCATGGCTGTTTACCATGTGATCGGCCGTGATGAAGTCACGGCCGATCACTAATGGTACATCCCCGCATTGCACGGCGCATGCGCACGATCGTGAGCGCGCTGTGCGTGCACGTCGGTGGTGGCGTGTTTCCCGGGAACACTGCTCGTCACCGACGATAGTTTACAGCCATTGGCCAGGGCTGTGTACCATGTGATCGGCTGTGATCCATTCACAGCCGATCACTAACTGTAAACAAAGAGCTGTCACTAGCTGTTACTAGCCCTTCTCTCCTCACACACCATTTCCAGTGTGAGGAGAGAAGAGCCAGGAGCAGTGAGTTACAGATCTATGTATTGTAGTGTCTGCACCAACACCACTTCTGTCCCATCGCCCCCCACAATTG
Source organism: Aquarana catesbeiana (assembly GCF_042186555.1). NCBI lineage: Eukaryota > Metazoa > Chordata > Amphibia > Anura > Ranidae > Aquarana > Aquarana catesbeiana. The sequence goes on from NC_133328.1 coordinate 295,404,744, forward strand.
TCATCTGTCACCCAACAGTCACCCCATAAAAAGTGCACCTGTCACATAGAGACTGCCATCAGTGACCATCAGCAGTGCAACCGTCACCCATCAGTGACCTGCCCTGTCACCCGTCACCCACCAGTGACCGTGCCCTGTCACCCGTCACCCATCAGTGACCTGCCCTGTCACCCGTCACCCACCAGTGACCGTGCCCTGTCACCCATCAGTGACCATCAGCGGTGCACCCGTCACCCATCAGTGACAGTCGCCTGTCAGTGACCGTCGCCTGTCAGTGACCGTCGCCTGTCAGTGACCGTCGCCTGTCAACAATCTGTGACTATCACCTGTCACCGTCCGTGGCCTGTCACCCATCAGTGACCGTGCCCTCTCACCCGTCACCCATCAGTGACTGTGCCCTGTCACCCATCAGTGACCATCAGCGGTGCACCTGTCACCCATCAGTGACCGTCGCCTGTCAACTATCTGTGACCATCGCCCATCACACCATCACCTCTCAGTGAACGTCACCTGCCACCCATCGCACAGCCCATCAGTGACCGTCACCTGCCACCCATCTGTCACCCGTCGCACAGCTACCCGCCACACAGCCATGTCCAAAAGAGTTTATACTAGTGAGGAGGCGTTCCAGATCCTCTCTATGACTGATGAGAGCACCGGGGAGTTCTCATCAGAGTCCAATTCTGATTCCGAATCAAATTCGGCATTTGAACCGATCGAGAGTAGCAATGATTCGGATGAAGAATGGGTCCCTCCTAAAAGGGCACGACACTCTGGAAACCAGGAAGCCGCCAGCAACCAGGATTATATTCCCAGGCCCAGTACCAGCTCTGCTGCCAGAAATAGGCCCCAGGAAGAAAGGCCCAGTACCAGTGCTGCCGCCAGCAATAGGCCCCAGGAACAAAGGCCCAGTACCAGTGCTGCCACCAGAGATAGGCCCCGCGCACAAATGCCCAGTACCAGTGCTGCCACATCACACCTGAGTTCCAGCACAGGAAATTCAACTCCCCCAACTACTGGAGTGTCACGTCCCCCAAGAGCCAGGGCCGCTACATACATGCCAGATGGTCTTGCCAACCCAACATGGCTGCCTTCCAACTCGGGATCACCAAATATTCCCCCTTTCACAGCACAGCCAGGTGTGCAGGCCAACACCCAAAATTTTACAGAGATCAATTTTTTTCACCTGTTTTTGCCTGACACTTTGCTGCAGTTCATTGTGGACCAGACAAATTTGTATGCACAGCAGTATATTGCCAGCAACCCCCAATCATCTTATGCCCGTCCGTTTGAGTGGAGAGATTTGAATTTGGAGGAGTTCAAATTGTTTTTGGGCCTCACCCTAAATATGGGGCTTACAAAAAAAAAAAATGAAGGACATACCTATTGGTCCACCCACCCCATCCACCATATGCCCATGTATTCTGCTGCAATGTCCAGGTCCCGATATGAGATGATTATGAGATTCTTTCATTTTAACGACAACACCCAGTGCCCTCCCCGCAATCATCCAAATTCCGATAAGCTATACAAGATTCGCCCACTGATAAATTTATTTTCCCAACGATTTGCAGAACTTTATGTCCCCGAGAAGAATATATGTGTGGATGAGTCCCTGGTACCATTTTCAGGCCGGCTAGGAATAAGACAATATATTCCTAGCAAAAAGGCCAAATATGGAGTCAAATTTTACAAGCTGTGTGAGAGAGCCACGGGATATCTATATGCGTTCCGCATATATGAGGGAAGAGATTCCCAGCTCCAGCCCCTGAGTGCCCGGCCTACATGGGCACAACTGGAAAAATCGTATGGGACCTGGCTTACCCACTTCTGAAAAATGGCTATCATATATACCTGGACAACTTTTATACCAGCCTGCCCCTTTTCAGACACCTATATATTGAAAAAACCCTGGCCTGCGGAACCTCAAGAAAAAATAGGAAGGGCTTCCCACAATCCATAGTGAACAAAAGGCTGCAAAGGGGGAAAGAGCAACACTGAGATGTAATGAAGTGCTGGCCTTGAGGTGGAAGGATAACAGGAACGTGCACATGATGTCCACCATTCATGATGACACTACAGTTGTAGTTCAGCGAAGACGAGGTCCCATTGAAAAACCGACATGTGTCCAAGACTATAATCTCTACATGGGGGGGGTGGATTTCAATGACCAAATGATTCAGCCCTATTTGTCAATAAGGAGGTCCCGATTCTGGTACAAGAAGGTAGCAATATATCTAATCCATTTGGCCATTTACAATTCCTACATAATCTACACAAAATCCACAGAAAGCCCTGCCCCCTTCCTAAAATTCATAGAAGTAGTAGTCACGTCCCTCATCTATCAACAAAGACCCTTCCCAGAAGGACTTCGTTCTGATGCTGTTAGCCGACTTCATGAACGACACTTCCCGTACAACATTCCACCATCGGAAGCAGGCCGAAGACGGCAAAAAAGAGTCACGTGTGCAGCAGAAGAGATTTTCGAAAAGATACCAGCTTCCATTGTCCCCAGTGTCCCTCCCAACCTGGCCTTTGCATTGGTGAATGCTTCGAACTGTATCATACATCCCTAAGTTATTAGCCCATATTTTCCCCATTTTCGCTGATCATTTTCCATGCTTCCCCAAATAACCATGCCACTGCCTTCAGTGTGAACTGACCCTGGCCTGCCTTTTGACTATGCCTCTGCCTACCGTTTGGACTGCTTCCACATGAACTGACCCTGGCCTGTTTTGACTATGCCTCTGCCCACCGTTTGGACTGCTTGCACGTTAACTGACCCTGGCCTGTTTTATGGACTATGCTTTTGCCTACCGCTTGGACTGATCTGTTGCCCTGCTACTATAGTACACAGGGGTCTCACATATGTGAGGGGCTCCAGAATAGTTTTTCCGGATGGAGATAACAATTTTTTTTGTTTTCTCCCGGTTTTGTAATTTCCGGATTAGGGTCTGGAGTCCGGAGGCTTCATAGAGATTTGGGTGGGTCGAAGCCTCTACCCCTGTGCCCCTGTGCACAGGTCTTACCCGATTGCGGCCCTCAGCCTTCTGCTCACTTACTGCCATCATGCCTTTGCCTGCCGCATGAACGGACCACACCTCTGCCTGCTACCTGGACTATGCACATAATTCGCTGTAGCAAGAGGCAGTATGTTTATTGTTTATGAAGGGCTGGAGAGCGGTACAATAATGAGTGTCTGCAGGTAACAGTGTACCAGGACCAATATTATGGCTGTGCTGGCTGTCTCTGCCTGGACAATTCCTTTGGACTGTGCTTTGCCGACTATAGACAATATTCCTGCCTGCTGCCTGGATAGTTATTATTGCTGTCGCTAAGCACATCCCTGACTGCTGCCTGGACCAGTGCTCTCTTCTGTGGACACTACTAAAAGCACAGGTAATACTTTTTTTTTATCCTTTCCGCAATAGAATTTATTTTGGATTGTAATTCTTGGTATGTACATGCTATGTGTTAGAAATATGAAGGGCCTTCAAAAATGATAGGTTGCCAGGAAATTATCTATGTAATGTATGCTCCTAGAACGCCTGATGGTGCTACTTGGATGTTGGGCCTCTGTATGTGGCCAAGCTGTGTAAAAGTCTCACACATGTGGTATCCCCATACTCAGGGGGAGTAGCAGAATATATTGTGGGGTGTCATTTTTGCTATGTGTTGGAAATATCTTATAAATGGACAACTTTGTGTAACCAAAGATATATAGTGTTGTGTTTACCAAAGATATATAGCAGTATAAATTTTGGCCAAAATTTATGAAGAAAAATTACTAATTTGCTAAATTTTATGACAAAAACAAAGAAAAAGGCAATTTTTCACAAAATTTACGGTCTTTTTTTATTTATAGCACAAAAAATAAAAAACCCATTAGTGATTAAATACCACCAAAAGAAAACTCTATTTGTGTGAAAAAAAGGACACAAATTTCATTTGGGTACAGTGTTGCATGACTGAGTAATGGTCATTCAAAGTGTGAGAGCACCGAAAGCTGAAAATTGGTCTGGACAGGAAGGGGGTTTAAGTGCCCTGTATTGAGGTGGTTAACAACTAGACTGTACCTCCTAAAAAAAAAAAACTACAAGCATGAAAATGCATCAAAAAAGTGCTGCAAAACCAAATAAGTAAAACGCAGCAACTAGACATGCATAGATGTGAACCCAGCTTAAAGCGGAGTTCCACTCAAAATTGAACTTCTGCTTTAAGTACTGGTAAATCCTGACATGCCACATTTGGCATGTCATTTTTTTTTGGGGGGGGGGGTACCCAGTTTTGACAGGCACCCAGCTCCCACTTCCTCCCCTGGCGCCGCGGCGCCAGAAGGAAGTTTACCTCTCCCCCTCCCTCCCTGCAATCTTCTGGGACACGTCACAGGTCCCAGAAGATTGCCCGGCCATTCACAGCGTGCAGCGCTGTTCATTAATTTACTAATTTTGTTTTGTTGCATTCGTAATGAAATTTGCTTTGTTTCGTTTCATTTGGTTTGGATTTTAAGGGGAACCCCACGCCAAAAATCTATACCAGACCCTTATCCAAGCATGCAGCCCAGCAGGCCAGGAAAAGTAGGGGAAAAGCGAGACCCCCCCTGAACCATACCAGTCCACATGGGGCCCCCAAAGCACCTTGTCCCCATGTTGCTGAGGACAAAGGCCTCTTCCCCACAACTCTGGCGTGTGATTGTGGGGGTCTGTGGGCAGGGGGCTTATTAGAATCTGGAAGCCCTCTTTAACAAGGGGACCCCAGATCCCACCCCGCCCCAAGGGAATGAGTATAGGGCATGTAGTACCCTTACTTATTCACTGAAAAAAAGTGTCAAAAATAAATAAAAACAAGAAACACAGAATTTCACAAGACCTTTATTTAAAGAAAAAAAAGTTCCCTGAAGTAAATCCTGAGTCAATCACGATGAACACCAGCCACCAACCTGAAAAAAAAGAGGAGGTACGCATGCAGCGATTGCCTCCCAGTGACTGACACAGCTTTGGTTCTCACCAACAGTAAATAAACAAGGTGGTGTGGTCACATGTGACAGCGGGTGACTCAACCCTTCATTTATTTAGTGTCACTAGGCATCTACTGACTGACTGTTCCCAGTGCCAACATGTCAGTCGTCAGGAGGCAAGCGAAACCTCCCCCATACACATTCAATTATATTTTGCTATAATTTTGGCATAGGGTTCCCCTTAAAATCCATACCAGACCTCAAAGGCTGGGTATGGATTTTGGGGGCATCCCCATGCTGTTTTTTATTAAACATATTTTAAAGCCAGCATTGTCTGTTTATATTCTGCTGTTAGCGGGGAATCCAGCTGATAGCATGTAAATCATGGTTATTAAGAATGCGCCAGGTCAGGCAGCCGGTCTTTAACAGATTATAAAGGAAGAAATTGTGCTAGGTACGTGATAAATAAAAAACATAAAATTACTGAAATTAAACCGTGAAGGATATCCTGCTGCTAAGCACTATAACCCCGATATAGGGCACAGAGAGATAAATGTATAAATAAAAGTGCAGCGCCGGATAGTAGACCAATATTTTAATAAGTGAACATAATGTGTATGCTTACACTAATGTAAAGTATATATATTAATCATAATCAAAAATATCCAGTGAAAAAGTAGCCTATTTGTAATTAATGTGTTAGAGAAAATACGTGCATAATAAAACACATAATGTGACAACAAAAAGTTCATAAGTGAAGGTGTCCCAACAAAAGAATTCCAATACAGGACCCTGGGTCTGTGTTCTCCACCACTTGTGCTGCCCGTCACCTTTCAATAGATAATGGAGGCTTACCAGAAAGCCTGTGACCGTCCTTCTCAGGGGGGTCAAAACAGGCTTAGTAGAAATGACAGGGACACTGTTAAGGACTCACTTCCCTCACAGGTGACCAGCTGGCATCAGTAAGGAATAACTTCCATAGCACACTTCCAGGAGACAAGTGCTGCGCACCAATGGATGACTGAGGGGACAGGAGGTGCACACTGCTGAATAGCCACTTCTCTGCTGCCACTTCCAGTGATGTCTCCTCTCTGCTTCCTCCCGACTCACCTCTCCTAGAGGTTAGGAGTGGCTATTCATCGGTTGGCTGAGAGTATATTTAGACAGGTGTAAGTAGACAGGTGTATATGTTGGCTGAGAGTATATGTAGACAGGTGTACAGTGGGATGAGTGTTCAATATCCTTCAATACCTGTATTAAACACCTTCCCACTGAGGCCTCAATACACACACCAAATTGCAATACAATATTCTTTACATTCAATAACATAATGCAATGTCTAACATGTACACAATGGCTCCCCCTAGGTGGTAATTCAAAGATCAAACCACAAATAGAGTAATGCCGCGTACAGACGATCGGAATTTCCGACAACCAAACCGTGGATTTATTTTCGGCGGATGTTGGCTGAAATTTGTGTTGCATACACACGGTCGCACAAATGTTTTCGGAAATTACAATCGGTAAGAATGCGTTGACATACAACACGTACGACGGGACTAGAGAAAGGAAGTTTTATAGCCAATAGCCAGTGCATCACCCTTTGGGCTCCTTCTGCTAATCTTGTGTTAGTAGAAGTTTGGTGAGAGACGATTCGCGCTTTTCAGCCTCGTGCTTTTCAGTTCGTTACTGCTCTTCCGTTTGTGCTTGTGGGTTCGTATCTGTTTTTCAGTGCGTGTAGTCAGTTCATATCTGTTTTTTCAGTGCGTTCTTGTCCGCTCATTTCTGATTTTCAGCTCGCTCTTCTCAGGCCTTTCTGATTTTCAGTGCGTTCTGTTAGTTCGTTCTGACCAGCCAACTGGTTTGAAGCCATGTTGTGTTTACATACTCGTCATAGAGTTCATGCTAGGCAGGGGCTTGGTGTTGGGGTTCTTACTTTGACCCAAGCCCAGTCTATGAACAGGGGGAGGAGGAGTTCATGGACCAAGAATTGGCTGCTCCAGTGTGATCAATTCTCGCACATGCCTTTGTTGCGGGAGATCCAGGAGAATAATCTTGATGATTTCAGGAATCATCTCCGGATGACGGACCCCGTTTTTCACTGTCTGTTGGCTTTGCTGTCCCCCTATATTACCAAGCAGGGCACCTGCATGCGGCAAGCCACTCCGGAACAAAGGCTAGTCGCCACCTTGCGGTACTTGGCGACGGGAAGAAGTCTGCAGGACATCAAGCTCTCGACAGGCATCTCCCCCTATGCTTTGGAGATCATTATTCCAGAGACCTGTTCTGCCATCATACAGGTCCTGCAGAAGGACTATATTAAGGTAAGTTTTATCCTTTAACATCACATTCTATGTTTTTAATGTTTGCTAATCTATTGGATTTATTTCATCATTCCCTAATCACCATGATTGTAATATGCTGTGAATGTCCTCTTTGTCCTCATGCATGTTGGAAGCTTTTAATGCTCCTTTTTTGTCCTTCATGCATATTTACCTTCACTAACCTCCCCGGCATGCTATCCTGGGCCCATACACACCTAGCCTAGTCACTTAACAATGTATTTTGCCAGCTCCATTGTAGTGCTTTACCCTAAACACCCCCTAAAATGTGTACAAATGTTATTTTTGTCCTTAAATTCATGCATAGTGTAAGAGGCTTTTTTGGGGGGGCCCAAACTCATTTGGAGCCCTCCCTCCCCCCCCAACCGCTAAGTCAACTGATACCAATCCTCTATCTGCTGACTTTGCCAAACACATACACACTATACCTACCTCTTTTGTGGTCAGATTTATGGATGAATTCACCAAAGCATGTAGTGCAAAGACCTGCCTGAATACTTTCAAATGGTACTGTTTAAAGTTTTGTTCTCCTATTTTCTAGATATGTATTTGCAGAATGTAAAATTGTACTTCAATTTGGACAGTGTGTATTCATATTTTTGTATTATGACACTTCTTACCTGTCCAGTGGGCTGCCAATAGTGTAAGTAAGGAGGGGCTGGCCAAAGTAACACACATTATGTATGCATTCAGCTCTCAATGAAGTGGAGACGGTTACCTGTCCAAAACACACACTCCCCCCCCCCAACATACATTTTTTTCACTGGGCCATCAGAGGGGAGGAGGAATCTGATAAGTGTACCTTATACTTTTGTCTTTAACCACTTCCCACCCGGCCACTGCACATAAACAGCCGGGTGGGAGCTCCCTCCTTCTGACTGGACATTCCCGAACGTCCTTCAGAAGGAGCGGGATCATGCGGGCGCGCACCTGGACACGCCGCATCTTGGAGCAGCAGGAGGGCAATGTGATTTGCCCTCCTGATCCGCACGATGGCTGTGTGTAATCACAGCGATTGTATAGTAAACATGGGGGAGGGGTGGCATTTAACAGGAGATTGCGCCGCTACGTGCCCACGCAGCAGCGCGATCCCGATCTGCCTGTGCCCCCCAGAGACAGTGTAGTATTATAACACAGGAGGGCCCTGTGATTGACCCTCCTGATCACATGATGACTGTGTCCAATCACAGTCGTCATGTAATGTAAATAGAGAGCGGTTGTAACTGCTCTCATCTCTTCCTCTCCTCACACAGAGCCTGTCAGTGAGGAGAGGAAGAGAGATCTGTGCTGCAGCCGGGAGATCAGTGAGTTTTATAGTTGTTTGTCTGCTGTTTACCCACTGATCACCCAGCTAGTGTCCCCAAAACACAGTGTCCCCAAAACAGTGAAAACACCTGTCAGTGAACATCTGCCCGTCAACAACTGGCACATCTGTCCGCCAACAGCGGGCACATCTGCCCGCCAGTCATCGGGCACATCTGCCCGCCAGTCATCAGGCACATCTGCCCGCCAGTCATCAGGCACATCTGCTGCCCAACCATCAGGCACATCTGCCGCCTGCCATCTGGCACATCTGCCGCCCGCCATCTGGCACATCTGCCGCCCGCCATCTGGCACATCTGCCGCCCGCCATCTGGCACATCTGCCGCCCGCCATCTGCCCACGATCAGGCACATCAGCCCGTCAACAGCTGGCACATCAGCCCGTCAACAGCTGACACATCAGCCCGTCAACAGCTGACACATCAGCCCGTCAACAGCTGACACATCAGCCGCCCACCAACATCTGCCTGCCATCATCAGGCACATCTGCCCGCCAATCATCAGGTACATCTGCCCACCAACATAAGGCATATCTGCCGCCCACTATCAGGCATATCTGACGCCCACCATTAGGCACATCTGCCGCCCGCCATCAGGCACATCTGCCGCCCGCCATCAGGCACATTTGCTGCCCGCCATCTGACACATTTGCCACCCGCCAACATCTGGCACATCTGCCGCCCGCCAACATCTGGCACATCTGCCATCCGCCATTTGGCACATCTGCCACCCGCCATCTGCCCACGATCAGGCACATCTGCCCGCCAATATCAGGCACATCTAGCCACCCACCATCTAGCACAGCCGCCCGCCATCTGACACATCTGCCGCCTGCCATCTGACACATCTGCCGCCCGCCATCTGACACATCTGCCGCCCGCCATCTGACACATCTGCCCGCCAACATGATGAAAAGATCTTACAGCGCAGAGGAGGCTCTCCAAATACTCCAGAGTATGTCGGACGAGAACAGCGGGGAATTCTCTCCGTCAGACTCGGATAGCGACTATGAGCCAGTGGAAAGCAGTGGCTCCGAGTTGGAAACAGAGGAAGATAGAATCCTAACAAGGAGAATCAGGAGAAATGAGCAGGAGGAGACATTCACCAGCAGCGAAGCACTCCAGGGCATCCACCAGCAGGCATCCACCAGCAGCACTCCAGGATGATATGCAGGCATCCATCAGCAGCCCAGCACTCCAGGATGATATGCAGGCATCCACCAGTAGCGCAGCACTCCAGGGCATCCACCAGCAGCGCAGCACTCCGGGATAGGCAGGCATCCACCAGCAGTTCTGCAACCTTCCTAGAAGATAGGCCAGATGCTAGCAACGGATCCCATCAACGAGGCAGTGCCCATACTAGCCTCCCAGATGTTCTACTGTATCCAACATGGCTGCCCGATATGTCAGTAGAACCTGTAATACCCCTTTTTACAGCCCAGCCAGGCCTTCAGATGCAGACGGAAAATGTAACCCCACTTTATTATTTTCATTTATTTTTTACCAATGATCACCTAACCTACATTGTGGAGCAATGTAATCTATACGCCAGCCAACATATAGCCAACAATCCAAGTTCCTCATATGCCCGTCCTTTTGTTTGGAAACCCCTCACCGTGGAAGAATTAAAAATTTTCCTTGGCCCAACCCTCAACATGGGGCTGACAAAAAAAAAATGAACTCCATTCCTACTGGTCTACCCAACCTATCCACCACATGCCGGTCTATTCGTCATTGATGCCCAGAACCCGTTATGAGATGATCATGAGATTTTTACACTTCAATAACAATGCCTCCCTTGAAATCATCCCAGTTACGATAAATTATTCAAAATTCGGCCCCTAATCAATTTTTTTTGCGCCAGCTTCAAGGATATGTTTACCCCTGATAGAAATATATGTGTGGATGAATCCCTAGTACACTTCACCGGAAGACTCGGAATAAAACAAGACCTCCCCAGTAAAAGAGCCAGACGTGGGGTGAAATTTTATAAGGCGTGTGACAGGGCCACGGGTTACACATATGACTTTATAATTTATGAGGGAAAAGACAGACAGCTAAACCCCCCTGGATGCCCTACCTACATGGGAACAAGTGGCAAAATTGTCTGGCAGCTGATCCAACCATTACTTGGGAAAGGTTACCACCTATATGTAGACAATTTCTACACTAGTCTCCCACTTTTCCGCCATTTTTACCTAAAGAACACTGTGGCCTGTGGGACAGCACGGACCACCCGCAAAGGCTTCCCACAAAGATTGGTCGCCAAGAAATTGAAGCAGGGTGAAATGGCCAGTATCAGGACTAGCGGTGAAGTGGAGAGATAAAAGAAGTACTAGCGGTGAAGTGGAGAGATAAAAAAAGAGATGTCTACATCCTTTCAACAATACATAATGACACCTTGGTGGAACTTCAGAGAAGAGGAGGCCCCATACAGAAGCCAAAATGTGTGCATGAGTACAACCTATACATGGGGGGGGGTGGATATGAACAACCAGATGATGCAGCCCTACTTGGCCACCAGGAGATTACTATTTTGGTACAAGAAAGTCGCCATTTATTTGATGCAACTTGCCCTATTTAATTCATATATAATTTTTTCTAAGTGCACCCAAAGTTCCCTAACCTATCTAAAATTCCAAGAAGACATTGTCACAGCCCTTCTCTATCCCCAAGGCCAAGCCCCTCAACTAATTCGCTCCGATTCATTAGCCAGACTCCATGAAAGGCACTTTCCCGAAATCCTCCCTCTTACCCAAACAGGTCGCAAACCCCCCAAAAAATGTTGTGTGTGTGCGCAAGTAGAGGAATTCGCCGTGACACCTTATACTACTGTCCCCAATGTCTCTCCCAGCCAGGCCTCTGTATTGGAACGTGCTATCAGAGCTATCATACTTCACTACACTATTAGTACAGTGAAGATGATTTTTTTCCACTGCCATTTCTGTGAACGACCCGGACTGTTAACAACTATGCCTCTGCCAAACATGTTTCTGCCTTCAACGTGAATTGACCTGGACTGTTAACGACAATGCCTCTGCCAAACATCTTTCTGCCTTCAACGTGAATTGACCCGGACTGTTAAATGACCATGCTTTTTGCCTGCCTCCTGAACTGATCATTTGCCCTGCCACTGTACAGCACAGGGGTCTCACATAGGTGAGGGGCTCCAGAAAAGGTTTTCTGAGTGGAGAAAACATTTTTCTCCGGGTTTTTAGTTTTCTCGGATTAGGGTCTGGAGATTTGGAGGCTTCGTAGAGATTTGGGTGGGAAGAAGCCTCTACCCCTGTCCTCAGGTCTTACCTGACCAAGGCCCAATGTACAAAGTGCTGCCTGCTGCCACCTGAACTGGTCATGCCCCTGCCTGCCACCTGAACTGGCCATGCCTTTGCCTGCCACATGACCTTGCCATGCCTTTGCCTGCCACATGACCTTGCCATGCCTTTGCCTGCCACCTGGACTGGCCATGCCTATGCCTGTTACCTGAACTGCCTGCTAAACCTTGGACTGTACTGAACCATGTTCATACTTTTCCATATCTGTCTGCTGCCTGGACAATTCCTGGACATTTCCTTTGGCTGTCTGGACAAATGCTTTGGCTGCTCTGGAACAGTATTCCTGCCTGCTAAAACCACAGGTGAGCTTTTTTTTTTACCCTTTGCTCAGCAGAATGTATTTTGGGGTGTAATTCTTGGTGTGTACATGCTATGTGTTAGAAGCCTGGAGGTGCTACTTGCATGTTGGGCCTCTGTATGTGGCCAGGTAGTGGAAAAGTCTCACACATGGGGTATTGCCATACTCAGGACGAGTAGCAGAATGTATTTTGGGGTGTCATTTTGGCTATGTACATGCTATGTGTAAGAAAGATCTTCTAAATTGACAACTTTGTGAGAAAAAAAATAGGTTTTCATTTTCTTTCCACATTTTCCAAAAACTTGTGGAAAGAAATAACATGTTCAAAAGACTCATTATGCCTCATAGAATATACATTGGGTTGTTTTCTTTCCAAAATGGGGTCATTTTGTGGGCAATTCTATTGTCCTGGTGCCCCAGGGCCTTCAAAAATGTGATAGGTACTCAGGAAATGAAATGTGTAATTTATGCCTTTAGAACGTCTGATGGTGCTATATGGATGTTGGGCCTCTGTATGTGGCCAGGCTGTGGAAAGTCTCACACATGGGGTATCGCCATACTCAGGACGAGTAGCAAAATGTATTTTGGGGTGTCATTTTGGCTATGTGCATGCTATGTGTTAGGACAGTTGGGCCTGAGGCCAGCTTTCCAGATCAACCAACCCTGACGGCACTTGAAGCTGACTGTCCTGGCTTGCCCCCCCCCCCAAAGTGCCCACGGAGTCAGACAAAAATATCTGGAGTACTTTGCGGGTAGGGGGGCCATTGATATGCCAGCAAACCTTTGAGAAACATTTTTAAAATACATTTTTATTTTAAACTGAAATAATATTTCATTTGATTTACTGCTTGTGTTTCTTTTAGCTGTCTCCTAGGTTCTCCAATGGGCTTTTCTTTTTGGCCATTTTCTTAAATAGTGCAAATGTAATTTATTTGGTACATGAGGTGAAAATCTCTTCTTCAGCTAACTATTAGATTAGATTCTATTTAGATTCTTCCTAAAACATCAGTGATGTTCTTCATTTTTGTTGAACATCATTGATGTTTTCCTTTATTTTTATAAATCACGATTGCACACCATGATCTCCCCGATGAGGACGTGTGCACTTGAAATGAGTTTCTTCTTCCACAACAACCACATAACCTAAAATAAAAAAACTCACCATGTATTATAAATATGCAGGCATACATCTATTACCTGAAGCAGTGGTCTCAGACACTCACCTGTTGTGGTCACTATTTCAACTACGTCATGAACCTCTCCTCCCTCCACATCCTCAGGTTGTGGTGTGGTGACTTCCCCTTCTTTAGGAGGTTGGGGGTCCTTGGTTTCCTCTGATGTCCCAAGTCTTTTCCTCCCTATGTGAATAAAAAAAAAGGTAAACTTAGCACACAGATATTTGAGGCAAGAAATAGGAATATGAAACATTGCTTGAAGTGTCGTACAATTGTCTGTTTTGGCAGAGTTCCAAGCTGAAGACATGTTTTTTCCCTCAAGCTGGAATACTTACCTTTTTTGGTAAACTTTCCCACATGGAGACACCCCTAGTATCCACTGGAGCACCTGTGTGGGACACCCTAAAAAGGGCGTTCTTATGTCCCACACTAGTGCTCCTGCGTCCAGATGTGTAAACAGCTGCTGAGTGTCCACTCCTTACGCTGAATCAAGTTTGCATTTCATTCCAGTTACAAACCCATCTAGACAACAAACTTCTTTTAATACAAATAGGCCTGAACAAATGTAGTTAACCTGCAAAAAACATTGTATTAGTGAGCGAACGAACGATGTTTACTACAAACGATTACTGTGCCCACGAACCTTCAACTTGCCATTTTAAACACCATTTTAAACTATACAACAGTAAAGAAAAGCACATGGAGTTGCACGAAAGTAATAATAATAATAATAGGAACACACAACAAAATAGTTACTTTTTTGCAGCACTCTCTTGATTCTTCTGTACTGATCCTGCTCCCTCAATTTGAGGTCTGACCATCGTTTCCTCAGTTGATCCTTGGATCCCTGTACCCCAAAATTCTTCTGCAGACTTTTCACAACTTTAGTCATGATTTTGGCATTTCTCACATTTGGGTTGCTGTACGGTCCATATTTCCCATCATAGTTGGCCCTCTTCAAGATGTCCACCATCTCACCAAAGGACATATTTGATGCCTTAAATCTCCTGGATTGTGACGTTTGTAGCTCCGGGCTTTCGTTGTTGCTGCTCTCCTTTGCATGCACCTGCTCTGTCTCCGCCATGTGCTCTCCCACTGCGCCGAAAGAGAAGGGGCGGGGAATATACTAGAAAGGAGGTCAGGGGCGGGCAGAGTTTCACGCATGTGCAGTGTATATAAAGCATAACACGCGTGTGTCATCTGTACTATCTGTGAGCAGAGGACGGAGTAGAGTAAGCACCGATCGTGGTAACGAAGGTACAATTTTAACTTGGGGCATCAGTGGCCTATACTACTTATAGATTGAGGCCTATATTGGGACAAGATTAGGAGAGTTTAGCCTGACATTAGGGTTTGTCTTTTGTTGTGTCTTGCAGAGAAAATGGATAGATTCAACGATCATGACTTCCTCCCTAGCTTCATTGATAAATACAGGGAGCTGCCCTGTCTGTGGCAGGTGAAACACCCTTTTTATAAAAATAAAATAAAGAGGAAGGCAGTGCTGGGTCAATTGCTTGAATTGGTGATTCCCACTGCAACCATCCCCTATTTGAAGTGCAAAATTGGTGGCCTGAGGAGCACATATAATAGGGAGCGCAAGAAGGTCCAGGATTCCATGAGATCAGGAGCAGAAGCAGATGACGTTTATGTCCAAAGGCTGTGTTACTACGACAGACTGCGTTTTTTGTCAGACCAGACTGAAATCAGGCCATCACTCTCAACCCTTCCTTCCACTCTTCCTTCCACCTCAGATGAGGCTTCAAAAGTCCAACCTGGGCCTTCCACCCTGGAAGATGTGGAGGAGCCCAGCTTGAGCCAGGTATAGCATTGTTCAACATATTTCTTGCCAAAAATTAATGATGTTAACTAGTTGTTATTATTGATCACTAATTTCAGAATTATCAAAGTGGTTTACATATCAATAGACAGTAGTAGCCAAAAATTCACAGCCAAGAGGAGGCCATGGAAAGTGGCAGCCAAGAGGTGGCCGTGGAAAGTGCAGCCAGGAGGTGGCTGTGGAAAGTGGCAGCCAGGAGGTGGCCGTGGAAAGTGGCAGCCAGGAGGTGGCCATGGAAAGTGGCAGCCAGGAGGTGGCTGTGGAAAGTGGCAGCCAGGAGGTGGCCGTGGAAAGTGGCAGCCAGGAGGTGGCTGTGGAAAGTGGCAGCCAGGAGGTGGCCGTGGAAAGTGGCAGCCAGGAGGTGGCTGTGGAAAGTGGCAGCCAGGAGGTGGCCATGGAAAGTGGCAGCCAGGAGGTGGCCGTGCCCAGTAGCCTGACCGAATCGTAGGTTCCTCCCCTTCACCTTCCAACAAAAAGGCCCAGGAAGGGGAGTAACGTGGAGGAGTCAGCGCTTTCTTTGATTCGGCAGGCTACTGCGGACCTCAGAACCACCCCCTATCTTCAAGAGGCCTATGCCTGCATGGCAGCCAGTAAATTGCAGGAAATGGAGGTGGGCCAACGCCTCATTTGTGAGGAAGTCATGTATCAGGCCCTAAATAAGGGGGCCTGAGTATGTGAGTTGGACCATACTCCTCCTCCACCTCCTGCCACAACTCCAGCACCACAGCCACAGCCTAGAAGGAAGCGTGGAAGGAAGACAAGAGAGTGATGGCCTGGGTTCGGTCTGGTCTGGCAAAATACGCAGGCTGTTGTAAGACGACAGCCTCAGGACATACATGTCATCTGCTGCTACTCCCGATCTCTCGGAGTCCTGGACCGCATTGTGCTCCCTATTAAATGGACTCCTCAGGATACCAATTTTGCCTGTCAAATAATTGATATCTGCCCTGGGGTACAAAGGCTTCGCCAATTTCAACAGTTTATCCACTGTTGCCTTCCCCTTTATTTTGTTATGACCCCTAATAAATGTCTAGTTTTTTTTTCACAAATACTTTAGTTCAAAAAAGACAGTTTGTTTGTGAGTAGGCAGGTACATTTAAAAAAAGACAATGCCAAATTAACAAGGGACACCAACACCAACCAATCTCCTTGAGGTTAAAAAATATAAGATAATAACAATGTTGTGGTAACTTGACACACAAAACGAAAAAAAAAAATATTATGGAGATCACTATAAAAAAAACATTAAAAAAATAAATAAAAAAAAAAAAAAACAAAATCAGGAGATCTTGATAAAAAAAAAAAAGAAAAGGAGATCACTATAAAAAAAATAGAAACATTATTCTGGAGATCCGGCAAATTAAAAAATAAAGATTATTCAGGAGATCACGAGAAATAATAAATAAATCAGTTTGTCAGGACTCTGTGTGAATATCAGCAGCAAAACAACTTCATTATTCTAGCATTCTAAAGAAGAAGAGAATGCGCTTCATTAAAAAATGTAAAAATGTGCAGCGTGACGAATGTGCTATCTCCATTACAAATGCTAGTTTTACTAGACCGAGCGCTTCCGTCTCGTACTTGAATCAGAGCATGCGTGGAATTTGTTGCGTCAGAATTGTCTACACACGCTCGGAATTTACGACAACGGATTTTGTTGTCGGAAAATTTGAGATCCAGGTCTCAAATATCTGTTGTCAGAAATTCCGACTGGAAATGTCCGATGGAGCCTACACACGGTCGGAACTTCCGTCAACCAGCTCACATCGAACATTTGTTGTCGGAAATTCCGATTGTGTGCATGCGGCATAACAGGATGGTAAAAGTTCTTTGACTCCAGATATCTTCAGCTAGCCTGTAGTTTAAACTGCAGTATTTGTAATCCACAAAGAAAGGGAGAATAAATCACTGTATAATGAATGGTATGTTGATAAATGCTTAACTGAAGAAATAAAGCACTTGTAGATTCCTCCTGATATACGTGAGTGTACAGTACTGACTTTACAGCACAGGGAACAAACAAACCCCAGAGTTTAGCTGTATGATGCATGTGAAGAAGTAAATTCACCTCCGTGGAACTATAAATCTCACCAGCAGTCTGTAAAATAGCTCACTCAGCAAACTGTGCACTTTACTAGAATGGGCAGGTGCCCTCTCACCACAATAGACTCAGAGGCTGTGAGGCTCCGTCCGGACTCCCCTCCTGATGTCTCCGTCAGGTGAAAAGATGGCAAAACAAAAAAAGGTGTGATTTGTCTAAAAGCTACTTTCCTAGGGCCTTCATGGTAGCATATGCATGGATTGTGTGTATGCTACCATGGATAGGCACCTGAGAATGAACTGCTTGTAGTGAGAGGATACGTGGGGAAAGGGAGCAAGGGCTGACCCGAGGAGCCCCTGCAAAATAATTGCAGTGAGGATCAAATACTTCAAAACAGACACCAGTTAAGTAGCTCTGTAAAATTCCCACAAACCCTTGGCCTGTCTGTCTATTCTTGGTATGGGAAGTTTTGAGAGGGTGAGCTGCAAAAAAAAAAATGGATGAACTGTCAGGAGTTTGCAGGGGTCTGAAGGGCAGGAATAAGGCCAATACGCTGTGGCAATATGCATCAAAGCCAGAGTCAGGAACCTGAGAAATCTACCAACTCCCTGATCCACCTTATGGAAAAATTGGCTATGGCAAAACCCTCCGTGACACTGAGCTCCCTGACCAACCGGTCCCTATGTGGCTGTAACTGACAGAATTGGGCAAATAATGTATGAATTATGCGCAAACTAGGGCAGACGATAAAACTTCTGGTGGCCAAACCAATTGAGTCAGCTGTGACTGAAACACTCCGACAGCCCTGCTCATGGTTGTGGAATGACATGGAGATACCATTCCAGACACACAAAAACTGGTCCCACAAGCTTAAAGTCAGGTCATGCTTCTGCTCGTGACCCGACAACCGAGTCAGAGTCCTAAAACAGGGGAAGGAGGCTAGACTTCATTCTGAGGAATAATTCTCATGGCCTGATACAGCATACCCAAAAATGACTAAGAGCCCCACCTTTGAAAAGGCAGGGGATCGGACCAAAAATGAATGGTCTGAGGTATCTGACTAGTTCTCCAGGCAACCCCGCAAACATGAGATAAGAGCTGACAGCGAAACCCCAAAATAATGATAATTTTTTTGGCCCGGACCTAATACTTTGTCTGCAATCAGGCTCAGCACCCACCCCGAGAGAGACTGCCGATGCCTAGGTGGTAACCAGGGTCTTCACACAACAGGAATCAACTAAATGAATAAACCCCTGACCCCCCTGCAGTTATCCAAAATCCAATGGAGTGCTCAGCAAAGGGGACAAATAAGCAAGGACTGCTTTTGACCTGAAGGTTAACCTGGTGGTGATATGATGTTTGCACCATATACCATGCCATACCAGTGGGCAGGTCTGATGGAAGTAGCTTCAGAGCATAGGTAAGTTCAGCTGGATAGTCAACCCCCCCCCCCCCCCAACTGTAGAAAGTGCTGAAACGCCAGGTCCACGGACGAGTACTTCGATGAAAACACTTTTCGCAGAAAAAAAGGCAGTCAAAATGGAAAACTAGATCAGAAACTTACCACTGGACACCCCGGTGAGCCGACGCTCCACCTTCAGTATGATGGTGAAAGAACCGGACTAAGCACCCCTTGGAAATTACTGCCTCCAGTAACTTATCGACAATGAAAGCATGACTGTCTGCTGAAGTCAAGATTACCACATGCGAAAGACTCCGGCGAGATAGTGATGAGGCCCGCGTGAAAGCCTACTGAAAAAATTCCTCCAGCAGAGGCTGACCGAAGACCGGGGATAGGAGATTCCTACACAGCCCCTATCATAGAAACATTAGTGGGCTCAGACATATTGAACCAGAAGGCTTGACAAGACCGGTGGACTAAGGAGATGCCGACCTTGCCTGTGGAATGTAGGAAGAGCAGGAGCTGGGGGGTGCGCTGACACCCCGCCTCTAACCAAGCAAGCTTCGATCACCTCCATCTTATCTTGCAACCGTAACAGGCCGTGGAGAGCCTATTTAGCCAACATGAATCTGAGTTAAAGAATAGTGCCCAGAACATGTTCCATGCTGGTGGATGCGAGTAGCTGGGATGGAATTGGAAACAACAATCCAAAGCGTTCTGCCTTCCTGGCTGAGGCCGGTAAATGGAAAAAACCCCTGTGACGAAGCTCCGCTGTGAGCTTGAGTATGAGCAGACTGCTTAATGATGGGGTGCTACCATGCTCCGAATTCCCACGTGTGTTTGAAGGGATCAACGTGAAATAATCGCTTCTGAAATATGCAGCATGCCCAACCTAAGGAAACACAAACTAGCGAACGTGACAACAGACAACCACACATGAGAACAACACCCCTCTGTGCCTACCTGAGTATGAGGACGTTTACCAGTGATGACAAGATCACAGCGTGTGAATGAACCCAATGCCCCCCACCCTAGTGTATGTAAGACAGGTAATTAAACTGAACACCCAGGGCTAATGTACCCACAGACCGTGGTGGGTAGTCGTAGAGGTGTAATGAAATGTACGTGCATCATATGATGTATGGTATACAGGCGAGAAGATTGTGGTCAACAATCATTTAAAAATGAAACCTCAGCCTGTATGAATCTGTAGACGTGACAGATCCTAAGATGTGAGCACTAGCTAACTAAGCCCAAGTATACAAAGAAACCTGAAGGAACGGTACGATGAGACAGGGCTATGTGGGGACCAACCCATCACTTTCAGGCCTCCTTGTTCTTTACGCTGAAAATAGTTCTTAATGACATTAAGTATACAAAGAAACCTGAACGAACGGTATGATGAGACATGGAAAACAAATGAAAATGAAACGGCTACTGGTAAATATGCTGAACTGCATGGCACCGATATGCTAGACAGAACATGCTATGACAGAAACCTGCTATGACAGAAACACGCCATGACGGAAACACGCCATGACGGAAACACGCCATGACGGAAACACGCCATGACAGAACCTGCTATGACAGAACATGCTATGACAGAAATGCTGGGACAGAGACAGAAACGCTCTGACGGAAACGCCGTGATGGAAATGCTGAGACAGAAATGCTGTGACAAATCGCATGCGTCGCAAGAATGACCATGACAGTGGAGCCGAGTCACCAACCAGCCCCCCCCCTTAAGAGTTATTTTTCCAGCCTGGCAACATCTGCCAATCAGACCCCACAACTTGCAGAGATGACAAGGGAGAGATGTAATATGCGCGCATGCAGTATACGTGGTGTGTAGCTCAGTATGGATGGGAACATAGGTACAAAACATATGTAGCACACAGTATACAGTGCAGTAACTTGTGGCCTGCAGCCGCCCCCCCCCCCTCCCCCCCCCCAAAGCCCAGACCTGGACTGCAAAAGATGAAAGCATGAACTCACCCTCAACAGGGGCGCTAGAGAATGGCCATACATATAAGCTCCCCTCTGAATCTCACCCCCCCCCTCCACCAGCATTGATAAAGGTGAAAAATGGCATTATCGCATTGCTGCAGTATTGGTAGCCAGAGCAGAGCAATTACCAGTACGGTTGTGGTGGAACTGGGATTTTTATTGGTGGATCTCTCCACTAAGGTTGTGAAACCTACGTCAGTCTAAAACAACCATGATTTTGGTTCTTACACCTTAAACTATTATCCTGCTTGTGTCGGTCATTCTCTGGTTACAGAAGGACAATATGTACAACATGCGTCTGCCCTCCCCAGGACCTCCAGCAACAGACAACTGGCTACTCTGTCTCCCTCCCCTTCCTCCAATGCCCCAGGAATGGGATGGTCTGCTGTGAGCGGGCAAACTACCCCTGACACTATCGCTATCGCTGCCGCTGCCGTCACCACCCCCTCGTGCATAACAACCAAGCTGTGGGGGTATCCGACGCGGGCCCCCCTGCTGATGCCCTCCACCCGCACCAACCGGAACCACGAACACCGGGACCACCACGAGTCTCCTGATGCTGACCGTGATGCCGCTCTGCAAACCGAAAAACCGGAAGTAACGCGGGTGCCCCGTGAACCTGGAAATTACGTCAGCTGTAACCCTGGAAATGAGCCGACGCAGGCTCAGACAGAAGAGGAAGGATATATACCCCTTAGACTCCTCCTACAAATACAGGCTAGCCTCCGGCCAGCCTTCTTACATATCTATAGAGATATAGATATAGATTATACAAATGTCAGAGAATGTCAGAGTTTTACAATGCCTCATGGGATGTGTAGTTCCACAACAGCTAGAGAGCTGTAGTTTGAAGATTCCTGATAACTCTAGCATGTCTTGAAAAAGGTGGTTTTTCATGTGCCTTGTATAATACCCAAGAAATGTCATTAGGAAAATACAAGTGGGTCATGGCACATCTACAAATCTACCAAATTTGGCACTTAAGATGGTCATGCACTATGCAATCTGATTGGCCAATCTCTGTACAACTCGATATTTAGGCAAAATAGGTAATAGGAAGATGAATAATTAATTCAAAATATAGGTAATCAAACAGGCTCTTGCACTAAATCTAATTTATTTAAGATCTAACTGATTGCAGTGTATGGTCACCTTTAAAGATCAAGATCTGAAAATATTAATTTTTTAGAATTAGAAGCACTTCTCTGTTCTTTGTAATGTATTGAAAGATTTGGGTAAAAAAAAAAAACATTTCAAAGATATATTAGAAGTGACACTAATGAGATTAGCATCAAAAGGGTTAATTAACTGAGTACACCTACTAATTACCTAACAAGACACATCCAATGAGATGAAATTAACCAATTGTGTTGGGCATGCGCTATTATCAATGATAAAACCGTAGTTACCCTAGCGCCAGTTGCAGTTTACATATGTCGTTATTATCCGCTTCAGTGTGCGCCGGTTCGCACGTTCAATTAATGACTTTTCTGGGGCATCAATTAATGTATAAACTGGTGCAGTGCCTTCTTCTTAGTAAATCACCCCCACAGTGTATTATTGTTTTATTATAAAAACAGATAACAAAACCTTATAAGTAACCTTCTCACATTATACAATGGCATAATCACCACTACACTTTCACAGGTATCACAATATGGCCGATGTATACTACTGTGCAAACGTTTTAGACAGGTGTGTAAAAATGCTGTAAATTAAGAATGCTTTTAGAAATAGAAGTGTTAATAGTTTATTTTTATCAATTAACAAAATGCAAAGTCATTGAACAGAAGAGAAATCCAAATCAGATCAATATTTGGTGTGACCAACCTTTGCCTTCAAATCAGCAACAATCCTTCTAGGTGAACTTGCACACAGTTTTTATAGGAACTCAGCAGGTAGGTTACTCCAAACATCTTGGAGAACTAACCAGAGATCTTCTGTGGCTCTAGGCTGCCTTAGATCCTTCTGTCTCTTCATATAATCCCAGACAGGCATGATGATGTTGAGATCAGGGCTATGTGGGGGCCAACCCATCACTTTCAGGCCTCCTTGTTCTTTACGCTGAAAATAGTTCTTAATGACATTAGATGTATGTTTGTGGTTGTTGTCCTGCTATGGAATTAATTTGGTGCCAATCACACACCTCCCTGATGGTTTGGCATGATGGATAAGTATCTGACTGTACTTCTCAGCATCGAGGACACGACTGATCCGGACCAAATTTCCAACTCCATTTGCAGAAATGCAGCCCCAAATTTCCAAGGAATCTCCACCATGCTTCACTGTTGCCTGCAGACACTCATTATTGTACTGCTCTCCAGCCCTTCAAACAAACTGCCTGTTCCTACAGCCAAATATTTAAACTTTTGACTTATCAGTCCAGAGCACCTGCTGCCATTTTTCTGCTTCCCAGTTCCACTGTTTTCCTTTCTGCATAGCTGAGTTGCTTAGCCTTGTTTCCACGTCATAGGTATTACTTTTTGGCTGCAATTCTTCCATGAAGACCACTTCTGGCCAGACTTCTCTGGACAGTAGAAGTGTGTACTTGAGTCCCATTGGTTTCCACCAGTTCTGTGCTGATGGCACTGCTGGATATCTTTGAAGGGAAGTAAGCATGACATGTTTTTTTGGCCAACCACTATACAGTATCTAGGGTCCTCAACGTTGCCCGTTTCTTTGTGCTTCTTCAAAAGAGCTTGAACAGCACATCTTGAGACCCCAGTCTGCTTTGAAATCTTTGCTTGGAAGTGACCTTGCTAATGCAGTATATCTACCTTGTGCCTTGTTGCTGTACTCAGTCTTCCCATGGTGTATGACCTAAGACATAAAACTGTCTTCCACAACCTCACCTTAGTAGCAGAGTTTGGCTGTTCCTCGCCCAGCTTTAGGCCTCCTACACATCTGTTTCTGTGTCAGTTAATGACTGATTCATCTACATACCTGACTGTAATCGTACAAAATCACTGACTTTGTGCAAGTTTAGGACTTGATGCTGGTTTAAAGCAAACAGGTAGTCACACCAAATATTGATTTGATTTCGATTTTTCTTATGTTCGCTCACTTTGCATTTTGGAAATTAATAAAAACAAATTTTTTCGCAGTACTGTAAGTGTGCTGGTATAAAATAGCAAGCCCGAGGAGATAAGATAAATCCTCACCCTCCCTGCGGATTGCAGAGTGGCAGCAGACATCCATTGCGTTCCATATGCATTGTGCGTGATAACGTCTCATACTCACTTGATGATACATCATCATACATGCTACACCGCTGTGGATGTCATACTCCTTTAGTTCATCCATACCTGTTTTCTTCTCTTCTTCATCGTCTACTTCATACACAGCTGTTCTTTCTCTCTCTGTGATCATTCTCTTCTACTTCCAGCTCTAGTTATTCTTTTCCCTATCTATCCATATCAAGTCTTCTTCCCTCTGTTATCATTTTCCTCCTCTTCCACCTACAGTATGCCTTCCCTTCTTCCTTAAGTAATCATTCTCTTCTGTGATAATTCTACTTTATTTCCATCACTAAGTTAAGTCAAAATTCAGATGTTTCCTGCAGTGGAAATAAAGGGCTCCATGCACATAAGGATGTACGTGCCGAGAGCAATTGCAATCCCTTCGATCATACACTGATGTTTAATGCATGTTGTGTGGTTCTAAAGCCTCGAACACACGATCGGATTTTCCGACAGGAAATGTGCGATGACAGGTTGTTGGCAGAAAATCCGACCGCGTGTATGCTCCTTCGGACAATTGTTGTCGGATTTTCCATGGACAAATGTTGGATAGCAGGTTTTTAAATTTTCCGTGGACAAATTTCTGTTGTCGGATTTTCCGAGCGTGTGTACACAAGTCTGTCGGACAAAAGTCCAAAGTACAAACACGCATGCTTGGAAGCAAGGACAAGCTGGAAGTGGTCGGTCTTGTAAACTTGCGTTCGTTATGAAGAATTAACATTCGTGACGTGGCAAATTTTGAAATCTCGAAATGCAGCGCACATTCTCTTCTTCTTTAATGGGATAATAATGAAGCTGCTTTGCTGGTGATACTGATGGAGTTATTGCAAACAAATTTTCAAAAGCTTTTTTTTTCTAGTGATATGAATCATAATATTATCATGCTTTTTTGTTATTATTAATAAATAACAAATAATGCTGCTTTTGTGCCTTTTGTATAGGTGCAATACAGAATGCATACATTAAAGGATATTTAAACCCCAGAACTAAAAAGTAATATATTCCAGATTACCAGAATAATCTGCCCTGGGCGCAGTGTTGAGGGGGGCACGTGGAGAGCATCAGGTTCTCCTTTATCTCCGTGACAGGAATAAGGCTTTTGGCTTCTGTGTCTGTCCACCAGCTCGGCCACGACCTGTAAGGATTCAGTATTCTTAGATCTGCCCAAGATTAGACCTGGCATTTTCTGCATCTGCTGTTGGCCTCTTTCCCCGCCCACTCCCAGCCTGTCCACCCACCATCTGATGCACTATCCTAGACTTTGTTCTACAGGTCTGATAGGAAGTGGGCCCACTGGCAGGCAGGGACAGAAGCCGGGAGAAAATGCCGGGTCTAAACCCAAGCAAATCTATACACTAAGCAGTACAGGTACAGTGTAATTATGTTCTGCTGTTTTCTGTTAAGGATATGATCACTGTGGAGGTTTGATTGTTCCCATGTGCTAAGAGGACTTTTATCAATAGTGCCTAAAGTGACTTTGTGCTATTAGATGAATATGGTTGGAGGCAATGTGTTTTATGCATTTTCTTATAGCTAACTATTACGGCTTGTTTACACTTGCGGTTGAGGGGCAGTAAAAACATGTGGCATTTTTACTGCCCCCTATTGCTCTCCTTTAAAGGAGAAGTATAGCCAAAGCTCTTTTGCCTATACTTCTCCTGGGGATCACAGGAGTGCAGTTTTTTCTGCATTCCAGTGAGCGCTCATCTAAAACCCGCTGTCAGCTGATGTCAATCAGCTAGTCCAAGCTCAGGAAAGATCCCGACTTTACAGTTGGGATCCACCTAGATACCTTGACTGGCAGGCGCCTCCCCCTTATCAATGTGTCAAGCCCCTAATCTACATACAGGGCGTCGAATGCATGGATTCCAATGTTTTTTGTTTTTTTGTAGCGTGATTAGAGCCAGAGATAATAATTGGCTTTAAAAAAAGGAGGGGGCTCGGGGGCGCAAAGCACTGCGTCCTGAGCCCACCCAGTTGTGTGACAATAGCAAATTAATATTCATTATTGTCTTTCTGATTCTCTTCCCGGTCCCGATTGGCTGAGAGGAGAAGCAATTGCATTGGCCGCTGACAAGGAGGAGGAAAAGATGCAGGGGAAGCTGCCATGAAGCCTAGGAGGAGGAGACGCTAGAAGAAGCCGACGAGGAGGAAGCGATGCCCGCGACCTAGATAGGGTAAGTGCGGTGCTGGTGATCGAGCAGTGGGGGGGGGTTGTTTTGGAACCGACTCACCACTTATTAAACATTTCTGAAAAGTATTCTAGACGCAGATCGATTGTCAGAGGAATGGCAATCTTTTAACATACAGCATACACACTAAAAACGCTATGCATCAAAATAAAAAACTGTAAATTAGTGACCTGTAGTCTTTAGTCCCAGGCAAGTCTTTCATTTTATTACACAGTGATTTGATATGTATTGTAATATTTAGGGGTAGTTTAGCTCAAGTGTAATGCTTACCAGTGAGTGGAGTCCACACCAGATATGCCGTTTAAGGGCTTGTAGGCCCACTTTTATTAAAGAAAGAAAATGTTCATCCAGAATTCCCACGCAGGAGTTTTAACTTCACAGCAGTAATGTAGTAATAAAGGAAAAATACCAAGCCACCTTGCTCTCAAGCAGCACCGCTGCTCAGGCTTATGCTTCAGCCCTCTTGGCTCTATAACGGAGTTCCTGTACAAATCCTGTACATCAGCACTCTTTTCCAGCTTCCTTGCTGTTCCAGCCCACCGGCTTGGACCCTCTGTCTGCTGGCAGACATGCACACTTCTCCCTTGCTTGCCTGGACACCTCAGGAGGGTGGAGCACAGAACCCTGGTCCTGGCTCTGCTATCAGCCCAGGACCCACCTGCACAATCAACAAGCCAGACTCCTGGCTGTTCCCAAAACCTGGTCCCAGGATTGGAGATTCCATCCCCCCTAGATCGCTATGAAATCTCCAGGCTCCAGATCCCCAACTGGATTTTACCAACCACAGAGGAAACTGATAAAACAGTTTCCCCCAAAACTAAATAATTCTCCTGGAGCCTCTCAACCTGCCTATTTGGGAATCCTGGGTGACAATCACTAGGACAGGGATCCGTACTGTCACAGTATATTAAAGCACACTGTTATCACTGTTAGGCATCATTCATATGGGCGTACTACTGTCTGCATTCAGGCGGTACACCTGCACTCATGTCAGATTGGGAGCAGTGGCTGCATCTGTATAGCTACTGTGTCCCAGTAGACATCAATGGGACTGTTTGCATGGGCATGCACAGAAGACCTGTACATCCCCATGCAAACATAGCCCTCATATGGGTGTACACTGTAGTATACACTGTATAAGGCCTTTTGGCAATGTCAAGCTGAACAACTCCTGCACATGCGCAGGAGTGGCATTATCTCAACTCAGCCGAATATCAGTACCTGGAAGCCAACTAGCTAAAAAATGTCAGCAGCCAGCTGGGACATCCGGGACATTGAAGCACTGGGGAGAAGGTGAGTATAGTTTGGTTTTAAAGATTCGTGCATTGTTAGTGGATACAGTTTATTCTTTTTTTTTGTGTGCTATTCTGTACTGTCCACATTACTCCTGACCCTTCGACCGTGTGTTAGGCACTCATGACCAGGAGTAGAGTAGGTGCAGGTTATATTTAACCATACACATTTAAGCCCTTCCCAATGATATGCCCTGTACACACGATCGGACATTAATCGGACATTCCAACAACAAAATTTATCGGATTTTTTCCGACGGATGTTGGCTCAAACTAGTCTTGCATACACATGGTTGTCGGAAAATCCGATCGTTCTGAATGCGGTGACGTAAAATACGTACGTCAGGACTATAAACGGGGCAGTAGCCAGTAGCCAATAGCTTTCATCTCTTAATTTATTCTGAGCATGCGTGGCACTATGTGTGTTGGATTTGTGTACACACGATCGGAATGTAAACGATCAAATTTTGTTGTCGGAAAATTTTATATCCTGCTCTCAAACTTTGTGTGTCGGATATTCCGACAGAAAAAGTCCGATCGGAATTTCCGACAGCACAATCCGATTGCACTTTTTCCTTTAGAAAATCCGATCGTGTGTACAGGGCATTACAGCAATTTGGCTATGCCAACCACACTACGCACACAACATCATTACGTCAATCAATGTGCCCATGGGTGCCCCAGGTCTTTCAAATACCTAGCAACAGCCCTGCTGAGGAGTGACTGCAGAGTCATTCCCATCGGAAGGAGCAGGCACCTTGATAGCTGCTGGAGGGAGAATTTTGCTCCAATAGCAGCCTATAGTGGACAGAAGAGAGAGGGTGCCCTCTGAGAACGCACCTCAATCTCAGCTCGGTGCCGCTGGGGAGTGACAGCAGACTGCCCATCTTCCTTTCTCCCCTTGTCAAGTGACATATCACATGACTGGAAAGGGAAAGATTTAGAAGCCGCCTTAATTTCCAGTGGGGGTCACACTGAGACTGAGGTGTGAACTATACAATGGGGGGGTGCAGTTTGCCATCTTTGCCCTGGGCACTGGTTGACCTTGTCCCCGCACTGTGTTTTGCTGCCCCCCCCCCCACAGCCCCCCCTAATACTCACCTGAGTTCCCTCTTGATTCAGAGCCTCGGCTGTCCCAGGTCTCATTGGCTGAGACACAGCAGCGGGAGCTGTCAATCACAGCCAGTGAGCCAATGAGGGGGCGGGGGTGGGGCTGAGCCATGGCTTTGTGTGTTATGGATGGAGTGGGTGTGGGGGTCAATTTTTTGGCCAGCCAGGCTGCATGACAGGATAGAGCTTGGTTATGGATTTTAGGGGGATCCTTGAAAATCCACATCAGATCCTTAGCCACCATGAGGTCTGCTGGCTTGTTTACAATTTCATAGAAAGTGGTGGAAGACTCAGGATCGGTCAGGTGGGTTTAGACTAGGATCCATATACATCTGAGCTCATCAATAATTAGGATTACATGCAAGAGAGGATTCTTTGTTTTAGTTCTTTCTTGTTGCTAGTTCCCAATGGAAACGAGGACTTTCCCCCTAAATGCTGATTTTATAAATTACAGATATACATCAAGATAAAGGCATGAGTTGGCTAATCACTGGATAGTGTATGTGATGACAGCATCAAAAACTCATACCATCTTTAGAAAGGAAAGGCCAACTAAAAAGAAACTATCTTCAAGGTTTTGCAAGCAGCTTACATTCTGTGCACACTCACTGCTCTGATATGTCTGGCAAAATTTGTCTTGTTTAGCAGAGCACCTGATCTGCTATGTCCTTATAAGTGAAAGCAAGAGAACTGTATGGTATTATTTATAAACTGTTTATTGTGGTGCTATGATACTTGTGCAATTGTTATTTCATTTGAAAGCCAAGGCTTGCTTCCAAAAGAGAAATAGGATCTAGGTAAAGAAAAGTATTGTTAACTGTTTGGGATGCGTATGGCAATTAGTTAGTTGATTACTGGGTTATTGATCAGTCAAACTTCCTGGGCTCAGTTGGCAGGGGATTTGTTGAACCCTGTTTGAAATTTGTGAAATCTGAACTTGGCAGCAAATCCCACTGAAGTCTATGGGTGCGAATCCTGATTGTACATTCTGGATATTTTTAGAGCTAAAATAAAAACTATTGTCAGAAAGGTATGAGAAGATGGGCACTGCCATGGGGAACATGTGTCAATACCAAAAACTAAAAGACAACATTGGGGACAGGGTCTTGTTCTTGTTGCTTCAAGGGAGACATGGAAAATAACGGATGGGGGCAGGAGGCGGAGCCTAGCGGAGCAGACATGCATTGTTAGAGCTCCACACCGCTGAGGAGAGAAGAGAAGGACAAAGCGGAGCCTGCAGGCTCAAAAGGTATCCATTTGAACCTTTTTGCCCCAGGGAACAAACTGTGAAAGTTTGGGCAGGAAATATGGTACTGGGAGGAAACCGTGGCAGAAATAAAAATCACCTCACAAAGAGCTCACAGGCACTCACTGCAGCTGAAGCAGCTCCAGTCACCTCACAAGATACAGCATCAGGGCGCTCTCACAGACAGAAAATGTCACAGCAAGACTCTCCATTTGAGTCAGATACAGAACAAATCCTCTCACAAACTTCTCCACAAGCCTCCT
The DNA here is from genome assembly GCF_042186555.1 of Aquarana catesbeiana. NCBI lineage: Eukaryota > Metazoa > Chordata > Amphibia > Anura > Ranidae > Aquarana > Aquarana catesbeiana. Next base: position 295,434,801 of record NC_133328.1, read on the forward strand.
CAGTATCCCCAGTAATATTATTACAATTTGAAAAGATGCTTCATAAGGCTTTAAAACAAACCTCAGACCAAATAACAAAAAGCCTAACCAAAGAAATAAGAGAGCTGGGAAACCGCACCGCAGCCTTAGAAATAAAAATGGATGAAATTGAAATTACAACCCAAGAAAATATAACAGAATTGGAACAATTAAAAAAAGAGAATTTAATACTTCAAACTAAGCTCGAAGATTACGAAAATAGAGCCAGACGTTCAAACTTGCGCATAAGGGGAATACCTGAAACTGTGACAGACCTGCAATCTACTATTACTGCTCTATTACAAGAACTAAAGCCAGATATCCCTATTGAACGTTTAGAACTGGACAGAGTACACAGAGCCCTCACAGCCAAAAAGAAAGATGGACCCCCACGTGATATAATCACAAAATTTCATTATTACAGAACGAAAGAACAAATACTAATTGCTGCAAGAGAAAAAAAGGAACTTAATTTTCAAGGACACAATTATCAAATTTTTGCTGACCTATCCCAACTTACTATTAATAAAAGACGATCCATGAAACCCCAACTAATGGAACTGCAACGCCACAACATTATGTATCAATGGGGCTTCCCCTTTTCAGTCAGATTTAACTACCAAGGTACAATTTACAGAAGCAGATCAGCAGATGAACTACAACAAACCCTTTTAAAATTAAATCTGACAGAACCCACAAGCAGCAACACTCCCACACGCAGAAGAATGGCATCATCTTCACCTTCAGGCAGCACCCAGAAAATTTCAGAACAAAATGGGAATCATCATTCTCACAAAAGAGGCCGTTATGCCACATCATCCATGGACCAAGAAGATTCAATGGACTGACATCCTAATTCCTGATATCTCTTCATTTATTATACTAAGAGATGGTTCTCTATAAAAAACCTGTATTTATAACTGAATGTAACTGCATTCTGATAGTCACACACTGTGTGGGATCATGTTACATTCCAGTTATATTTCTTATTACTTCTGATTCATATAGCCTTAGAATATATAAGTGAAATAAGGAAATTCTTGTTCAGTTATATATTATCAGGTAATAACAATAGATTTATTACTTTTTAGGACAAATATGTTCAATAATCCAGAAGTAATGGAAGCTTTTTCTTTCTTTTCTTAAAACAAATATATTATTACCTAACTAGTTCCTAGAATTATGTTTTTGTTTATTCTAATCTGAAGCAATACAACCTCAATTTTATGAGTTAACATATCTAAACAGTTACATATGAATAAAATATGTAATTGTTTACTCTAAAAGGGTTAAAATCCCAAAATAATTCAAACTATCTTCATCAATACCAAAGTTATTAACAGTACCTTTCTAACTGAATTATTTAGCCTAGGGCAAGACTAACCATATACAACCACCCTGGAATAAATAATTTCAACAAAAACTATATTCTGCACTCCAATTAATGAATCATCATTTTGATGTCTTTTGACATAGCACTTCTCTCCTGTAAGCGGAAGATCCGTGTACCCCCATTAGCCCTCCTCATTCTCCCAACCATATTATGTGGGAGTGTGACGAAGGCACTTATTCCCCTGAGAGAGATATTTATTCTCTTTCACGGGTAAATTGTGATTACTTGCAAAAAATAATTTATACAATGTATCATCTAATCTCATATGTTTTTTGTTTACTCTTTACTCCAGAATTCACTGGTTTCTTTTCTATCTATTCATCTCTTCAGTCCACACAGGTTGATCTGCGCAGTCAGCTCTGCATAACAAAAAGTAAGTCAAAACTATTTGATCTATTGCCATGGCACCACTGAATATTCTTTCCCTGAATGTTCAGGGAATAAATGTCCCTCAAAAAAGGACCAAAGCCTTCCGTACTTTCCATAACAAGAAGGCTCACATAGTATGCCTCCAAGAAACACACTTCACCAAAGATTCTACTCCAAAATATATTTCTCCTTTTTATCAACAAATTTACACGGCTTCTGCCTGTACCAAGCAAAGGGGAACTCTAATTGCATTTCACCGATCCACACCATTCACCTTATCATCAGAAATTAAAGACCCAGAAGGTAGATACCTGATACTCATGGGTTATATAATGGATACAGCAATCACGGTGATTTCCTACTACGCTCCTAACAAACAACCTACACCATTCCTCTCACATATATTACAAGTGATTAATACACACAAAATAGGAACAGTGATAATGTGTGGGGATTCGAACCAGGTCCTCCTCCCATTTCTAGATAAATCACCTTTTACACCATCCAAAATAACCTCTAGATTACCTTTTTCTCAACTTCTTTCCAAATACAATCTGGTAGATTCGTGGAGAGAAAGTAACCCAATGAAAAAGAAATTCACTTATTTCTCGCACCCTCATCAAACCTTCACCAGAATAGATCATATTTTTCTAACAATAGGAATGATACCAGAAATTATTGCATCAGATATAATTCCGATTCCTTGGTCTGACCATAATGCAGTATACACTACTATAGCCTCAGCCATACCAAAAGCGCATGACCCAACGTGGTACTTACCGGACATAATGCTCAAACACCCACTACATCAGATGGCCATTGAACAAGCTTTAAAGGAATACATATCAATTAATAATACAACAGACATCTCCCCAATAACACTGTGGGAAGCTCATAAGCCTGTCTTGCGTGGTACAATACAAAGACAAATGGCACTATTTAAACGGGAACGCAAAAATGTAGCAAAAAAACTAGAACTCAATTTTAATGCAGCCTACATATCATTTCAAGATAATCCATCCCAGAGTACAAAATCTCATCTGGAAAAATCTAGATTGGAATACGATCTATTTCTCACTGAGTCAGTTGATAAATCCCTCAAACGCTCCAAACACAATTTCTACATGAATACAAACAAACCAGGTACATATTTGGCTCGGGCATTAAATTCAACTAACAAATCTTTCAAACCAATACATTTGAAATTATCAAAAAATGTTTACACTTGTAATCCAGTTAAAATAGTCCATAAATTTCACTCACATCTCACAACTTTATACAAGACAAACAATGAATTTAATCCTACAGAGGCTGAATCCTTCTTCTCAAAAATAACCTTACCTGAGTTATCTCAGAATCAAAAAAGCAGTTTGGATGAGCCTATAACTATAGATGAAGTTGCTAACGCCATGAAAGACCTAAAACTTAACAAAAGACCAGGCCCAGACGGCTACTCGGCTTTATACTATAAAACATTCTCAGAAATACTCTCTCCCATTCTCACTGAAACTTTTAACAAACTTCTAGATGGACATTCTTTTCGGCAAGAAACACTAATGGCAATTGTTTGTATGATCCCAAAACCCCTTTCTGATGATACTTCCTGTGTGAATTATCGGCCTATCTCTCTGTTAAACCTCGATATTAAATTATTAGCAAAAATAATAGCAAAACGCCTCAATAGCATTATAGGAAAATTAATACATAGAGATCAAGTAGGCTTCATGCCAAATAGACAGGCAGGCGATAATATACGCAGGGCAGTGTTATTGGCACATATTGCTAAAAAACGGAAAATCCCTTTATGTTTTCTATCTCTCGATATTAAGAGGGCATTTGACACAGTATCCTGGCAATATATGCAATATTCATTACAAAAATGGGGTTTTGGACCCCTTTTTAACATGGATCAAAGCATTATATAATAAACCCAAAGCCTATATAAAATATGCTGGATACAAATCTGAAGCCTTTAATATCGAAAGAGGTACCCGACAGGGTTGCCCATTATCTCCCTTATTATTTGCCCTTATACTCGAACCCATGGCCCAATACATCAGAACAAACCAAACTATAACTGGCATTGAAGTAGGAGGTATTACACACAAATTATGTATATTTGCAGACGATATATTACTGTTTCTATCATCACCACAGGTCTCTGGTCCTAACTTAATACCAGCTCTTGATGGATTTGCAGCCCTATCCGGCCTTATGATTAATCCTAAGAAATGCCTAGTGCTTAATATTTCACTCACAAACATGGAATTGATCCCGACTAGGGCTGCACTCCCATTCACATGGGCAGAAAAATCAATCCCATATCTTGGAATTCATTTAACAGCATCTCATTCTGACTTATTCTCAACCAATTATCCTCCTGTATTAAGACAGATCACAAATCTAATAAAACAATGGTCGCAACTTCCTTTATCCTGGATAGGGAAGATTAATGCAATCAAAATGACTATTCTAACCAAATTGCTTTATCTATTCAGAGTCCTCCCTATTCCAATTCCTTCCTATTTTTTGAGAATAGTACAAAAAAGAGCAACTTCGTTTATATGGGGCTCTTCTAAACCACGTATACCTATACACACACTACATCTTCCCAAAAATAAAGGAGGCCTGGGATACCCTAATTTTACTAACTACTACAGAGCAGCACATTTGGCCAGTCTGTCCAAATACCATGCAAAACAGGAAATCCCATTATGGGTATTTATAGAGGCTTCAGAAAATGACCCTCTATTAATATCAAATTTATTATGGCTTGATCCTAAAGACCGCTTTAAAATTCATAATCCCATAACTAAACACTTCTTATCTCTCTGGGATAAACTAAAAACCAAATATCAGTTACAATCTCCACACAATCCTCTCCTTTCTTTTATCAGAAATCCGGCCTTTTATCCGGCATGGATCTACCCAAATTCTTTTAAAGCTTGGACAACATCAGGCATTCAGACACTAAATGACTTCATAGCATCTAAATCATTCCTTTCATTCCCATCGCTTAGAGAAAAATATGATCTACCAAACTCTGAGATATTTAGATATCTCCAAATCAAAAATTTCTATACACCATTCCTAAAGGGGGATACACCATTATCCCAATTATCCATTTTTGAATCAATCTGTACAAAAGATCCATTTGCTAAAGGTACAATTTCATCACTTTATAATCAATTATATGGAGTAGCAAATCTTAATAGACCCTCTTACGTTCAGAGGTGGGAGGAGGACCTGGGACGAACTTTAGAAGACACGGACTGGTCTAACATATGGCTCACATCTAAGTCATCTTCACCCAACATCTTAGCACTGGAGACAAATTATAAAGTCCTAACTCGCTGGTACCTTGTACCCGCTAGAGTGGCAAAATATTCACCTAATACCTCAGCTCTTTGTTTTCGAGGATGCCCAGAAATAGGCACATATTTACACATATGGTGGACGTGCCCAGTAATCCAAACCTTCTGGAAGGAAGTCTTCGTGATTGCATCTAAAATATTTAAAAAAATAATACAACCAGATCCATATTTAACTTTACTTAATCTAAAACCAGAATGGTTAACACTCTCTCAATTCAAACTTATGATCCAACTAATAACGGCTGCAAAACAAACAGTGGCCAAGGCATGGAAATCTCCTACATTGGTACTAGCAGAAACAATTCACAGAATGAATAATACAATGTCCCATGCTAAGATGGTAGCCATCGATCAAAATCAAATTCCAAAATTTGAAAAACTTTGGCATCCTTGGATAAAACAACAGTTCCTGTCAAACTTCAATGACTCTGTCCTGTTGCCATGGTAACAGATTAAATGACTTACAGAGACACCCATTCTAAGGCTTCAAAGAGAACTAAAAAGAATAATAAACTGACGAGCGGGACAACCTTGTGGACCATACCTCTACCTTTCAACCCTTTTTCTTCTTTCTCTTTCCTTTTCTCCACCTTACGATTAAAGCTCATTATCAGAATTTATTTGACCTATATACACTCTACTTGTAAACAATATGTATAGTAGGTATAAATCATTTAAATACCTACAAAAGTAACTAAGGAAATGATATATATCTTTAATTTAGGTTTACGTGAACCCAATGTTTAATATTTGAAATTTCATGATATTTACCTATATAAACCCTACTGTAAAACAATGAGCTTACTTTATAGATCCTTGTAAACTTACTTTATGTATCTTTATAACATTGTATACTCAATAAACTTCTTTTGACAAGGAAAATAACGGATAATAAATTACTGAAGCCCAAATAGGAGAGCAACAAATGGTTAAAAAGATCTGTGGGGCAGCCAGCTAGGAGGCAGCCTAAATCCTCCAAAAGCAGCACAAGTCAAACACGCTAAACAATTCCTGCAGCGCTCACACACAAATCCCTAATGCAAGAATAAAAATAAAAGGAATAAATTACACGTGTAACAATAAAACAAGACACTCAGCCCTGGTTCACACTACAAATCACACAGGAATCACTCTGCATTTTAAAAAACGTGTATATACTGTATCTGTCACAACGGTTTCAGATGAATAAAAAAAGAAACTGCCTCCACCATCCTCAACAGCCAAAAATCTTATTGCATAGCATAGCATGGACATTTAAGATAACAGTGTCTGGTCTAGCCAGGTCTTAGGGTTGCCACCTGTCTGGGATTCACCCAGACAGTCTGGGATTTGAATCATGTGTCCAGGTTTCAGTCCACCTGAAACCCAGACACAATATTCAGATAGGAATGTGGCACGGAATAGGGTAAGAGGGAACTATGCACATCGCTTTACTATTCTCTTTGGAGCGCCCAAAGGTGTCTCAGGTCTGTTACAATTCTATAGTGTATGCTAAAAAATTTTTTTTTTGCTGTGCACCTCTAAAGTGTTCAGGTTTGGCATGAAGAAAAGGTAGCAATTCTACCAGGACTAGTGCATTGCTTTAAATTGAGCCTTTTAGAATCAGACTCAGATCAGATGCGCTTTCACATGTTGTGCCTGCATTTTTTAAGCCTAAAGAATTCTTTTCCTCTTATAGGGCTGCTTTTTTCCCCTTGCCCATCCCAGGAAACAAATGCCTGAAGTTTGATACACATGCATAAATATTTGTAAATTGACCGTAATAAGCTTGTAAATGCCTCAAATAAACATTAAAAAACACTTCAAAATCAGCAGAAATACATTCTGCTTGCACTCTGTTTAGGTGTGATGGCAGGCTAATATTATATATTTTCTCCATACTGTGTTTTGCCAGGCGAAATAAGTATGGTAAATTGTATTTGAATATTAAAGGTGACAGCTGTCAAATGGTTTAATGATTTGTTCTTAGGGTTTAGTTTTTGATGGTTTATTGGTTTTATAATGATTTATTTCTATGTATCTAAATAAGTATGTTTATTATGTGTTTAATATGGTGCAGTGCATTGTATTGTTGAGCACTAGATGTCACTGTTTAACCACAGCATATACAGTCAGGTCCATAAATATTGGGACATCAAGACAATTCTAATCTTTTTGGCTCTATACACCACCACAATGGATTTGAAATGAAACGAACAAGATGTGCTTTAACTAAAGACTTTCAGCTTTAATTTGAGGGTATTTACACCCAAATCAGGTGAACAGTGTAGGAATTACAACAGTTTGTATATGTGCCTCCCAATTTTTAAGGGACCAAAAGTAATGGGACAATTGGCTGCTCAGCTGTTCCATGGCCAGGTGTGTGTTATTCCCTCATTATCCCATTTACAAGGAGCAGATAAAAGGTCCAGATTTCATTTCAAGTGTGCTATTTGCATTTGGAATCTGTTGCTGTCAACTCTCAATATGAGATCCAAAGAGCTGTCACTATCAGTGAAGCAAGCCATCATTAGGCTGAAAAAAATAAAAACAAACCCATCAGAGAGATAGCAAAAACATTAGGTGTGGCCAAATCAACTGTTTGGAACATCCTTAAAAGGAAAGAATGCACCGATGAGCTCAGCAACACCAAAAGACCCGGAAGACCACGGAGAACAACTGTGGTGGATGACCAAAAAATTCTTTCCCTGGTGAAGAAAACACCCTTCACAACAGTTGGCCAGATCAAGAAAACTCTCCAGGAGGTAGGTGTATGTGTGTCAAAGTCAACAATCAAGAGAAGACTTCACCAGAGTGAATACAGAGGGTTCACCACAAGATGTAAACCATTGGTGAGCCTCAAAAACAGGAAGTCCAGATTAGAGTTTGCCAAACAACATCTAAAAAAGCCTTCACAGTTCTGGAACAACATCCTATGGACAGATGAGACCAAGATCAACTTGTACCAGAGTGATGGGAAGAGAAGAGTATGGAGAAGGAAAGGAACTGCTCATGATCCAAAGCATACCACCTCATCAGTGAAGCATGGTGGTGGTAGTGTCATGGTGTGGGCATGTATGGCTGCCAATGGAACTGGTTCTCTTGTATTTATTGATGATGTGACTGCTGACAAAAGCAGCAGGATGAATTCTGAAGTGTTTCGGGCAATATTATCTGCTCATATTCAGCAAAATGCTTCAGAACTCATTGGACAGCGCTTCACAGTGCAGATGGACAATGACCCGAAGCATACTGCGAAAGTAACCAAAGAGTTTAAGGGAAATAAGTGGAATGTTATGCAATGGCCAAGTCAATCACCTGATCTGAATCCGATTGAGCATGCATTTCACTTGCTGAAGACAAAACTGAAGGGAAAATGCCCCAAGAACAAGGAGGAACTGAAGACAGTTGCATTAGAGGCCTGGCAGAGCATTACCAGAGATGAAACCCAGCGTCTGGTGATGTCTATGCCTTCCAGACTTCAGGCTGTAATTGACTGCAAAGGATTTGCAACCAAGTATTAAAAAGTGAAAGTTTGATGGATGATTGTTAATCTGTCCCATTACTTTTGGTCCCTTAAAAAGTGGGAGGCACATATACAAACTGTTGTAATTCCTACACCGTTCACCTGATTTGGATGTAAATACCCTCAAATTAAAGCTGAAATTCTGCAGTTAAAGCACATCTTGTTCGTTTCATTTCAAATCCATTGTGGTGTATAGAGCCAAAAAGATTAGAATTGTGTTGATGTCCCAATATTTATGTATGTTCTTGAAACTAGTGGTTTTGTCCAAATTGTTGATAATTATTGGAAAATGCTTGAAATTAGGGAAGAAAAATAGGAAAATAAAAAAATCATCCACCAAATTCATGTACAGTGTATAACCACTATCACTGGAAAATGTAATCAGAGATTAACAAAATAATCACAATATCACAATAGGTTGCCTCATCCTAACCACTCCCATAATCCAGTCTGCCAGTAGGGATTCTCTTTCCCTCTTTTTTTTAAATTTTTATTTCAATTATTTGCTATTTGAAATGTGGGTTTCTTCCCTAAACAAATACAGCTTGGTGTATAATGAATGTGGGGCTGGTAATCCCATAGAGACAGGGCCATGAGGGTGCCCATGCTATCCTGTTACAACCCAACCAACTGTCCTTGTGAACTAGGGAGAAGTTCCTTACCCTTTTACCAAACGGTTAAAGAAATAGGTACATAAATAAAGGTCACCATTCACCACATTAATAAAAAAAAAAATGCAATAAAAAAACAAAAACCAAGGGATAGTATGTCTGTCTTTTTTAACATTTGCTCCAGATGCTCCATATAACAGAGCAAATCTTTTTTTTAATCATGTCTACCTTGGGAATTTACTTTAGAGGTCACAGGACCATAATGCAGTCAACACTAGATGGCATCCAAACATGCAAGTGTTTCTAAAACTATGTTGCTACTTCTTCAGCTGGGAAGACACACACAGATTATTTTTGCTCAACCTGTTGACTGAGAACAAAAATGTTACTGATTTCCACATCCAGATTCCTCATTCATGAAGGCCTGGCAGAGTGCTCGAACAGCGGCTGCATCTAATTGGATTTTTCAATAGAAGGATATCAGGCAGGAGGTGGCCAACGGAGCCACCTATGTAGCAAATTTAGATTGGTTCATCAGGAACCCACTGAAATTTGATGGTGTGTATACAGTTTATAAATGTGGCTGTGGCCATATTAATTTAGATAAAATGCTAAACTGCCACTCCTATCTTAAAAGTTCTTTTAAAAAATGTAAGTGAGTTAGATAAAAATACAGGGGTACTTACAACAAGAGATGAAGTTCAGATTGGCCACTGCAATGGGTTTGAGGAAAATTCTGCAAGTAGGAGATTCACGTCTCTGGTAAATTTATATGCAGATCTGCCCAGGAGAATTGTTTTAAAACCATGGGGATTTTGAAGATTTTATTTTATTTTGGGGGTGTATTGTTTTATATTAATGCAGCTCTTTGTTTTGTAAAAATGTGTTTCTCTTTCTCTTAAAAAAAGTGGGCTTTTGTTTCAGCAATGGTATTTTGGTGGTTTCAATTTTTTTTTTTGTTACCATTCATTTGGTCAAAATTACGCAATTGCTTATGATTCACAGTACATGGCTGCATCATTTTAAAGAACAAAAAAAATAAGTTCATCTAAACCACCTCACATTCTGCCACTCACATTCACCAAAATCCCTATCCCCATAGACAAAATAAAAATTAGGCATACACTAGTTAGGCCTATTTACCCCAGATCAAAACTATCCTGCTGCTGGCCAATTTGACACTGCGGTATCCTTTGTGGTATCTTAACTCTTAATTTAAAACTCCAACCTGTGCACTTACAGTAGTACATTTTGATCCTAGCCTTGCTATTTAAAAGTGTCCTGCTGCTGGCCAGTTTTACACTGCTGTGTCATTTGCGGTCTCCTACTTCTTGTAGAAAAACACTGTACTTTGTAGCAAAATACTGTATTCTTTTTAGTACATTTTGGCCAATTATCTGTCTTGCTGCTGGCCAATTTTACTGCTGTATCAGTTGTAAGTCCCTTAATTCCTAAGACCTCTTGCACACTGCAGATTGAAAAAGGTCAGTACAACATTTTTTTTTCCTGAGCTTAAAATTAGCCCATTATGAATTTTCCCTAGGAAGGTAATGTGCATGCAAATGTGTGAACGCACATATACCTGCATGAATACACACAAATTTGCGCAAAACACCTTAAATTACACCCAAATAGGCAGAAGCTCAAACATCAGTACCGTGTGCAAGAGGGCTAATGAGAACTTGATAAAAATTGGCCAGCAGCAGTGATGAAAAATAAAGTTCAAGTAGATCCAAAACTGTGTGGATAAACACAGGGTAGCCATGTTGTTTTCAAATTTGCAAGCAGTGGCAGTTTTTAGAAAGAAGACAATGAGCAGGTTTGCGTTCACATAGCCATCCAGTGACAATTTTCCAAAACATAAACCCAGGAATGCATCTCCATAGCTAGTAACAAACACATCTTAAGGGGCTAATAAACTAATGACATAAGATATAAGCCAGAGCACTATTAAGCAAGGTATTTCTTAAACAGGTCAAGTGGAAAAAAACTTTTTAGAGTCTGCTAAGCTATAAAGAACATGCATTGACCATTATAAACTTCTGATGGCCATGATAAGCAGAACTCTAATAACCTGCAGCGTGCCCAGGGGCCCGCCCACAGTACAGTCTCTCTCATTCAGTACCGGATGCTGGAACACAGCGTGTTCCAAGACCAAGCCCCTCTGCTTTCTTTATGGTGCCCAAAAACCAGTGAGCTGCACGCAGATGGTCGGCGAGCTGTGTTTTGGGCACCAGGGCCATAAAATATGTGATACACATCTGCAGTTTAGTTTTTGAGTTATAGTACACAGAGTTAAGCTATCTACAGTTTTCATAACTCTGGCTATAATTGAGATATGTTTATATAACATGTCTATGCTACTGTTCGAGCATGTACCAATCATTTTAAAATGAAACATGGCTTTCTTATGAGGTGCAAGAGGCAGATTAGGCACATTCAATCTCCAAGGTGATATAGGCATCTGATACATATCATTTTTATATTCAAAATATAATTCTGTGCTGTACAATATATTACTGCTTAATAGATTGTATAGACTACTTGATTTTATATTAAAATATTAATACTGTATCTGAGGGAGTGGCAGCTACACACTTATAAACATTTTTGATATCCCATTGACAACTCCTTAGACTCCTTGATTAGCCAAGCCATTTAGATCAACACCTTTTGTGCAGAAGAAAAGAGGTGCTCTATCAGCAGCCTGGATCCCTCTATTTTACCATGGACACCACCCATATGCTAGCCATCATTCTGAGGGTCAATGTGTCTGATACATTAGCTCAGACCTGCAGGAACTCTTCCTGAATCCAAACACCAGAAAATGTGTTACTTTTTTGTCATTCCAATTTTTTTCTTGTTGCTATTCTTTTCTAGTTTGTAATATCCATTTTCCTAATAGGCTCCATGGTGGCATACGTGTGGGGTTGGCCCTGCCTCCATAACTACCCAATAGGAACCCACTCCCATAAATTTCAGCTCTGGACTCCTAGCCGTGTTCCTTTGTTGTCCTCCTCCTTAGGACCATACGTTTGGTTCTCCTACCTGAAGACGATTCTCCTACGATCAAGATCGGCCGCACAACTTGGTGTCACGTCCCTCCGATAAGCCTTGACTGTTAAGCAGGGTAGGGAATGTATTTACAGAGTAGCGCTGAAGAGCTGGAAGCATGTCTGCCATTGAAAAACAAGTGCGCACAGGCCTGATTGCCTAGCAGTTTGCAGGTGGCCATTATCTGCCTTGAAGTCCGGTGTGTGTGTCTATGTGGTGTCCTCGGCCGAATTGTTCGTTGGTGGTGGTAAGAAAGTATCGCCTTCATGGCAGCAGTGTTAGTATATGTTGATCTGTCTTATTTCATGTATTTCCTGCTTTTCTGATGTCCTATGCATGGCGGCTGGTTCCCTGTGCATTCCAGCCGCCTCTCTAGCTCACTTCCGGGTTCTGCCATGGCTCTGCGCATGTGCGGTCCCGGAACGAAAGCGAGGCTTGGTTCGCACATGCGCGTGAGTCTCTTGGGCCTGCCGCTGCTGTGACGTCATGCGGCACCACCTTTAAATCTTGGGGGAGCCTGCAGACCCTCGGGAATGATCGACTTCCGTGAGCATCTGAAAAATCTTCCCCAGGTAGGTACTAGTGCTGAAAGGGGTTTATGCTTTTCCCTTGCTGGTGTCTGATTGTGCTTTCCACCTGCAGTGTCTAACTTGAAAGTTATGGATTCTTCATTGCCTCCTGGTGGCCAGCCCTCTCGCAGTAGGTAAGAGTGGGAAACTGTGTATTTTTCCTATGTTCTGCCTGCTGGGGGGATGAGGAGAGTGGAGTATAGGGCATTATTATGACACTGTGTCTCTCTTTCTTCTCTATCTTTCTTTCTCTCTTTTCTCTCAGCCCTTCTAGGTCTGATCAATGGCAAAGTTGCCGCAGAAGGATCGGGTCTTCCAAATCACACCACCGGCACTCCTCCTCTGGTTCTAGACACCATGGATCCTCCCCTAAGTCCAGACACCACAGTGGAGGCTCTCCTCACCCCCCTCATCTCACAGTAGGGGGCTACTGTGTTGGGGATGCAGGGCCCCGGTTCCTGCCAGCAAGTCTCTGTGCGACCGCTGTTTCTCTAAAGCAGCTAATGAGAGGGAAGGTACAGACCAGAACCTGGAAACATTAGTCAAGTGGGTCGTGAAAGAGTCGCTACAGGAGAAAGATGCTAGAAAGCCTTGTGATTCTCCTCCAGATCTACTGATCTCCCTGTCAGGAGAGGGACATGGGAGTCTTCCCAACCTAGTCACCAGTCAGCTCCCCCTTCAGATAGCGGGTCGGAAGCAGATGATCCTGGGATGGGCTTTAAATACGCCTTGGTTACTTCTCTGGTGAAGGCTGTTAAAGAAGCTCTGAATTGGAAAGACCCAGTAATTTCTCAAACAGCTCAGTAAGGAGCGTCAATATTTTCCTTTTCTCACTGAAGTAGGTGCCATTATTTCTGAAGAATGGGGCAAAATGGACAGAAAAAACTCTATGCAATCAAAAATTTCAAAGCTATATCCTTTCAAGGAAGAAGAGGTTAAACACCTTGAGTCAGCTCCCTTGCTGGATGCAGCACTAATGAGACTTGTTAGGTATGTGACTCTTCCTCTGGAAGATGCGGTCTCATTTAAAGATCCTTTGGAGAGACAGATTGATTCCAACCTGAAACGGATTTATTTGACAGCAGGTACAGTTTGCAAGCCTGTCCTGGCCTTAGCAACAGTCTCAAAAGCCTTGGAGGCATGGTCAGACAACATAGACGAGTCTCTTAGAAGTATCTCTGAAGAGATAGCCAAGAGCTCCCCTATTCAGGAAATCAGGCTGGCATCCGCCATTCTGGGGGAGGCCTCTATTGATGTCATTCGCCTAGTGGCTGGGTGATGTTATCAGTGGTCACCGCCCATCGTGCCTTGTGGCTCTGTCCCAGGTTGGCAGATCCAGCTTCTAAGCAAGCTTGGTGCCGTATTCCCTTTGAGGGCACGTCTCTTTTTGGCAACAAGCTTGATAGCGCCATAACCCGGGCTACAGGTGGTAAGTCAGGGTTCCTCCCTCAGGATAGGCGTTTACAGAACCAGAAACGCACTTTACATAGAACACAGAATACCGATTGTGCAAGGGAAGCACGCAGCTACAGGCCTAGTCGTGAGTTTACAAAGTCTTGGAAATCCAGGCAGTCCTCTTTTAAAAAGCCCACAAAAAGTGCTTCCTCTGGTAACCGAGATTCCACTAAGTCCTTTTGAAATTGGGCCCGCTCAAACATCTCAGGTAGGGGCTCGTCTTCTCCACTTTCGGCATGTTTGAGCAACCTCAATTCGGGACTTCTGGACCGTCAAGACGGTCTCCTCAGGCCACACCTGGGTCTTCAACAGCACCCCCAGGCTCAGATTTATGCCTACAAGTCTTCCACGTTCAGAAGAAAAGAAAAAAGTTCTGTTAGCTTACGTAAGCTCTTTATTGGATCAAGGCGCAGCCATTTCTGTTCCAGATGGCGAACAAGGTGAAGGCATGTATTCTCCTCTATTCTTGGTGCAGAAAAAGAATGGCACATGGAGGCCAGTCATAGACTTGACTCATCTCAACTGGTTTATTCGAAAGGAAAAATTCAAGATGGAGTCACTATTAATGATCCAGCAGTCGGTCCATCCAGGGGACTGGTTGGTGTCAATAGACCTGAAAGATGCCTACTTCCACGTTCCAGTGGCAGACTTCCAAAAGTTCCTTCGCTTTGCAGTAGGTGCTCAACACTTATGCCCCATACACATGATCAGAAATTCCGTCAGAAAAAACTTCGATGGTTTTTATGACGGAATTCCGCTCCGGCTTGCCTTGCATACACACGGTCACACAAAAGTTCTCTGAACTTTTGACTGTCAAGAACGCGGTGACGTACGATGCTACGACGAGCCGAGAAAATGAAGTTCAATGCTTCCGAGCATGCATCGAATTGTTTCCGAGCATGTGTGATTTTTTTGCGCGTCCAAATTGCATACAGACAAACGCATTTTCAGATAGGAACATTTTCCGACCGAAAAATAGAGCACCTGCTCTCAATATTTTGTTGGCTGGAATTCTGCCAGCAAAAGTCGGATGGAGCATACACATGGTCGGAATTTCTGACCAAAAGCTCACATCCGACTTTTGCTGGCAGAATTTATGATCATGTGTATGGGGCATTACAGTTTACCTGCCTTCCCTATGGTCTCACGACATCACCTCAGGTGTTCTCCAAGGTTCTGTTAGCTGTTGTTGCTCAGCTCCGAGTCAAAGGAGTCCGTCTTCATCACTACCTAGATGATCTCCTCCTTCTAGCTCAGGACAGAGGTCAACTTCTAGAGCACAGGAGACTAGAAATTTCCACTCTCCAAGAGTTTGAGTGGCTCCTGAATCTGAAGAAAAGTCACCTGAATCCAGCACATTGCCTTGTATTCCTCTGTGCCCACTTCAACACCTTGGAAGGCACCATCTCACTACCCAAGGAGAAGATTGTGGTGATCCGGGACAGGATCCGTTCAACCTTCGCTTCATCTCACCTGTCCGCTCTTCAATGTCTGAAGGTGATTGGCACTATGGCAGCCACCATTCCCATGGTGAAGTGGGTGCAATGGCACACTCGCCCATTTCAAAAGGGGTTCCTTCAACAATGGGATTCCCCCAGCAAGAGTCAGCGCATCCTCCTCACTCCATCCATGAGAGTGTCTCATCTTTGGTAGCTTCCAGGAAAAAATCTTTGCAATTCTCACTCGATCCTTCCCATCACATGGGTTACAATAACCTCAGATGCCAGCAATCGGGGCTGGAGCGCTCATTGCCTATCGGAAGTGGCTCAGGGCAGATGGAACTCACCATCTGAAGGCATTGTATCCAATATACTGGAATTGTGGGCTGCCTTTCAGGCGCTCATGTATTTCCGCCATCTAATAGGAAACTCCTCAGTGATGCTCTGGTTGGACAATACAACCGTGGTGGCTTACATAAGGAAGCAGGGTGGAACTCGCAGCTGGTCTCTCCTACGAGAGGTGGAGCCAATCATGAACTGGGCTCAGAGGAATTTGTCCAAAATTTCGGCAGTTTACATTCCAGGGGTTCAGAATGTACAGGCGGACTTTCTATCTCGTGTTCAAATGAACAACAAGTGGTCTCTACAAAAAGAGGTGTTCAAATGGCTCCTAACACTGGGAGTGTCTCCAGAAGTGGATCTCTTTGCGTCCCCATGCAAATACAAGCTGACCAAGTACTATTCGAGGTTCCGGGATCCCCAAGTCTATGGGATAGATGCCCTCACGGACCGGTGGAGGTTCAGCAATGCGTTTGCCTTCCCTCCGGTACCTGTGATACTCCAGTTTCTCCGCAGGCTCAGAACAGGGGAGGTGGAAGTCATAGCAATAATTCCGTTCTGGCCCAACAGGCCATGGTTTCCCCTCTTAACACTTCTCAGTTATCAAGACTCAATTCCTCTGCCTCTCAGGCCAGATCTTCTGTCCCAACGCTGCACCATGTCCTGCTCATCTACACCTCAGGGTCTGGTTTTTGAAAGAGGAAGGCTCAAAGCCTTAGGTTGTCCTGAAGAAGCCATTCTGACTCATCTTAATGACAGAAGGAAAAGTACTAATAGATTTTACGAACGTATTTGGTCCAAATTCACAGAACACATGTCCTCTAGACCTAATCCTTGTGGTTCTCCAGAAGTCCAGGATATCCTTAGCTTTCTGCAAACAGGTTTGGATTTGTCTCTAGCAGTAAGTTCACTTCATGTACAGATATCAGCCATCTCAGAGTTTACAGGAGTTTCATGGGCTAATCCCCTGTTCGTCAGTTCTGAAAGGGTGCTATCAGACTTAGACCTCAAAGAAAACCGAGGTTTCCCAAGTGGGATCTTCTGCTTGTTCTAGAAATTTCTTTAGATGCTTGGAACAGATCCTGACAAACCTCTATCAGTCAAAGACCTTATGCCCCGTACACACAATCGGAAATGCCGCCAGCAAAAGACCGATGTGAGCTTTTGGTCAGAAAATGCGACCGTGTGTATGTTCCATCGGACTTTTGCTGGCGAAATTCCAGCCAGCAAAAGATTGAGAGCAGGTTCTCTATTTTTTGGTCGGAAAAAGTTCCTATCTGAAAAAGCAATCGTCTGTATGCAATTCAGACACGCAAAAAATCACGCATGCTCGGAAACAATTCAACGCATGCTCGGAAGCATTGATCTTCATTTTCTCGGCTCGTCGTAGCATTGTACATCACTGCGTTCTTGACGGTCGAAAGTTCAGAGAACTTTTGTGTGACCGTGTGTATGCAAGACAAGCTTGAGCGGAATCCCGTTGGAAAAGCCATCATATTTTTTTTACGACCAAAATCCAGATCGTGTGTATGCGGCATAACACTCAAGAACGTCTTTCTGGTGGCAGTAACTTCGGCCAAAAGAGTGTCTGAAATCAGAAACTTAGGTTCAAAAGAGCCTTTCCTGACCTTTTTTCCAGATAGAGCAGTGTTAATTCCCATGCTGGGATCAAATCCTAAAGTAATATCTATTTTTCAAGAAAATCAAGAAATTGTGTTGCCTACCTTTAGAACAACAGAGGGTCAAGATGTCCATCCCCTCAATGTGGGACATACTTTGAGTCAATATTTGGAAGTTACGGAATCTTTTCGACAAAGAGACTTTCTTTTCATTCTTCTACATGGAAAAAACAAAGGAAAACGGACCTCGATTAGATACATTTCTGCTTGGATAGTACAGACCATTCAAAGGGCTTATAAAGCTAAGGGCCTGGCTCCGCCAGAGGCAGTGACTGCACACTCAACTCGGAGTATCTCAACCTCTTGGGCGGCCTCTCGTCATGTCGCACCTGAAGTTATATGTAGAGCAGCCTCTTGGTCATCTAATAATACTTTTGTGTCTCACTATTGTGTTAAACCAGCCACCTTGTCATCCGTTAATTTTGGTTTGCAGACGGTGACAGTGTTAAATAAATTTATTTTCTTTGCTCAGCCTTGTTCCCACCCGGGTGTGTTTGGCGAGTTATTTCCCACAAATATGCTGCCATGGAGCCTGTCAGGAAAACGGAAAATTTACATCAAATACTTACCGTAATATTCCTTTCCTGATAGGCTCCATGGCAGCAGGAGTCCCTCCCAATGCTTGAAGTAGGCTAGTTACGAAACACGGCTAGGAGTCCAGAGCTGAAATTTATGGGAGAGGAGTCCTATTGGGTAGTTATGGAGGCGGGGCCAACCCCACACGTATGCTGCCAGGGAAGGAAAATTGCGGTAAGTATTTGATATAAATTTTCAGGTTTTTTTGTAAATATTTTGTGTGCACCATCTTTACTTCCTTTTTTAAAACAACATTTTAAAATCTTTAAGTCTTATTTCATTGTGCTCTAAATATTAAGTAAATGAATTCCTGCTCTTTGAAGAGCACATAGTGTAATTCTCTGAAATATTGCTGTTCTTGTGACAGTGGGTATTACAGGCATTTCTTAACAGTCCGATTTGTTTTTGATTATTGTGAATGTTTCATGTTTCCAATGTCACACGTTGTGGCACCTGTTTTGATGTGCAGATCACTGTTATGCTCTGTACACACGATCGGACATTGATCGGACATTCCGACAACAAAATCCATCTGATTTTTCCGACGGGTTTTGGGCCAAACGTGTCTTGCATACACATTGTCGCACAATCGTTCTGAACGCAGTGACTTAAAACACGTACGTCGGGACTATAAACGGGGCAGTAGCCAACAGCTGTCGTCTCTTAATTTATTCTGAGCATGCGTGGCACTTTGTGCATCGGATTTGTGTACACACGATCAGAATTTAAACGATCGGATTTTGTTGTCAGAAAATTTTATATCCTGCACACACGACCGGAATTTCCGACAACACAATCCAAACGCACTTTTTCCATCGGAAAATCCGACAGGGCATTAGTCTTCTGGCACTTAGATTGCGTTATTGTGAGCTGGAAAATCTCTGGGGTGAGTAAGGCTTATGCCGCGTACACACGGTCGGATTTTCCGACAGGAAATGTTGGATGTAAGCTTGTTGTCGGAAAGTCCGACCGTGTGTATGCTCCATTGAACATTTGCTGTCGGACTTTCCACAAACAAATGTTGGCTAGCAGGTTCTCAAATTTTCCGCAAACAAAACTTTGTTGTCAGAAAGTCCGATCGTGTGTACACAAGTCCACGCACAAAAGTTCACGCATGCTCGGAATCAAGTACGAGCCGGAAGCGCTCGGTCTTGTAAAACAACCTTGCGTAATGGAGATATCACATTCATCATGCGGCAAATTATGAAATCTAGAAATGCAGCCCATCCTCTTCTTTATAATGCTATAATAATGTAATAATGAATTTGCTTTGCTGCTGATATTTACAGTTAGTTCTGATAAACTGATTTTTTTTATAATTTCTCCTGAATAATATTTGTTTTTGTTGGTTTTTTTCTCGTGCTCTCCAGAATAATCTTTTTTTTTTTTCTCGTGATCTCCAGAATAATCTTCTTTTTTTTTTCTTCTCATGATCTCCAGAATAATCTTTTTTTTTTTTTTATCTTCTTTTCTAGTGATCGCCATATTTTTTTTTTTTTAGTTTTGGGGGTCAAGTTACCACAACACCATTATTATCTTGTATTTTTCAAACCTCAAATATACAACTATGTTGGTATCCCTTGTTAATTTGACGTTGCATTTTTGAAATGTACCTGCCTACTCACAAACAAATTGTGCTTTTTGAAGTAAAACACATAGCCAAGTATTTGTCAAAAACAAAATGTAAAATTTAATAGGGAGCACAAGGTCAGAAAGAAATAAAGAGGAAGGCAGCGCTGGAGAAACAGTTGGAATTGGTGCAGCCTTTGTACCCCAGGGCAGACATCAATTTTTTGACTGTCAAGATTGGTAACATGAGGGAGTCCATTTAATAGGGAGCACAATACGGTCCAGGACTCCGAGAGATCGGGAGCAGCAGCAGATGACATATATGTCCCAAGGCTGTGGTCTTACAACAGCCTGCGTTTTTTGCCAGACCACACCAAACCCAGGCCATCACTCTCAACACTTCCTTTCACACTTCCTTCAATGTTGCTGTGGTGGGTTGGGTGGCTGTGGTGTTGGTGGTGTTGGTGGTGTTGCTGGAGGTGGTGGAGGAGTATGGTCCAACTCACACAGATGGGTTTGAGTTGTTAGTTCGCCCCTCGTCCCCTTGTTTAGGGCCTTCCAAATTAGTTCTTCACAGATTGTGTGTTGGCCCTCCTCCATGTTTTCTAGTTTGCTTGCAGTGACAAATCCAAATGCCTGGTGTACACCAGGGGTCGTGTTAAGAGCCGTAGTAGCCTGTTTGAGGAAAACTGCCACAAGCTCCTCAAGATTCCTTGTCTTCCTGATCCTTTTGGTTGGAGGGTGGAGGGGAGGAACCTGGGATTCTGTCAGGCTGCTTTCCACTGCCTCCTCCTGGCTGAGACTTTCCTGTGTATGAATGGTTTTTGGTCATCAATCACACACAATTTCGAGCTCATGGCAGTTGCAAATTGAATGTTAACAAATAGAAAAGACTATCATTCTGACCCCAGCATTTTTCATCATTGTCCCAATCATTTTTGGCTACTACTGTCTATTGATATGTAAACCACTTTGTTAAATCAGAAATTAGTGATCAATAATATCTAGTTAACATCATTCAATTTTTGACAAGAAATATGTTCATCGATGCTATACCTGGGTCAAGCTGGGCTTCGCCACATCTTCTTCCTGGGTGGAAGGCCCAGGTTGGACTTCAGGGGCCTCAGCTGATGTGCAAGGAAGTGTTGAAGGAAGTGTTGAGAGCGATGACCTGGGTTCCGTCTAGACGGACAAAAAACGCAGGCTGTGGTAGTACCACAGCCTGATGACATATACGTCATCTGCTGCTGCTCCGGATCTCTGGGGATCCTGGACCTTCTTGCGCTCCCTATTATATGTGCTCCTCGGGCTACCAATTTTGGCCTTCAAATAGTTGATGTCTGCCGTGGGATACACAGGCTTCACCAATTCCAACAGTTTATCCAGCGCTGCCTTCCTCTTTTGCTTGTTTGAATAGTCCCTGCATTGGACTTGCCATAGACATGGCAGCTCCCTGTATTTAATGAAGTTGGGCAGGAAGTCAGGTTCTGTGAATTTATCCATCATTTTATCTGCAAGACACAACACAAGACAAACCCTAATGTCAGGCTAAACTCTCCTAATCTTGTCCCAATATGGGCCTCAATCTCTAAGCAGTATAGGCCACTAACCATTGATGCCCCAAGTTTACAAATTGTACCTTCGTTTGAACAATTGACGCTTACGATCCCCCACCCTCCACTCACAAATCGTACGTACGTTGCACGTATGTTATGCTTTATATACACTGCGCATACGTCAAACTCTGCCCCTGGAGAGCACATGGCAGAGACACAGCAGGTGCCTGCAGAGAGCAGCAATGATGGGGAAGGCCCGGAGCAAGGCAGTTCCACATTCAGGAGGAGATATAAGGCCTAAAATATGTCCTTTGAAGAGATGGTGGAGATGGTGGACATCTTGAAAAGAACTGACTATGATGGGAAGCATGGACCGTACAGAAACCCAAATGTGAGAAAGGCCAAGATCATGACTAAAGTTGTGAGAAGTCTGCACAGGACTTTTGGGGTACGACGATCCAAGGAGCAATTGAGGAAATGCTGGTCAGACCTGAAATTGAGGGAGCAGGATCAGTATAGAAGGATCAAGAACGTGCTGCAAAAATGTAAGTATTTGTCGTATGTTCCTATTATTATTAATGCTTTCGTGCTGGTACATGTGATGTACAGTACATATTGATGGCTGTTTGGAAAAGCCTGAACCGGCTGGCCATTATGCCAAAGGCATTTTTGACCACTCTTCTGGCTCTGGCCAACCGGTAGTTAAAAACCCTCTGCTCCGGGGTCAGGGTCCTCATGGGGAACAGCCTCATCAGATGGTACCCCAGCGCAAAGGCCTCATCTGCCACAAAAACAAACTGGAGGCCCGCCACATTAACTGCTAGAGGTAGCAAGCCCAAGCTGCCATTCTGGAGACACCTGTAAAATTCGGTCTGTGCGATCACTCCACCATCTGACATGCGGCCATTCTTCCCCCACGTCCAGATAGTCGCCTACACCACCGCTAACATCACAATACTACTGTACCCCTTGTAATTGTAATAGTATGACCCCGAGTTAGGGGGTGGGATGATCCGGACTTGCTTCCCATCTATTGCACCACCGCAGTTGGGAAAGTCCCACTGCTGGTCGAATTGGGAGGCCACAGTCTGCCATTCCTGTGGGTTGGAAGGAAACTGTGGAGTCAAAGAAAAAAAAAATTAGTACTTTTGCACATAACATCGCAAGCAGATTAGACACAAACATTCTTGGCCAACATAAGTAGAACATTTATTGAAATGAGTATTTAAAGACAAAAGTATAAGGTCCACTTATCAGATTCTTCACCCCCTTTGATGGCCCATTGTAAAAATTTTATGGTGGGGGGGGGTTCTTTTGGACAGGTAACCCTCTCCACTTCATTGAGAGCTGAATGCATAAATAATGTATGTTACTTTGGCCAGCCCCTCCTTACTTACACTATTGGCAGCCCACTCGACAGGTAAGAAGTGTCAAAATCCAAAAATAGGAATACACACTGTCCAAATTGAAGCACATTTTTACATTATGCAATTACCTATCAAGAGAATAGGAGAACAAAACTTTAAACAGTACCATTTGAAAATATTCAGGCAGGCACTTGAACTACATGCTTTAGTGAATTCACCCATAAATATGAACACAAAAGAGGTAGGTATAGTGTGTATGGGTTTGGCAAAGTCAGCAGATAGAGGATTGGTATCGGTTAACTTAGCGGTTGGGGGGGAGGGAGGGTTCCAAATGAGTTTGGGCCCCCAAAAAAAGCCTCTTGCACTCTGCCTGAATTTAATGACAACAATAACATTTGGACACATTTTAGGGGGTGTTTAGGGTAAGCACTACAATGGAGCTGACAAAATACACCGGGCAGCACAGTGGTGTAGTGGGTAGCACTCTCGCCTAGCAGTAAGAAGGGTCGCTGGTTCGAATCCCGACCACGACACTACCTGCCTGGAGTTTGCATGTTCTCCCTGTGTCTGCGTGGGTTTCCTCCGGGTACTCCGGTTTCCTCCCACACTCCAAAGACATGCTGGTAGGTTAATTGGATCCTGTCTAAATTGGCCCTAGTATAGGTATGAATGTGAGGTAGGGACCTTAGATTGTAAGCTCCTTGAGGGTATAGGGACTGATGTGAATGTATAATATATATGTAAAGCGCTGCGTAAATTGACGGCGCTATATAAGTACCTGAAATAAATAAATAAATAAATAAATAAATACATTGCTAAGTGACTAGGCTAGGTGTGTATGGGCCCAGGATAGCATGCTTGGGAGGTTAGTGAAGGCAAATATGCATGAAGGACAAAAAAGGAGCATTAAAAGCTTACAGCATGGCATGAGGACAAAGAGGACATTCACAGCATATTACAATCATGGTAATTATGTAATGATGAAATAAATACACTACATTAGCAAACATTAAATACATAGAATGTGATGTTAAAGGATAAAACTTACCTTAATATAGTCCTTCTGCAGGACCCGAATTATGGCAGAACAATCTCTGGAATAATGATTCCCAGAGCCTGAGGGGAGATCCCAGTCGTGAACTTGATATCCTGGAGACTTCTCCCAGTCGCCAAGTACCGTAAGGTGGCGATGAGCCTTTGTTTGGGAGTGATGGCTTGCCGCATGCAGGTGTCCTGCTTGGTAATATAGGGGGACAGCAAAAAAAAAAAAAAAAAAAACAGAAGTGAACTATAAATAGAATGCACTGAAAGACAGGCACGAACTGACAACACGCACTGAAGAACAGATACGAACCGACAAGCACAAACTTAAAAGCAGGAACGAACTGAAAAGCACTAGGCTGAAATGCACGAATCGTCTCTCACCAAACTTCTACTAACACGAGATAAACACGAGATTAGCAGAAGGAGGCCAAAGGGTGGCGCACTGGCTATCGAACTTCCTTTTTATCATCTCGTCGTACGTGTTGTGCGTCACCGTGTTCCCACGTTCGGAATTGTTGGCCAACATTTGTGTGACCGTGTGTATGCAAGACAAGTTTGAGCCAACAACCTTCAAACAAAAATCCATGGTTTTGTTGGCGGAAAGTCCGATCATGTGTACGAGGCATTAGAGTTCCATACTCTTTGTAACAGAATGGTGTGAGGTTAACTTACATTTGTCACAGCAGTACAGTTGCTGAGATTGTTACTGACAATCATACTGTTCTGTAATGCCATGTACAGTGTTAAGGAATCTCCAAAAAACTAAATGTTATTTAACTACTTGCCGACCAGCCACTGCAGCAAATCGCCATCATGGTACTTCGGCTCTTCAAAGTGCTATAGCAGGCGCGCGATCGCCACTGGCCACCCGCGATTGCGGGCACAAGAGCTAGAACCGGGATTTGTGTGTATAAACACACAAATCCCAGTTCTGACAGGGAAGGAGAAACTGATCGTCTGTTCCTACTAAGTAGGAACAAAGATCTGGCTCTTTCTCTAGTCAGTTCTATTCCCTCACAGTTAGAAACACACCTAGGGAACACATTTAACCCCTTGCTCGCCTCCTAGTGTTAACCCTTTCCCTGCCAGAGACATTGACACAGTAATCAGTGGCTATTTTTAGCTCTGATCGCTGTATAAATGTCAGTGGTCCCAAAAAAGTGTCAACAGTGTCCAATCTGTCCGCCACAATGTCACAGTCCCGCTAAGAAATCGCAGATCACTGGCAGCCATGGATTGAACACTTTTTGCCCCCAGACTTTGATAAGCACCTCCTAGAACCTTAACCCCCCCTACCCTCCAGGGTCCTCAACCAAACCTGACTGAAGCCCATGCAACACCGCCGTCCCCTCCACCTGGCAACTCTTGCCTTTCCTCTCTTACCTCTCCAACTAACTTGTTTTCCCCCCTCTCACTCTACCCTCTTCTCTTATCCTACCTATACCGAAGGTGACACGATCATCTCGTGTACTGTATCTATCTGGTGCCTCTCTCTCATTCCACTGAATTATACCCTCATCCCTCTCTTATTATCTCAGTAGATTTTTGCCTCTAAACAGCTTGTTCTACCCAGAACCAATTAAAATATAGTTGTTCGCGTTACCTTATTCAACTTTGTATCTCCGTAATACTCACACTGTTTTTTGTATCACGCTAACAATACTTCTTTGTAAGCTGTAATTAGTTTTCAGTATCCGCAACTGATTATTTGTTACTGTTTATTGATTGTTGCCAATAAAATACTTGAAAAGAAAAATTGCAGATCGCTGCCATTACTAGTAAAAAATAAATACATATTAACCACTTCAGCCCCGGAAGGATTTACCCCCTTCCTGACCAGAG
The DNA here is from genome assembly GCF_042186555.1 of Aquarana catesbeiana. Lineage (NCBI taxonomy): Eukaryota > Metazoa > Chordata > Amphibia > Anura > Ranidae > Aquarana > Aquarana catesbeiana. The sequence continues at coordinate 295,460,560 of NC_133328.1, forward strand.
AACTTTTTACAATTTGGCACTGCGTCGCTTTAACTGCTAACTGCGCGGTCATGCAATGCTGTACCCAAACGAAATTTGCGTCCTTTTCTTCCTACAAATAGAGCTTTCTTTTGATGGTATTTTGATCACCTCTGCGGTTTTTATTTTTTGCGCTATAAACGGAAAAAGAAAAAATTTTGAAAAAAATTATATTTTCTATTTCTATATTTTGTTATAAAAAATCCAATAAACTCAATTTTAGTCATACATTTAGGCCAAAATGTATTCGGCCACATGTCTTTGGTAAAAACAATGTCAATAAGTGTATATTTATTGGTTTGCACAAAAGTTATAGCGTCTACAAACTAGGGTACATTTTCTGGAATTTACACAGCTTTTAGTTTATGACTGCCTATGTCATTTCTTGAGATGCTAAAATGGAAGGGCAGTACAAACCCCCCCCCCGCCCGAAATGACCCCATTTTGGAAAGTAGACACCCCAAGGAAATTGCTGAGAGGCATGTTGAGCCCATTGAATATTAATTTTGTTTGTCCCAAGTGATTGAATAATGACAAAAAAAAAATGTACAAAAAGTTGTCACTAAATGATATATTGCTCACACAGGCCATGAGCATATGTAGAATTGCAGCCCAAAATACATTCAGCTGCTTCTCCTGAGTATGGGGATACCACATGTGTGGGACTTTTTGGGAGCCTAGCCGCGTACGGGGCCCCGAAAACCAATCACCGCCTTCAGGATTTCTAAGGGAGTAAATTTTTTATTTTACTCCTCACTACCTATCATAGTTTTGAAGGCCATAAAATGCCCAGATGGCACACCCCCCCCCCCCAAATGACACCATTTTGGAAAGTAAACACTCCAAGCTATTTGCTGAGAGGCATGTTGAGTCCATGGAATATTTTATATTTTTACACAAGTTGCGGGAATGTGACAATTTTTTTTTTTTTTTTGCACAAAATTGTCACTAAATGATATATTGCTCACACAGGCCATGGACATATGTGGAATTGCACCCCAAAATACAGTTAGCTGCTTCTCCTGAGTATGGGGATACCACATGTGTGGGACTTTTTGGGAGCCTAGCCGCCTGAAGGCGGTGCTTGGTTTTCGGGGTCCTGTACGCGGCTAGGCTCTCAAAAAGTCTCACACATGTGGTATCCCCGTACTCAGGAGAAGCAACAGAATGTATTTTGGGGTGTAATTTCACAAATTCCCATGGCATGTTTGAGCAATATATCATTTAGTGACAACTTTGTGCAAAAAAAAAAAAAAAAATTGTCTTTTTCCCGCAACTTGTGTCACAATATAAAATATTCCATAGACTTGACATGCCTCTCAGCAAATAGCTTGGGGTGTCTACTTTCCAAAATGGGGTCATTTGGGGGGGTTTTGAACTGTCCTGGCATTTTATGCACAACATTTAGAAGCTTATGTCACACATCACCCACTCTTCTAACCACTTGAAGACAAAGCCCTTTCTGACACTTTTTGTTTACATTATTATTATTATTATTATTATTATTATTATACAGGATTTATATAGACCCATCTCATGGGAGCAATGAGATGGGTCTTAAGTTGTTCAGGTTGGTAGGGTCCAGAGAGGGCTTTTTAAGTATGGGAGTGATCTGTGCATGTTTTAGAGGGGAGGGGAAGGTGCCACTAGAGAGGGAGAGATTGAAGATGTGAGTGAGGGAGCATAGGATAGAAGAAGAGGGTGACCGTAGTAGTTGTGAGGGAACAGGATCCAGGGGACAATTGGTTAAGTAGGCATCTGAGAAAAGTTTTGTAACCTCTTCAGTAGTAGCCAATTCAAAAGAGGAGAGTGTTGAATGTGTTGTTAGGCAAGGTATGTTGGGCGGGGAAGATGTACGCACAGTAGAGGTATCCTCACGAATTGCATCAATCTTGTCTTTGAAGTGATTGGCAATCTCTTGGGCAGTGAGTGAGTAGAGGGGGTGGGGGACGAAGCAGAGAGTTAAAGGTTGAGAAGAGCCGACGGGGACTGGATGACAAGGAATTAAAAAGAGAGACAAAGTAGGCTTGTTTGGCAGCATGGAGGCATGAATTGTATTTTAGAAGGGCAGATTTATATAGGGTGAAGTCTTGCAGGCATTTGGTTTTACGCCACAGTCGTTCATGAGCACGGCAATGTCTCTTGAGATTTCACATGAAAAAATTTTTTTTTTGCAAGAAAATTACTTTGAACCCCCAAACATTATATATTTTTTTAAAGCAAATGCCCTACAGATTAAAATGGTGAGTGTTTCATTTTTTTTTTTCCACACAGTATTTGCGCATCGATTTTTCAAACGCATTTTTTTGGGAAAAAACACACTTTTTTATATTTTAATGCACTAAAACACACTATATTGCCCAAATGTTTGATGCAATAAAAAAGATGATCTTAGGCCGAGTACATAGATACCAAACATGACATGCTTTAAAATTGCGCACAAACGTGCAGTGGCGACAAACTAAATACATTTTTAAAAGCCTTTAAAAGCCTTTACAGGTTATCACTTTAGATTTACAGAGGAGGTCTACTGCTAAAATTACTGCCCTTGATCTGACCTTCGTAGTGATACCTCACATGCATGGTGCAATTGCTGTTTACATATGACGCTAGACCGACGCTTGCGTTCGCCTTAACACGAGAGCAGGGGGGGACAGGGGTGCTTTTTTTTTTTTTTTCTTTAGTATTTTTTTGCTTTTTTATCTTATTTTTAAACTTTTCCTTTCATTTTTTTTTTTTTATTCATTTTTTTTTTTTTTATCATTTTTAGTGTTATCTCAGGGAATGTAAATATCCCCTATGATAGCAATAGGTAGTGACAGATACCCTTTTTTGAAAAAATTGGGGTCTATTAGACCCTAGATCTCTCCTCTGCCCTCAAAGCATCTGACCACACCAAGATCGGTGTGATAAAATGCTTTCCCAATTTCCCAATGGCGCTGTTTACATCCGGCGAAATCTAAGTCATGAAATGCTCGTAGCTTCCGGTTTCTTAGGCCATAGAGATGTTTGGAGCCACTCTGGTCTCTGATCAGCTCTATGGTCAGCTGGCTGAATCACCGACTGCATTCTCAGGTTCTCTGTTGAGACAAGAGAGCCAGAGAAAAACACAGAAGACGGTGGGGGGGGGGCATTCCCTCCCACTGCTTGTAAAAGCAGTCTAGAGACTAATTAGCTGCTAGGATTGCTTTTACATGAAAGCTGATCGCTGGCTGAAAAGAATGTTACCAAGATGATACCTAAACCTGCAGGCATCATTCTGGTATAACCACTCAAAGTCGTGAATGGAGTACCTGATGACAAAAAAATGGTTAACAATAAAACACAGTAAACAGTAAAGTATAAAAAATTGCATACCTGAAAAGCAAACATGATAAAACATAATAACAATAAAACATTGCAGAATAGAATACAGTAAAAAAGAGCAGAACAATAGAGAGAGAATAGAGAGAGAGAGAACAATAAAACGACAACTATTTTTTTTTATTTTATATTTTTTTGTCGTTTTTTTTTTTTTACACTTTTTTTTGTAACTGTAACTTTTATAACTGTAACCGGTTCCAGGTTCGGGTCTCTCAAAATGCGATGGCATCTTGGGAGACCCTGTGAAAGTGTGCCTAGTCTGTGCAATGCTGTACCCTACGCTAATACTCAACTAGTGAATGGTAGCGTTCAAAACATTCACCAATGCAAAGACCAGGATTGTCAGGACAGGAGGGAAAATAATAGCGGGTGTCACGCCTTTATCCGCGCTTGCTGCAGACACGACATCTTTTTGGGGGGGTTCGTTGGGTAGGGGTACTCGGGAGGACATAAAGAAAATGCCTCTCATGCAGCCGACTGCATTTGGTTGGGGATGTGAATGGGGGAAGTACGGGCGCTGCAGAAGTGGTGGGTTACCAATTATTAGGATTGGCAAATGCAGCAGGAAGGGCATTATGGGCACGACGGGCCCGTGTTTGTCTTCTTCTTGGTGGCAGTGGGACACTACTTGTGCTTGCCACCTCACCAGCTTGAACTGCACTTATGGGACTCGCCAGGTCACCAAGTGTTACTGCAGTGCTGATTTGACTACGACCAGGGTGTACTAGGCCGCTGGTGCTTGCCAGTTCACCAAAATGCTACCAAAAAACTGTTAGCGATCGCAGGGATCAGGCCTGACTCTGCGAATGCTGCAGTTATGCGTTTAGTGTTTTGTAAGTGACAGTGATCGATCGATACTGCACTTGGGTGGGCTGGGCTGGGCCGGGCGGAGGGGCAAAACGCAGGTGCTAGCCGGTATCTGGGCTGATCACGCTAACACTGCGTTTTTGGGAACACTAAACTGCTGGGGACGCTAGTATAGATCTGATCGGATCAGATATTGATCCGTTCAGATACTATGCCACTAAGGGAGGTGTACAGTGCATGCGTGGGTGTTAGCACTACTGGCACTAACCTGACGCTGCCTGGGGCTGGTCCTTGCCAGTTCACCAAAAGGCTACCAAAAAAACTGTTAGCGATCGCAGGGATCATGCCTGACTCTGCGAACGCTGCAGTTATGTGTGTTTAGTGTTTTGTAAGTGACAGTGATCGATCGATACTGCACTTGAGTGGGCTGGGCTGGGCCAGGCGGAGGGGCAAAACGCAGGTGCTAGCAGATATCTGGACTGATCCCGCTAACACTGCTTTTTGGGAACCCTAAACTGCTGGGGACACTAGTATAGATCTGATCGGATCAGATATTGATCCGTTCAGATACTATACCACTAAGGGAGATGTATGCTGCGTGCGTGGGTGTTAGCGCTACTGGCGCTAACCTGATGCTGCCTGGGGCGATGCAGACCCTATCTGACCCTAAAACCTAACTTATATCACCGCCGGGCGATTAGGGGGCTAAACCTTTATTCGGTAATAAACATCGGGTGCCCTGACACTATAAAAAATAAACTAACTAACCAGCGTCACCTGTAACAGTTATACGGTGATCACTGGTGAAAGGGTTAACTAGGGGGCAATCAAGTAATTAAAACCTTTATTAGGTAGTATATGGGGGTCCCTGACGCTATAAGACGCTGATGGTGAACCTATATATTTACCTCCCTAACTAGCGTCACCAGTGACACTAATACAGCGATCAGAAAAACGATCGCTTAGTGACACTGGCGACGGGGGGTGATCATGGGGTTAAAACTTTATTGGGGGGGTTAGGGGGGTACCCTAGACCTAAAGGGGGCTAACACTAACTGCCCTACCACACTAACTGTCACAAACTGACACCAATGCAGTAATCAAAAAAAAAAAAAACTGCTTGGTGTCAGTGTGACGGGGGGGGGGGTGGTGATTGGGGGGTGATCAGGGGGTGATCAGGGGGTAATGGGGGGTGTACAGTATGCCTGGCGTGTTCTACTGTGTGTGTTGTGTTGTGCAACTCATTCAGATGTCTTCTTTCCTCAGCACCGGAACGGAAAATACCGAGCCGAGGAGAGATGACATCACTTCCTCTGCTGCTGTTTACTATACAGCAGTAGAGGAAAAATCTCATTGGCTAGGAGCGATCGCGAGGGGGGGGCCACGAATGGATGGTCTCCCCCTCACCTCTGATCGCTCCCAGACAGAAGCCAACTGCCTCGGGCACCGGGGGGTTCGATCGGACCCCCCGCCCGCGGGTGGCAGATCACGTACCAGGTACGTGATTTTGCCTGCCCGTGCCATTCTGCCATAGTATATCTGCGTTAGGCGGTCGGCAACAGGTTAAAAATGTCATAAATCTATCCCCTCTTTTGTAGACCCTATAACTTTTGTGCAAACCAATCAATATACGTTTATTGCGATTTTTTTTACCAAAAATATGTAAAAGAATACATATTGGCCTAAACTGATGAACAATTAATTTTTTACATTTTTCTTTTGGATATTTATTATAGCAAAAAGTAAAAAAATATTGCTTTTTTTCAAAATTGTCTGTCTTTTTTTGTTTATAGCACAAAAAATAAAAACCACAGAGGTGATCAAATACCACCAAAATAAAGCTCTATTTGTGGGAAAAAAAGGACATAAATTTTGTTTAGGTACAACTGCGCACGACTGCGCAATTGTTAAGGTGATGCAGTGCCGTATCGCAAAAAATGGCCTGGTCATTAAGGGGGAAAATCCTTCCAGGGCTGAAGTGGTTAAAGGATTTGTGTATTTCCAATGTTGCTCATGAAGCTGCATGAAAAGACCATCTCTCCACTGTAGTTCATGGGAACTTAAGAATAACCTCACAACAATAGCAAAAAGTTGTGTAAAATCTTTTTGTGCTAGACCATGCTAAACAATATTCAAGGCTACATAAGGACTATAGTTAGTAATCTTTTCTTCCTTCCTTGTAAGGGCAGTTTACAGTTAAAACATGTACTAACACTATTCAATAGCAATTTTATTTTTCCCCTGATCTACTGCCATTGGGGTCGTAGCTGTTGTGCACACATCTATAAATGATGAAGATATTATAAAAATAAAATAAAAATTGTAGCGGCTATGTGACAGACAGAAGTCATGCACTTAGATTATTGCAGGAAGATAAGCGCAAATTTATGTCAAAAGTAATACCTTTGCAGAATTGTTACTATGGTAAATATTGAAAGCTTATTTAAAGGTTTAATAAAATTTGAGATATGATCATGCTCTGTGAAAACACAGAAATCACTTCAGACAGATTCTGATGTAAGTGCTTACAAACTGCAGAAAATAGAGCAAACTGATAGCTAGGACATACTGTGTACACCATGCATTTTTTACAGCTGGGTAAGTTGCTGATTTTGTCAACCCAATTGTGAGTGATTTGGACCTCCAATTATATTGTGGTGCTGCGAAAGTGCAGGGGAATGCATGTATATTGGGCAGTTACTGTTATAGGGCAAAGTAAGAGTCTTGCCTCAAATGACGAGAGAAGCCCTTGGATGCTTTGGACATGAAGACCTGTTTCACACAGGGCATCCAATGCAGTGTAATTTTTTATAAGCAATTTTTCAATGGGAAAAACACTTTCTCAGTGGGTTGGTGATCCAGCAGGAAAAGCCATAGAGAAAAATAGACACCCAGACTGCAACCCCCCTGAAAAGTGTGAACAACTTTAAATAAACATGTAAGGTTTAGTTCCAGCTGTTTTTTTGTTTTGCTTGGATATGGTATAGAAGGCTAGGATCTGGTCTTGGATTTCAATTGCTGTTTGTGGCCCAGCAAGAGAGATTTCCCCTCACTTTCTATCCCAGTGACAATATTGTCATTGGAACAGGAAGTCGGAGCAAGCCTCAAGAGTAATACAAATCTGAAAGACTATATTGCCTTTCCCTGTTTTACACATATCTGTATTTATCACTATGGTGTCTCTCTTAGCAGAAATTCCACTTGTTTCCTTTTTGATGTTGTCATTTGGAAATGAAGTGAGTTGAAATCTCCACAAACAGACAGCAATACCTAATGTGACTGAGGTTCTTTTTTATTTTTATTCTTTTTTCAAATATTTTTATTGAAAATGTGCAATTTACAAGCCTCAGACAGAAAAAGAAAGCTTGTATCTAACCCACTACCAATGTTTCCTTTTACTGCATTGATATTATGTACCTAATATCATGCAGTTTTAATCACATTAACATGCAGTATATGTAAATAGGTAACTATTTACATATACTGGTAACTATTACCAAATTATTAATTTATAGAGGAAGTATGTTTCAGTAATTTGCATTTAACTGACTGAGGTTCTGACCATTCCTCGGCTAATCCAAAACTAAAAAAAAAAAAAACACAAAAAACAAACATTTATCATAGCCAGGCGCTGGGCTACAGCAATATGGAGAAGGAGACATTGCTTTTTATTTTTCTCCTCCTCTACTGAGATACTGGGAAGAGCCAAGTCTAAGCAAGCCCATGACTTCTATGCAAAGCGCTGAGATTCCATGGAGTTGTAGTTTGAGATGGCAGCTATATAATGGGATAATTAGACTCCTTACATTACAAATACCAATAGACACTGTGCAGTAGGAGGAGTTGAGAGATTATTTTTGATCAAACTGCCTGGAAAAATTCATCCTCTTTGCACCGAGGGAGTTAGAGGGACAGCCCCTCTGTCTGGATATTTGCCTGCCAGTGCGAGACCATACCAGCAAAGATCTCAGACTGGGGACTAAGGGGCCCCCTTCTACAATGAGAGGTCACTGCAGCATCCCAGGGATTATTGGAGGGCTATTTGTCCATTGCCAATACTGCTAGCAGGGACTGAGCCACTGCAGGACACCAATAAACCCAATCCATACCGCACCCATAATGCACTCCGTACTATACTTATTTCAAACCTAGACTGCACCGACACCAATCCTACGCTGCAATTATACTGCACCTATACCGCATCTGAACCACATCTACCTTGCACTTGTGCCGAGACTATACCATACCTATATGGTATAGTAACTATACTGCATGAAGGTTAACTGTGATTGTTGCTTAATGCTCTTAAAGGGCCCCAACAATAGCTGACAGAAGAACATCTGCCCCTCCCATAATTATTCTGCAAGCCCCCCTTTTCCCCTTGCCCCCTCTGCTGCCATTCTTCTTTTCTTTGGGACAGTGCATGCCCAGTCAGTCTAGGACTAGCATAGTTACATAGTTACATAGTAGGTAAGGTTGAATAAAGACAATAGTCCATCCAGTTCAACCTGTGTAGGTGTACATGTCTTAGTGTTTAATTATTTCCCATATTCCTCTATGGTGTGTTCTTTAAGATGCACATCCAAGAGTCTTTTAAAAATATCAATACTCCTTGCTGATACCAGCAAGAGAGTTCCACATTGCCCTGACAGTGAAAAACCCCCTGTGTAGCTTAAGGTTTTACCGCTTCTCCACCAATATCATTGTGTGGCCCCGTGTCATCTCACACTCCATGAGACTGAATAGTTTTTTTCCTATGCTGGGATGCCCATTGAGATATTTGTAAATCGCTATCATGTCTTTTCTCCAGCAAGAATAAATTCAGTGCTTGTAGTCGTTAATTTTGTTGCCCTTCTTTGGACTTGATCCAGCACCAGCACATCCCTTCTGAGGATTTGTGACCAGAACTGAACAGAATACTTCAGATGTGGCCTTTTATAAAGTGTCAGGATTATAGTTTCAAAACATGAGAAGTAATTATTAACAGTTGTTAAAAAAACACCTCTCTCCCAGTGCTCATAGAATTAGTTTCAGTAGGGCGTGACCACGCAGCTACCTAGACTGTCTATCAGCTGTTGTCTCGACCTGGATACACCGCTCTCTGAGATATCTGTGGAGTGGTGAGAAATTGACAAGCTAGCGTGACAGGACCATTTTTATATGTTTTTATCTTATGTTGCTCTTGTAAGTGCACAATTGTAAGGGGGGACGGGACTGAAATAAAATCTTGATAATACGCATTTACGCTATGTTTATGCATCTTTTAGTCGTGAGTGACATTTAGAATGAAGGACGGCTCCTGATTCAAAGAACCGATTATAAGACAGACATATTTTCTTGGTCTATCTGGTGAGTTCATTACCATAGGGGAGAGGTCCCATGTGGTGTGGTGACGGGAACCTTGATTGAATATACACCTCATATCAACTATACAGATGGACTTTATATTTATTTATGTACTATGGAGAGTTGAAAACTTACTATATGTGAAAGATTTTTGATTTTAACATATGTATGAGGATTATAGTTTCATCTCTGGAGTATACCCCTTTTTTATGCATGCTAATATTCTGCTGGCTTTGGTAGCTGCAGCTTGACATTGCATGCTATTGCTCAGTCTGTCTTCTACCAGGACCCCCCAGATCTTTCTCCATCCTTGATTCCCCCAGAGATTCTCCCCCTAGTGAGTAGCTTGCGTTTATGTTTTTAGCCCCTAAGTGCATTACCTTACATTTCTCCACATTAAACCTCATCTGCCTTATTTCCTTATCACTGCCTTAAATGTGCTCTGGCAGTATAGTTCCAGTACTCCGTAGATCAAACTTTACTGAGTGTAGGTAGGTGCAGTGCACTTTCTCCACAGCAGGTATCGCTCTTCCTCAGTGGCACTGTAGCTGGAGAGGAAGTCAAGATGTACAGGGTTTCTCTATGGTTTTGTCAGAAAATGTGAACCAGACCGAGACAGAAGTACAGTAAAATCACACTTGTTTATTAATAAGAATAAAAAGGTAAATAGAGTAAGCATAGTCAAAGCATAGCCAGAGTCCAGTAACCGGATCGGGTAGTCAGCCAAGCCAGAGTTCAGTAACCAGATCGGGTAATCAGCCAAGCCACAGTTCAGTAACCAGATCGGGTAATCAGCCAGGCCAGAAGTCAAGGGATCCAAGTAGAGGAACAGCAAGCAGGATAAGGAGCCAGAAGGGATGTCAGCAAAGCCAGTCTTTAAACAGGAATGCAGGAGATGGTTTCTTGTGATGTGACCAAGGCGAAGGCAGGAATGAAGTGAGCTGGAGGTCTTTAAGTAGGCGGGACTGACGAGCAGATCCACACCAGCTAGTTAACTGTGGAGAGAGATGAGAGCTGGCAATTAGCCGACAGCTGAGTGGCCAGCTCAGAGAAGGAAGGGCTGAGCCAGCCCTGACAGGTTTCCTGGGTCTTTGGGGAAGATATTCCAATGGATGCCGCCACACCATGGGAGTCTAGCAGCCATCTTTTTAGGACCCAGGTTTGGTGTGCATTTTGCGAGTTGGTAGGGACAGGTGCCCCACTGGGTAGGGATAGAACTAGTGGCAGGGAAAGGTTCCAGATGAGGAGGGAAAGTGTAGGGCTTGCAGCTTCTTTGGACATCTGCTTGCTTGGGTGCAAGAAGGCAAGGCTGCACTCTACCCCTCTCTACAGGCGCTGTCAGTTCGGCTGAAGCCTGATCTCTACACGCTGTTGAAACTCTAAATGTTCCCAGCTGGGTTGCCTTGAATTATTTCAATACAAGTTGTTTCATTGCTCCGGGACAGAGTGGGTTATTATCACCGCACTGCACTGCACCCCACCTACATACTGCTTACGGCTACAAGTCAGTGAATTCCTACGATATTGTATGTTTTTACACTCAACATGGTGTGTCAGAGGGGCTGAGGTTCTTGAGAAGGCTGAGGCAAAGAACACAGAACCCATCCTATCCAATGGCTCCAATGGGAGTAGCACTACATTATCAGATATATTGTAGTTACCAGTTCAGATGTGGTGGCTGCATTAGTTTCCTTTCTTTGGCCTTTTTCCTTAATTTTTACCTGTTTATAGAGCTATTCCTTTAACAGACAAAGACTTCATCAAAATTGAGAAGTTAGCGGGTTGAGACAAACCATTAAACAGAGATGGGGTACTTACAATGGTCAGCTTTTATTTATTTATGTAAATCCTTTATCCCTCATGAATAAAACTGTTGCTATAACTGTTTAAAAAATGTTAGATGGAGTTCAGCTTTAATTTGTTGGTCAAGTCTATCAAAATCTGCTAGTGCTCCTCCACTGGAGTGGTACATCCTAGAACAGGAAGTTCGTTACTGGCCAGAACACCAAAGATTAAAATAAGGAAAAGCAGTTTTTTTTAAATGTAATACCAGTTTGAAGCTGAACTCCTGGATAAGGATATTGTCTAAATACAAGAGATTTGTGTATTATTCCTTTTGATGTGCTTTGTGTAGTTCTTCCTGAACTGCAGTAATCCAGTGTGAAATATTGCCTCTGTGCAGGAGCTTCCTGTAATAAAGACCATTTACTGCTGCTGCCTCTCTTTGTGCGAGGTGTGTTTTTGCCCCTCTTGTAGTTTTCTTCAGGCAGTCTGTAGTGCCTGGATTCTGCTGGGTCCATCCCCCAGTTCTGCTCTCCGCATAGGCTTTTTATGTACCTGTCTAGAACTTGTACTTGAATTTGGCTCATGCTGCTCCACTTTTAGAATGCATGTGAGACACTTTTAAAAAATCTGTTGGAGACAGTTTTTCGCTCTGTATGCCAAAAGGGAGGTGGTCTTAATTAGCTCCACTTTTACATTTGGTACATTCAATGGCGACACAATGTAAAAGTGGGGCATTTTAGAACTGATTTTGGTGCACAAGTCGCTGTTGTAACCAAAAGTGTTGCAATGCTTCATGAATTTGGCACATTACATTACCAAGAGGGTTTAACACCAGAAAAGTGGCAAAGTAGCTTTACTGAAATCCCCCCCAGTATGTTTTAAAAAAATCATAAAAATGTACCCATATTATATTATAATTCATTTATCCACCCCACACCACAAAACTGATACATCCTCTGGCACAAAAGGTTTTTTACGTTAACGCATAGAATGCATTCAAGTAAAAAAAAAAAATCTTCTGCCTTTACAACCACTTTAATCTAACTTGAAGGACTTTTTTTGAAACATTTAATGGTTAAAATCCTCCCCTTTCTACAGGGGTTGAGCAGTAGATGTTAACAAAATCACAACAGAATGCACTAAAGGACCTGTGTTAAGGCTTGATGAAGACTAGCGCCTCCTGATGACATTAAAGGCAGCCAGATGCTCCCTTTTTTGCTATCAGCCTATGACCAGAACATGGTCCACCCATACTATACAATATTTGAAACACTGATATGCTTCTCTAAAGGAAAAAAATCACTTTGCAGTAGATCCATCGGAATCAATTTTTTCTTTTATTGGTCCAGCGCTATGACACACACCTCATGTCATAGAAATGGAAAACAGACATATTTGACTTACAGTATATGTACATGTTTACTCACAGTGATGTGATCAAATATAAAATTGCCATTTTATACACATTGATACAAAGCATATTAATTGTCTTATTTGAATGATTTCATACCTCTTTGTTCAACTATTTTTAGATGTTCATGGTAAAAAGAAAAAACACAGAATGACAAGATAGATTATTGATTAGAGTCAAAGTAAATTCCAGTTAAAGGTGAAAAGAAAGAAACCAGAATTATACTGTTCCTAAAATTTACAGTAAATCAAGCATATTTAATTTCATTCTGCTAATGATATAGATCTTTAGAATTCATACCTTGTGCCACCATAGAAAAATTATGCTAGAGGCATACAATAAAGGTCTCTTTTAGGATACTGATCCGGTTTTAGATTTTTCTAACACATTTTTTACTAATTATTATTTTAGGAGGCATTTTAGTCTTTTCACATTTTTAGGCATATGTGGCAACTTCATTAGCTTTATGTGAGTAATCTAAGGAATACATTTTAAAAAATATTTTAAGCTTTGATCAATACACTGTACATATACTGTTTGTGCACAAGAACAATGATTTTATGAATATTATATTTAAAATGAACAGAGCTTGCCCTAAAGCAACTCTGTTGCTAAAATATTTGTTCCAAATATAGGCAACATTTATTTTAGCAATAACATAATTTTCAGCTTCTAAAATACAGATGAACAAAATATTTACCTTAGCAAAATTATCGTGGTCCCAGGGGTACATCAGCAAGGTGTGAGGCATGAGCATAGTGACCTTCTAGGATACCTTCCTACCTGGCAAATCCACTAGAGATGAGAAAACATTGTTTACTCTGACCCTGTTTGAAACGGCAAATCCCATCTCTGAAAGTTTTCCAGATATTTATGACATGGTACATAATTTTATTATGTTTTCCTGATTTTTACTCTTTTGGAATAGATGAAAGGATTTTCGAATGCATTAACAAATACACTTGGGTGTGACAGAGAAGCATTTGAGCCCATCGCCATTCTTCACTTTTGTAAATGGTATTCCTTGAATAAGATGTAGTTATTTTGTATAACAAAGTACAAAAATATAATGCACATCTCAACATTTTTTTCAAACCCAATGTAAGTAGCCAGACAATCTGAAATACACATCCTTTATATAAAGCACAATTAAATTTTCATATTTATGTACAGTATTATGTAAGAATATCATAGAAGCTTGTGACAAGTTGTTATAGTAGTTTTGGGTAGATAGCAGTCATTGGTAAGGGTTGTTTGTAAGACCTGTGTTTGTTTATCCATTAATGTCCCTAAAAGTAGGTTGGGACCTTTTTCCAGTCCTTATGCATTTTGAGGAATGTCTATTGACATTCATAATATATAGTTTTGCTTATTTGGAGTTACTTTTTATAGGGAACATTTGAGGCTGGGCAACAGCCAGTTCAGGCAACTGTTCCAGTTTGTTTAACCAGTAATCCATAAGTAATCTATTAGGTGCAGTAGCCTATGTATTGCGGCACTTGTTGCTGCACGTATCAGCTTTGACAAAGGCCGTATCGATAGGGGAAGTATAATGAAAAAGGAAGTGGAGAAGGCCCTGATCATCAGATCTTGTATAGATCCCTGTTTAGTAAAAATAAACAGGTAGCTTGCAGAATGAAGATTGATAATGCCTTCATTTACATCACTTTATAAAATTTCAAACAAATCCTCCATTTATCTTTCATAGCAAGGGTGCAGAAGAAAATAATGGAGAAAAGTATCTGGAAAGTATATGGAAAGATAGAAACAACTGACCTTTTACCCGAGGAAGGTGGTGAAGCTATGAAGTACAAAAGTAGGATGTTTGCTATTCACTTTGTTTTTTCTTACTATCCTGACTGTCCACTATGACTTTGAGGGATTGACTGTTGTATTCTAGCGGAACCTCAAGCACAATCATGCAAAAAGGTAGCACAACCATGCAAAAAAAGTAACAGTCTTTTAGATATACATGTCAACAACATCATGTAAACAAAATAATGACCCTTCACTAGATTCTGCACGGCTGCCTGTGTGGCAACTTCAGTATGTATTCGCTGGTTATATTTGGGAGTTTGGCCTGGAGAATGCTTCACTTCACAAGAGTGTTTTCTTGCTTCTCTAGTACCCATGGGACCTTATCTAGAATTGATTTAGCATTAGCTACCTCTATGATGCTACCTGTGATATCTGAGGTGACTTATGCAGCTAGAGGATTGTCACATCACTCCCCGTTGGTTCTTAAGCTAGCTTTAAATTCAATTAAGAATTATATCCTATGGAAAATTAACCCTTATTGGTTTGATCTTTTTCCTTCAAAACTGAAAAAAATATCTGATATTTTGGCCTATAGTACTATCAGCAAGCCCTCTGAATCTTCACAGATCTATTGGGATTCTTTAAAAGCCTATATGCTTTATTTCTCAAATTTCAAGGATTAAAAAAAGATCTAGGACATGGGAACAATTACAGTCAGGTCCATAAATATTGGGACATTGACACAATTCTAATCTTTTTGACTCTATACACCACCACAATGGATTTGAAATGAAACGAACAAGATGTGCTTTAACTGCAGAATTTCAGCTTTAATTTGAGGGTATTTACATCCAAATCAGGTGAACGGTGTAGGAATTACAACAGTTTGTATATGTGCCTCCCACTTTCTAAGGGACCAAAAGTAATGGGACAGATTAACAATCATCCATCAAACTTTCACTGTTTAATACTTGGTTGCAAATCCTTTGCAGTCAATTACAGCCTGAAGTCTGGAATGCATAGACATCACCAGACGCTGGGTTTCATCCCTGATGATGCTCTGCCAGGCCTCTACTGCAACTGTCTTCAGTTCCTGCTTGTTCTTAGGGCATTTTCCCTTCAGTTTTGTCTTCAGCAAGTGAAATGCATGCTCAATCGGATTCAGGTCAGGTGATTGACTTGGCCATTGCATAACATTCCACTTCTTTCCCTTAAAAACTCTTTGGTTGCTTTCGCAGTATGCTTCAGGTCATTGTCCATCTGCACTGTGAAGCGCCATCCAATGAGTTCTGAAGCATTTTGCTGAATATGAGCAGATAAAATTGCCCGAAACACTTCAGAATTCATCCTGCTGCTTTTGTCAGCAGTCGCATCATCAATAAATACAAGAGAACTAGTTCCATTGGCAGCCATACATGCCCACGCCATGACACTACCACCACCATGCTTCACTGATGAGTTGGTATGCTTTGGATCATGAGGAGTTTCTTTCCTTCTCTTTATACTCCGCTCTTCCCATCACTCTGGTACAAGTTGATCTTGGTCTTATCTGTCCATAGGATGTTGTTCCAGAACTGTGAAGGCCTTTTTAGATGTTGTTTGGTAAACTCTAATCTGGCCTTCCTGTTTTTGAGGCTCACTAATGGTTTACATCTTGTGGTGAACCCTCTGTATTCACTCTGGTGAAGTCTTCTCTTGATTGTTGACTTTGACACACATACACCTACCTCCTGGAGAGTGTTCTTGATCTGGCCAACTGTTGTGAAGGGCGTTTTCTTCACCAGGGAAAGAATTCTTCGGTCATCCACCACAGTTGTTTTCCGT
The DNA here is from genome assembly GCF_042186555.1 of Aquarana catesbeiana. Taxonomy (NCBI): domain Eukaryota; kingdom Metazoa; phylum Chordata; class Amphibia; order Anura; family Ranidae; genus Aquarana; species Aquarana catesbeiana. The sequence goes on from NC_133328.1 coordinate 295,476,872, forward strand.
GGTCTTCCGGGTTTTTTGGTGTTGCTGAGCTCACCGGTGCGTTCTTTCTTTTTACGGATGTTCCAAACAGTTGATTTGGCCACACCTAATGTTTTTTCTATCTCTCTGATGGGATTGTTTTGTTTTTTCAGCCTAATGATGGCTTGCTTCACTGATAGTGACAGCTCTTTGGATCTCATATTGAGAGTTGACAGCAACAGATTCCAAATGCAAATAGCACACTTGAAATGAACTCTGGACCTTTTATCTGCTCCTTGTAAATGGGATAATGAGGGAATAACACACACCTGGCCATGGAACAGCTGAGCAGCCATTGTCCCATTACTTTTGGTCCCTTAAAAAGTGTGAGGCACATATACAAACTGTTGCAATTCCTACACTGTTCACCTGATTTGGATGTAAATACCCTCAAATTAAAGCCGAAAGTCTGCAGTTAAAGCACATCTTGTTTGTTTCATTTCAAATCCATTATGGTGGTGTATAGAGCCAAAAAGATTAGAATTGTGTTGATGTCCCAATATTTATGGACCTGACTGTAGTAACTGAAGACGTGCTAAAGCATGAATTACAATATATAGCGAATCCTACCATAGAAACACAACAAAAGTGGGTACAAAAACAACAGTTATATGCTGATATCTGTCATAAAAAAGCAGAACAGAAACGCGTTTTTCTCCAGCAACCCTATTTTGAGGATGGAGAAAATACGGGACATCTTTTGGCAGCAATAGTATAAGCTCAGAAACCAATGGCACAAGTAGTAGAACTACAGGTTTCTCCATTTTAAACTGTACAAATTACTTCGGAGATCTCATTGGCATTTGTTGATTTTTATAAAAACTTGTATAGTAGTAAAGTATCCTATAAGGAGGATGAATTGCAACTTTTACCTTAACTCTATTTCATTAACAGAACTATCAGTAGCTGATAGGGAGATGTTGGATCAGACCTTGACATTAAAGGAACTTGCTTATGCCTCTGTCAGTCTGCCTAACAATAAGGCACCAGGGGCAGATGGGTTACCAGGGGAAGTCTATAAGGTCCATGGAACTGATTTGTTGCCTGAATTACTAGAGGTATTTAATACAGCATTGCAATGTGGCCATCTTCCACTTTCTATGAATGAAGCAATCATTATATTTTTGTTAAAACCAGATAAAATTCCTAACAATCCTAAATCATATCACCCAATTTCACTACTTACGTCGGACGTTAAGTTATTGGCAAAAGTATTAGCCATTAGGTTGATAAAAGTAATATCTAAGATAGTGCATATAGATCAGTCTGGTTTTATTCCAGATCTACTGCAGTGAATATAAGACATCTATTTCTCAACCTGCAGGTCCCGTCTGAAAATTTGGGCAATAGAGTTATATTGTTGATTGATGCAGCAAAAGCTTTTGATAGTATAGAATGGGATTATTTATGGCATTGCTTGGAAAAATTTGGCTTTGGAGCTCAGTTTATAAGTTGGATAAGACTTCTTTATGCTGCACCTGTGGCACAGGTGCAGGTAAATGGACATATATCGGCCCCTTTCCCATTGCAATGAGGAACAAGACAAGGATGTCCATTATCACCTTTACTCTTTGCACTGGCATTGGAACCACTAGCTACAATTATATGCCAATCATCGAATGTTATTGGGTTTCGTAGACCCTTAGAAGATAAGATTGCTTTATATGCAGATGATACACTTTTATTTTTAGGAGACACACAATCTTCTTCGAAGGCAGTGATTTCTTTAATTAATATATATGGCTCCTTTTCTGGTTTTACAATCAACTGGGATAAATCAGTTCCTCTACCTGTAGACCCCCTGGTGACCAATCTGCTAAATTCAGCCTCTCAAATAGTTGTAGTCTCTACATTTAAATACCTAGGCGTACAAGTTACATCACAAGTAAATACATATGTGGAGAGGAATTTGGTCCCATTATTTAAGCGGTTTAAGCAAGTGGGGAAAATTTGGAGTAAGCTCCCTTTAATGATAATAGGTAGAGCAAATTTGATAAAGATGATATGGATGCCACAATTATTATATTTGTTGCATAACTGTCCAGTATGGCTCCCTCGGAAATTTTTTAAACAAATAGATACCCTGTTTAGAGAACTTATTTGGAGATATAAATACCCTCCGATTAGATTGGAAATTTTGCAGTTGCCCCAAGATGAGGGAGGGCCGGCTGTTCCGAATGCCAGATTGTACTATCTGGCATCCCAACTTCAGCAATTAAATGGATGGAGTGGTACAGAGTATGAGGATCCCATAAAGCAAATAATATTCTCTCAGCTGCCGATAGATCCACCGGTACAGTTAATAGTAGCTTATCATTTCTATAGAAAACTTAATTGTCCTACATTTAATTTGATACATAAGATTTGGACTACTTTTCAAAAAGAAATTCAATATGAGGGATACACCCAATATATGCCTATATGGGGTAATTTGCAATTGCCTGAGGTTTGCGAAGCCTAAAAATTTTGATCCATGGAAGAAGGCTGGAATTCTGCTTCTTTGTCAGCTTTTTGATAATGACATTTTGCAACCATTTGATAAACTGGCAGAAAGATATAATTTGCTTAATTAATTATTTTTTCAATAGCTACAACTATGAAATGCTTTGCAGAGTCAAGCAAGGACTTTTTTATTAAAATATAATAATTCATCAATTTTAACTCTTGCAGTAACTGTAAAATGCTTTAAAGGGACTTATAGGGAGTATATATTCTTCTTTTCAAATGACAGATAGAACAAATCCACTAGAGAACAGCTTAGGGCGATGGTGTAGGGATCTGGCGACACTTAGTGACGAAGAGTGGGAACAAGCTTTGAAGAATCTATTTGAAGTATCCTTATCCTCCTCACAATGTCTAACAATGTCACAATGTCTAACCCAGCTATTTATTATCCATAGGGCCCACTATACCCCTTTAAAGCTATACTCTTGGGGTAAAGAAGAAACTGTCCAAAGTGCATCGCTGATACAGGTACACTTATACATATGCTGTGGTGATATCCCAAATTGCATCACTACTGAGAGGGTGTTTTTGATACTTTAAATTTGTTATGTTTTACACAAGTTCATTTTGAACCAAAAATAGCATTACTAGGGGTTATACTGGAAGGCACCCTGCCAGCTGAAATGCACGTGATGTGACTGAGAATTATGTATTTGGCTTGTAAACTTATATTACAAAAACGATTAATATCAAAATATCCGCCAACGATAGATCAAAGATTAGGACGATTAATCTTAATCTAAGATGAGAGGAATTGACATATAAACATAGGAGGAGCTCTAAAAAATTCTTAAAAATAATCCATGCTCCTACCTACCACCCTATCTATAACAGCTGTGAAAGTGAAATAAATGTACAGTATTACATATATGTATTACAAATACAGTATCACTGTCAAGGAATGTTCCCAGTGAATTTGTAAAAGTGCAAACAGTGGTCAATCCTCCACGATTCAAAGCTTTTCAAAAATCATCTGAGCATTTCCTTGGGAATGGATTAACCCACCAGATTCTAAAGACCACCAAAATAAACGGTCAGTAAGAGATATATACCTTTGGTTACGCTGCACTGCACCTCCGTTTAAGATTTCTCAGTTGGATAATACTACAAGAAAACTAAAACTTTTAGTGTAAAACCAAAGCATACTAAACTTAGCAAACATTTAGAATGGCACTGAGACTGCTAAAATAGCACCACAGTTAAAAGCCCAGTAGAGTGTTGGCGATATCTTGAATACACTGGTCAAGACTCAATGTTAATAGTTCATTGTAATCTCCTTCTGTTAGGCCTTCTGTTGGGCTTCCTATTACTACCTTGCTCTGCTTAGAATATTCATTAAATGCTATAGACTACTAAATGGTGCTCCACACAGTGATATCCCATCTAAGGTGAACAAACTCACCAGACATAATTGACCACTAAGAGTGTGGTCAGATAACAGTAGTTCACAGCGATCTCCTTCTGTAAAACCTCAAATATCTATTAAAAAAAGCAAATGAAAACTCACTCAAAGAATGTGCTGTAATCACACCATGTATACTGTATGTGCTAAAACCTGCTCAACGAGAGAGTCCTTTAGCAATGTCACATTCAGGTAATGGGATGACGTGATGAGGTTGTTAAAAATTCTAGTATTTCAAATTAACTTTTATTGCTTATGGAATTGTACAGCATATTCAAACACATTCTAAAGATTGTTACATTGCTTTAAAAATTTTAAATGTATACCTTTCAATATTTTACACACCCTCGTATTACATAAATAAAGAATATATTGAAAAATTCCAGTGTGTCTCCTCAGATTAAAACTGACAAGACAACTATTGTCTGTTCTGCAAAAAAGACAGTTTAAAAATGAAAGTTTGTATAAGGGCAGCACGACCACTAACAATTATGTTAATACAGTATATAAAATATAATTATGTTTTTCTTGGTATTATTGTCTTTTACAGCAGTTGGTTTATTTTTTTATAAACTACTAGACCATCTCTTTTAGCACTTGCGTACTGTGGCAGTGGAAGAGTTGTGAAACTGTAGCATTTACTTTGAGAGTTTTTTTGAGAAAGGGGGTTCTTACATCCCCGAAACATAGGATTCTTCCTCCTCCTCTCTCTTTTCACCAGGGTCTGGCTCTGATATCCTTCTCATTACTCTATTCTGAGTTTTAAATTCCTATGTGCATTTCGGAACATTAGCTGCTTTTAGTTGCTCACTTTACCTGCACCTGTACATGCATGTATTCTTTTTGATTATAAATTGGAATTTACTGTGTAGTAAATACCTATGCTGTAATACGCCTTATGTGATATGGCATACTTGGATATCTGTACCTATTGTATGCATATGCTTAATACAACTTTACTGCAAAAGCATTCTTGTTGTGTGGTGTGCTTACTCCGTGGAGGGGTTGAAGCACCCTAATAATTTATTGTTGATTGCTAAATAGTGTAAATAATAGTGGTGTGCAGACCTTTATTGCTAATTACAAAAGTTTATAATTGACACCAAGACTCTGAGATCTTTTACAGTTACAAAAATTATTTGATTTAAAAAAAGACTGATGAGTGTCAGAGGAAAGGGTAGTAAGCAGAAAAATAAAGACATAAAGTACATTTTTTGCACTGCTGCCCTCCTCTTTTCCTGCAACTTACTGTATATCCTTGTGGCTTATGCTTAGTGGTATAATAACCATGTTGACAGCTCTCCTCCTACCTGGCCTTGATTAGACATACCTTATGTGAAGTTTAAAGATATAGTATTGTCCATGTACTAAAGAGTGAGGTCTTCAGGGTGCCCCATCAAAATAGTACAATGGAGTTCCATGATCTTTTGTTACACCTTGTGTAAATCTACAGTTTTCCTTTTTCCACTGTACCAGAGTGACACAAAGAAGTGTGAACTCTTTTTTGTAGGGTCATCTCCTTGCATTCATTTTAGATGGAGTTCATTAGTTATGAACTTCCCTCCCCCATTGATTTATTTTATTTTTTTGGGATAAAGTAAAAATAAATAAAACATCATGGAATAACTGACTTTCTTCTGAAAACTGAAAAATCCATTGTAGTCTGTGATTTCTAACAAAAACAGTGGTGCTTTATTGTTGTAATAGAGAATCAGTTACAGAATACCATTCAACAGAGTACAATACATTACATACGTAGATTACATATTTGAGGATAGGGAAATTAATATGCAAAACCCGCAAACAATACGTAAGGTTAATAGTACCATTCTCAACAAGTACCGTCCACCCTCCACCCTTCAAAGCCCTTCCCTATTGGGCAAATAAACGTAGTGAACTGAATGTTTCTCTACGAGGCCATCCACGGAGCCCAAACTTTTTCGAATTTCCACGGACAGCCACGGTTTATATATGTCATTTTATACATGGGGATCACTGCCTCAATCTGTGCCTCCCAGGCTGAAAAGGATGGAGGGAAAGAATCTATCCATTTCATGAGTATTTCTTTTTTTCTAATTGCAAGCTATAACATTTTTTGTAGAAAGCTTGTCCCTGGAAAGCAGATCATGCAAGATGATGACCAAATGCTAAATATAACCTATATTTAGTATGTTCTTACATATGTCTACACTTAGAAAGGCAGCTTAGTTTTTTAAATTTCGATTATTGTATTAGGGTGAAAAATTGCTGCATTTTTCACTGGTTCACAGGGTTGTATGTTTAATTAAATGAATTCCCTCTGCTTACCTGCCTTCTAATAAAAGAGCATGTATTTTGAGCTACCAGCCACTATCCAGACAATGCCTGCTGGGAGATCAGGTTTACTCAATGACAGGTTTATTCACTTATCAAGAACTAATAGTATTTTGCTGCTCTGTTAGTTTCAGCAGGAAATCTATGCTTCCAGCTGTTTTCTAAGTAAGAATCACAATAAGCTACAGTACATTACTCTTACAGAAGAAAAATTAGTTTAACATGAGATCCTTTCTAAGTATGCTGTAACTGCTGTAACTACAGAGAGAGCCCCGGGCTTCCATCCATTCTCTATAAGGCTACTTTCACACTGAGGTGCTTTACAGGTGCTATAACACTAAAAATAGCGCCTACAAAGTGCCTTGAAAGAGCCTCTCCTCTCACTCCAATGTGAAAGCCCGAGTGCTTTCACACTGGAGCGGTGCGCTGGCAGGTCAGTAAAAAGAGTCCTGCCATCCACATCTTTGCAGCGCAGTAGGAGTGGAGTATACACCGCTCCTAAAGCATCCCTGCCCATTGAAATCAATGGGCAGTGCCGCCAAACCGCATGTAATGTGCCGCTGCAGCGGCGCTTTACGGGAGGTTTTAACCCTTTTTCGGCCACTAGCGGGGGTTAAAAGCCCCCCATTAGCAGCCGAAAACCTCTGCAAAAACTACGATAAAGCGCTGCTAAAAATAGCGGTGCTTTACCGCTGATGCCCCCAACACCCCAGTGTGAAAGTAGCCTGGAAGTTACAGCTTTGCCACTGTTTTTTTCTTTTCTTTTTTTTTTAAAAAGTTTTTTTTAGAGAAATTAGTATGTTTATAAGATAGATATATAATATAAGGGTCATGCATAGTAAGTAGTTGCTGTACAAATTACCTTGGTTTCTGAGTTTATGTTTGAGACTTGTTGATAGTGTGAGGCCCTTTTAATCCAAGTTAAACAAAGATAAGGATACATACAAAAAGAAGGGGGAGTTGGTATACCACCATTAGAGATAGGAGAACAGTTCGACCCGAGCATAGGTTCGGGCCGAACTTTCGCTGTTCGGTCATTCATCGAACATCCAAACAAACAGGCCATTCCACCGTTTATTCGGCCCCCCGAACCGACCACAATGCATTGCGGCACTGAACAGTGCATTGCAAGCCCTGATTGGCTGAAGCAGTGAAAGCTTCAGCCAATCAGGGCACAGAGCACTCTCAGAGTCATGATTGTACACTGTCATCATGACTTTATCCAATCATGGATCATTCCCGCCCCACAGTATAAAAGTATTCTTTTCAGTATGATTTTGCTGTGGAGAGAAATAGAACAGGGCTCTGTTCAGTGCTATTAGTTAGTGTGCTATACTGTGCTATTTTGCTTCAGTTGTCAGTGTAGAATATTAGTTTAGTGTCAGTCTAGGGATAGTGTGAGTGTAGTGAGGAGGACTATCATTCAGCTTTGCATAGTGTGCAGCTAGAGTAGGGACAGCTCAGATAGTTTCACTGTAGTGCAGTGAGATTGTGTCAGTAATCTTTAAATTAGTGTATAGCTAGAGTAGGGACATTTCAGATAGTTTCACTGCAGTGTAGTGAGACCGTGTCATTCATACATACATTAGTGTAGAGTAGGGACAGCCAATATAGTTTCAGTGTAGTGTAGTGAATCCATGTCAGTAATCTTTACATTAGTATAGAGCTAGAATATGGGCAGTTCAGATAGCGCCAGTGTAGTGACGGTTGAACACCGTCTATTTGATTGTGTTACTGCCAGTTTAACGCCATTTACTTCTAAGTGCATTACTGGCAGTTTAACGCCATATAGTTTTGTGTGCGTTACTGCCAGTTTAATGCCATATAGTTTTGTGCATTATTGCCAGTTTAACGTCATTCACTTCTGTGTGCGTTACTGCCAGTTTAAAGCCATATAGTTCTGTGTGCTTTACTGCCAGTTTAACGCCATATAGTTCTGTGTGCATTACTGCCAGTTTAACGCCATATAGTTCTGTGTGTCACTGTATGTTTGGCGCATTATATTACAGTATATTGTAGTGTATCCGTGGAGTGTGACTGTGTAGTGTGAGTACTCAGATTAAAGTGCACCAAACACCTCTTTACATTGATTAAAGTGCATCTACGTACAGATTTCAATTTCTTCTTTACATTTGCTTATAAGCACCACCCCCTCCCAATAATGTCTGGGAGGACAAGGAGAGGCAGATGTTTTCTTGGCACTGTAAGGGGGCCAGCAACAAATGTGTCCACAGGCAAAGGTGGACGTGGTGGTCAGTACTCAGGCAGGGCATCATTTCCTCTGTTTAGTCAGTTTGCCCATGCTATCTAGCCACAGCATGCAGAGGAGGTGGTAGAATGGCTTACTAAACCTTCCTCATCTTCCTTATCCTCTGTCACGCAAGCAAATACAAGTGTGCTGTCCTCTGCAGTTGCCAGAGTGGATAAACCTTCCTCCTTGTCCACATCTATTCCTGCCATAGCCCCAACATCAGCTATTGCGTAGTCCACAGCGTCAGCCATTTGACCACAGCGTCAGCTACTTGCTCCTTGATGATGCCCAGCCATTACTGGATTCAGATGTTGGTTCTGAGGTTGAGGATGATAGGAATATGAGCCTAGAGAGAGGGAGGAACACTGGTAGACAAATTGGCATTCATGTTCCCCAAGCCGCAGAGTATTGCCAAGTTGTCTCCAGTGGTAATGATGAAGATGGAGGAGATGGAGATGATGATGAGGTCACTGATGCGACTTGGGTACCAGATAGAACAGAGGAGGAAACTGAAGGTGAGGCGGCACAACCCCAAGGAGGCCGACATCAAGAAAGAGTAGAGAGCAGCCACCCTATTTTGCAGCTGTTATCTCTCGGCCCACTCCCCAAAGCTCAGCTGTCTGGGCCTTTTCAGCACATCTGCAGGAGATCGCATAGTTGCTTTCTGCAAACTGTGTCTCAGGCACATAAAACGTGGCAAAACCACCAACCATTTGGGTACAACATGCTTAACAAGGCATTTAACGCCCAACCACTCAGCCCATTGGCAAGAGCACCTAAAACCCACACAAAAGGGGTACAAATCTGTCCCTCCTCCTCCTTACCCACTTCAGTCTGCCCCTGCTATACTGAGTCATTACCTCTCAGCAGCCTCTACTGACAGAGATGATGGTATAGCACAGGGTGTCCCAGGTCCTAGCAGCACAGATGCCAGCAGCACACCACCAGCTGTAGACTGTAGCAGGCAAATTTCTCTGCCCCATCTGCTGACAGTCCCTGTCACCCACATGCCCAGCGTCTAAATGCAAGTTTTTCAAAGCTGTTGGCTCTCCAACTTCTGCCTTTCAGCCTGGTGGATTCTGCCCCTTCCATGAATTCGCACAATGTGCTGTACCACAATGGCAGGTTGCCAGTCGCTACTACTTTTCATGTAAGGACATTCCATCTCACACGTGGTCCAGCAAGCATGGGCAGGGATGATATATTTCATTCACAGCACACTGGGTAATGCTGCAACCTTGAAAGGTTGCAGGACAGGGCTCGGACAGGGCTCGGTGCTACAGCTTGTTGTGCCCCCACATCTCCATACAGCTGGTGGTGATGATGCCAGACCTGTGAGCTCTACCTCCTTCTCCTCTTCCTCTGCCACCTCCATGCCCTCCTCTGCAGAATTGTCCTATCAATATCAGTTACCCCCTAAGCATTCAAAGGTCTATTCCATTAGTCAGGCTAAAAGGTGCCATGCAGTGCTTCAGCTGGTGTGTTTAGGGGACAGGAACCACACCAGAGCAGAGATTCCTGCAGCTCTGCAGGGACAGGCCCAGAGGTGGTTCACACCACGCCAGCTGGAGTTAGGAATGGTGGTGTGCGATGATGGCTCAAACCTCCTGTCCGCCCTTAGACAGGGAAAGTTAACACATGTGCCATGCCTGGCACATGTCCTCAATTCGGTGGTGGGTTCAGGGTTGTAAGATGTGCTAAAGCTGGCCAGAAGAGTCTGTAGACATTTCAGCGGGTCATACACAGCCAGTGCTTGGTTGGCTGAAATCCAATGGGAATTCCACCTGCCCGTAAACCGCCTGACTTGTTACATGCCCACCAGGTGGAACTCGACTTTGGCAATGCTACAGCGGCTATACATGCAGCAGAGGGACATCAACGAGTACCTCTGCGAGTACGGCACAACAACAGGTTCAGTTGCTCTGCTTTTTTTTCCCACGTCAATGGCTGATCATTAAAGATGCAGGCACTGTATTGTCACCATTTGAGGAAGTCACAAGGATGGTGAGCCGTGACAGTGCATGCATCAGTGACACAATCCCTGTTGTTTTCCTGCTGAAGCAAACACTGTGTGGCATTATGGACAGGGCACTGGAGGCAGAGCAGCAGGAGGAAGAGGAGGACTTCCTTTCCTCTCAAGGCCCACTTTATCCAGACACCATCATTCCTATGTCATAGAACACACAGGAGGAGAGAGGGTAGGAGGATGAGAAGGCACTATCATAGGCTTCGAAGAAGAGGAAGACATGCATCAATCTGTAAGCGATGGCTTTCCAACCCCAGGACCCTTGGAAGTAGTACGTGGCTGGGAGGAGGAATTTCCAGGTGCTGTCATCCTGAGTGACCCTGAGGAGTCTGCTTCTCAGGCCTCTGCAAATTTGAGGCACATAGGCAACCTCATGCTTCAAAGCCTGCAAAAGTACCCAAGAATACGTGGCATAAAGGAGAAGGATGATTACTGGTTGGCAACCTTCCTTGACCACCATTATAAGGGGAAGGTCTCAGAACTCATCCCGTCCCCACAGAGAGTGCAGAAGATAAAATTTCTTGAGGACACGTTAAAGAGGATTTTATTGAACATTTTTCCTGACTCCAGTAGGTTACAGTGTCGTGGAAAATGTAGTTTTGAGTCTTCTGTTGGTCAAGACAGGAATGTTGGAGAAGGCGTCCACCTAAGTGAGGCATTTTGAAATTTTTTTAGTCCTCGCCGCCCAGGACTGTCAGCTTCCACATCCTATCGGCAGCGTCTGCATCACATGGTGGATGGTTACCTCGGGGCCAAAACAGAGATGGAGAGCTTTCCAGGAGATGATCCACTGACTTACTGGGTCATGAGAATAGACCAATGGCCAGAACTTGCCCAGTATGCTATTGAGTTGTTGGGCTGCCCTGCATCCAGCGTGCTTTCAGAATGGGCATTCAGTGCTGCAGGAGGTTTTGTTACTGATCATAGAATGCATCTGTCCACAGATTCCATGGACTGTTTGACTTTTAAAAAAATGAATCAGTCCTGGATTACCAGCTATGAAGCCCCTAATGCCGATGTCACCGATTAAGTCTTTTTGGGATATGGAATCTCTGCAGGACTTCGAGGCTGCCTAGCTTTGAGGGTGTTCAATCATTTCATCTGGAAGAATGTTTTTGGTATAGGTTTCTTGGGCACAATTAAGACCCAAAGACCAATTTTTCAGCACCTGTTTGACTGGAGCATATCATTGCAATTTTTTTTGCCTTCATCAAGAGCACCTCTATAGGGTTACGGTGGGAAGGTGCCCCCAACACCCAAAGAGTATTTTTTCTGCACCTGTTTGACAGGTGCATATCATTGCAATTTTTTTACAGCAAGGCCAATTCTTGCTTTCATCAAGAGTACCTCTATAGGGTTAAGGTGGGAAGGCGCCACGACACACAAAAACAATTTTTCTGCACTTGTTTGACAGGTGCATATCATTGCAATTTTTTACAGCAAGGTCAATTCATGCTTTCATCAAGAGTACCTCTATAGGGTTACGGTGGGAAGGCGCCACCGACACCCAAACACCAATTTTTACGCACCCGTTACTTCTATCCAAAGTCAAAGTGAATGTATCCAAAAAATCTCTAATCTTGTTCCCAGTGCACTACATTGTGGCCTCATCATACACACTGGCTCCCCAGCTGTTGTTGAGCAAAATAAAGGCAGCTTGCAGGGAAAATTTCATATTTTTGGGCTTTATAAATGCAATTTTTGCTGCAGCAGATTCTAGACATGGTACAGATCTGCCACTTTACAGGTAGACTAAGGGGACCCACCAGGCACTATATTGGAAGGAATTTTTAATTTTTATGCTTTCACTTTAAAAAGCAAAAAATCACTGCTTTAAAAATTAAAAATTACATTTTTCACAAACTTTTTTTAAATGATACATGTTCCCCAGGGCAGAACCTGGACCCCTATAACCGTTGTATGCCCAATTACTTGTATATAAGCCTTCAAAATGGGCACTTTTGATTTTTGACGTTTGGGTTCCCATTGCCTTTAATGGGGTTCGATATTCGCGTCCAAACTTTTGCAGTGTTGGAAAGTTCTGGTGCGAACCGAACAAGGGTCCATTTGGCCCATCCCTAACCACTATTCTAACACACATAACAAGTGAAAAAAAAAACTTCTTAACATCACAACTTTCCGTACACAGTCTGAGCTTCACTCAAGCTGCAGAATGTCTGAGGAGACCAGAGTTACTAGGTTACTATGTTTCTTACATAGTTACACAAGGGGAGATTTACCAAAACGGGTGCACACAGAATCTGGTGCAGATGTGCATAGTAACCAAACAGCTTCTAACTTCAGCATGTTTAAAGTCTAGAAGCTGATTGGTTACTATGCAGTGGTCATTATGCAGACCTGCACCAGATTCTGTGTGCACGAGTTTTAGTAAATCTCCCCCATAGTTAAGCCCCGTACACAGGGACCGAATGTCGGGAGACATCAGCCGGCCCAATAAAAACCATCCGAAATTTGGCCTGTGTATATGTTAGCAGGTCTGACAGAAGCATGTCGGATGAGCATGTTGGAGAACCAGTAATAAACCGACTCCCGATTAGTGCTTTCAGTCAATGGCTGAGAGCATTGACCAGAGTGTATTGGCGGGGGCCACCCCCCTGTCAGAACAACAGTTCAGCGGGGGAGATTGCTGTACTAACACCGACTGTTAGTAAAGTGGCTCCGACCAGAGCTGTCAGTTTTTTTTCGTTCAACCCAATGGGTTAAATGAAAGAAAACTGTTATGCTCCGTACACACGGTCGGATTTTCCGATGGAAAATGTCCGATCGGAGCGTGTTGTCGGAAATTCCGACCGTGTGTGGGCTCCATCGGACATTTTCCATCGGATTTTCCGACACACAAAGTTGGAGAGCAGGAGATAAAATTTTCCGACAACAAAATCCGTTGTCGGAAATTCCGATCGTGTGTACACAAATCCGACGGACAAAGTGCCACGCATGCTCAGAATAAATAAAGAGATGAAAGCTATTGGCCACTGCCCCGTTTATAGTCCCGACGTACGTGTTTTACGTCACCGCGTTCAGAACGATCGGATTTTCCGACAACTTTGTGTGACCGTGTGTATGCAAGACAAGTTTGAGCCAACATCCGTCGGAAAAAATCCTAGGATTTTGTTGTCGGAATGTCCGAACAAAGTCCGACCGTGTGTACGGGGCATTAATGTGTACCAGGCATTGCATAGTTAATCTAGTTACACAAAAGACACCATCCAGTTCAAACACAGAAAAAAAAACACACATGCAAATAGAAAACCTACTTTTACACAATCCTATGCCTGCAGTTGATCCAGAAGAAGGCAAAAAACCTCAATAAACCATGATCGACTTTGTTCCCTTGGGGGAAGAATATTTCTTCCTGATCCCCCAAGAGGCAATTGGCTATTCCCTGGATCAACTTTACCTATAAATGTTAGTATTCTTTAATATTTGTATTATGCATTTAATAAAGATTCCATTTTTTTTCTTTAAACAATCTACTGAACTGGCCAGAAAATCTATTAAGGGAGTTTATTTCTGAGTCCCTGAGGGCCATACATGATTACATGATAATCATAGTTCTCAAACGTCATAATTTTTTCCATCAGTGAAATCGTATGTATTTTTAAGAGCCAACTCCTATTGAGGGTGGTCTGCTCAATTTCCAGTGCCTTGTTATTAGACTTTTGGCTGCGTTCAGAAGGCGGAGTATTTGCTATTTATTTGTGGGCATGTTTGTCATATGAATGAGAATAATCCATGAGTTCGGTAGGAGTAAGATTGAGGTAGCTTTTGGTTAGGTTTGATTAGGGTTAAAAGTTGCCTATGCAAAAAGGAGTTGCCGTAAACTGGGCCCGTTTCTGGTAAAACAAAATAGTTGTTCTAAGGGATATAATGCATAGGAACATTAGAAAACTTTTCACAAACTTATTTAACCACTTCAGCCCTGGAAGTATTTGCTCCCTTCCTGACCAGGCCATTTTTTGAGATACGGCACTGTGCCACTTTAACTGACAATTGCATGGTCATGCAATGTTGTACCCAAACAAAATTTATGTCCTTTTTTCCCCACAAATAGAGCTTTCTTTTGATGGTATTTGATCACCTCTGCGGTTTTTATTTTTTGTGCTATAAACAAAAAATTGACAATTTTGAAAAAAAAACACAATAATTTGTACTTTTTACTATAATAAATATCCCAAAAAAATAAATAAAAAAACCCTAAAATTTCTTCATCAGTTTAGGCCGATATGTATTCTTCTACATATTTTTGGTAAAAAAAAAAAAAAAAATCGCAATAAGCGTATATTGATTGGTTTGCACAAAAGTTTTAGCGTCTACAAAATAGTGGATAGATTTATGGCATTTTTATTATTATTATTTTTTTTTTAACTAGTAATGACGGCGATCTGCGATTTTTATCAGGGCTGCAACATTGCAACGAACACATCAGACACTTTTGATACTTTTTTGGGACCAGTGACATTTATATAGCGATTAGAGCTAAAAATAGCCACTAATTACTGTATAAATGTCACTGGCAGGGTTAACACTAGGGTGCGATCAAGGGGTTAACTGTGTTCCCTATGTGTGTTTCTAACTTTGGGGGGAATGTGGCTGACTAGAGGAGGAGAGAGATTGTTATTTCTACTTAGTAGGAACACACAATCTCTCTTCTCTTCCCTTACAGAACCAGGAGTTTACACACACAGATCTCGATTCTCGCTCTGTCACAAGAGATCGCGGGTGCCCGGCGGTCATCGTGCCTGCCGGGCACGCGCATCAGCTCCAGGGACACGCCTGCTATAGCGTCTTAAAGATTCGACGTACAGCTACGACGTCTTGTCCAGGGGAAGCAACCTGTCGCAGTAAAACTGAGATGGCTGGTTGGGAAGTGGTAAACTAATTTCACATCCGAAAGTGTAGGTGCGAAGAGCTTCCCTTTTCTCTAATTTCAACTAAGTTGAAAAACAGATGTGCCTGACAACAACAAAAAATGCAGTATTAAGTTACCTATCACAGACCAGAATGGAAAAGCTTGTTTATCCAGCCAAGTTGAGAATTGAGGATTAGCCAGCAAAATTGTTCAGTAACCAGTTTTGGAACAACCAAATCCTGTCCCATTTGATGAGAGTAATCTTGATCACAGTTGCAGTTGAAAATGCCAAGTGTTTGTGTTGTCTGTGTTACCATAGAACATCTCCAAGGTTTTGCTCAGGGATTCCCCTATCCCCACCCACTGTTTCTGGGTACTACTATAGTACCAAACAAATATTCTGTTGAGTAGGGTTGCCTTATGATATGTACAGAAATGCATCAGTTCTATAACCCTGGCTGTTTTGGTTTGGAAAAAAACATGAAATTGGAGTTTGGATATACAACTGTACCAGATGTACTTTCTAATTGTAGGATTGTGGAGAATAGGGCGCTCTGGATAACAAGGAGACTTTTACAAATAGTACATGACTGGCTTTTGAAATGTGATTAATGCACCACAGCAGCACTTCAGAAGAGAGAAACACACTCTATGGGAAAACAAAACAGAGAAGAAGGTGCTTCTAAGTGCAGTAATAAAACAATTTAATGACAAGGAAGGGTTAAAAACACTTACCAAATGGAAGTGAAAAACAGGCATATCAATGAATCCATAACATCCAGCGGGATGCCGCCTGGGAGTAAAGACAATTGCAGGTAGAAGTTCTAGCTGACCAGCGGTGGTAAACACTGTGTCTCTGATCCAAGACAGCGAGCCGTGCTGTCAGGACCAGCATGGAATCCAGGCAACCGGAAGTGACGTCAGACTGGGCGGGGCATGTTTCAGAGTATGCCCAGTCACTCCGTCTTCTGTAAACCAATGGGGTAATGCAAGGAGAATGGGTTTATATCATATATTATATGTCAAACCCCAACTTTCCAATTCAATGGCCAGTGCTGCACTTTGTGCAGGGCTGGTGCAAGGATTTTTGACACCCTAGGCGAAACCTCATCTTAGCGCCCTGCCCATTAGCTCTGCCCCTGGTGGAGGTGGAGATTTTTGCGGCACCTCTTCACCTATTTCTTCAGCCATGGTCCACAGACCTGCACCTGCGCCTCTAGACCTGGCCTGAAGACAAATAGTGGTGGCACCGGCTCGCTTCCTCATGCTCCGCTTCCTCATGTCTGCAGGTCTAAAGACAGGCTAGGGTAGTATATGGACAGGCTATGGTAGTATACAGACAGGCTAGGGTAGTATATAGACAGACTAGGGTAGTATACAGACAGGCTAGGGTAGTATGTGGACAGGATAGGGTAGTATACAGACAGGCTAGGATAGTATACAGACAGGCTAGGGTAGTATATAGACAAGCTAGTGTAGTATATGGACAGGCTAGGGTAGTATATGGCCAGGCTAGGGTGGTATATGGACAAGCTAACTGTGTAACTGCAAACAGATACACTGACAATGCCTTATAGGCTCCTAGTAAAAATAATAGTAAATGCTATTTTTTTTCACCTGAAAAAAGCTCTGCATTTATTATTTTTTTACAAAGGTAAACTTAAACCTCCACACCTCAAATTACCCCAATTCCTGTATTTTCAGGCCTCAGATCACCACAATTCTTCCACCTTTATAACCTCAGATCACCCCAATTGTTTCATCACTGTAGTCCCCTGCACACCTGTTCATCACTGTACCACCCTGAACGCCTGCTCCCCTCTGCACCCTTCCACCCTACACCTCTGTACTCTCCCCCCCTCTGCACCTCTGTTTCCCTCTGTATGCTCCCCGCACCTCAGTTTCTCACACATCTGTTCCCCTCTGTACCCTCCTCCCACAAATCTGTTCCCCTCAGTCCCCTCCAACCCACCACTCATCTGTTCCCCTCTGTACACCCCAGCCTCACCACACATCTGTTCCCCTCTGAACCCCACCACCACACACACACACACACACATCAATTCCTCTCTGTACCCCCCCAACCCCCGCACCTCTGTTTCCCTCTGCACAACCCCTGCACCTCTGTACTCTCCCTCTCTGCTCATCTATGTTCCTCTGTACCCTCCCCGCACCTCTGTTTCCCATCCCCACCGCATCTCTGTTCCCCACTGTATCCCACACATCTGTTCCTCTCTGGTCCCTCCCACAAATCTGTTACCATCTGTACCACCCAACCCCCACACATCTGTTCCCCTCTGTACCCTTCCACAAATTTGTACCCCCCCCCCCCACAAACCCTGTTCCCCTCTGTACCCCCCCATCCCCCAGCAGATTTGAAGTTTTTTTTTTTATTTCTGGTTATTGGTGCAGCACTGAGTGTGCTGCCTGTTCTTCCACTACCTGAGCAAATGGCGATGATAGCCTCACCTCGAGGAGAGTGGAGCTGGTGCCTGTCCTCCCACAAAAAGATCCCAGACAGTCCAGGAGGAGGAAGAAGGGGGAATCGCAAGAGCTCTAAAAAAGGAGGCTGATGGAATGGGGATGGAGAGAGTGAATTGTTTGTGCGGGGATATCTTCATAGGTGCATTTTACTACCCCCCTAGCCTGGCGCCATAAGGCGCCTATGCTGCCTTATGGTGACAATAGCCCTGTAGGCATTATAAATCTGAATCCCCAGCAAGGGGTTGGGGATCTGGATTTTGCCGCCCCCCCCTATTCTGGCTCCCTAGGCACCTGCCTGACTTACCTATTGCTAGCGCTGTGCCTTGATACAACACTTGTGATACATGGCTCTCTTTTTGACAGAGAGGCCTGAGATCACGGGTCATGTGACTGCTTTCAGGCTGAAAACTTTCATTGAATACAGAGATTCTTGTGCTTGAGGGTTGCCTAAATTCACTCAGTGCTAAAAGTAAGTGTGCAGATACATTTAGGTTCACTTTTTTCACATTGAACTTTCCTCAGGTGTATGTACAATATAACCCTAAAGAACCTGAAAGAAGGCTGTGTTCTTATGAAATTGCTAACATTGCAAGAGCATATAGGGGATGCAGGTGGAGTAGGAGGATGTCAGGTAACATTCACACATCTTGCAAATGATTTGAAAACCTTAAAGCCCAACTCCGGGAAAAAATAAAATACTGTATATACTGTACACATTAAAGTGTATTTTTGGGCTGAGTAACTGCATGCTGTGTTTCCTTTTGAAAATGGGGCCCACTCAAAATGTTTAGGGAAGTGGTTGTATTATCCTGACTGGGCCTCATATGACGTCCAGCAGGATAAGCCTCTAGCGTGTGTCCCTCAGACATAGCCCATCCCCGATCACAGTAAACAGCCAGCGGGGAGCTCCCATCATCCGATTCTGGTTTGGAATATGAGCCAGTAGAGGGAAGTGGATCAGAGTCCGAGTCAGCGGCGGAAATCAGGACCAAGATCATAAGACCTGTCTAACACCAGCAGTGCCAGACCCCTGGAAGAGGAGCCCAGTACCAGTACTGGAATTACACACCCAACCCAAAGAATCCGGGCCCAGTCCTACCTTCCCGATGCCCTGGCAAACCCTTAATGGTTGCCTGCCAGCTCAGGGTCAGCTATAATCCCCCCTTTCACCTCACAGCCAGGTGTGCAGCCCAATACTACAATTTTTTCCCAATTAGATTATTTTTATTTATTTTTCCCAGAAGATTTGTTGCAGAATATAGCGGACCAAACAAATCTCTATGCAGAGCAATTTATTGCCTCCAGCCCCAATTCATCCTACGCCCGTATGTTCCATTGGCAACATCTAACACTAGACAAATTCAAATTGTTTTTGGGCCTTACATTTAATATGGGCCTTAGAAAGAAGAATGAACTGCATGCCTACTGGTCCACCAATCCCATCCACCACATGCCGATATATTCTGATGTCATGTCCAGGACATGCTATGACATGATTATGCGTCCTACATTTTAATGATAATGCGCAGTGCCCTCCCCGAGATCACCCCAACCACAACAAACTATGCCCCATCATAAATTCTTTTTCCCAGCGATTTGCTGAATTGTTTATCCCAGACCAAAATATTTGTGTGGACGAATCCCTTATCCACTTTACTGGCCGACTGGAGCCCAGTACCAGTACTGGAATTACACACCCAACCCAAAGAATCCGGGCCCAGTCCTACCTTCCCGATGCCCTGGCAAACCCTTAATGGTTGCCTGCCAGCTCAGGGTCAGCTATAATCCCCCCTTTCACCTCACAGCCAGGTGTGCAGCCCAATACTACAATTTTTTCCCAATTAGATTATTTTTATTTATTTTTCCTAGAAGATTTGTTGCAGAATATGGCGGACCAAACAAATCTCTATGCAGAGCAATTTATTGCCTCCAGCCCCAATTCATCCTATGCCCGTATGTTCCATTGGCAACGTCTAACACTAGACAAATTCAAATTGTTTTTGGGCCTTACATTTAATATGGGCCTTACAAAGAAGAATGAACTGCATGCCTACTGGTCCACCAATCCCATCCACCACATGCCGATATAGTCTGATGTCATGTCCAGGACAAGCTATGACATGATTATGCGTCCTACATTTTAATGATAATGCGCAGTACCCTCCCCGAGATCACCCCAACCACAACAAACTATGCCCCATCATAAATTCTTTTTCCCAGCGATTTGCTGAGGTGTTTATCCCAGACCAAAATATTTGTGTGAACGAATCCCTTATCCACTTTACTGGCCGACTGCAGTTCAAACAATATACTCCAAGTAAGAAAGCCAGGGTTAAAACTAAACAAACTTTGTGAAAGAGCCACTGGGTACACCTTCCTTATTTATGAAGGCAAAGACTTCCAGCTCCAGCCCCTGAGTGCCCCACATACATTGGAACCAGTGGGAAAAGTGTCTGGGAGCAGGCATACCCCCTGTTCAAAAAAGGATATAATTTATATGTGGACAATTATTATACTAGTTTGCCACTTTTTTGTCACCTTTACCGTAAAAAAAAACCCTGACCTGCGGTACCTTAAAAAAAAACAGGAAGGGCTTCCCACAAAATGTAATAACAAAAAAGCTACAAAACAGTGAATCTGCATTTATGAGAAATGAGGAAGTGTTGGCCATGAAGTGGAGGGATAAGAAAGATGTTCGCATCCTCTTTACCATCCACAATGACACCTTGGTGGAGATTCAGAGAGGACGTGGCCCCGTTGTAAAGCCTGAATGTGTCCACGATTATAATCTGTTCATGAGGTGTGGATTTAAATGACCAGATGCTACAACCATATTTGTCAACCTGAAAGTCCCGTTACTGGTATAAAAAAGTTGTATTTCATCTCTTTCATATGGCCATGATTAATTTGTTTGTCTGCTACCAAAAATTAATCAAAAATAACCCATCACCTACCTCACATATATTGAAGACATTGTCACTGCCCTGATTTACCAGCAAGGATCCACCCCAGGAAGCATTCGCCTTCATCAAGAGTTCAAAAGTCGACTTCATGAGCAACATTTTCCCTATAACATTCCCCCCACAGAATCAGGAAGAAGACGCCAAAAGAAATGTCGCGTATGCAGCAGAAGAGGCGTTAGACGAGATACCATTTATTATTGCACCCAATGTTCCTCCCAACCTGGCCTGTGCATCGGAGATTGCTTCAGAAGTTATCACACATCCATTAGATATTAGTTCCTCTATTTTTAACAGACTGCCATTTCCCCATTTTAAATATCTGTGTGGATCATTTGCCTGCTACCATGTTTCTACCTTCCACGTTAACTGACCCTGGCCTGTTTACAGACGATGTCTTTGCCTGCTGTTTTAAACCACATTTCTGACTTCCACATGCATCGACCTCAGCCTGTTAATCTACCATGTTTTTGCCTGCCACTTGGACTGATCTTTTGCCCTTCTACTTTAGTACACAGGGGTCTCACATATGCGAGGGGCTTCAGAATAGCATTCTGAGTAGAGAAAAACAGTTTTTGGTTTTCTGTGTTCCCAGAACAGGGTCTGGTGTCCAGGGTCTTCAAAGAGGTTTGGATGGGAGAAGCCTCTACCCCTGTCCCCCTGACCCTAAGCTTGATGGTCCTTCCTGCTGCCTGGACCAATGCTTTGGCTGTGCTGACCATATCGCTGCCAGTAATGATGCAGGACTTTATGGAACATGTTTCTTCCTGCTGCCTGGATCAATACTTTGGCTGTGTTGACCATATCTCTGACTGCTGCCTCTACTGACTATGGACAGTATTTCTGCCTGGACATAGTTACATAGTTACAAAGTAGGTGAGGTTGAAAAAAGACTGACGTCCATCAAGTCCAACCTATGTGTGTGATTTTATGTCAGTATTACATTGTATATCCCTTTATGTTGTGGTCGTTCAGATGCTTATCTAAAAGTTTTTGGAAATTATCGATGCTTCCCGCTAAAACCACTGCCTGTGGAAGAGACTTCCACATCCTTATCGCTCTTACATTAAAGAACCTTCAACGCAGTTTAAGGTTAAACAGCTTTTCTTCTAGTTTTAGTGAATGGGCACATGTCCTATTAATATCCCTTTCATGGAAACGTTTTATCCCTATTGTGGGGTCACCAGTACGGTATTTGTACATTGAAATCATATCCCCTCTCAAGCTTCTCCTCTCTAGAGGAACAAGTTCATTGCTTGTAACCTATCCTCATAACTACGGTCCTCCAGTCCCTTTATTAGTTTTCTTGCCCTTCTTCTGTGGACTCTCTCCAGTTCCAGCACATCCTTCCTGAGGACTGGTGCCCAGAACTTGACAACATATTCCAGGTGCGGCCAGACCAGAGTCTTGTAGAGTGAGAGAATTATTGTTTTATCTCTGGAGTTAATCCCCTTTTTAATGCATGCCAATATTCTGTTTGCTTTGCTTGCAGCAGCTCGGCATTGCATGCCATTGCTGAGCCTGTCATCTACTAGGACCCCCAGGTCCTTTTTCATCCTAGATTCCCCCAGAGGTTCTCCCTCTACTGAGTAGATTGCATTCATATTTTTGCCACCCAAATGCATTATTTTACATTTTTCTACATTAAACCACATTTGCCATGTAAATAAGGAAGGAAAAGTGTGACTTTAAATGAGGTTGTTGACATCGTGGAGGTAAATTGAAAAAAGTACCAATTTATTGATCATAGAAAGATGTATATAAACATGGCAATATTAAAGATCACATGGACAATTGGAATATAAATTCATATGTAATCCACCCACACATCTACACCTTGTGGAAATCTTACATGTATGGCAAAAATGAGGATCAGGTGCTGTAATGAAATGTGGTGTCTTCAAATGAGGAGCAATGTATATGTATACGGCGTGAGCCGGTCGGCAAGCGGTTAAAGTCCCAATTTTCCTTTGTTATTTACATGTACTAGGGATGGAGGCACACCACATATGTGCCTCATTTAAAGTCCCAAACCCCCCCTTTTTTTCATTTGCCATGTAGTTGCCCACCCCATTAATTTGTTCAGATCTTCTTGCAAGGTTTCCACATCCTGCGGAAAAGTTATTGCCCTGCTTAGGTTAGTATTGTCCTCAAATACAGAGATTGAGCTGTTTATCCCATCCTCCAGGTCGTTTATGAATAAATTTAATAGGATTGGTCCCAGGACAGAACCCTGGGGGACCCCACTTTCCACCCTGGCCCTGACCATTCCGAGTACTCCCCATTTATCACTTCCCTCTGAACTCACCCTTGTAGCCAGTTTTCAATCCACATACTCACCCTATGGTCTTTGCCAATGGACCTTACTTTGTACAGTAAACGTTTATGGGGAATGTAAGGAGTTAGAGCACTGCTTTAAGTCATTATAATATGTTATACAAGAAGAAATGTATTTTGCTTTGATATAAAGAAAGTTAGAAATGTAGGCTGCAAAAGTTAGATGCAAGGATGCTATGTGCTGATACAGGATGTACATGTGGTCAGTCTGACACTTAATATAGACAATAAATAACAAAGTTATAACAAGTTAGAAGTTGGGTGTCTGGAACATTGGCAAATTGCCTAATATACGTAGCTTCATATATATTTATATTTAAACATAGCCTGAGAGATGTCTCCAGGCAGAACATGCAGTTTGTGACGTTTATGCTTATTTTTTCATAAAGTCTATGCTTCAATCTTATTGGCTGATAATAAGAGGGAGGTTTTTCTCTCTCCGTAACTGTATAAGATATATGCAAACCCAGTAAACCATTGTAATTTTGATTCACCAACCCATGTGTGTGTCTTGATTACCCGATCGATCAGAGAGTTCTATCCATACACCCATAGGTCCAACCTGGGTTAAAAGGAGAAATAGGGGCGACTTAACAGAAATGGTACCAGAAGTGGGGTAATCGACTGCAAGGTAAGTGGAAACTTTGTAAATTTATTTTGAGAAGCCTTTTCACTTATCCTGGCATGATTGACCCCTATTGTTTTTTTTTATTTCATTTTATAATCTCGAGGATTGCTAGGTTGGCTCTCCTGGGATAAAGAAGTCGCATAGTTTTAATGATTAAATGATGTCCCGCTAGGTTGGCCGGACTTATAGGATTATAGAGAGCATTTGATGCTTTCTTAAAATACAGGACGGGTGTATGGAGCTCTTAAAAAAAAAAAAAAAAGGGGGGAAACGCACACAATTTAACGTTGTTTCTTCATGAATATATTGCTCTGTATTTTGTTGTGATCATATGCATATGTGAATATATACTTCGACATAAGGGAGTTGATTTACTATTTGGTTTGATCTTGATAAGTGATATACATAGAGTTATAGAGTTATATCAGTGTTATTGTGTTTGTTGTGTGTTAAACAAATGTCACAAAGGTGTTCTGAGTGTATTACCATCTTAAACTGGGAAAGGGACCTTTAGTTAGAGAAGGCACCCCAAGGGTTCAAACTTTGAGATTCAATATACATAATAATTTTGTATTTGAAGAAGGTTTAACAGTAAAAGGAGTAATAAGTATTATTACTAAAAGGGGAGACTCCTATCATGTCTGTCCCAGGTCTTTGATATATTGTGACATTAAGGATATTGTGAAATAATTATGGGGAAATAAGTTAGGGAAGGAAGTTCCCGAAGGTGAGCGGGACCAATCTTCCCCCTATGATTTTGTTAAAGGCACTTGTGGGGCAAATTGTGTCGATCCTTTTTGGGAAAATGTACAAACTCGTGCACATCAGTTGTATCTTTCAGGCTTGGGGTCATTGGGACTGTGTTCCCTGGAAGATTGGGAGGAGGTAATGAAAATATGTGGGACGCATAATCAACACAATTACCCCCCGGGTGACTGGGATTGTAAATATATGATGAAATGTTGTAAAATGTACTAAAGGAAAGACAGGGAGAAAGAAGTGAAGGAAGCAAAGAGGCTAGAAAGAGAAAAAAAATCAGAAGAACTAGCTATAGCATTACAAGAAGTAGAGTCTGCAGGTCAGATAATCCTTCGTTCTGCAAACAAAGAGAAGGAACCCTCTAAGGCCCTTCCTTTGATCACGATAGGTAATACTCAGGTTCAGATCCCCCTATATAAAGATATAAGGGACACCTGCCCTAAACTTAGAAAGGATCCCAGAGCTGCTGCAGCTTTTCTAAAAAGGTATTGTACAGGAGCTAGGATGAGTTCAGAAGATCTCCAAATCATTATTCAAGCAGTAGACCCTGAAACCACAGTTGAATTTGATGTAGCGGCAGCTTTTATCACGGCAGATCCCTATGACAAACCTGAAGGGTGGGATATTTTTTGGGGCCAACTAGGACTAGCTTGGCAGAAAGCATACAAAGGGGACACAAGTGTACACACTATGTTGTCTTGCAAACAAAATCCCGGGGAAGATTTTTACTCATTTTTGGTTTGTCCACATAAAATATATCACTCACTGATCGTAGGTTTATTACTCCAGAATGTACAGAGGGTTGCTCAATGGGTATTAATGGAACTGACGTCCAACATAAAGTGACTCCTCCATTACAAGTTAGTACATTACAGGACGAACCTCTTACAACTATGTGTTTTGCTGTTTTGACTGACTGCCCCCTTTTCTTAATGGGAAGAGACTTAATGTCTGCTTTAAGAATCAATATAAGATTTGACCGGGAAGGTGGATTGACAGCAAAGTCTCCACTATGTGACTTGACTAATCCTAAATATCAAGATTTCAGGGGACATCACATGCTTCTACCTGGACCGCTAGAAAATCACCCAATTTGGGCTAAGGGCAAAACCTCTGTAAGACATCCTAATTGTACACCTTACTCCCCTACTTTCAAACTCAACACAATACCACACTTCCAAAAACAATATCCCCTTACAGAAGAAAATCTGCAGGGCATTTCACCATTGATTGAAGAATACAAAAAGGAAGGCATACTAAAGGAAATAGTTAGTCCATGGAACACATTTTTTTTTTCCGTGTACCGGTTGGGGAGGACGCACAAAGGATCTTTGGATTTGTTTGGGGGGCGGGTCAATTGACCTGGACACGGCTCCCACAAAGGATTTGTTGACAGCCCAGCAGCCTTCTCTGTGGTATTGAAACGATCCTTTGACGACTGGACACCTCCTCAGGGTTCCACACTGCTTAAATATGTAGATGACCTACTGCTGTGTAGTGAGAGCCAGGGACGCTGTGAGTCCGACTCTGAGCACCTTTTACATTACCTCGCCTCAGAAGGTCACTTGGCGTCTTGCAAAAAGATCCAGTGGTGCAGGTCGCAGGTTGAGTATTTGGGGTGTATAATCAAACAAGGGGAATGCTTGGTGTCACCGGCTCAGGTCAAAGCACTTACATGCCTCAGTCCCCCGAAGGAGAAAGCCACGCTTCTCTCCTTTCTCGGCTTGATTGTCTACTGCAGACAATGGATAGCTGATTGCTCACACTGGGATTCGATCCTTAGAGCAGCTACGTTGTTGGGCTCTCCAAAAATGATTAATTGGACTGAGGAAATGCTACAAGCATTTGCCACCCTCACTGCGTCCCTCTCAAGGGCACCTGCATTGGGTCTACCTGACCATAATAAACCATTCTATTTATATTGTGTAGTCTCAGGTCCAGCGTTTGCAGGAATTTTAGCACAACGACATGGTGGGGTTTTGAGACCAGTAAAGAAATTACCCGTGCAGGTTCAGGGGATGCCCTCTTGTCTCCAAGCTCTCGCGGCTTGTGCAATGGCTGTAAATGGGCATCAGAAAAAATCACATTGGGAGGACATACAACATTGTACACAACACATTCGGTGGTACACCTTATGCAAAACATGAGTACACAACACATGACAGCACAACGTACAAGTGGTTGTGAATTCATACTTTTCAACACACAGAACCTTGAAATCAAATCATGTTCAGAGACCACACCACAAGTCAGGTTTCTACACTCTCTCTTGCATCTTTCAGAAACTGATCCTATTCCTCAACATGACTGTGATCAACAGCTTTTAGAATCTACTTCACCACATTCTGATTTAAAAGACACCCCCAACCCTGATTTACTACATGTGTTTGTAGATGGTAGCTGTACACGTCCTGACGATCACACATACAAGACTGGTTACTCAGTTGTCATGCTCCCAGACATTATCTTAGAAAGTAAACCACTGCAAGTAACTTCAGCGCAAAAAGCAGAACTAATTGCTCTTACTAGAGCATGTCAGCTCTTTGAAGGACAGGATGTGAATGTTTACACAGATAGCATGTGGACGCTTTATTGAAAGCGCTCCTTCTTCCTCGCCACATTAATGTAATTAAGGTTCACGGGCACTCATATGATAAAACAGAAATAGCAAAAGGGAATGCACTCGCTGATAGGTTGATTTGTTAGGTATTCAATGGAAACTACACATCCCTTATCATCCCCAAAGTGCAGGAGTAGTAGAAAGGATGAACAGAAATATTAAAAATAAACTAAAGAAAGCGACAGGAGGAACTTTGAGAAACTGGTTAGCTTTTCTTCCTGCAATACTTTTCCAAAACCGTACCACACCCCATTTCAGGAATGGCTTATCCCCTTATGAGATATTAATGGGAAAACCAGCACAGAGGAAATAGGCAGAAATAGGAGAGGAACCTAATCTATATTCTTTACAGGAAGAGTACGTGAAAAACCTGGTAAGTAGCCTTACAGAATATTATGACAAGGTAGCTGTCACCTTTCCTCCTCTCTCCACAGAACCAACACATCCTTTTATACCCGGAGACAGGGTGTTGGTCAAGCAACCAGAAGCAAGAAGACACACACGCCCGATCTTCCAAGGACCTTTTGAAGTCTTGAAAGTTGCAAGAACAGCAGTCCTGACTGACCAGAGCCCACAATGGATCCATGCATCAAGGCTAAAGAAAGCACCCTGAACACTGGAAAAGACACACAGCCACAAATGGGTCAATGGAACTCTTTCAACAGCAACTTCCCCAGAGACTCTAGCCCCCCACCTATTCCCAAGACTGGTGAAGTAAGATGTCAAATTCTCCCCCCCACCCCCCACCCTCCAAGGAAGAATAAAAATAGAACATTTACTATTTGCTTATTAGCATTACTAGCTATTATATGGCTTATTCTTGTTGTACCCAAATAGCAAAGAAGATGTCCAAAGCACAAATGAAACATATTAGATTTTTTTTTTTTTTTAAGAAGGAGCTGCTGCAGCTTTGAATGGTAATTCTTATGATAATATTTCTTGCATTAATAATCTACATAGTAATCAAGCTAATATTTTGCATCATAGGTAGATTAATGAAAGGAGACAGATGATGGCCATGTTTTACACAAAACATAGGTGGTATAATGAATAATTTTGATGATCAATACAGACTTATAGTCTGTTATGATCAAAGGAGGGATTGTAAGGAGTTAGAGCACTGCTTTAAGTCATTATAATATGTTATACAAGCAGAAATGTATTTTGCTTTGATATATAGAAAGTTAGAAATGTAGGCTGCAAAAGTTAGATGCAAGGATGCTATGTGCTGATACAGGATGTACATGTGGTCAGTCTGACACTTAATATAGACAATAAATAACAAAGTTATAACAAGTTAGAAGTTGGGTGTCTGGAACATTGGCAAATTGCCTAATATACGTAGCTTCATATGTATTTATATTTAAACATAGCCTGAGAGATGTCTCCAGGCAGAATATGCAGTTTGTGACGTTTATGCTTATTTTTTCATAAAGTCTATACTTCGATCTCATTGGCTGATAATTTGATTCACCATCCCATGTGTGTGTCTTGATTACCCGATATATCAGAGAGTTCTATCCATACACCCATAGGTCCAACCCGGGTTAAAAGGAGAAATTGGGGCGACTTAACAGGGAACTGTATCAAATGCTTTTGCAAAATCCAGATACACCACATCTAAGGGCCTTCCTTTATCTAGATGGCAGCTCACCTTGGCAAGAATGATTCTTCATGAATCCATGCTGATTAGTGTTAAAGACATCGTTGTCATTACTAAAATCATATACAGTATTTCACAAAAGTGTAAATATTTTATTATATCTTTTCATGTGACAACACTGAAGGAATGACACTTTGCTACAATGTAAAGTAGTGAGTGTACAGCTTGTATAACAGTGTAAATTTGCTGTCCCCTCAAAATAACTCAACACACAGCCATTAATGTCTAAACCGCTGGCAACAAAAGTGAGTATACCCCTAAGTGAAAATGTCCAGATTGGGTCCAAATTGTCAATATTTTGTGTGGTCACCATTATTTTCCAGCACTGCCTTGGGCATAGATTTCACCAGAGCTTTGCAGGTTGCCATTGGAGTCCTCTTCCACTCCTCCATGACGACATCACGGAGCTGTTGAATGTCAGAGACCTTGCGCTCCTCCACCTTCCTTTTGAGGATGCCTCACAGATGCTGAATAGGGTTTAGGTCTGAAGACATGCTTGGCCAGTCCATTACCTTTACTCTCAGCTTCTTTAGCAAGGCAGTGGTGTGTTAGGGGTCGTTATCATGTTGGAATCCTGCCCTGCGGCCCAGTCTCCAAAGGGGGGGGGGTTCGTGCTCTGCTTCAGTATGTCACAGTACATGTTGGCATTCATGGTTCCCTCAATGAACTGTAGCTCCCCAGTGCCGGCAGCTCTCATGCAGCTCCAGACCATGACACTCCCACCACCATGCTTGACTGTAGGCAAGACACACTTGTCTTTGTACTCCTCACCTGTTGCCGCCACACATGCTTGACACCATCTGAACCAAATAAGTTTATCTTGGTCTCATCAGATCACAGGACATGGTTCCATTAATCCATGTCCATAGTCTGCTTGTTTTTAGCAAACTGTTTGCGGGCTTTCTTGTGCATCATCTTTAGAAGAGTTTTACTTCTGGGACGAAAGCCATGCAGACCAATTTGATGCAGTGTGCAGCGTATGGTCTGAGCACTGACAGGCTGACCCCCCACCCCTTCAATCTCTGCAGCAATGCTGGCAGCACTCATATGTCTATTTCCCAAAGACAACCTCTGGATATGGCGCGTAGCACTTGCACTCAACTTCTTTGGTCGACCATGGCGAGACCTGTTTTGAGTGGAACCTGTCCTGGTAAACCGCTGTATGGTCTTGGCCACCATGCTGAAGCTCAGTTTCAGGGTCTTGGCAATCTTCTTATAGCCTAGGCCATCTTTATGTAGAGCAACAATTCTATTTTTCAGATCCTCAGAGAGTTCTTTGCCATGAGGTGCCATGTTGAACTTCCAGTGACCAGTATGAGAGAGTAAGAGCGATAACACCAAATTTAACACACCTGCTCCCCATTCACACCTGAGACCTTGTAACACTAACGAATCACATGACACAGAGGAGGGAAAATGGCTAATTGGGCCCAATTTGGACATTTTCACTTAGGGGTATACTCACTTTTGTTGCCAGCGGTTTAGTTATTTTGAGGGGATGGCAAATTTACACTGTTATTCAAGCTGTACACTCACTACTTTACATTGTAGCAATGTATAATTTCTTCAGTGTTGTCACATCAAAAGATATAATAAAATATTTACAAAAATGTGAGGGGTGTACTCACTTTTGTGAGATACTGTATATAGTCCCTTATGATCCCCTCCAAGAGCTTGCATACAATTGATGTTAGGCTAACTGGTCTGTAATTCCCAGGGATGTAACTTTGTCCTTTTTTAAATATTGGTGCTACATTGGCTTTTCTCCAATCAGCTGATACCATTCCAGTCAGTAGACTGTTCATAAAAATTAGGAACAATGGTCTGGCAATTACTTGACTGAGTTCCTTAAGGACTCTCAGGTGCAAGCCATCTGGTCCCGGTGACTTATTAATGTTAAATTTATTCTAGATCTGTCCTCTATTAGCCATGAGGGTGCTTCCTGTGAGATGTCATGAGGATAAACATTGCATCTCTGCCTGCTACCTGGACCAGTGCTTTGGTTATGCTGACAGTATCTCTGCCTGTATTAACTATGGACAGTATTCCTGCCTGCTGCCTGGACAATTGCTTTTGCTGTCGCTGGCTGACCACATCCCTGCCTGCTGCCTGGACCGATGCTCTACTCTGTGGACCACTGCACTGCTAAAACCACATTTAATCTTTTGTTATTTGTTATGTACATGCTATGTGTTAGAAATATGAAGGTCCTTCAAAAATATGATCGGTAGTCAAAAAATGATATGTGTAATTTATGCTCCTAGAATGCCTGGAGGTGCTACTTGGATGTTGGGCCTCTGTATATGGCCAGACTGTATAGCCTGGCCATATACAGAGGCCCAACAAAGTCTCACACATGTGGTATCGCTATACTCAGGAGGAGTAGCAGAATGTATTTTGGGGTGTCATTTTTGATATGTACAGGTACATGCTATGTGTTAGTAATATCTTATAAATTGACAACTTTCTGAAAAACTTGCGGAAAAAAATAACCGTTCAAAAGACTTATAATACCACATAGAATATACATTGGGGTGTTTGCTTTCCAAAATGGAGTCATTTTGTGGGCGTTTTCATTGTCCTGGTGCTCCAGGGCCTTCAAAATTGTGATAGGTTGTCATCAAATTATATGTGTAATTTATGCTCCTAGAACGCCTGATGGTGCTCTCTGCATGTTGGGCCTCTATATGTGTCCAGGCTGTGTAAAAGTCTCACACATGTGGTATTGCCATACTCGGGAGGAGTAGCAGAATGTATGTTGGGGTGTAGTTGCAAGTATGCATATGCTGTGTGTGAGAAATAACCTGTTAATATGACAAGTTTGTGTAAAAAAATTAAATAATTAAAATTTCTTAATTTTCACAAGAATTGTGGGAAAAAATTACAACTTCAAAAAACTCACCAAAAAGGGTCATTTGGGGGGTAGTTGTACTTTCCTGGCTTGTTAGTGTCTCAAGAAATTAGATTGACACCATAGCTTGTAGACTGCAAGCTATGGTGTCAAAGCTGAACAGTATTTTTTTGTTTATTTTTGCATTGGCATATGTCCCCTATGGCAGGGCCTAGCTCCCCATGGCCTTTCTTTGATGATCCCTTGCCTAATAGCCTAGACAATGGCTAGAATTTATTTTCAAGATCCCCCCTCCCAATTGACTTTAACCACTTGACAACTGGGCACTTAAACCCCCTTCCTAACCAGACCAATTTTCAGCTTTCGGTGCTCTCACATTTTGAATGACAATTACTCATTCATGCAACACTGTACCCATATGAAATGTTTTTCCTTTTTTTCACACAAATAGAGCTTTCTTTTGGTGGTATTTAATCACCGCTGTTTTTTTTATTTTTTGTGCTATAAATCAAAAAAGACTGAAAATTCGGTAAAAAAAAAAAAAAAAGAAAATCTTTGTTTCTGTTAAAATTTATTGCAGAGTATTGGCAGAGTATTGGCAGAGTATTGGCGAGTATTGGCAGAGTATTGGCAGAGTATTGCAGGGTATTGCAGGGTATTGGCAGATTATTGCAGAGTATTGCACATTATTGCAGAGTACTGCAGAGTATTGCACATTATTGCAGAGTATTGCAGAGTACTGCAGAGTATTGCACATTATTGCAGAGTACTGCAGAGTATTGCACATTATTGCAGAGTATTGCAGAGTACTGCAGAGTATTGCACATTATTGCAGAGTATTGCATATTATTGCAGAGTATGGGCACAGAGCAGCGCTGTGGGCACTACAGATCCAGCACACAGCGCTGCTAAAAATGATCTCTCCCTCTCTCCCCTTGCACTGTACAGATTGGTACAGAGAGGGGAGGGAGGAACCGGCATCATTTGACGGAGCAATCACGTGGTAAACGGCCGCTACAAGTGGCCATTTACCACGATCCGTGATGCGCCAGGTCTCCCGGACCCAGTGTTCACGGATGTTTCCAGGAGCGCGCCCCAGGGGGCGCACGAGAGCAACATTCTGGGAGGATGCCCCACCCAGAATAAGCCAACCGCGCTGTAGCCGTCTTTCGGCTATGGCCCGGTCAGCAAGTGGTTAATGAGGTATTGCAATTGTGGATTTGATGATGCATCCTCTGGATGGTTGCCAACAAAAGAAAAATGGGCATAGTTTAAGTGACATATTGGGCGTGGCTTAAGGGGGTGTGTGGTTAGAGTCTGAGATGAACGAGGAATGGAGGGAGAAAGAGGGAGGGAGGGAGTGAGAGAAAGAAAGAGATAGGGAGGGAGGGAAAGCAAGAGAAGGAAGGAAAGAAGGAGGCATGGAGGGACAGTAGGCCCAGATCCTACACCACAATAGAAATATGTGTATTCAAGAAAGTTTAACAATCAGCAGATAAAGATACTCTGGTGTTAGTGCTTAAATCATCCCGACACCATGGTTGTTATGGTGTCAGGATGATTGAAGTGCATTATTTCTATTATTACATTGTAATATAAAATGAAATAATACAACTCACCATATTGCAGAATGAGTGGGAGCCCTGAGTGTGTCACCTGCCATCAGATGCTATCAGGTGCCCCAGTCCCTTCTTACTTCAGGCATTCTGAGCAGAGTCCGTCCTTACATCAGGTGCCCCCAGCGGAGTCTGTCCTTACATCAGGTGTCCCCACCAGAGTCCGTCCTTACATCAGGTGCCCCCAGCGGAGTCCATCCTTACATCACGTGTCCCCAGCGGAGTCCATCCTTACATCAGGTGCCCCCAGCAGAGTCCGTCCTTACATCAGTGTCCCCATCAGCAGAGCCCCTCCTTAGATTTTAAAGGGGACACGCAGTTTTTTTTTTTTTTTTATTCTGGCATGGGGTTCCCCTTAAAATCCCTACCAGACCCGGAGGGTCTGCTATGAGGAAGGCCTAGGCGGAGACACGTTAGCATTTTAAGATGTTGTAACTGCTTCAGTGCAAAATAAAATTTCATAAAATGGAGCAATCCTGTGCCTTCTTTTGATTCCTATGGATTCATGTTGGACGGGATAGCCAGAGCACTGACACACAGCCCATCATCCTTTTATTGCGATAGAGCTTACTTGAGTTCTTATACTTCACCTCCTTTTTAGTCTGTCCGCTGTAAAATTAACCAAGAAATTGATTATGCTTTTATTCCTGTTACAGGTATATTGCCAAAGAACATTCTATTGGAAGTCTACATTTCCAAATTGTGTAGGGGCCATTGATAGAAACATATAAATTTAATAATGGCCCCAGGGTGGATCCACTTTTCACAACTATAAACAATATGTTTCAGTGGTCCTTGGTAGATGATAGATGTTGACTACTGCTCCACATTTATTGATGTAGAGTCATTTTTGCCCATTTCCAAATGTTTTGGCGGATGCCCTTGATTTGCTTTCAAATCAAGAGCTCCCAGGAACCACAGAGCCACCTCTGACAAGCTGCTTCTTTTTTTTTTTTTTTTTTTACGGTGGAGGGATTATCTTTTGCATGACAAGGCATACCCATCCCTCTGCCTGACAAAATTATACTCCCAATTTTTCTTTTCTGTGAGTAAAGTTGTACATGCAGTGAACGCAGCATGCGTTGCACAATTTTGTCAGATAGAGGGTTGGTTACTCTTTTTCATGTTCTTCTGGCACTATTGAGGACAGCCCAGTCAATAT
This sequence comes from Aquarana catesbeiana, assembly GCF_042186555.1. Classification (NCBI taxonomy): domain Eukaryota; kingdom Metazoa; phylum Chordata; class Amphibia; order Anura; family Ranidae; genus Aquarana; species Aquarana catesbeiana. Next base: position 295,511,337 of record NC_133328.1, read on the forward strand.
AAAAAGAACTGGACATGTGTTTGCAGGCCAGATTTCTTCTTTCACAGTGCTTCTAGACTTTGTGTGCTAGATGCAGTGGTGTATTTAGGTTTTGTATTGCCCTAGGCCTGACTAAACTTGGGCACCCCCTAATTTAAATATGACCCACCCCTTCCTGTCAAGGCCACACCCCTTCCTTTTTAAGACCCGCCCTGTCATCTTCATCTGAGGAAGACAGAGGGACGTTGGGGGAGGAGGACAGAGAGGGTTGTTGTGGTGGTCAATAAGGCCTAGAGAATAGCAGGTTAGGCACGGCTCAGTCCGTAGGAACAGTAATGGATAATGGCCAACAGGCCCTCTTACCAGACCCAGCGAAACAGCAACAGTGATCCTGTGGCTCTCTCTCTGGTGGTGCGGGTACAGCGTGGCTCCCTCTCTGGTGGTGTGGGTACAGCGTGGCTCCCTCTCTGGTGGTTCGGGTACAGCGTGGCTCTATCTGGTGGTGCGGGTACAGAGTGGCTCCCTCTCTGGTGATGCGGGTACAGCATGGCTCCCTCTCTGGTGGTGCGAGTACAGCGTGGCTCTATCTGGTGATGTGGGTACAGCGTGGCTCCCTCTCTGGTGGTGCGGGTACAGTGTGGCTTTATCTGGTGGTGAGGGTACAGCGTGACTTTATCTGGTCTCCCCCAGCACAGTCCTCTCTTTTTCTTCCCCTGTAGCACTCTGCTGTTTGCTGGGTTCCAAGCCAGGCCCCCCGCCCCAGCGCATGTATGTTGGGGGACTGTAGCCTGTAGTATGTCTGTGGACATACTGGGGCCGTCAATCTTCTGGGACTACGTTTCCCATAATGCCCATCCCCCGTGTGTTCGGATTGGCTCTCTGCTATGACAAGAGCAGGCAGAGAGCCGGGCGGCGCTTAGGGGAACGAGCCACTCTCCTCTCCTGTTCAACTTCAGCTGATAGGAGAAAGGAGGGGGGGTGAGCGGGGGAAATACACAACCTCTGTGTACAGCTCTCCTCTCCCTGTCACAGCGCCGCTGCCTGTGATCATCGCTTTGCTGATGGGGGGGGGGTGACTGCACCCACTACAACTGCTTCCTGGTGTCACCCGGGTGCAGTACGCCCTCCCCCCCGCACTCCCATAGCGATGTCATTTAGATATACTCCTCGGATGGCGGCCCTGCATGCGCGAGTCGGGAGGAGGATGCAGGTGCTTTTTTTTTCGTGGGGGGGTTGCCGCCCCCCGCAAAGTGCTGCCCTAGGCCTGGGCCTTGTTGGCCTAGGCCTAAATACAGCACTGGCTAGATGGTAAAGGTGGGGCTGACTATGCACCTCCCCGATCAGCATCTCAATGTCTAGCACTGTGTGTGAGGCAACTGCCATCTTCCTGCATCTCTAGGCCACAGTCTGATAAAGGAAACACATAGCAGGTTGCCAAGGGTAGGATCTGTTGTTATGTATGTTATACCATAGACATTTATGAGCTTTACAATGCAACCTGATGAAAAAAAAATGGATATGAAGTATGAAGTAATATGAAGTATTTTTGATAAAACACAACAATGTGAATTGGTCCTAAAGCTCATGGTCAGTCTGTTCATATGCAAGGCAAGTGCAATGATCTCAGTCAGACCAATGAGCATAATGGTCAAAATATGTACATTTTTAGTGTCTACCTTTTACATTGTACAAAGCTGTAAGGAAAAATCACACAAAAGATTTACATGGCAAAGGCTTATTATAAGATGTTTCTTATTTTAATAATATATGAGTTATGCAGTCTGTTACAAAATGTATCTGAGTGCCTTAGTTATTAAGTTGGCTGTGGAGAAAAGAGTTTAATTAGTGAATCTTAAGCTTATACCTAAATCACTGTTATTTACCCAATTAGCACCCTAATATTAGCTATACAAGTTTTGTGAAGAGTGTGTCCTAGTGTAAAAAAAAATATTGGCTTCTTGTTAGAAACTAATTTGTGGGTGTGAGAGAGTATTATGCCTATTATGGAGTCTGTCTGAATTTATTGCTTGCTCAAAGGTCAGTGGCCTACAATTACTGTGATTCATTCTTTTCATGTTATGATGACTCAGAGTAGATGGAGAACAGTTGCTATGGTAACTTTACACTGATTATTTCACTGTATGTAGAAGTGTTGTTTTATATTTACTTTGACACCAGCAAACAATTGTATGTATAATACAGAAGATAAAATGAATACAGCATTGTGTTCATTTGTATTAAGTGTATAGATAGATTGATTTTATATCCTTGCACAGACTAGCTCTGTTAAGGGGTTTTTGTATCTTTATGTGTCCATCGTGTCTAGAAAATTATTTTTAATTACAAAGATGTCAGAAACAACAACAGGTATGACAATGCTTCCAGTGCAATGTGGAAATATCAAACATACAGATGATGATAGCTTGAACTAATTGGAAACAAAATACTGAAACTGTGGTGTGATTTTATGGGTTAACCTGGATAATCATAGTTTGTAAAATGAATCATCACTCCTCATGATGAAAGTGTAGAACAGGGGTGCCCAACCAGTGGCCCAGGGTCCACATGTGGCCCGCGACCTCCTGCTCTGGGATGGCGGGTTGGCAAGCCCAGATCGAGGGTTGCCGACCCGCCATCCCAGAGCATCAGTGTTCTGAATGAAGCCAGCGGAGGAGGAAGCAAGCGGCTGCAGAGCAGAGCCACATAAGCTAATGCTTCCTGTATAGCTCTGACTCCTGTCATAGGTGGAATGATACAAAATGCACTTTGCCTGGGGCAGTAACAGCCAGCTAAACTCGAATGGAAGACTGTTATTAAAGGTAAATTTATTACTAAAATCACAGTGTATATATGAGCATATCTGTTCTGCAGTGGTTACTTCAAACTGATCCACAGGTGCAGCGCGGTGCACCTGCGGGATACCTGCACTGAGCCATAGACTTCTGTTTTTACCTGCTGGTTTGGTGCAGTTTCATAAAGTGCACCACATCTGCAGGATATAATAGAATTCTATAGCAAAGTGCAACTTACCTGCAGGAAAGCCACAGGTGCACTGTACTGCGCCCTCACTGTGGGTAAACCGCAGCGCATCAGTGTGAAAGCAGCCTTAAGCCCCTTTCAAACGATCACTCAGACCAAATTGGACCCTCCATTCACCTCTATGGAGCAGCAGATGTAAACTGACTTGTGTCTGTTTACACCCTCCTACCTCCAATCCAGTTCGCTAAAAAAACAGAAGGGGATCCGCCCCCTTCCATCTGGGCGGATCGGAGGGCCCATAGAGTAGAGTGGGCTGTGTCTGTGTCCGCTTTGCATATGCAGAGTGGACATAAACCTGTCATCTGCCTGCTCTGCTCATTGTGGCCCGCGACCAGTTACCAAGTTGCTTAAGTGGCCCTCGCTCTTTAAAAGGTTGGCCACCCCTGGTGTAGAAGGTTCGGCCCTGCAGTCATATATTTAGGCTTGTGTGAAGTGCTGTTTATACAATTTAGAATTGTAGTTTGTGATATGCGATCATTTACATTGTCACAGCCTTGAGAAGGGGGAAATAGTGGGAAAAAGTATGAAAGCAAAAATGTAAATGTGTGAAGAGGGTGGGAATGTGAGGGAAATGTGGGTGATGGGGGATAGTCAAGGTAGGTGGCAGGCGTGTCGCCACCATGTTATAGTTTTTTCAGAGCTGATTGAAATCTGGGGGTAGTATTTTACTATCCAAAAAAAACAAAAAACAGCAGATAGTGTCAAATCTATTTATTGAACTGTACAGGAAACAAAATCAATTTTTTTTTTTTTATGGGCATTGCCTGCAATTTTGTAGCTTTTAATTCAGGATATAGGAATGCCAGAGATATCCAAACTTTTGTAGCGAGCACTTAAAGGCATATGGTATTTAGTTTAACCATTTACCTGTACGTACTCCCACATCACCCACTTGTGCATACTCTCTAGAGCAGTCATTATTGGAATATGTGACCTAATGTATTTACTGGACATACAGTGCCTTGAAAAAGTATTCATACCCCTTGAAATTTTCCACATTTTGTCATGTTACAACCAAAAATGTAAATGTATTTTATTGGGATTTTATGTGATAGAACAATAAAAAGTGGCACATTATTGTGAAGTGGAAGGAAAATGATAAATGATTTTCCATTTTTTTTATAAATAAATATGTGAAAATTGTGGCGTAGATTTGTATTCGGCCCCTTGAGTCAATACTTTGTAGAACCACCTTTCGCTGCAATTACAGCTGCAAGTCTTTTTAGGTATGTCTCTACCAGCTTTGCACATCTAGAGAGTGACATTTTTGACCATTTTTCTTCGCAAAATAGCTCAAGCTCTGTCAGATTGGATGGAGAGCATTTGTAAACAGCAAGTTTCAAGTTTTGCCACAGATTCCCAATGGATTTAGGTCTGGACTTTGACTGAGCCATTCTAACACATGAATATGCTTTGATCTAAACCATTTCATGCACATACTGGAACCTCCACCCCAGTTTCAAGTCTTTTGCAAATGGGAAAAAACAAGGAACACCGCTCAGGTTGGTAAATCCAGACAAGTGAATGAGTGAAGAGAATTGAAGGACTCGTCTAGCCACCTCCTCTACCGCCCTACAAACTGCAAAAAGGAAGAAATGGCTGCACTCCAAGATGATGAATATGAGTCCTTTATTAATCCATCCAAGTGACACACCACAGGAAAAACAACAATCAAGGCATCAAGGCAAACTCCTCCCCAGTCTCAAGACTTATGCAGACTCTAACATTTTCCCATCAACTCTGACCAGCTTCCCTGTCCTTGCTGAAGAAAAGCATCCCCGCAACCTCATGCTGCCGTCACCATGTTTCACGGTGGGGATGGTGTGTTCAGAGTGATGTGAAGTGTTACTTTTTCGCCACACATAGCGTTTTGCTTTTAGACCAAAAAGTTCAATTTTGGTCTCATCTAACCAGAACATCTGTCACAATCAGGGGTCAGGCTCAAAGACCAATTGCTATAGCAGTTGCAGGACTACCACTGACCAGCAGGATAGGTACACAGGCAGTGACCCTGGCAGATGATGCAGGCTCACCTGAGGTGCGGAGTCTAAGTACCAACCGGTGTTCACCAGAGTTCCTGATGGTGGAGATGGATTTTGTTGCATATTAGTACCAGGTCGCGGTCCTCAGGATCGCCCCACCAGCAGGTGAGCAAGCCGGGGTCCAGTAGCGGATAAGCAGGTAAGGATTAAACAGAAGCATGGTCATTAAACAAGCCAAAATGTCAGTAACAAGTAGTTTCTGGTTGGGATCAGGCAGAAGCGTAGTCGAGGAACAAGCCAAGGGTCTATAATGAGCAGCAGCAAATATGGACGGCAGCAGGGAAGACAGGAACGAGATACAGGCTGAAGATTGCACTTCTTCCTTGCCAGAATATTGTGCTGAGACATAGCTTATATCAGGAAGTTCATGGGAGCAGCAAAGAGTTCAAGGTTCAGCAAAAATCAAGGCACAAGGTAGGGTTGTCCAAAGGATCCGACAAGGCACTGTCCAACATCTCAGATAGCTCAGTGAGAAGATTCATAAGTTATTGCAATTTGTTCCTATAGATCCTGGAATCAAAAATTTTCTCCACCACATATTCTTCTTCACCCTGTACCTCAACAGGTGGAGGGGGTGGAAGAATTCTTCCAGAAAAAGTATTTTTGTGAAATGGTTTGAGTAGAGATATGGGAAATAGGTGGTAAATCTTCATACTGTCTGGAAGTTTTAGGCGAAAGGCGACTGGGTTGATCAGGGCCGAGATCTGGAAAGGTCCCACAAACTTTTGTCCCAACTTTGCAGATGGAACATGTACCTTCAAATTTTTAGTAGATAACCAAACGATAACCCACATGAAAGGTAGGGAGTGCTTTGCAATGTCTATCTGCAGCCTTCTTGTAACTTTCCTGAGCTTCCCTCAAAGTCTCTATCAATTTCTCCTGGATCTCCTGTAAAGCAATTAATCTGCTGTTAACAGCAAAAATTGGAGTTGAGATAGGGAGATCAGGGATAAAAGCTGGATGATGCCCGGTGTTTAGGAAAAAAGGGGTCTGCGAGGTGGAGCCATGTTTAGAATTGTTATAAGCAAACTCCACTGTAGGAAGATAATCCACCCAGTCATCCTGAAGATAACTAACAAAACATTGAAGGTACTGCACTAACGTTTGATTGGTCCTCTTGGTCTGACCATTAGACTGAGAATGAAAAGCAGAAGACAGATTAATTGTTATTCCTAAAGCTGAGCAAAAGCTTTTCCGAAATTTTGAAGTGAACTGTACTCCTCTATCAAAAACAACATCTTCTGGAATTCCATGTAGTCTAAAGACTTCTCAAACCATCAACTCCGCAGTTTGTTCCGCAGAGGGTACCCCCTTGACCGGTATAACGTGAGCCATCTTAGTGAGGCGATCGATAACTACCAAGATAATGGTCATTTCTTTAGAGGTGGGGTAAATCGACCACAAAGTCCATAAAAATTGATCCCCGTGGTCGTGATGGGACAGGGGGTGGCTGGAGCAACCACAAAGAAGAAGCTCAGAGTGTCTTATCGCAAGCACAGACCAGGCACGAGACTACATAACCTTTGGCCATCTCTTTGGTACCCAGGCCACCAAAAGGTACATGATAAAAGTTCCTCCATCTTAGAAACTCCAAAATGTCCAGCAAGTTTGGAGTCATTAACCAACTTGAGGACTTCAACCTGAGCAACTTCAGGTACATCGAGGCGATGTGCTTGAGTCCAGATGCCGTTTTTGTACTCAAGAATGATGTCAATAGGAGGATTATTGAGGAGTGGGTCATTCTCATACCCTTCCTTGAGGAGACTCAAGAATGCTTTAGAACTTTTGGCCCCTAGAAAGTTTTTTTGAGGCAGGATTGTGTATTCAGAGTTGTCTTCCTGGAGAGGCCCAGACAACATTCGTGATAAAGCATCGGCCTTACCATTCCTTGTCCCAGGTCGATATGAGATAATAAAATTGAACTTGGAAAACAATGACCAAAGTGCTTGTCTAGAAGACAAATCTCAGAATTTTGCACATCCAAATGGATGGAAATTCTCATCACGCATAGACTACATCTTTTTGAAAAACTTACACATGAAGCCCAAATCTTAGCCCTAGACATTATTGGTCAGAAAGACACCATTCCCCTCTCTTGGCTTGATGTACTAAAGAAAAACACCAAGTCAGATGAGGATTTTATCATCAATACAAATTAGGAAAATTCAAAAGAGACTTAGACGATTTTAATTCGTATCGAGTCTTTAATTGGAAACAAAAATCTACATTACCATTTTATGACTCCAGACCTATACGTCCTTCCCATCCCCATCCTCCACCACCTACCCCACCTTACAGACCCACACACACCCCTCATCCCCATCGTCACCCTCCCATTTCACTACCCCCTCACCAAAATAATCCTCCTCTCCTCATGAGAATTTCTATCGCCAACACTAATTCTCATGCTCCATTTCCCTCTTCTGGTCATCCCACCCACACTGTACCCAAAAACCACACTCTTAAAACAAGCAACCTACTAGCCAACTTGAATCGGTTTTTCAACAGACCTGCCTACACATGTGGGACTAGGGTTATCAGGACCTGTATACCTATACCTAGTCACTATTAAGGTGCTCTACTGCAGAATACCATACATCTAACTGCCCGCCTATCGCTCCCTCTTTCTTCTATGCTACCGCCTATTGTCATTCGGCCAGATGATGCTACCGACTCGATAGATCCCAATCCTCTAGTCATCACCCCTGTGGACTCCACTGATGAAACTATGGATGTTCACTTACCAATTAACAGTTCACCAAACAATTCTGATCCATCTGCAGCTGTTCACTTGACCGACCACAGGTCTGTGGACGTTCCTGACCCTCCCACTGCTGATCACCCCCCCCAACATTCCCTCTTCCCAAGTAATTCTTACTCCCACACCCCACGTTCCATGTTCATCTCCTTCTGTACATCCCACTATTTTAGTCTCCAGTCCTCCTCAAGCCAACCCCAAAAAAAGGAAAACTCAGAGAGGCTGCAGAGGAGGACGAAAAAAGTCCAAAAACAACATACCCAAATCCCGCAAACTGTAAAAATATTTAATCTTTCATCCCACAACTTCTCTACTGCGGATACTTCTCTGCTTAGTCGAGGACTTAACTTTGCCCCCATCAACAAACCAAATCCTTTTCTTTTATTTAAAGATCTCAATAGATACATTCGCAATCTTACCCTCAAAAGGTTTTTCATATTAAACAAAATAAACCTATCACTGACTGTGTTGACCCACTTCCACTTATCCCTTCTCCCAGTTCCTTTGAATATGATGGTGACATCATAGACGCTGTGGAAGCTTTAACTGAGGAAAATGGCTCATTGACTATAGTCCACTCATCGTTTAGGCCAAAATCATTTTTTTATCCTGCTCAATCAAGGGTCCTTATCTTGAGAGCTTTTATAGAGTGGTGTACGCTGATTTTCTTAAGCTTTGCCAGTCATCCTCCACTGTGTCATCCAACCAACACAACCTTTCTGCTCCTGAAACCAGAACTCTTGACCCCCTGATACATACGGCAGATATCATGATAAAATCTGCCGATAAAGGAGGAGGGATAGTCTTGCAGAACAGAGCAGACTATATCAAAGAAGCCCAGAGTCATCTTTCCAATGGGCCACATATAGTAAACTTAAGAAGGACCCCACTACTGATTTTGTTTGTTGATGTTTTGGTCAAACCAGCTTTTGATAAGGGAGTTATCAATAAAATAGAAGCCTCTTTCTTCCGAAAAAGTTTTTACCAGATCCCATATTTCTATCACTTGCCAAAAATTCACAAAAATTCTACATCTCCTCCTGGCAGACCCATTGTGGCTGCTTTGGACAGTGTGACTACCAGTTTTAGCCAATATATCGACCAATATTTGCAACCCCTAGTTCAGCAGTTACAATCCTATATTAGAGATGGTTCCCATCTCTTGGAACTCCTTGCACCATACAAATGGGAACCTTCTTATATGTGGCTTTCTTTAGACGGTATTTCCCTCTATACTTTCATTCCCCACCAATTTGGCCTACTAGCTCTGGAATTTTTTCTTGCCCAAGACCCATTCATTAATCCTAGAAAAGCTGCCTTCATTTTGGAAGCCACAAATTTTTGTCTTACTCATAATTATTTTGACATTGATGGCGATTTTTACCTGCAGGTACAGGGAACCATCATGGGTGATGCAAACCTAGCCATGGGTTATTGGGAAAATAACTACATCTAGCAACACAATCCTTTTTCCGCAAATAACGTTTTTTTCATATAAGAATGAAAAGGTGTTACCCCACTATGAGTTATTGAATTTGAGAAAAAACCCACATCCCTGTATAATGACAAAAAACAGCAACACTCACAAGGAGTATAATTCCTCTAATGGGACTTTAAAGTGGGTCACTCAACGTGAAAGTATGAAAGTAGAAAAAGTGTTATAAATGAATTTTATTTGAAAAACTGATTAAAAAAGTCACCATGACCTACTAATTATGCAAAATAAAAATTGATACATATGATGAATGCGGGGAAAGTGTAAATACAAAACAGTGACCACTTCTATTGAGAATATAATTGTAACAATAGATGACCCGACGTTTCGAGGTATAACAGGTGGACCTCTTCTTCAGGGGTAACAACTATGGTCACAATGGATTTTTACATCTAGAGAATTATCAAAAAGAACAGGAATAAATAACCTCAGAACAGGCACATTCGTAAGCAAATATACTGAGCTTGTACATATCAAAACCTGAGTAGTGTAGTACAGTACAGCATTGAATTAAATTGACATGTACATATGAATACTGACCACTTATGTTGATAATGCATTTTCCAGGACGTCCCCAGTAACCAGGAGGAAGAAGCCAATCAGCCACAGCTCCAAACAGGCCAAACGCAGGGAGGTGGGAGGAGATAAGAAAAGACGTGAGGTGGAGAGGAAACACCTAGACTAGGCGCTAAATCCCCAGGATAGATTGAAAAACCCCACTAGGTGCAGCAACTCCACAAAGGGCACCTCCAAAGCATCCACCACTCGTAGAGGGGGAAAAATACGAACACAGGTCAGCTATGGTAAGCTGGCTTGTCGTCTCACTCGGCCACTGGAATGTAAAAAAGAAAGGAAAAGTAGTAAATAAAATAAAATTGGTCAAGAGTTTGTTCTGTGTGGGGAAGACCAAATATTGGTTGATCGGTATATAAATCTCAAAAATGAAACATACCCCAGGGTTTAACTTGGAGGTGTTAAACAATTACAGCTTCCAGGGCCATAAATCAAGGACAGGAGGAACAAAGTGGTGCTGCTGATCCAGAAAAATCACTGGGGGGGAGTATAACTTCTCTAAGAAGTGTCCACTATCAGTAGTCTAAGAACACAAAAATGAGAAAGGAGGGCTTGAATCAATGCATAAACACAGGTATCTAAAAGTATAGAGCAGTAGTGTGTCTCCATCACAAATGCAAAAGCATGCCTACCAAACAGACTATCCGTCCTCAGCGTGATGTGTGTGGAAGCTGTGAGCAGGTGTAGATAGTAAAATTAGGGTTGTTTAAATAGCGCTGTCAGTGGGAGCAACAAACCTATGATTGGTTTGTCTCACTCAGTGGGCAGTATGAGGAGGGTCGTGCATCGATTGGTAAAGTGCCCCCCAAGTGCAGCGGTGTGCGGCACCATGTCTGGAACACGCCCACAGCTGGAAGGAAGGGTGTCATCCAATAGGGGCGCTTGTGGGCGTGTCCCAGTCACAGTGCTTCGTGCTAGACGTAGCAGTCGTGACATAGGCTACGGCGTCCTGCGCCGGAGTCTCGTGGCGCAGAACTGGCTTGTCCGTTGGCATGGTAACCATGCAGGCAGACTGCCAGAGACAAGGGGGGCCGGATGCGTCCAATTGGACGCAATATATCAGAATATAAACATGCTAATCTTGGGATTCCCACTCCAGGAAAGGTCTGAATGAGTACCATTGAGACCGAGAGGTTTTGTCGCATTTATATCCATCTCTGTTCAGCCTGCATGAGTAATTTATTGGTATCCCCTCCTCGTATTCCGGGGTACACCCTATACAATATTAAAAAGGAAATCTTAGGGGCGATCCCATCATGTAAATCCCTAACGTGTTTCCCAAGTGGAAGGCTAGGGTTGCTGGTCTGCATTGACAGTATGTGTCGGTAGACGCGTCTCCAAAAAGGCTGAATAGTTTTTCCTACATAGAAGCAGAAACAGTCGCAGAGCAGGAGATACACAACATCAGTCGCCTGACAGTTCGCATAATGTTTGGGACGGTATCGTTGCCCATTGGGGAGTGTAATATTACGCCCAGTATTCATGTAGCGACAATAGTTGCAGCCACCACAGGTAAAAGTACCTGGGTATTTGCAGGGGTCACGTCGACCCATGTTGTTAAATTCACTGGATACCAGCTGATCTTTAAGAGATCTTGCTCTTCTGAAGGTAAATGATGGGTTTTTGCTTACATATAGCCCTATCGTTGGATCCATGGACAAGACATGCCAATATTTGCTGACAATTTTTTTTAAAGTTTCATGTTGATTACTGAACCTTGTTATGATGGAAATCGGATTTTTTTAATTAATGTTTTTAGATGAAGGATTGTATAGCAAGTCATTTCTTGTTTTCAAAAGTGTTCTATTGTAGGCTTTCTTAAGGCATGATTTAAAGTAGCCACGTAGAAGAAGTCTTTCCCTGAGTTGATCTGCCTCTTTCTTGAAGACTGCATTATCTGTGTATTTCCTGCGTATCCTTAGGTATTGGCTGAAGGGGATAGACTTAATTAAAGGTGTAGGATGAAAGCTACTGGCATGCAGTATAGTATTGCCGGTCGTCGGCTTCCTGTACAGGCTGCTACTAATGTGACCTGCATCATCCTTATGAATGGTAACATCCAAAAAAGTTACTAAGGATTTGTTGAAGGTCATTGTAAAAGTTAGATTGAAATTGTTTGTATTGAGATGCTTCAGAAAGAGTTCTAATTGGTCTTGGGGGCCATCCCAAATGAGGAAGACATCGTCTATAAATCTAAGCCAGACACTCACGTTTTTCATAAAAGGGGCCAAGGCCTCAGATTGGTTGATCGTACGCTCCCATTTCCCCAGGTACAGGTTGGCATACGATGGAGCACAGGAGGTCCCCATCGCAACCCCCTGCACCTGGAGGAAATGGGAGCCATTGAATGTGAAATGATTATGTTGAAGAAAATAGTCGAGGGAGCTCAGCAAGAACTCGCTCATCTTGGAATCAAACCTATTATCCTGCAAGATGACATGTCGAATACAGCTAAGGCCTTTGTTGTTGGGTATTGAGCTGTATAAGGCCTCCACGTTGATAGCAACCAAGAACGATGTGGAGGAAATGCACAATCCATCCAAAACCTGTAGTAGGTGGAGAGTGTCCCGTAGGTAACTGGGAAGGTTCACCACATATGGGCGCAAGTGCCCATCAATGAATGTGCTGAGATTTTCAGTTAGTGAGCCATTCCCAGATACAATGGGTCTACCAGAGGGACGTTTGATGCATTTGTGTAACTTTGGCAGGACATAAAATGTTGGAATTTTAGGTTGTTTTGTTCTAACAAATTCCCATTCAGATTTAGTAATAGTATGCTGTTCATAGGCAGAATCCACCAAAGAATAAAATTCCTGATTGAACTTGGCAATTTTGTTTGCGTTGATTTTACAATACCATTTTTTATTTTCCAGGATTTTCATGCACATATCAATGTACTGTATATTGTCCATAATAACAATATTGCCCCCCTTATTGGAGGGCTTTATTGTTATGTTAGGGTGGTCTCTAAGTGCTTTTAAGGCCAATCTCTCTTCAATCGACATGTTGTCATGGTCAGATTGATTCATTTTGATTTTACAAATCTCATTACCCACCAGTTTAACAAAAGCCAAGACATTTGAATTGGTGTTAAGTGGTGGAAATTTGTCCGATTTCTTTTTGAACTTGGCTCTGTGTTATCGAAACGGCCCAAAAGATGTTCCAAGTCAATCTGGTCAATCAAATCAGGAGGTTCATTCTTCTCCAGAAGACTGATCTTAAGTTCTTAAGATTCAAAGTTAGGTTGGGAGGGTGTTTCCTTAGAGTACATTTGTTTCAAGATTAACTTACGGGAAAATAATTGGAGGTCCTTGATGGCCTCAAATTTATTGATATTTTGGTTGGGACAAAAACTCAATCCTCGTGAGAGGATTTTGCATTCCAAGTCAGAAAGTGCGTAGGTGGATAAATTCACCATATTTAGATCCTGAGTAGGCATTTCCAATGGGGATATGGATCTACCTACCGGGTCTATATTTCATTGTGGGTCAGCAGTAATGGATCCCTTTGTTCCACTTTCATCTTGTGTTGTTATAGGTGGTGGTGCTTGAGTGCCTGGAATGGATGATCTAGGAAAGAGTAAGTTGGCATCCGAGTGAGATCGTGTAGGTACAGAACTCCTATTCATTGGATTGTTACCGTGTATGGTTGGTGTGCCGTGAGCGTGAACCAGAATGTTATGCATTTCAGTAATGCGTTTTTTTGGATGTTTACCATTGGAACCACTTCCAGTCGAACCTATTTTAGATTTTCTGGATCTGGAAGGTCCAGGTTGCCCTCTGTGGGAAAATGAGGACACAGACAAGGCATCTGATAGTTCAGAATCATTATTGGAAGGCTTGGCTTTGAAGTTAGATTTGGATATGACTTGACCATTTTTCCAATTATAAGCTTTGTGTTCAGAGAAGGCTGTTTGGTCCCTTAAGAATTTATTTTCTTTTTTTATCAAAATATTTTTATTAAATTGTTCCAAATGTGCATTCAACTCATTATCCAGCTGGACAAAGGAAGCATGCGTTTTAAAAGGTATCAATTGTGTGTAGAGAGATTCAAGTTCTCTGTCTGTTTGTTTAATAATTCTTCTATATTCTTCTATCAAAAGGGACATCATGCCTTATGAGCATGTTGATAAGTTATTTTCCCAAGCCTGTTTGAATGAAGGTTCTATCTGCTCCATAGTAGGAAAAATTTGGATACGTAAACCAAATGGATTGATGTTATTCCTCCTATATTGTTCGAATGAGTGTATGTGCCAGTGATTTAATGACTTTTTTTCTAACAGTCTTCTGAGGTTTGAAAAGATTTGAGATAGTTCAGAATCCTTCTGTTCTTTTTGAGAAAAAATCTTATAGAGACCAGACATAATGTTGTCCCAATTCTTTCCTGCATAATTGGTCATGGTATAAATTCTAAATGTTAACAAAGTAAATTATAAATATAAAACACCATAGAGGGGGCTACCAAGCAAGGAAGTGGGTATTTTCTACCCTGATTGCAAATAAGAATGAAAAGGTGTCACCCCACTATGAGTTATTGAATTTGAGAAAAAACCCACATCCCTGTATAATGACAAAAAACAGCAACACTCACAAGGAGTATAATTCCTCTAATGGACAAGCCAGTTCTGCGCCGCGAGACTCCGGCGTGGGACTCCGTAGCCTATGTCACGACTGCTCCGTCTAGCATGGAGCACCGTGACTGGGACACGCCCACAAGCGCCCTCATTGGATGACGCCCTTCCTTCCAGCTGTGGGCGTGTTCTGGAGATGGCGCCGCTGCACTCGGGGGGCACTTTACCAATCGATGCACGTTCCTCCTCGTACTGCCCATTGAGTGAGACGAACTAATCATAGGTTGGTTGCTCCCACTGACAGCGCTATTTAAACAACCCTAATTTTACTATCTACACCTGCTCACAGCTTCCACACACATCACGCTGAGGATGGATAGTCTGTTTGGTAGGCATTCTTTTGCATTTGTGATGGAGGCACATTACTGCTCTATACTTTTAGATACCTGTGTTTATGCATTGATTCAAGCCCTCCCTTCTCATTTTTGTGTTCTTAGACTACTGATAGTGTACACTTCTTAGGGAAGTTATACTCCTCCCAGTGATTTTTCTGGATCAACGGCACCACTTTGTTCCTCCTGTCCTTGCTTTATGGCCCTGGAAGCTGTAATTGTTTAACACCTCAAGTTAAACCCTGGGGTATGTTTCATTTTTGAGATCTATATACCGATCAACCAATATTTGGTCTCCCCCACACAGAACAAACTCTTGACCAATTTTATTTTATTTACTACTTTTCCTTTCTTTTTTACATTCCAGTGGCCGGGTGAGACGACCAGCCAGCTTACCATAGCTGACCTGTGTTCGTCTTTTCCCCCCCCTACGAGTGGTGGATGCGCTTTTGCTTTGGAGGTGCCCTTTGTGGAGTTGCTGCACCTAGTGGGGCTTTTCAATCTATCCTGGGGATTTAGCACCTAGTCTAGGTGTTTCCTCTCCACCTCACGTCTTTTCTTATCTCCTCCCACCTCTCTGCGTTTGGCCTGTTTGGAGCTGTGGCTGATTGGCTTCTTCCTCCTGGATACTGGGGACGTCCTGGAAAATGCATTATCAACATAAGTGGTCAGTATTCATATGTACATGTCAATTTAATTCAATGCTGTACTGTACTACACTACTCAGGTTTTGATATGTACAAGCTCTTACTCAGTATATTTGCTTACGAATGTGCCTGTTCTGAGGTTATTTATTCCTGTTCTTTTTGATAATTCTCTAGATGTAAAAATCCATTGTGACCATAGTTGTTACCCCTGAAGAAGAGGTCCACCTGTTATACCTAGAAACGTCGGGTCATCTATTGTTACAATTATTATTCTCAATAGAAGTGGTCACTGTTTTGTATTTAGACTTTCCCTGCATTCATCATGTGTATCCATTTTTATTTTGCATAATTAGTAGGTCATGGTGACTTTTTTAATCAGTTTTTCAAATAAAATTCATTTATAACACTTTCTCTACTTTGTACTTTCACTTTGAGTGACCCACTTTGAAGTCCCATTAGAGTAATTATACTCCTTGTGAGTGTTGCTGTTTTTTTGTCATATCATTTTTTTCCGACAATACTGCAATCACAATCCCTATGGTCTATCCTTTACCCACATTTCGGATCCCATTAACCTTGCTTTCTTGGATTTGGAATTAGGTCATGTAGATGATACCATAATCGCCAAAAATTATACTAAGCCAATGGCTGGCAATTTGTTTTTCACCACAAGAGTTGTCACTATCCAAAATTGATACAAAATATACCTAAGGGACAGTTCTGTCGCTTACGACAGAATTGTACCTTGGATACTGACTATGCTTTACAAAGTATCCCACTAAAAAAGAAATTTATGGACAAGGAATACCCAGAAGAACTAGTAGAGAAGGCATGTGACTTCTATTCTAAGGGCAAACCTGCCAAAACAGTAAGTGAACAGACAGACCATTCTACAAGAGTCATTACTACTTTTCACTTTCAATATAACAAGATATTTGGAAAAAATACTCAGTAAACATTGGAACATTCTACAACAAGATCCCCATCTCAAAACTATCCTCCCACCGGTACCTAGAGTCACCTATCAAAAAGCCCCTAACTTTAAAAACAAACTTGCCCCCAGTAAATTAAAAACGACTCACACTACCCCCAGCCCTACTACCCTCATACCCTTGGTGGGCATGTATCAATGTAAAAAAGCTCTTTGCAAAACCTGTTCTTTTGTCCAGCATGGCAAAAAATCTTTCTTCTACAAAGGTAAAATCTACCCATTAGATAATTTCTACAACTGCTCATCAGATTTTGTAATGCATGGCTTCACTTGCCCCTGTGAAATGATCTAAGGTGGCCGCACAATCTGCCCCCTTAGGCAGTGGTTTGGCCAACATAGAAGACTCATTGAAGGGGGTAAAGACATGCAAGGGTATCGAGATTGCGACTGTACTATGATTATCTTCTTCTTGTTTTTGTTATTCCTACCACAGGTTCCTATATTCCTCTTTATCTTATATATGGGGGTGGCGGGTTCGTATTCCAGTGAGTATGTAGTAATCTGACTATGACATTACAGATAATATAGAATATTATGTATTGTACTAGGCCAAACATAACTAATATCTACCACCCATTGCCCAATATTAGCCCCTCCCCCCTGCTTCCCCCCCTTTATATACCAACAAACCCCCCCCCCCTTCAGATTTTTTTCTTTATTTTTTCTCCCTCTATTTTATTGTCATATTATAGTACATAATTCTCTCCTTTTTATGTTGGCTAATATATTTTATAAAATACTATATATTGATTAAGCTTCTCATTAATTTTATATCTATCTATGTATATATATATATCTATATATCTATATATCTATAGATATATCTATATATCTATAGATATATAGATATATAGATATATAGATATATATCTATATATATATTTATATATAAATAGATATATATCTCTATATATAGATATATATCTATATATATATCTATATATATCTATATAGATAGATATATATATATCTTTCTATATATATATATAGATAGATATATCTATCTATATATATATTTTTTTTATATATTATATATTTTCATATTTATAAATTCATTTTTTTTGTAATAATATTATGAACGTTTATGGTACTAGTCATTTTGACACATTTTTTCATCCTTTCATTCATTTTTTTTTTTTTTTTTACTATTAATTATTCAATATTTTTATATTTTTTTGCTTATTATAAAACTACAGTATATTGAATTATTGGTTTTTATGTCTAGTGGTCCTTTTTATAATTGTGTATTGCCATCATTACTTCTTTCCCCCTGTTCACGTGTATTTGTTCTGACTCCGCCCCCCGCTTCATCATATAAACACTGCCTGCCCTTTGATTCCATACCCCATGCTTGAGAAAGGAGTGCGGCTATCATACCATTAATAACATGCACGCTCAGAAATGTGTCACATTATAGTGACATCACAGCCAGGCGCCACGCTGTTTGCCTTCAAAGCCTCATTCTGGATCCT
Source organism: Aquarana catesbeiana (assembly GCF_042186555.1). Taxonomy (NCBI): domain Eukaryota; kingdom Metazoa; phylum Chordata; class Amphibia; order Anura; family Ranidae; genus Aquarana; species Aquarana catesbeiana. The sequence continues at coordinate 295,529,295 of NC_133328.1, forward strand.
CACCACACGACCGTTTCCCATCATTGCGGAACCGGACGGGAATCGTGAAGCTGCAGCGTGGCTTGTCGCAGAGCGGCTTGTCACAGGCTCTGGCGCTTCACTACCCTAATCCTCCCTTTAATCTACACCCTGCAAAGCGTACTTTCTCTGATCCCACCTCACCCTCTCTGGGTTTCAATGTGCTGCACTTTGTCAGCTATTAGAGGACTCGTTGTGACCTGTAGTTCCACCTTATCCTCCCTGGGTTTAGATTTGCTGCATCTCAAGTCAGAAGCGGACTCACTGTGACCTGTAGTCCCACCTTCTCAGCTCCTCAGATATATACTCAGAGCCACCCCTTTCCTTGTTTTTTCCTAGTTTTACTGGAACTTGCTTCTGGTCTCCCTGGTGGCAGCCCTGACAGACTCACCTTTTTCAACCTGTCTTTTTTCAACCTGACTATCTATGAAACTCTGAACCTATTTCTTCCTTGACACTTGCTCCTGGACTATTATGGACCATATATTGTCATATTGAGGTATCTGAGCATTGCGACTTTTACTTGTTAAAGGAGTCTAAGTACCAACCGGTGTTCACCAGAGCTCCTGATGGTGGAGATGGATTTTGCTGCATGTTAGTACCAGGTCACGGTCCTCAGGATTGCCCCACCAGGAGGTGAGCAAGCCGGGGTCCAGTAGCGGATAAGTAGGTAAGGATCAAACAGAAGCATGGTCAATAAACAAGCCAAAAGGTCGGTAACAAGTAGTTGCTGGTTGGGATCAGGCAGAAGCAAAGTTGAGGAATAAGCCAAGGGTCGATAACGAGCAGTAGCAAATATGGACGGCAGCAGGGAAGACAGGAGTGAGATACAGGCTAGAGATTGCACTTCTTCCTTGCCAGAATATTGTGCTGAGACCTAGCTTATATCAGGAAGTTCGTGGGAGCAGCAAAGTGTTCAAGGTTCAGCAGTAATCAAGGCACACGGCAGGTGTTGTCCAGCATCTCAGATAGCTCAGTGAGAAGATTCATTGCCAGACACAGCTGAGGTCACAGGTTCAAGTTCAGCTTCTGACAGCATCTTCTTCCACATGTTTGCTGTGTGCCCCACATGGCTTCTCACAAAAGGGACTTCTTGTGGCTTTCTTCTTGCCACTCTTCCATAAAGGCCAGATTTGTGGAGTGCACGACTAATAGTTGTCCTGTGGACAGATTCTCCCACCTGAGCTGTGGATCTCTGCTGCTCCTCCAGAGTTACCATGGGCCTCTTGGCTGCTTCTCCAATTAATGCTCTCCCTGCCCGGCCTCTCAGTTTAGGTGGCTGGCCATGTCTTGGTAGGTTTGCAATTGTACCATACTCTTTCCATTGTTGGATGATGGATTGAACAGTGCTCTGTGAGATGTTCAAAGCTTGGGATAGTTTTTTATAACCTAACCCTTGTTTAAACTTCTCCACAACTTTATCCCTGACCTGTCTGGTGTGTTCTGAATACAAATCCACGCCACACTTTTTAGATATTTATTTGCAAAAAATTTGGAAAACCATTTATCATTTTCCTTCCACTTCACAACTATGTGCCACTTTGTGTTGGTCTATCACATGTCAGTAAATACATTTACATTTTTTGATTGTAACATGACAAAATGTGGAAAATTTCAAGAGGTATGAATACTAAATAAGGCACTCTAGTTGATCACTGATCATTGTACGGGGCTGCTGTGAGTGGCCCTGGTACCATGTGATTGCTGTGACCATCTATGAATGAAACTTTTACTCTTTTACCGATTTTTTATAACAGTGATCATCACTATAATAAGCAATCACAGTGTAAAATCATACTTCAATTCTAAGTATGCCTATGTTGTGTGTTAATTGACAGCTTAGTGTAAAAAAAATTCAATTTTCTTTCTCGCATTTTTCAAAAACTTGTGGTAAAGAAAATTGACATTTTCAAAAGACTCACTATGTCTTTAGGAAAATACCTTGGAATGTTTGCTTACAAAAATAGGGTCAATTTCCTGGTGCTCCAGGGCCTCCAAAAATCTTAAAGGTAGTCTGGAAATTAGATGTGTAATTTAAGCTCCTAGAACACCTGAAGGTGCTTCTTGGATTTTGGGTCCTTCTATGAGGCTGGGCTGTAAAACAGGATTATACATATGGTATTACCATATTTGGGAGAGTAGCAGAATGTGTTTTGGGGTGTAATTATAAGTATACCTATGCCGAGTGTGGGAAATAACTTGTTAACAAAAGAAAAAATATGACAAGTCCTATTTAAAAAAATGTTGAAAAAAATAATTTTCCAAAAAAATTGAAATACTGTAGGCAGTCAGTACATCAGGACTATTCGATTTTCAATTATATATACCATAGATTGTAAACTCTATAACTTTCACACAGACTAAATAATGTACACCAATTCATGTTTTACCAAAGAAATGTAGCAGAATTTGTTTTGTTTTGGTACAGTGTTGCAAGCCTGAGCAATTGTCAATTAAAGTGTGACAGTGCTGAAAGCATAAAAATGGCCTGTTGAAGTACATTGGTATGAAACATGTCAGGTACATAGCCTGCTCAGCTTTATACACCATGCTTATTACTACCGGCTTTGTGATTACTTTTGGTACACATTTGTTGCAATGTTTATACTTTTTATTTTCTTTTTTAAATACATTTTAAACGTTGGATTCATCTGCACTATGTGGAGGCCTTTTTTTTCCTTTTTTCAATATGATTCATGCTGCTTTTTGGATGAGATGAGCACCATCTCCATCGAGGACATTTCCACTGAAAATCCTGGCTGTCGTGTCACCTTCGACCTGACTGATGCTGATGTCTTTATATACCAGTTTATTCATCTGAATTGGTGTCGCCGATCGTGTTCCTGACTGCCGTACATGTCTGTTTGACCCACTGCCGCTGGCGTGTGTGTCCACAGCTCAGGGTAAGAGTACCGATCCCCTTTGCCTGGTGATGGAAGCACGTCCCTGGGTGTCGTGTGGGTGTCGATCATCACTTCGTATGAATTGATTCCACCATTACATCCTATGAATTCTAATATTCAGTGACAACATCTGTACGATCGAACCTGATATGTTTGAATGCAATCACATTTTATGGGACTTTTATGTTATCACTTACATCCTTTGCACATATATGACTTCTTTTACAGGGATCATTTTCATGTGATATATTTTGGATGTGAATATTTTGTCATTTCTAGAGGCAGTGTTATTTTGTTGGCACAGTGGTATTACTGTGTGCATTTTAACCCATGTCTAGATCATTGTTGCACTTAGCACTTTGATACATCACTCTTATTATTATTGATATGCATTCCTGGGATCATTCTGTGTATCCATAGGTATTCAGTTTTACAAACTTTTTTGCATTATCGCCCTACATCCCTGGATGTTCATCCGGGATTCACTCATCATTATTTTTCCAGCGCTGCATTTTCCCTTGTCCTGTTTTTATCCTTTGCAATTAGTCTTATTGCTAAATGCTGGCGGCTGTTGCACACTAGTGGGGCAACTTTTCTCTTTAATTAAAATTGGCCTGGACTGGACAGGGGTGAAAATGTCTAGAGTTGAAGTAGCTTAAAGGACTTCCTGGGGGCCCTTTCTGACTGTTTGGTTTAGGAAGATATATACAGTATGAATTAGTAAGTGCAGGACCCGAATCCACAGGGTTTTGGGAAGTCCCCCCCTATATTTACCATATAAACCACCTGATTCCTGGTGACTCTGAAAGCATATAGGTGGATAGGAGGTTGATGCATAGCCTACAGTGTTTCTAAAAGGTCAGTAATTGTTAGAGATTTTAAAGGAATTTTTGAATTATTTTACCTCTTGTTCAGTGTGATCCCCAAGTAAGGGAGGCAGTTATTGGACCTTTTGGATATCAAGCGACTGTTTGTTGATGCTTTCTACTTCAGAGCATACTGTTTATATTCAGGCTTTAGACTTGCTACTAACAACTTAGTTACATTATACTGAAGCAGATTTAACCTCTTCAGCCCTGGAAGATTTGGCTGCTCAATGACCAGGCCATTTTTTGCGATACGGCACTGGGTCACTTTACCTGACAATTGCGCCGTCGTGCGACTCTGTACCCAAACAAAATTGAAGTCCTTTTTTCCCACAAATAGAGCTTTCTTTTGGTGGTATTCGATCATCTCTGCGGTTTTTATTTTTTGCGCTATAAACAAAAAAAGAGCGACAAATTTTGAAAAAAACACAATATTTTGTACTTTTTGCTATAATAAATATCCCCATTTTTTTAAGCACATTTCTTCCTCAATTTAGGCTGCTATGTATTCTTCTACATATTTTTGGTAATAAAAATTGCAATAAGCGTATATTAATTGGTTTGCGCAAAAGTTATAGCGTCTACAAAATAGAGGAAAGATTTATGGCATTTCTTCTTCTTTTTTTTTTTTTTACTAGTAATGACGATGATCAGCGATTTTTATTGGGACTGTGACATTATGGCGGACAGATCAGACACTTTTGATACATTTTTGGGACCATTGACATTTATACAGCGATCAGTGCACTGATTACTGTGTAAATGTCACTGGCAGGGAAAGGGTTAATACTAGGGGGCGATCAAGGGGTTAACTGTGTTCCCTCATGTGTGTTTCAACTGTAGGGGGATGGGACTGACTAGAGGAGATAACAGATCGTTTTTCCTAGATTGTAGGAACACACGATCTGTCTCTCCTCTCCTCACAGAACAGGCATTTGTGTGTTTACACACACACGTCCCTGTTCTGGCTCTCATACCTGCGAACGCGAGTGGCTGGCGGTCATCGCAACCACCAGCCATGCACATCGGCATCCCCGCAGTGCAGTGGGTGTGCGGGTTCGCCTGCTATCCCAGTTTAAAGGGTCGAAGTACAGCTACAACGGTTCGCGGAAACGTGCCGACCTGCTGCTGTATAATGACGGCGGCTGGTCGGCAAGTGGTTAAAGAGGATTTGGATTTCATTTGTGGGTATATTGCAGGGTTTCTAAGAAATGTTGTCTGAAAACATGTGTTGTGGATGCTGCTGCCGGCTGTGTGTGGACTCCTTTCCCCTGCCACAATAAACAGTAAACAGGACTGTGTGCAGATCCCCCGCTCACCCTCTCTCATCCTCCCTCTCAAAGAGCTGACAAGAGAAGGATTTGTTTAAAATCTCCAGCTCATTCTTCCACCCCTCTCCCTCTGAGCAGCAGTGAAAGGCCAATAAGAGGGCATGAGAGCCTGAGCCAATGAGAACATCAGAGAAGGAAACTTGCTGTGCAGCAGAGCATCATGGGAAATGTAGTCTTAGAAGGGCACTGTATAATGGAAGTGAATGGCTGTAAATCTACAGGAGCCAAAATCCCTCTATACAGAGGAGAGACACAGAACTGTTTTCCCAGGCAAATTGAAAGCTCTTTGCTGAGAGGAAGCAATATTGCTTGGATGTGTTCCTTTTGCTGAGCCTGCACAGAGACTGAAGACTCTTGCTGTGTCCACAAGAGGTTGAGGACTAAGCCGCAGAGGGACCTCTGGCGATGGTGCCTATACTAGTCACTTGGTCTATTTCCTGTGCAGTGTTATAGAGTGTAGCACACTAAAGCCTAAGTTACACAGGTGTGAGTGGCCTTCTACCTATAACCAAATGTGTCAGAGGGGATTGAGCACCTTCAAGAGTTGTGGCAGAACAGAGAACCCATCATCACCAGCGGCACCTTTGGGTTACACATGCAGAGTTTGTGATAACCTATTACCTATAAGTCAGTTAAATCAGGGCAAATCCTAGTTCAGGAGGTAACCCAACCCCCACAGTGGCACACAGAGACCCCACCCCATGATGTCATAGGGGCGGGGTCACCTGGTGATGTCACCCCTTTGTTTACTTAGTGGGAGAAGTGGCACTGTCAATCAGTGAGTGTCTAGTAATGGAAGCAGACGCTTTCAGCGGGTGGAATTTTTTTCCATCTAGGTCAGCAGCTGTCATTCATCGTGATTGATGATGAAATTACGGGGGGTCATTTTTTTTTTTGTTACCCCCATACTCATTATCACGGGGGAGGGGCACTTCTAGGTTCTGATAAGCTACCCCCACAACCGCAGTGCCTGGATTGTGGGGAAGAGACCCTTGTCCTCATCAATATGCCTCATCAAATAACCAGGCTGCATGCTCAGATAAGGGTCTGGTATGGATTTTAGGGGGGACACCACACATCTTTTTTTGGCATGGTGTCCTCTTTAAAATTCATAACAGATACAAAGGGTCAATGCTAGCTCTTTTGTTTACATTCTTATGTCAGAGGGGAATCCCACTGACAGCAGGGGTGACTCACCAATGTTAGGACATTGGCCTGTGTTGGCTCAATAACATCAGGTGACTCATGCCAGCTGGCTAGCTGGCGGCAGGTGCTGGCTTCAATGCATTTCTATAGAAAAAGAAACACCTCAAAAACGCACTAATGTGTGTAGTAATATGCCCAAACCATTGTGACTCCATTTTAGCTTAGATCTGCAAATACGAAAGAAAAATGCTTGTATGCTATATACTGTATATCATTATGGTTTGATTTGTCTTTTCCTGTTTTCTGTTTTGTAGGCCATGGGACAGTATGCATGACTTATGACTCATAACCTCATAACCGGATGGTCTGTTGAACCGTGTTAACTCATGTTAAATGTATCTTAAAGGGTCACTGACTTGTATAACCATATAACCATATATTTCCAGACAAATACATCATTTACTAATCACTCCCCCCTCCAATCTTTCTATTGGTAAGTTGAACCATATATAAGCTGTATACGCACCTAATAAAGGTAGACACTTTACAACTGCACAACCTACCTCTTGTTTCATTCATTGTCTCCAGATATCTGAGGGCCCTGTTGGTGTACCTATAGAAGGGTGGTCGTCCAGGATACCTACTATTTCCTTTCAATGTGCCCAATTCGAGGTACAAAAAAAGCTCCAAGACTTTTGTGAGCTCCTGACGTTTTGGCTTCAGAGAACTTGAAGTGGAGATATAAACCATCTCCATAAAGAATAATAGATTTTTTTTCTATGGACTTTATTTGCTTCCTTGATAATTTCTTTTAACTGCTTTTGCACAAATTGTGGTGGCACTCACTGCTTTGATGTCACTGTTTTTATGTATATGTTTAATTAAAAGCACTTGATATAATTAATTGGTAGTATATATACTGTATTTATGAAGTGTATTATTTTTTATATTTATTTAAGCACATGATTTCATTTCCATACAGATAGTTTGTACTGATGCAATTGGTAATCACTAGCACCCCCTACATCTTATATCACCATTTTCAGTGTTATTTACAATTTTTGGGTGGCAGCAAGGTTTATGTAGTGTATTAATTTTTACTAATATGCTTCCATTTTTTTTAGTTTTGGATAGGGGGGAGAGGGTTTAGAAACCCTGTCAGGTTTTTTTTTTGCTGTCTGTGCCTCCGTTAAAGTGGAGGTCCGCTGAAAAAAAAAAATATTAAAAGCCAGCAGCTATAAATACTGCAGCTGCTGACTTTTAATATATGGACACTTACCTGTCCAGGGAGCCCGCGATGTCGGCAGCCGAAGCCGATCCGTCCTATGGCTCTCGGCTGCTGCCGCCGTCATCCTCGGTAAGAGAATAAGGAAGTGAAGCCATGCGGCTTCACTTCCTGGTTCCCTACTGCGCATGCATAAGTCGCGCTGCGTGTCCTCTCTGATCCCTGCTGTGTTCTGTGTCTCACAGAATACAGTGGTGGAGGAGATTGTAGGCGCCGGAAGTGGCGTAGGTCACCGCAAGCTCCACGGAGTTCCACCCACAAATGGAACTTCCACTTTTTGGATTCCTCCCCCCCTCCGGTGTCACATTTGGCACCTTTCAGGGGGGAGGGGGGAGGAGGGTGCATATACCTGTCTAATACAGGTATTTGCTCCCACTTCCTGGCATAAATCACCGCGACGCTTGCGGTGACCTATGCCAATTCCGACACCTACCCCGTCCTCCCCCACTGTATTCTGGGAGACACACAGGTCCAAGAACACAGCAGGGACCTGAGAGGACGCGCAGTAGGGAACCAGGAAGTAAAGCCGCACGGCTTCACATTTCCTTATTCCCTTACCGAGGATGGCGGCGGCAGCAGCCGAGAGCCGAAGGACGGATCGGCTTCGGCAGCCGACATCGCGGGCTCCCTGGACAGGTAAGTGTCCATATATTAAAAGTCAGCAGCTGCAGTATTTGTAGCTGCTGGCTTTTAATATTTTTTTTTCAGCGGAACTCCGCTTTAGGGAGATTCCCCCTCTCTATTTGTCCTGTTTACTATTATTTTTGAAAGCGAAAGCTAAAAACAAAAAAAACTAGTTTTGGGTTGTTCCCAGAAAAATAATAGAAGGGAAATCTTCTAATGGAGACACTAGTTTTGGTGGCCTGGGGGCCCAGAGGAATTCCTTAAGTTTGCAGGGATTTCCTCTCACTTCCTATTTAGCAAAAGTACAGAAAGTAAAGGGAAATCTCTGCAATGGGACACAGATGACGAAAAAAAAAAATCTGACCGGGGTTATAACCCTCCCTTGCTGTATCCAAAATGAAAAAAAAAGTTTTGTACTTAGTTCTACTTTACCAATATACATAAATGTTGTATTAACATATCTATACTGTATACACGGCAACCCATATTAGGACTATCCATTTAGATTCTAAGCAACATTTGTGATATATATTATACTTCCAAACAGGATGTATTGTGTGTGAATCTTATATGCAATACATGATATGTTTGGATTCCGAGCATTTGGTTAGAGTCTATGTGGTATTTGTTGAATGTGATTAATCATCTTGCTGACCACATAAAACATATATGCAGTGGCAAGAAAGGTGGGCTTTAGCACCCAGCCACCACCACACATTTGCATCCATGGTGGCATAATGTTGTGTGCTGAAAGCACGCTCACTGTGCACTTCCAGCACACTGACCAAGCTGTCACCAACAGCTCTCGGTCAAGGCTCCTGATCACGTGACTATTGAGAGAGCCAATCACAGCAGCCACATGATAAAGAGAAAATATGTGTGTGATGAACTGCATTTACTATAGGTAAATACCTTAATTGAAATACTAAACAGTGCAAATAAAACAGTACAAATCAAGAGTATGCAACCACCGGATTTACTCCAATGGGAAATATTCAATACGTTGGTCATGAATGTGCATAAAACTGTGATCAAACGTATGTCTGAACTCAGTGGATCACAAATCATTAGTGTCCAAAGTGATAAACAAAATAATTCAAGTCCAAAAAGGTCATCCAAAAATTTCCAGTAAGAAGGTGCTTAATCCAATGTTTATGTGACTGTAGAAATCCTCCACCACACCAAGCAAACAGCCTACTCACCAGATGGAGATGATCCCTATTACAGAGATCATGAGAGCCTTTGAAATATTAGAATGGATCTGGAAATCCGTCTCAGCAGGTCCGACGATGTCTCCAATCAATTCAAATAGAGATGGTTACCCGCATCCAGGTTAGACATAGAAATAAGGAACAATCTCCCATGTGGAAGTATATCGTGAAAAAAGGGGGATTTATTCAATAAAAATGGCTCCAAAAGCCGTAAAACATGCGGTAAGGTTTAAAAACATGCAAGTGGACACGTGGACGCCATTTGCGCTCCACCTGCATTCCACTATGGGCGGAAGTGACGTATCATGCTCGACCACACCCTACGCGTTCCGTCAGTGCATCTGACGTCTTCAGGGGTCACATGACCCGATACATCACCTCCATGGTTTTATACTGCCACCCATTTACAAGTATGCAATCCAATCCTTCCAAATGGTATTGAATTTATTAAATTTAAACTATACAATGGTAAATATACATATTTATTTTTATATTAATATATAGCTATGTGTATAAATATGTAAAAATATGATTATTTGTATTTATTAAAACTCATCTTTTATCCAATTTATGTTTATTTAAGGGTCATTAAAAAGTTATATTAGCTTAAAATATTAGATATTGGAAACTACACATTTTATATAAAAATATTTGAAATTTGAATAGCGTCAAAGGACAACATCTAGTGGTGGAGAAAAATATCAATGTAATATACATTGCAAAGTAATAGTATATATAAACAATCAAAGTAAACATACACTACAAACAGCGCTATTGTTGAGCTTTGTAAGCTTACACGACGCCGGAAGTGAGGTATGCGTTCCACCTCAGCCTGATCCACAAACCAGGAAGTGATCTGTTCCCCTGGATACTGAGTCGGCTGATCTTCTGAACGGTGATACGCGATAATTCTTTTTGCTTGATTGACTGCTTTTATTTTGTACGTATATTGGTTGAGGGGTGTTTTGTGAAGATTGTGGGGTTCATCTTAATAAACAGTATTACGCTATGTGCATACTTTCTTTTTTTGTCATCTATCTGTTTGGAGTTGTGACCCCCCCCCTGAACCCCCTGGAGTGGTACTGAGAGAGATGTGCTAAGGAGTTCTTTTTCTCTTGGAGGCTTTTTTAACTTGCATATTTGGTGAGTTTGACCCCCTGGGGGGAGAGTGTCAACACAGGGTGAAGTCCTACTGACCGGTGGAAGGCGCACACTGTGATTCAGCTGTAATATCACCTATGGACATTTTCCTGATCACTTCACAGACTCTATACCTCTCTGTTTAATCACTTTTGTGCGTAGTTGGCCGCATGATTTTTATTTATATGTTTTTGCTCAACAATAGCGCTGTTTGTAGTGTATGTTTACTTTGATTGTTTATATATACTATTACTTTGCAATTTTATGTCTTTTTAAAACGGCTGCTGCTTTTAGGAACACTTAGTGTAGAAGCTGAGTGTTTATACTTCCCCCATTCTCTAGTTCTACTCTCTCACTTTTGGACATTAATCTATCCATTTGGCGCTGAGTGGTGTGCTGTAGGCCCGAGCAAACCCTTCCTTTTCAATGTAATATACATGATAAAGAAGCTGTGCCATGTCCCGGGCATTAAAACCCACAGTCTTTATTTCTAAATTCTTCTCCTTTTGTCTGAATACATTTTTATTTAGAATCATTTTTGCCTTGTAGCAAAGAAAGTATATTGATTTAGCAATATTTCATATATAAATAAGAAAGTGCAGCGCTAACCTGTAAACATAAGTAAATATTATTGTGAATACACTTGTAAATAAGTGAAACAAACAACGTGATTAGTATAATGAACTAAGATGAAATATGGGACAGCAAAGGGCCACAGTCCATAAACTATAAATGAGTGGAGTGGAGGTCTTCTCCAAGAGTGGGGTACCATAAACCCCAGGAGGGTTGGGGAAGCACTCAGATGGCAAGACAACCACAGATGGTAAAGCACGTGAATCTCCAGATGGAAAGGAGTTAGATACCCTTACCGGATCCGTAGGACGCACCTGCCGTATAGCAGCACGTCAATAGAGCATAGGGAATGATCTCCCGAAGTAACCAAACGAATGTTGTCCTGTGGGTCACGGAAATCAGCGAAGAGTAGCCGTCTTGGACAGGAGTTGAGGCACTGTCGCACACACCCTTCAGCATCACAGCATGATGGTCAAACAGGAACAATCCGGAGTAGTACCATGGAGGAAGAAAAAAAGGTACTCCACATGGTGTAGGTCAAAAATGGTTTTATTGGATAAAGTCCAAATAGATTAAAAGTGATCACAGGCAAATTAAAAATGGCAATGTGGGAAGCTGGAGACGCCTACGCGTTTCGACTACAGAGTCTTCAACAAGGGCATTAAGGCAGCCTCTCCACATTGCACTTACTTATAGACTGTAAAACACTAACAAATTAACTGGGACCGCCCACAACATGGTGGAACCGGAAGTAAAAAGCTAGTGCCATCATTAAATATTCATAAACAATGTGTATTCAGTATGGGATAACATAGCTATGGACCAGGAATGTGAGAGGGGATCAGAGCATACATATTTATTAGTCATATAACACATAGTAGCCCCAAATACTATAGAATCCATCCACCCTGCGTTCCAGGACTCACATCCACACCGCGGAAAGGGGGGGCAAGACAGCCAGCAGCCAATCCGCCGCTGGTGTCTCGTCCACCCGACCGCAATGAACCTGCGAGCCAAGCCTCGCTCTTAATAGGGGAATCAGCCGGCCGACAAAGGCTGACGTCAACCTTGCTACACGAAGGGTGCGCCAGAACCAATCAGCTGCTGGTTGCGGGGAAACTCCCACATAGGAAGCTTGCGCTCCACTCCGCACATGCGCAGAGGGAGAGGGCCCGCCATGGAGACATCCTCGTTCTGCCCAGCTCATAATGATTGGCCGTCGTTACCGACACGGCCAAACCACGCCCCTAAAATGAGCCCCATCGTACTGCAAGGCAGCAATTGCCCAGTATATCCTGAGGTGTCACCCCAATGGTCTTTCTAACAGCAAAGTAATGTAGTTCATATGGATTGCCCGAAATGGATGGTTAGACAAACTGAGGGATAGAGGGAATAATCATGACGGGGTGTCCATGTTTCACATCTCATATGGCCAAGGCAAAGTAATACGCGCTCAAGCCCCGCAAATGAGTGCAGAGCAACGCCACAGTGCTGGCCTCAAAGGGACCCAAAGGTTATACAATGGGAATAAGAGTAAAAATAACAGATATGAAGAAAAGTAAAAATTCCTGATGCATCGGAATTACGTCATGGAACTACTTAGGTTCGCTACAGAACATAACTACTTCTGGTTCCATGGAACCTATTATTCTCAGATTAAGGGTGTAGCCATGGGGGCTAAGTATGCCCCCAGTTTGACCAACCTTTTCATGGCCCTGTGGGAGGAGGATGTCGTCTATACCCACAGACCACCTCAGTTGGTTCTGTGGGCTAGGTATATAGACGACATCCTCCTCCTTTGGAAGGGTGATCTGAGATCTTTGGAGGAATATATGCAGTACCTGAATAATAATGATAGAAACATTTCCCTTAGTTTTGAGGCCAGTTTGGAGACGATTCACTTCTTAGACCTGGAGATCTCCGTGGTTAATTGCCAACTGGTTCTTAAAACGTTTTTCAAACCCACCAATCGTAACGGGTATATTCCGGTAGACAGCTGCCACCATCAGCAATGGCTCAGATCGGTCCCTAAGGGACAGTTTCTCCGCATGCGACGTAATTGTAGTAGCATGGAGGACTTTCAGTCTCAATCCCAGATCCTCAGGGAGAGATTTGTGGAGAAAGGTTATAGGCCCTCCGGCCTTGATGCTACTATCAAGGAGGTTAGTGTGGTAGAGAGGAGCTCACTTCTGGTTGACCGCCCTAGAGTACAGGATGATAACCGATTTAAGTGGTCCTTCTTCACCCCATTCTCCGTACAGCACAAGGAAATTAAGAGAATTATACAACGGCACTGGAGAGTTCTGGAAAATGACCGTGTACTGGGTCCTGTTTTACCGGACCGGGCCGGTGTCATTTTTCGTGGCGCACGCTCCGTCCATGGTGAAATCGCTCCCAACACTATCGATCCCGCTCGTCAAGTCTCTTTTTTCCAGGACTGCAAGGGATATTTCCTTTGCAGAAAGTGCAACGTGTGTCTGCACAATACGTGCGGTAGACGTAAAACTGCATCTTTTCAGTCTACGGTAACGTCTAGGAATTACAACATGAAACACTTTACCACATGTGCTACCCGACATGTTGTGTATCTTATTACTTGCCCTTGCAAGAAACAATATGTCGGGCGCACTACTAGGGCTTTCCCTACCAGGGTCAACGAGCATATTGCGAAGATCAAGGGGGGCTGTATTAAGCATAGTGTCCCTCGGCACTATTTGGAGTGCCACAATAGGGACCCTACCGGTACCTCCTTTTTGATCATAGATAAGTTTGTCCCTCATTGGAGGGGTGAGTCCCGCGTAAGGGGTGTGTCGCGGCTTGAAACTTTTTGGATTTATGAGTTGAGGTGCTACTCGCCGTACGGCATGAATGTAGAATGGGACATTAATTGTTTCATCAGCCGTGCGTGAGGCACGCCTCTAATTTTTGAGCCGTGACACACCTCTGGTTGTGGGACCTTTGTTTCTGAACATATTATCGTTATTTCTATTTTTTGATCCATGTGGTGACATTTTTCCTATGACTCGGGGTATGATATATACTGTGTAGGGGATACGTGTCACCCTCCCATTCTTTTTTGGGGGGTTATTTGTATTTTTATTTTGCCATTCGCATTTTTATTTTTATTTTTATATTTTTTTCTTGGGGGCTACATTTGGTTATGATTTAGTTTTTCTTTATTTTTATTTTTCTTTTTCTTCATATCTGTTATTTTTACTCTTATTCCCATTGTATAACCTTTGGGTCCCTTTGAGGCCAGCACTGTGGCGTTGCTCTGCACTCATTTGCGGGGCTTAAGCGCGTATTACTTTGCCTTGGCCATATGAGATGTGAAACATGGACACCCCGTCATGATTATTCCCTCTATCCCTCAGTTTGTCTAACCATCCATTTTGGGCAATCCATATGAACTACATTACTTTGCTGTTAGAAGGACCATTGGGGTGACACCTCAGGATATACTGGGCAATTGCTGCCTTGCAGTACGATGGGGCTCATTTTAGGGGCGTGGTTTGGCCGTGTCGGTAACGACAGCCAATCATTATGAGCTGGGTGGAACGATGATGTCTCCATGGTGGGCCCTCTGCGCATGTGCGGAGTGGAGCGCAAGCTTCCTATGTGGGAGTTTCCCCACCACCACCAGCTGATTGGTTCTGGCGCACCCTTCGTGTAGCAGGGTTGACGTCAGCCTTTGTCGGCCGGCTGATTCCCCTATTAAGAGCGAGGCTTGGCTTGCAGGTTCATTGCGGTCAGGTGGACGAGACACCAGCGGCGGATTGGCTGCTGGCTGTCTTGCCCCCCCTCTTTCCGCGGTGTGGATGTGAGTCCTGGAACGCAAGGTGGATGGATTCTATAGTATTTGGGGCTACTATGTGTTATATGACTAATAAATATGTATGCTCTGATCCCCTCTCACATTCCTGGTCCATAGCTATGTTATCCCATACTGAATACACATTGTTTATGAATATTTAATGATGGCACTAGCTTTTTACTTCCGGTTCCGCCATGTTGTGGGCGGTCCCAGTTAATTTGTTAGTGTTTTACAGTCTATAAGTAAGTGCAATGTGGAGAGACTGCCTTAATGCCCTTGTTGAAGACTGTGTAGTTGAAACGCGTAGGCGTCTCCAGCTTCCCACATTGCCATTTTTAATTTGCCTGTGATCACTTTTAATCTATTTGGACTTTATAAAACCATTTCTGACTTACACCATGTGGAGTACCTTTTTTTCTTCCTCCATGGTACTACTCCGGATTGTTCCTGTTTGACCATCCTCCCGGGGTTTATGGTACCCCACTCTTGGAGAAGACCTCCACTCCACTCATTTATAGTTTATGTACTGTGGCCCTTTGCCGTCCCATATTTCATCTTAGTTCATTATACTAATCACGTTGTTTGTTTTACTTGTTTCACTTATTTACAAGTGTATTCACAATAATATTTACTTATATTTACAGGTTAGCGCTGCACTTTCTTATTTATATTACGTTTGGACTTGGTTTGTTTGTGTGCTAGCTGCTTTTGTCACATATTTGTTGAGTTTTGTTTTTGGGTAGCGCAGCATTTTACTTTATCCTTGTTTAATATTTCATATATATCTGACAAGCAAACAAGAACAAATATTTTGAATTGTTTTTTTTTTGTACTGACTTTAAACAAGAAAGAAAATATAAAAAAAACATACAATTCATTTAACAGAGCTTGTACATGGCGCAGCTTGAAAGTGCTGCTGAGACCATCATATGTACACAGGCTCATAGTAATTAAGATTCTGTCTAGTGATCAATAATTCATCAGTGTTATCAAAGTAGATGTCAATCACAAGGGATTTAATGTAAAAAATACCAATTTAAACCTGTAAAATAATATGAGTTGAAAATCTATCATAGTGTTCTGAACAGTGAAGAGATTCCAAAGAATACTTTTATTACAATATACTATAAACTATTTATTTGTTTATGTTTTATGTTCGACTTTAATGTCAGCTTAGCAATAATGGTAGAGATGCAGATAAAGTACTGCCCCAGAAAGAACAATACATAAATAATAAATAAAAGTGCAAAACCGATTGTATTTTAAATAAGTACATATAAATGCATGTATGTGTGTGTATTTATACTTTATAGGGGTGTACTCACTTTTGTTGCCAGCGGTTTAGACATTAATGGCTGTGTGAGTTATTTTGAGGGGACAACAAATTTACACTGTTATACAAGCTGTACACTCACTACTTTACATTTCTTCAGTGTTGACACATGAAAAGATTTAATAAAATATTTAAAAAATGTGAGGGGTGTACTCACTTTTCTGAGATACTGTATATTGTAAGGGGTACTTGTCTTGTCTTGCACCTTTTATTAAGCAACGTATGCAGATGGGTTTTTTTTTACAGCAAGCCCAACAGGAGAGTCCACAGACTAAACAAGATATCCCCTAATGGGTTCCCCTAAACAAACGGGCATCCTTTGTACTGTTATAGCGTTCTGTCAGCCATTCCACATAGTGGCAAGCTTTCACAGCAGAGAGAGTGAGCCCTGAGCATCAGTCAGCTTACATATACAAAGCTAGTTTACACTCTATGTGCATAAAAAAATACAGATAAAAATGCATATATGTTTGCTAAAGTATATGTAGCGCTGACAAATTTTTGCTCAGGCGCTTATTTGAAAATTTAGTGTGTTATCTGTTCTGTATATAGTTCAGAGTTAATCTTTGGCTAAATTAGCCTCTGTTCCAGCATTGGCTGTGTTGCGTGCAGTTCCACACTGTTGCCTGTAGGTGTCATTGTCACCGTAGGTCAGTGTTGGAAAAGCAACAAGCTGAAGTATATTGAGTGCTCTTCTTTCCCAGAGGTAACTTGGAGGAGGTGGTCCACTGCTGTGCATTGTCGGAAATAGTACTTAAGGGACAGATGCTATGTGCTAGGGGGAGTTCTACCTCGTGGCCTTCCAGGCCGGAGGGCTGCGATGCTGCAGCCATGCAAGTAGGCCCAGAAGCCTGTCTGGGGCCTACTGCTGCAGGGATGGTCCTGTGCTGTCTGTCCTGCGGGAAGAAGCCGGACAATTGAGAAGACCCAGGGGAGGACCCATCTTGGAGGGGACCGTGCGGAATGCTGGTGTCTCAAGAGGGGCCTGGTGACTCAATTGGAAGATGCATCTTAACCTAATCTACCGCACAAGTACTGCCGGGTCGGCTTAAAGGTTCTGGTACTGTATTGCTGTTCATCTAAAACCACTATGCCCTGTGGCAGAGGATCGTACAGTTATATTGCTCTTTTCAAGTCTGTGGCAGAGACTTTCTTTTTGTTCGTGCTACGCTTTGGCTGCTAGGTCAGTGAGAGAGACCTTTCCGGGCGGGAAAAGATTTAATCTTGGACTGAAGGTATATTCGTCCCCGAGATTTCAAATTCCTCAGTGTCCTAAAGAAAAGGTATTTGAACTTTCCTGCAACTCTTCTTCTACCTCTTTCCTGCTACTTCTTCCAGTTATTTCCTATTAAAGCATTGGAAAAGTACTAAAGTGACTGGTGCCTACATTGTCAGATACAAAGCTCAACATGGACTCTAAGTTCTGGTATTGGTGAAACTACGGGTAAAGAGGTGACGATAACAGCCCAATATAAATCAGCAGCTCCTTCAGGGGTTAGTGCTACATATACTTGCATTTTAGGTGCATTTGTATGTGCTTTTTTGTTATATTGCATTCAGTTTAGTTATTCCTATGTGCATTTCTTGCCTCTTTCCTGTGTTATCATTTCCTTTGTGGGTGATAGAGAGAAGAGATAGAGAAGTGTCTACTTTGTGGTGTGATGTTATTGGTCACAACCATGATTTGTATCCTAGCACTAGTCTAAAGCGATAAGATCCCCCAGGGGAGGGACTACTTACTTGGGGAGGGGGGGTTAGGGGGTATGGGAAGGGACAGACATTTTAATTTGGCACTAGTACTCACCAGTGCCCCCTACAACTTTAAAGTAGAACTCCACCCTTGAACCTAACTGGTTTAAAAAATGTGGAACCCACCTCTCCTGGTTATAAACAACATGCTGCTAGCCAAATAATGTATGTAACAAAAAGCAAGATACTTCCAATGGCTTATACGCAGCTTACAAGTAATGAATAATACTTTTTTTTAATATAAAAATATTGTTTTTATTTTCAATGGGTAAAATTGCATCAATAAAAGCAGCAATAACAAAAGGGAAAGGGGATGGGAAGGGGAACATGTGGAAAAGGAGGAACAACAACAAGAGCTCTGGTGTACACAAAAATAAACATATTAGATGTCTATATAACATTTAACAAAAAGAAATCCACAAATGGTGTATCTGTGGATATTACTGTTTAGAGTAACTCCAATGCGTTTCAATCATAATTTTGTATACGATCTTCTTCAGGGAGAGATACAGACATCTATAACATATCAATACAGATCACTAGCAATATTGACATCAATAACATCATCATTGGGAATAAAGAGCCTGTATATACAGGAATTCAAAAATAACAAAGGGTCCTACCTTTGATACAAGAAATATTTAAATAGCCAGAGCAAAAAGGCAAAACGTCACAACACATCAGGATATGCTCACGGTGGTCCACCATCCAGAAAGTGGGCAGGGAGTCCAATTCTATCTACAAGGGGTCATACTTAATTAGATGTGCAAGGGTGGGAGGAGACACAAATGTGCGTATGATATGTATAATATCTAGGGATGAATTACCTTCAACTTTTTTATTTTGTTTTTGTAAGGATATCCTATGCACTGATGCAAATCCTGTGCTTTGTGCTGAAGGAATGTACTTCCCAGATTAAATGCATCACCTTCTGGATGGTGGACCACCGTGAGCATATCCTGATGTGTTGTGATGTTTTGTCTTTTTGCTCTGGCTATTTAAATATTTCTCATATCAAAGGTAGGACCCTTTGTTATTTTTGAATTCCTGTATATACAGGCTTTGTATTCCCAATGATGATGATGTTATTGATGTCAATATTGCTAGTATTCTGTATTAATATGTTATAGATGTCTGTATCTCCCTGAAGCACTCTAAACCATGTATCCCTCAGACGAAGTCAAGAAGTGATGAAACGCATCAGTCATGTGATCTACGACATTGACTGGAAGTGACATGTGCGCTCCATGGGCCAAGGAACCAGGAAGTGTATCGTTGATGTACACAGCGGTCTCTTTCCTTACATTTCCGGCGACCGGGTGAATACACAGGCATAGTGCACTTTATTTTCACTCCATGTTAACTTGAATATAGTACGCATAACTTGTAAGGGGGGTTTTTTGGTCTAATAAAAATGTTTAGCAGTATTACATTATGTGGATAATTTATTTCCTTCACATGGTTTTACTGGAGCCCTATACAGCGTGACTGACATCTGGTGGAAGCTTTAGTTGGAGCGGTGGAGAAGTTCTTATAAATTAAAGGCGCATTTCTACTGTATTTTTGGTGAGTGCACCCCCAAAGGGGAGAATTCCCTCACGTGGTGAAGTGTATGGTGGAAGGTGTTTTCAACATATCACAACACAAGCTATAACAGATCTCCGTTCCTATCGACTCACATATGAACTATATATGAAAGCTTGTCATTTGACTTTATTTGACAAGAGCACTGCTGCAATATTGCAGAGGACTACATGGTTTAGAGTTCTTTTTAGTATTGTATTTTTTCTTCATTTTATATTTTAAGTGGCTGCTTTTAGAGTGTGTTTATATTGTTGTATTCACTTATAACTGCACAGGGGTCTTAGGTATTATTGTCCAGGGCGCAGAGTGGTGCTTTTATAGGTGGGCCAGTTTTTTAAGCATCTTTGTAACATTTAGTGTATGATATGAGTGAAGTGGTGTGTAAATGTAGCGCTAATGTTGTGTACAATAAATATACAACCAAAGTGAATGATCAAATATGTATAAAGTGAATAATAATAAGTGAAAACATAAATGTATATTGAGTCCAATATGATGGTAAATCCTAATAAAAGGAGAAACAGCACAAAGTCCACAATATACAGATGGTGGTTTCACAGGACGGAAATGCTGATGGGACAAATATATGGAACCTCCAAGATGAGAAATCATCCATTCAAAGAAAAGAATGCATATGCTTACCAGAGCTGGTGGATCCGAGTGTCAGCGACAACAAGTCATTCAGGCATGGATATTCACAACAAACAGATGGCTGAACCAACCAAACAATCCAAAGGGTACAGAGGGTACATCCAAGAGGACTGGTGGACAACAGCTGGGCTAAAGTGTGGGTGACCAGAACAGAAGGACCAACCGACTTACATCCAGAAAGTATATGAAAAAAGAAGGTGGCTTCTCCGCTACGCTTCTCCGCTCCCCACATTGCTTTTATTTGTGATTGCTATTTTATCTCATGTATGCTGGTTTTATAATAAAAACCCACCTTTTTTGACCTACACCATTGGAAGCCACCTTCTTTTTTTTTTTATATACTCTCCAGATGTAAGTGACACTCGGGTCCACCGCCTCTGGTAAGCGTATGCATTCTTTTCTTTGAATGGATGATTTCTCATCTTGGAGGTTCCATATGTTTGTCCCATCAGCATTTCCGTCCTGTGAAACCACCATGTGTATATTGTGGACTTTGTGCTGTTTACCCTTTTATTAGGATTTACCATCATATTGGACTCAATATACATTTATGTTTTCACTTATTATGATTCACTTTATACATATTTGATTATTCACTTTGGTTGTATATTTATTGTACACAACATTAGCGCTACATTTACACACCACTTCACTTTGAATACATGTCATATTCTTATGTAGTAGTTTTGATTT
This sequence comes from Aquarana catesbeiana, assembly GCF_042186555.1. Lineage (NCBI taxonomy): Eukaryota > Metazoa > Chordata > Amphibia > Anura > Ranidae > Aquarana > Aquarana catesbeiana. The sequence goes on from NC_133328.1 coordinate 295,550,216, forward strand.
CTTTTTTGAAATATCCTTCTCCTTTTTTGCACTAGTTAGCGCAATATTTGCTTTACCCCACCTATGATATGAGTGACAATCATAAACCTTACATCATATGCCAGTGCTAGAGGCCATGGGATAATATAATATTTTACTTTATAAATTAATTTGGAAAAAAAAAATATTTTTTGATTGGGGAAATATTAGACGACATCAAGGTCTCAGCAAAGAACAGAATGGTAGGTGGAATATATGTTAGTAATGAAGAATAAGAGCTAGGCTGCCATATGCCAGATTGTTCTTACATGGCGGATTAAGGCGTCATCTTGTGCACATATGCTTGTCATCTGTTTTGTCAATATATTTCTGCATGATCAATTCTGAACATCTTGAGAGACTTTTCATAATCTTATTTTTGTAAATATTTAGTATATTTTTGGACTACCTCCCAAATCTAATTTCCTGCCAAGTGCCAATGTTTTAATGTCCACAGTAAAAGACCACAATTTCAAACAATATTGTATTCCTTTTGTATTTCGCATGCTTTTATTTATATGTATAAAAAAAGAAAATGAAATCCTGATTTTACTAACATGTATTGATTGAATACAGTCATTAAAACAAAATATTTGCATAATAGTTGTCCTTTATTACCATATTGTGTGGCATCTGTAAGAGTGTCACATGACATACAGTCCAATCATAAACTATTTCATATATCTCTTAAGGGTCCTCTATTTTTTAAACTATACCATAAAGTGTACAAGACATAAATCATGAACTGTGTCCCAGTAATACAAACTTGGGTAGATTTGGGTCCATTAAGGGTGCACGGGCTCTGTCCCTCATCCATGCATCTGGCCCCTTGCAGGATGCTGGATGCATGGATTCCAATGGGGGGGGGGGGAGCACCTGATTAAAGCCAGAAGCTCTAATAGGCTTCAAAATAGGGTGGGCTCGGGCTCAGAGGATGCAAACCGAGCCCACCCAGGTGAGCTATTGTAACACTGGTCCTCCTTCTGGCCAAACAGGAAGTGGGTCTTGAGACCGTCACCTCATTGTCTGAAAGGGCAGGCGATCCTATTGGATGCCTAGGAGGAGGGGAGGAGATGCATGGCGGAAGCCGCCGTGATGGAGGAGAGGACACAGGAGCTGCTGCCTGCTGCTCGATACCCACCACCTAGATGGGGTAAGTGCCGGACTGACCAGCAGACAGTGAACCAGGGAGGGGGAGGTGCCGCAGGCCGCTAGGGGGGCCCAAAAGAAAAAAACAGCCGCCACTGGTAGAACTAGTAATTTAGGTACCCATGTAGAGCCTAACAAAGCAAAACCAATGACTGCAGAAGGGCATTCAATTACACACTGGTTAGTAAGATTATGTGCAGACAGAAGTTGAGGAAAGGTGGGCAAAGAAAAAGAGAATGAGAAACAGAGAGGAGGTAGGGAGAGAGGGAAACATGGGGAGAGGCGAGGTAGGAATAGGGTGCCCGACATTTACATACAGGCATAAATGTGAGCTCATAACATTGTTTAGAGAATTTATGCAGACTTGGTGTAGTGAACAAGAGAATAAAAATAGTACAGAGATTTGCCAGAGAAATGAGTCTTCTATAGGAAAGCAACATCTGCAGATTTTTTTTTAGTTACTTAAGAATTAGGTACTGTATATTTTCTTAAGGAAATTCATACCCTTATTTTTCAGTGAGAAAAGAGAAATCATGACTTAGTGAGAGTTCCTCTGTGTACCTGGAACTCATAAGGCAGTGGAGTTCATAAGGTATAATAGGATCAATTCTTAAACATTGAAAATGTTTGACTTTTACACAATGAAAATCTTTCGGCAGGTGGTTGGGAAAGAGATATTAGGAGAAAGACAAAACACCAAGAGATGGGAAGAAGGAGGTGAAGGATAACGCAAGAGGGGAGAAAGAGGGAGATGAGAAAAAAAGCAAAAGCAGAAAAAATATAGCCAATGAAAAGGAAGAAGAGAAGAAGGAGAAAATACCATCTTACATGGGGGGTTGGGGCTCTAGGAAGTCCCATTAACAGTGCATTGCATTTTACACCTTATGGAGAGTAACACATTCAGGACAAAGTTCAGAGGTTGTTGTTAGCCTTCAAAGGAGTAACTGGAGGCTTGAAGTCCTAAATTGATGCAACGAGGAAAGAAATACTAGTGAGTTATGATGTAAAAGTAGGTCACAGCAAAATCATAGCCAAAACTCTGAATGTTTTTTTTGAAACCCTAAGAAAGCTTGGAGTGAGAGTGAGGAGGCTACATAAACTACATAAAGAGGTTACAAAAGATGGGTTCTCTACAGGGGCGGACTGACAACTCATGGGGCCCCCTGGGAAATAGAAGATTATGAGGCCCCCAGGCTTACAGGTGGCCGCCATGCCAGGAGTAAGTAACAAACAAAACAACATATAGAGTACAGCAGTCAGGGTGAGTGCCATGCTCACATCAGAGTCCTCCCTTACACCAAAGTCCCAACACTCTCCCTATACATCACAGTCCGCAGAGTCCTACCTTATGGCAGAGCCCCCCCCAGTGTGTCACCTTCTATCAGTGTCCCCTTACACACACCTTTTCATCTTAGTGCTTGGTGTGGCAGGCAGCTGGCAGGAAAAGGCCATTAAATTAGAAAAAAAAATCCACTTGTTGCAGGCTCTGAACTGCGCAAGTGAGTCTTAGAGTGAAATAGTGAACTGCTGTGGTTGGCCTCAGATCTGGCAGTGGGGTGTGTGAATAAAAGCCATGCTTCATGTGTGCCATATCACCGCACAGGCACGCACCCAGACCTGCCCTGCTGCCTGATCCGAGGCCGGGCTCAGCAGTTCACCATTCAGCTGCCTCCGAATGGCAACAAGTGGATTTTTAACAAGCATAGGATTGTTAGATCGACTTCTGTTTGGCGGCATTAGGCACAAATGAAACATACAGTATACATACACACACAGTATACATACACATAGACACACACACACATTATACATATATACACATAGACACCAGTGGCAGCTGGTGCTCAAAATTTTGGGGGGGCACAAACAAACTTAAAAAAAACATCAATTGCAGCCACTGTGCTCATCAAGCGCAGCTACTGTGCCCATCAATTGCTGGCACTGTGCCCATCAAGCGCAGCCACTGTGCCCATCAATTGCCGCCACTGTACCCATAAATTGCCCCCACTGTACCCATAAATTGCCGCCACTGTGCCCATCAATTGCCGCCACTGTGCCCACCAAGCGCAGCCACTGTGCCATCAAGAGCAGCCACTGTACCCATCAATTGCTGGCACTGTGCCCATCAAACGCAGCCACTGTGCCCAACAAACACAGCCACTGTGCCCATCAAACGCAGTCACTGTGCCTATCAATTGCTGCCAGTATGCCCATCAATTGCCGCTACTGTGCCCATCAATTTCTGCCAGTGTGCCCATAAATTGCTGCCAGTGTGCCCATCAATTGCTGCTACTGTGCATCATCAAATGCTGCCAGTGTGCCCATCAATTGCTGCTACTATGCCCCATCAAATGCTGCCAGTGTGCCCATCAATTGTTGTCGCTACTGTGCCCCATCAAATGCTGCCAGTGTGCCCATCAATTGCCGCTACTGTGCCCCATCAAATGCTGCCAGTGTGCCCATCAATTGCTACTACTGTGCCCCATAAAATGCTGCCAGTGTGCATTGCCCAGCACTTACCTGTCTCACAGCGGGTCAGCGGTGGTGTCCTGTATGCTCCTCGATGTCTTCTTCCATCCTCTCTATCAGGCGTCCAATCACAGCACCTGACGCTTCAGCCAATCAGGTGACAGATAACAGACCCGAGCACCTGATTGGCTGAGAGGCTGTTCAGTGTTAGGAAAGTGAATTCCTTCACTTTGCTAACACACAGCTGAGTGAACAGCTAACGCCCAGCATGGCGCCCGCTGTTCACCTTTTTGGGTGCCTATTAGAGCCTACGGCTCTAATCAGGTGCTTCCCAAAAACACCCCCGCCGCTGTAATTCAGGTGCCCGGCGCCCGAAAAAGGGGCTGGGCACCTGAATAGGGGGTGTCAGCGGCGACCATAGATAGATTCATGCAACGCATGAATCTATCTATGGTGATAGAGAGGTGCCAGGAGAGAGGGGCAGCACCCATGCGCCCCTTATGGACGCACCGCCACTGATACACACACAGTATACATATAGACATAGACACACAGTATACATATATACACATAGACACACAGTATACATATCTACATACACACACCAGCACTTTTCACCCAAAAATCAGCCTAAAAGAAACTCACTGCTGCCCATATTTCCTGGCATGCTGGGACTTGTAGTGCCCCAGCAGCTCACAGACACTTTGGTGGTAATACAGGAGAGGAGGGGACCGTGTCTGTGTATTGGTGGGCAGCTAATGAGTGGGCAGGGTAGCAGAGATTGGGGGAGAAGTTCAGAACATCCTTCCTCCAGAAGCATGGCACTTCTCACACAGAAAATCAATCTAACAGCTTCAAAGACAGGAGGAGCCCTACTAGAGGAAAAACACATCCTCCCCCTTCCCTCCTGCTCAACAGGGTGACACTTTGTTCCAATTGGCTGAGGAGGCAGTACAGAGGCGGGGCAGCTATAGCCTTTTTTTACAGCAAAATGATGTTGGCAAGGGACATTTCAGAGACAGATGTAAAAAAACACAGATTTTTACATACTGTCCCTGCTTTTACCGAGGCTGGCCACCCTGATGGGGCCCCTTAGTGGCATGGGGCCGTTGGTCCACGCCCGAGTGGCAGAATGGTCAGTCCACCCCTGGTTCTCTAGCATGTTGAGTGGGATAAGGCTCCAGGTACTGTTGAGGTTTCAGAAGGTATGGGATAGATCTGCATTGCTTGGACAACAATTTCTAGCTTCATAATAGTTAAGGCAAACAATGACATGCTTCTAATTTTCTAATTGTTATTTGAGAAGAAAAGGCCAGTGGCTCTGTGTGCTCTGTCCAATTGTTAGAGTTCTTCAGCAGTTGTTGGTGAGATCTCTGTAGAGAGACCTAGTAGTTATTTATGTCCGGTGGATGGACATGGTTAGGGTTACATTGTATCTGCAGATGTTGTGGTCTGTCTCAGTTGGAGTTGGGTAAGTCCAATATATAGGCAAAGATTTTCCTCCACCTATAGCTATATAGTGTTCCTACAGGTTGTTGATCTAGTGCTCCATGCTGACAGTGTGGTAAAGCAGGTCTGTAATGGCAATGTGCTAAGGTTCTTCAAGGGCACTATTATGGCATCTTTAATTGAAATGGACATTTTGGCATGAAGGCCAGACAGACAGGTTTCTGGCTTACAGACAAGGTCTGCAGATTGGTAACCCTTAGTTTTGTCAGAAGGTGGTGGGGAGTTGGCAGACTGCATGTTGGAGGATGAGGATGACCATATAGGTCTCTGTAAGTATATCTGTACTCTCAGCTTTATGTATTCATAGTGTCAGATGGAAATTATTATTGAAGAAACAATTGCTTTTAGGTAGACTAATCCCCACTCATGAAAGTAGACGTATAGCTGCTAGGAGAGAGTGTGCCTTTACCTGGGAGTAGAGCTTGATTCTCAGCCCTCAGCTAGGATATTCAGATCCAATGTATATTTTAACCATATCAGTACTTAAACATAGGGAATACATACTAAAAGACATTACAAAGTTTCTAGGACATATCTCCTACTTCTTATTACCCCTTATTAACCTTTAGGTAGCGTTAATTATACCCTTCCTCCCCTTAGCTATTATGTTTCTGCAGATTTTTTTATTTATATTTTTTCTTTGCTTCTGAAGTTAGGCTTGACTGTTTTGTTTTCTGACACCCACACACACTTTGTTAATTTTTAATAATAAAACAAATATATAATTATTATTTTTTTTTTTATAAAGAAGTCTGATACCCCTTCTGGCAGAGGGGCATGGAGAAGTTTCCTCTTATGCCCCCTTAGAAATCCAGCACCGAATGTGAACATTTACTGTATACATTATTGGCTTGGAAACTCAAGCCTACCTGTTCCGGTGAAATGGTACACTTTGACACCCTAATAACCTGCCTCGACTTTTCCTTTTTGTTTTTTGGAACAGCATAATAATAACTGTAAACCAGAGCTGTAAGAGAGGCCTTCCTCTGCATTTCAGGCTCTCTAACACGGTACGTGACAGGTGGTTGATTTGTAGATATATACAGTTTGTCAACACATTTCCCTTAGAACCTGACTAGCATCCTGCCACACTTGTTTCTATGCTCTTAAAATTTTTATGGCATAAATCTAGGTTTTAAGGATGGCTGTCTCTAGTTCTTGACAAAATTGTAAGCATAGCTGAGATAACGTAAGGTCTCTACCTCTTCTGCATCCCTCTTATGCACCCTCTCCTGGTCACCTATGTATTGAGTCAATCGAGAACACACACTTGATGCTTTTCCTTAAGTCTCGATGTCTGGGTTATAAGATATCCACAAGCCTTATGAGCTTCCCACAGGGTTCCACTAGTCACCTGCTCAGGATCATTTGAAAATAGGACCAAATGAATTGTCTCACCTGTTCCTTCACCACCACATATCCAGGAGATTTTCATTAACCTCCAGGTCCATTCTTTACAGTACTTGATTCTCAATCTCTGGACCGTAAGTTTTCCATGAATAATAGCCTTATGAGCCTCCCATAGATTTCCTATAGACACCTCCCCATGTATCATTTAAAAATAGGACCATATAATTTGCCACCAAATCATCCAGAAGGTTTTCGTTTAACCTCTAGGTCCATTCTCTCGAGTTGCCCCTCTATAATTGACAAAAAAAATGGAGATTGGAGCATGATCTGAGATAGTAGTTATATGAATTGTCACCAAGCGAACCATGTGTAGAGATGAATGATCCAAAAAATCAAGAATATGTGGACATTGGAATAATAAGTGAAAACTTTCTCAGAGTGATATAACAGCCTCCAACAAACTCCTATTCGTAGTTCTTGAAAATACATCTTAAGATGTTTCAAGGCAACACCCAATAGCAATGGTTTACCAGAGGACAACTCTATTCGAGGATCTAACCATATATTAAAATCTCCCCCAACAATGTGTTGGTGAGTTCAAGCTAATTTTTTTTTTAGGGATTTGTCTAGAAAAGTAAGTTGGGGGTCATTAGGAGCGTGTACTGTGGTGAATGTCATCATGCGATTGCAAAAAGTGCATTTAGGCAACACATATCTCCCTTAAGGATTTAGTGTTTAAAATTTAAATTGGGAAAGGGAAGAATAGTGACAGGCTATGGCAACCCCCTTCGATTTTTTGTCAGGTAAGCTGCTTAGAAACCACTGATTAAAGGCATGTTGGAGCAAGCGTGGGCAAGAGGTTACAGGAAATGTGTTTCCTGTAAATTCAACACTTGAGGCTTAACATTGGTAAAATCACAAACAGTTACCTGTTGCTGGATTGATTGTATGGAGGACCTACCGATGATAATAATGTCCTTGTGAGCAGTCTGGGTAGCAACACAAATATACTGGCTATTACCTAGTATAGTAGAATGTATACACCGCTCAGGTGGATGGATGATCAGCTGACTGAAGTGGGTGCCACCAAAGAACATAGGTACAGAAGAAAAACAGCCGCACACCACCAGGAGCTTGAATGAAGAAAAATCATTTATTTACATGTGCCAGAGGTAAACAGGATACACAAAATGTAAGGTAGCTGCGTTTCACACAAACTCAACGTGCTTGTTCACTACACTGGTAGTGAACAAGCACATTGAGTTTGTGTGAGACACATCTACCTTGCATTCTGTGTATCCTGTTTACCTCTGGCACATGTGCATAAAAGATTCTTCTTCATTCAAGCTCCTGGTAGTGTGCGGCTGTTCTTCTTCTGTACTGGCTACTACTATCAGCCTGGGAAGAGTTTTTATACAAATGCGCATATATGACCTTTTTTGTGGAGATCATATTTACAAGCTGAGAGTGTGCCCAAGAGGAAAAAAGTGGATGTTTCTCTTCACTGGATACAGAATTATATGTGGACTTTGTCATGGACTTAAGCCTAGTACACAAGGGCTGAATGCTAGGTGACATTCGGCCCGCGTGTCTGGCAGCCAGTCTGACAGAAGCTGGCCGTTTAGCAGGTTTCTGTTGGACAAGCATGCTGGAAAAACTGGATCCTGATCAGTGCTCTCAGCCAATGGCTGTGTTTTGGTGGGGTGGCCGCCCCCCTGTCAGAACACAATAGCTCAGCGGGGGAGATCGCTGTACTAACATCAGATTTTTGGTACAGCGGCTCTGACCTGAGCTGACAGTGTGTACTATGCTTTACACTATTCATTTAATTATATATTTTGTTTGTGCTTGTTTTATATATCTGGTTCACGTTGCACTGTTTTGATTTTATTGAATATTGAGAATTCATATACTAATTTAGCTTTTGATTAGTGCAGCAAACACATACACACAAAATCTGGTGTAAATGTCTACTTGCTTTTTGATAGCAGCTTTGGAACTAGTGAGCAGAATTATTTTTTTAAATATATACAGTACTGTGCAAAAGTTTTAGGCAGGTGTGAAGAAATGCTTTAAAGTAAGAATGTTTTCAAAAATATATATTTTAATTGTTTATTTTTATCAATTTACAAAATGCAAAGTGAGCGAACAGAAGAAAAATCTGAATCAAAATAAATATGTGGTGTGACTACCCTTTGGCTTTCAAACCAGCATCCATTCTTCTAGGTACACTTGCACACAGTTTTTGAAGGAACTCGGCAGGTAGGTTGTTCCAAACATATTGGAAAACTAACCACAGATCTTCTGTGGATATATGCTGCCTCAAATGCTTGTGTTTCTTCATGTAATTCCAGACAGACTTGATGATATTGAGATCAGGACTCTGTGAAGCCTAAACCGTCACTTCAGGACTCTTTGTTCTTCTTGTCCTGCTGCAGAATAAATTTGGTGCCAATCACATGCCCCCCTGATGGTATGGCATGCTGGATTGGTGGGTTGAAGGCAAAGGGTATTATAAGATGAAACAATCAGCGCCACAAGTAAAAAATATTGTGATGTTTAAATAAAATAACCTGATAATAAAGGTGCACAGCTGCTAAACATTCCAAGTGGTACACCACACTAATTTCAAAATAGATAGTAAATAAATAAATGTAGCGCTATGTGTCTTTAAAGAAGGGAGGAGCTGATAGTCACGTTCAGCCAGGCACTGTGGATGTGGACACAGCGGTGCTACTCTGGAGGTTTTTATGTGATTTTAAAAGTTTTTATCTTGTAAGTGCATCTTGTCTGTTTGGGGGCTTTGAATAAATTTGTAAACGGAGAACACTATGGTCTCTATACTTAATATTTACATGTCCTGAACTCATGGAATCTTGAGCCAAGCTGGGAGGCGATTCATTTGTTTGGATGTTAATGAGCTGAGTTACCATTAAGAAAAGAGCCATCTGGATTACCCATCATTGATTGGGAAGAGGAAGTGAGAGTAAAGAGCTCGTGGGGAGATCCGCATATGAGTTTTGACTCATCTGGGAGGTGAGCGCGCATTTTTACTGGTGGTGGTGTGCACTCCTTTTGAGGACGAACAATCACTGTGGTGGAATTGTGTGGACACACTGATCACAAGAATAGTTTTTCATCTTTCATTTCTTCATCTTTTCATTTTATGGACTATTCATTTATATGTAGGATTTATTTATTTTAGAGATTTGCACTTTATATTTACTGTATATATATTTTTACACATAGCGCTACATTTATTTATTTAATATCTATTTTGAAGGCAAAGGGTGGTCAGCCCAAATATTGATTTGCTTTGGATTTCTTTCTGTTCATTTACTTTCCATTTTGGTAATTGATACAAATAAACTATTAACATTTTGATTTCTGAAAGCTTTCTTAATGTACAGCATTTATCTGCCTACCGTGAACCCCGGCTTAATGCTGTGAGTTTTGCCTGTCTGCAGGCCATCCCTTTTAACGACTTCCTAGATTCCCTGCATGGTTTGCTTCCCTGTGATTTTTACTTTCAATTTCCAAAGATTACATATCCCTTCTGCCTGTACTGACTACACCTCCTAAAACTCATTTTTTTCAGCATCTCCATAGTTCCATAGTTCAGAAGGCAGGCTCTGTGAATTCTGTGACACAGAGTGCCTCTCAAGAGGGCATAGTAAAAACACTGAATTTAAGGAAGTAAATGTGTGGATCCTCAAAAAGTAAGAGTACTTCAAGATCATTCAGAGTGATAGGAGTAGGTTAGAAATATGCTGACACTGTGGAGAGCAGACATCTGTGAAGCGGCTCTGTGAAGCAGCTCCGGCCACCCGACCACCCAGTTCCAGCCATCCGGCCACCCAGCTCCGGCCATCCGGCCACCCATCCTTGGATCCTTGAATTCATCTCTGACTCCCCCTGCAGCGGTACACCGGGACCCCCTCTCCCTCCTCCGCACACTGACCTACATCCGGGTGCCGCATTCAGCCAGCCGGCCGGCCGCTCAGGACATTCCGCGGCTCCGGCCTAGCTCCGGCTGCTAGCCCGGCAGCACATCACCGCTGCTCCTCACAACAGCTCCGGCCATCCGGCCACCCAGCTCCGGCCATCCGGCACCCATCCTTGGATCCCTCGATCCATCCAGACTTCCGCCGCAGCGGTACACGGGGACCCCTTCTCCCTCCTCTGCACACTGACCTACATCCGGGTGCCACGTTCAGCCAGCCGGCCAGCCGCTCAGGGCACTCCGCGGCTCCGGCCTAGCTCCGGCTGCTAGCCCGGCAGCACATCGCTGCCGCTCCTCACAACAACCGACCGGTAGCTCGACCGGCGGGCCCGCGCCTCAACCCCCCTCCTGCTCGGCTTATCCTCACTGGATCTATCCGCCCACCATCATCAGACGGTCCGGGTAACCACGCTGGGACAGCCCGCGGCTCGGGCCTAGCCGGCGGCCATCTTGGTACTCCGGCCGCGTCACCTCCCGATTGGACCCACCATCCCACAGCCCCCTCTGTTGTAGCCCCCCCGGGACACCACCGCAGCCGCGGTCTAATCACCCCGTTCTAGCCGCTAGATTCGGTGGGACAGACCACGGTTGCGGCCTAGCTCCGGCCAGCCAGCCACCTCCCCCCTCCCACTCTCGTCCAACAGAGCCCCGTGCCCCCTCCACACCTGGAAACACCCTCCTGCTACTGGACCTCACTGTAGGGGGCACTGATTATTCACCAGAGGCCAGTCCACCTCAGATCATCCTAGATGCAGACACCGCATCACCCACCATCCTACAGGTAAGCCACCGGGGGTACACTAGCAGTTGATCCAGGGGCCCGAGTCCGATCGCCCCTCGGGGGGTCAGGAAGGAATTTTTTCCTCTGCTGCACAATTGGCCATCGCAGCTGGAGGTTTTTCGCCTTCCTCTGGATCAACAAGAGGGTGGTAGGCAGCCTCACCTCCTCCAAGACCTCCGCACCAACATTCAACCCGTCACCCACACCACTCCAGAAGCAGTGGTAGCCATCTGATCCCTCCATCCTCCAGCAAGCTCGTCATCGCTACATCAGTACCATCATTGGATTACCCTTCCTTCAACAACTCTGTCTTCCTCATCATGTGCAACTTCAAATACACAGCAGACGCCCTCTACAGGCTAAGAAACACTGCCTCAACCTTACCAACCGCCACTCAAAAAAGACTAAAAAAAGAACAATTACTAAGGGCCAACCCACAATCAACCATCAAATACAGAGAGACATCGATCCAACCACAACAACTAGCATGCGCCCTGATCAACACCAGATCTGCAGTCAAGCACAGGCTGGAAATCCACGACTTTATCAAAAACAACATTGACTGCCTCTTCATTACAGAAAGCTGGCTAACACCTGACTGCAACACCATCCTAACTGAATTGGTGCCCGAGAACTACAGTATCCTAACTGAGCATAGAATAGGAAAAAAAGGAGGAGACCTAGCAGTGATTTTCAAATCGCACCTTGGGTTTACCAAACCAACTTTACAGAACTCAGTGCCTTTCATGGAAACACTTTCACTGCATTTTCAAACAACACCTCAAGACACCATTCACATACTACTATGCTACAGACCACCAGGACCAAAGACCAATCTCTGCCCAAGACTTTATCGCAACCGCTTCCATCAACCAAATGGAAGAACTAGGCCTTCAACAACTGATAAATGCTCCCACGCACGGTTCAGGACACACTCTAGACCTCATCTTCAAACAGAATATGGACATCAACATACTTGACAACACTCCACTACCGTGGACGGACCACCACGCAAATTTAAAGTCACCACCAACACCACCCTCCAAAAACAGAAACGCGCAACAACAACAAACTGGAATAGATCTCAGAAGAACCTACACTCCGAACTCCTCAAAACCACATTATCAAACAAAATACTTTTGCTGAACTCAAACCTCTCAACGGAACAAACACTCAACTCCCTAAACAAGATATTACTACAAACAGCAGACTCAGTGGCGCCAAAACGCAGAACACCCATCCGCAAAAAAAACTCAAGATGGTTTAATGGCACTCTCACCCTACTCAAGCAAGAACGTAGAAGAGCTGAAAGAGCATGGAGAAGAAATCCTACCAAGGAAAACCATACTAACTACAAAGCACTCACTGTGAAATACCACAAGGCAATCTTCAACGCCAAAAAAGAACATTTCTCGGACACCATCGCAACTGCCCTAAATCGTCCGTAGGAACTTTTCAAAATAGTCACTCAGTCAATGAACCCGACCTGCTTAGAGCCCCCAGCAAACGATACTCAACAATTCTGCAATGAGTTATCAGACTTCTTCATCGACAAAATCGACAACATTCGGAAATCAATTCATCAGAAAAGAACAACCAACCTCACTCAACCAAAGCAAAAAGAGGATATCGACACGAACATTACACAACCACCGAATTTCTTTTTGTCCCCAATCACCACTGACACGACTATAAACATCATCAGAAGCCTTCGAGACAGCACATCACCAAACGACATCATTCCCACAAAACTCCTGAAAGAATGTTCCAACATCTTGGCCCCTACCCTAACACACCTCATAAATCAATCATTCAAAGAAGGGACTGTGCCAACCTCCCTCAAGCAAGGCATCATCAAACCCCTGCTAAAGAAACCCAATCTCGACCCTAAGGACCGTAACTGCCGCAGACCGATAACAAGCCTCAACACCATCTCCAAGATTATGGAGAAAGCAGTAGTACAGCAGCTACAACGCCACCTGGACACCAACTACTGGACCCTCTGCAATCAGGCTTCCGCCCAGGCCATCCTTCTTAGAGAATCGCTCTCAGATAGTGAAACTAGGAACATTCACCTCGGAAACCCGGGCAGTCTCCTGCGGAGTCCCTCAGGGCTCACCCCTGTCACCAGTGCTATTCAACATCTACATCCGCCCACTTCTCAATATCATCAGGAAAACAGACCTTTGCTTCCACTCATACGCTGATGACACCCAACTCTACCTTCGCATCACCGGACAAAAAAACCATCATGAGCAATTAGAGAAGTGCCTCACTTTAATAGATGACTGGATGACCATCAGCTCCCTCAAGCTCAACGGTTCAAAAACAGAACTTCCTCTCCTACACGCTAACAAAAATTCCAAAATGAAGACTCCGTGGACACCTCCCACCATCCTCGGACAGACCATTGCTCCAAGCACCAAAGCCAAGAGTCTCGGAGTCATCTTTGACTCAGGAATGACAATGGATACACAAATAGGATCAGTAGTTAGCGGATCCCACCATCTCCTCCGCCTGCTACATAGACTCATCCCCTTCATCCCAGAAGAGGACAAAGCGGCAGTTGTGGGAACAATCATCAATTCCCGACTCGACTACGCAAATTCGCTCTACGTAGGAATACCCCAATATCAGCTTGCGCGCTTGCAACTCATCCAAAACACGGCGGCAAGACTGTTAACAGGAAAAAACCCTGGGAATCTATTTCCCCATCCCTAAAGTGCCTACACTGGCTAACCGTAAAGAATCGGATCACATTCAAGACCCTCTGCCTCACCCACAAATGCATACAAGGAAACGCTCCGCTATATCTCCGGGAGACAATAAAACACTACACACCTAATCGCAGTCTTCGATCAGCTAACCAAAACCTCCTCATCATTCCCAAATACCGCTACAAAGCAAAGGGAGAACGAAGATTCGCAGTCCAAGGACCTCGACTATGGAACGCTCTTCCGACCCACATCCGCATGGAAGAAAACCATCAGGCCTTCAGGAAAAAACTAAAGACCTTCCTTTTCTAAAAAAGCTGACAACAGAGAACACATCTAGCGCCTTGAGGCGATTCAGTTCACATTTGCAGCGCTCTACAAATCATTCATTCATTCATTCAAATATATGAAATACAAGGTGCATATTGATATGATTTTACATTTCGAGCATAGAACTGCATAATGAAGTTCTGAGCATCCTACCCTCTCAATGATGCTTGAGGCAACAGACAAAATAGAATTTGGTTCCTAATTAGAACAGGCTATATTTACTTCTGGCAAAATGATTGAAAATGTAACACTTTTAAAGCCAAGACACTCCCAGCTCAGTCAACACATGCAGTGTTATGCTGCTGTGAAGCTTCATGAATGCTGTACAGCTGAAGGTGCTTAGAAGACTATGTCACGCTCATAAGTCACCTTCATACTCAATGAGATACCAGGCCTAGTGCAAACTGTACCTCTGGTGGCACAATGTGGAGTTCCCCTTTACATGGGATTTGGATCACTGTGCCAGTAGAGTTATGGGAGAAAAGTTTCTAGAGAAGAGAAATACAGGTCCTATAGTAGGCTGGCTTACTTTTTTTACAAGGCAGGAAAGTACCCATGAGAGAGCTAGATGGAAAATAGATCCTGAGAAGGGTGGCAAGAGTTACTTTCCTGGCTTGTATATGGGGAGGGTAAAATAAGCTGGTCATTGAGATGAGAGTTTGTGTGTTCTGACCCCCAGATATATGACAGATGGATGATCTGTCACTGTATAAAAGATACAGATAGTACCTGTTTCAGGGCTTGTGTGTTCTGACCCTTATATATACGACAGATGGTCTGTCACTGTGGTAAGGTACAGGAAGTACCTGTTTTAGTAGGGTAAGAGTCACTGAACATGTGTAGAACAGATAAGGGACAGGTGGGTGTTGCCCACAAAAAAAAAATGTTCTCTGGTAATTTTTGGCTCCTGTGTTCTGTGATCAGCTGGACACAAGGGACCACATGTCCAGGTCTGTCTGACCTACAAAGACAGACCACTGAGCCAGACAGGGGCAGTTCTGTCTCATGGAGGAATAGATAGAGCTGTGCTACAAAGTAGCCATGAGACCAAAATATGTTTGTGTTCATTACACCCCTCACATGGCCAGAACACTGTGCTACTTTGATGTTTGGTGAACAGAAGTGCACAGAAAGGCTTAAAATGCAGTCTACTGTGTGGATGGAGTCCTTGGACAACTCTCCATTTGAAGCTAGATCTTACAACATATATATGCACAAACACATTTTTGTACAACCATTGTATATTGTAGATAATATAAAATGATCAGAAGTAGGCATTAAAAACTTTAGTTTAATAATGATAATGATGCCGTTGTAAAAGGAATTTCTTGGCACAGAAATTACATTTTTACTGCACATATATTTGATAGAACATAATAGCAATATCTATAACCATCTATGAACATTAATAATAAATACAAGGGAAAGTACTAGATTGTTTTTAAAAGACTACATGGAATTAAATACATAACAGATTTGCTCATACCACCATAAAGATGAAGCAGAAAGCCCAAGTTAAAGGCTTTAGGTGAGACAAGCCAAGCAGATAATTTAATATATGTAACACCAAGGCATATTGCATAAAAAGGAGTTCATTTATTTAATGTCCAAGATAATTTATTTACTTCAATAAGCAGAGACAGATTTCCATTCATTTAAAAAATACAATCTCTACATCTTTAATTAGGAATCCTTTTGAAGTCAAGAAATGTGTTGCTTTGATCTTAGCTCTATCAGTATATCTGTACTGAACGGTCATAACCGTAAAATATTACATTTGCCATATTGGATATTTTTCATAGTAGTTGTTGTGTTTAGGGGTAGTTGGTGAGTAATGAGGTAACTGGCGATTGATGTTTTAATTATTAAAAATATCAAATAAACAAAAATCTTATCTTTTGAGCAGAATACGCATTTCACACTTTGCCAATATGTAAAATATAAACTTATCAGGAAAACAAAAGCAAATTTAAAGCAACATGGTCTAATCTATCTGTGGAGGTAATGAATGCACTTTAGTAATGGACAATACTCTCAGTTCACTAAGCTACAGTGCATGTGTTGTTTATAATGATTAATATTTTCAGTTCTCATTAATTGTCATGACTGAAAAGAATTGTTTTGGCACATAATGATCATAATAGCTCAGAAAATTGACTCAAACAATTCAAGCTATAGTTTTGGGACACAGATACATTTGCGTTGAAGGTCAATGTAAAATAAGCCTTGTTATGGAGATCTGCCATAATCTCAAAATGTCCACAAAGCAGTTTTAGTTTGGCTTAGTAATCATTGTAATGACAAAAATGCCCTTCAAACACATGTATACACTTTACTGTACGCATTGCACAAAAATGGTTGAGGCTGTTTGTGTAGCCTGGCCTCATTCAGTAAAGTGTACATAAACAATCAGTTCAGTATGCTTAAGTCAGACCAATACAAAAATTATTGCTATTGGTTGCTATGAGTTTTGCATTTAAGAATTACAAATTTTAAATTGAATAGAGTTGAACTGGCCAATCAGAAAACTTAAATTTTTGTTGCAGACTTTTATTCTTTTTTAATGCATCCTGACACAAATGCATGCTAACTTTGAATATCCAATCATGTGTGGATGAAATAAATGAACGGGATTTTTTTTTGTACATGATTGGATAATTGAAGTAAATATATTAATACAAATTATTGTGTGCACATTCTCAGCTCCTTAAAGCGGGATTCCACCCAAATTTTGAACAATATCTGTATGTATTCTCTTCCTTGCCTAGATGCTGACATGCCGTTTAAAAAAATTTAAATCGCCGTAATTACCTTTTATTTTTCTATTCTTCTTTGCACTTCCTGGTTCTCCTCCCGTGGGAGTAGGCGTGTTTCTAGCCTCTCCCAGACTCCTGGGAGCTAGTCTCAGGCTTCCCAGGATGCCACTGAGCATGTGCGGGAACGAGCGGTGAATGCTGGGAGCACAGCATTCACCACATCCAGGAAATAAATGCTTGTGGGCTTCAAATGCCCACAATGAAGATGGAAACCGCCTGCAGTGAATAATATAAGTTATTCTTTCCGACGAAATCTGACACAGGCGGACATATTACACACAATATGTGAGTATGTAATGCTGAGAAGAAAAGTTTGTGAATGAACCCGATAGATAGGTGGACCCCCGCTTTAAGTAAACCAGCCCATCTTTCCTAGTTATTCCTATCACTCATTTGGGTGTAATCTTGGCTTCAGATATCCAGCTCTGTAGTCAACAAAGCAGTTCTAATTAGCATGGTAATCTTCTGAAGAAGCCTAAAGTTCCAAACACGAAATGTAAGAACAAGCTAAATATATAAAACCCAAATAAAAAGGACACTGAGGTATGCAAATAAATAAGTCTTTTAATCCTCTTTAAGGTAGTATCCCAACAATACACTGTCAATAATTGTGGAACAACTGTTTTGGGGGTCACAGCCCTTTTTCAAGTTTTTTTGTTTTTTATTAAAAGACTTATTTATTTGCATACTTAAGTGTAAAATGCTTCTCTATTTGGATTATTACTGAGGGAATTTTTAGAGTCCGCCTGACATGTTGGCATGAATCAGGTCCAGGGCAGTGCACAGCCCACTGCTTATATATATATATATATATATATATATATATATATATATATATATATATATAAAATCAAAATTTCAAAATCAAAATACGAGAAACGAACATATATATTCAATGCTCCACATAAGCAACAGCTTTGGTCAAAGTTACATCGCCCTTTGGTAGCAACATGAATAGAAATAGTAATCACATCAGTTCAAGTATATCTTCCAAATTGGGGACCAATTATACAAATAAACTAAATACAATTTATATAATCATTAGAATATTGTGTAGCATTTTAAAGAGATGACTGACAATGAAGAATCATTCCCCACATCACAACAGAGGAATTCCAATGTTATTCTATTACACAAAAATAAATACAGTATATATACAGTATTTAGAGACCATATTAAATACATACAAAACTACCATACAAATGTATAAAACCATGTATACAAAGTATAAGTGTATACATTTATTAGTTCTATAAAAGAGCAAACTTCTTTGTCACTATACCGCCAAGAAAAGAAGGATAATGTAAGTAAATGAATAAAAATAGATGTAAATCAAAGTCAGAATTTAAACCTCTGGGGTACAATGTATCCAAATGATGGATCCATTGATTTGTCTGTCTCTTCAGTGTTAGTTCAGGATTCTCTCCACATCAACTTTTATTAACCCCATCTATCATCATACGATACCGTATGTCCCTGCTCTACAAAATGTCTAGCTACTAGCAATTGTGTTAATCTATCCCATATTGAATACTTCTGTCTGGCCATACGATCTTTTATTTTCTGTGTAGTTTCACCCACATAGAGGAGTCCACATGGATTGCCAGCTCCTATCCTTGTCTAAATTGTATTCAGTGTAATTGTAAAATTAAAGGTAAAAGCTTTCCAAACACACTTAGAGGTCAACTTTGATAGTAAAGGCTGTTATACCTGTCAATCATCGTATGTTGTGTATATTTTAGAGTTCATGTGGACCTCTGTATGTGGGTGAAACTACACAGAAAGCAAAAGTTTGTATTATCAGACACAAGTATTGAGTATGGGATAGATTAACACAATTGCCAGTAGCTAGACATTTTGTAGAGAAGGGATCACAAATCAATCACAATTGAAGTATATGGTGAAAGATAGGGTTTGCACGTTTAGGAGATATTCATTCATTATACAGGAAACTATATTATAAGCTTACCTGAAGTTACAAGTGACCAAGTGGAATTTTCTATTGCTTTAAATTCTGACATTGATTTACATTTATTCTTATGAAATGTAGTTACATATTATCTGTCCTTTCCTGGCTGTATAGTGACAAAGAAGTTTGCTCTTTTGAAGAACTATAGATATAGGTATATATGTATACTTTATTTTAGGGTTGCAGAAATTAACAATTAATTCCTCTATTAATCTTTAATTTTTTTGACCGATCAAATTTTTTTGATCGGTAGGCTGCCTGCCCTGGGGTCGCTTTGGGTCAAGCTGTGGTTGCAGCGCAGCACTCTGCTCCCTCCTCTTCCTCCTCCACTATATGTCATACACAGTCTGTGGGCATCTCCCGCTGTGTATGTCCAAGCTGAGTGTGAAAACTTTGGCCGCGCTGTGAGAAAAGTCCCGCCCTTCTCCTAGATCAGCTCGTGTGATAGACGCAGTGTTCTGTCTATCACACAAGCTGATCTAGGAGGAGGGCGGGACTTTTCTCACAGCATGGCCAAAGTTTTCACACTCAGCTCTGAGACACACAGCAGGAGATGCCCGCAGACTGTGTAATCCAGGCACAGGCACTGACTACAGTGAGGCTGAGATTATAGTCACGGTGAGACTGCATTATGGGCACGGTGAGACTACATTATGGGCATGGTGAGGCTGCCATTATAGGCACGGTGAGGCTGTGATTATGGGCACGGTGAGACAGCATTATGGGCACGGTGAGGCTGCGATCATAGGCATGGCGAGGCTGCGATTATGGGCACGGTGAGACAGCATTATGGGCACGGTGAGGCTGCGATTATGGGCAAGGTGAGAATGCATTATGGAAACGGTGAGGCTGCGATTATGGGCATGTTAAGTCTGAGATTATGGGTATGGTGAGACTGCATTATGGGCACGGTAAGGCTGCGATTGTGGGCACGGTGAGGCTGCGATTATGGGCACGGTAAGGCTGAGATTATGGGCATGGTGAGGCTGAGTTTATGACGTGTGACATCCTAGCCATACCCCGCTATTTCCGGCTTCGGCCGTTGCCATAACAACGGTGCTAAATCAGCTAAAAGTAGTTGGATCTGTATGTGCGTTATAATTAATCGAAAATAGTCGATTAAAAAAAAATCTATTAATCTAACACGAAAATTTTAATCAGTAACAGCCCTACTTTATATATATTGTTTTATATATTTTCGTATGCTAGTTTTGTATGTATTTAATATGGTCTCTGATTACTGTATATTTTGTATTTTTGTGCAATAGGATAACATCAGAATCCCCTTAAGAGGGATGTTCTATGTCATTGTTGAGTACTCAGGGGTTCTCACATGCAGGATGAGGTGTTCTAGGATTGTCCAAGTAGAGAGGAGTGGACTAATTTCAGTACTTACTGAAGTCCTTATTAGGGACCTGGAATTTCAGAGGTTCGAAGAGTTTTGGGTGGGAAGAACTTCCAAACCATGATTACAAGGATTCTGGTACTGAAAGGGTTAAGTCACATCCCTAAAGCATAAAGGAAACCCCGAAACCCCAGTGTGGGACCAGTAGAGTGGCGGTGAGCCATTACCTTACTTTTCATTTGAACCAGAGTTATGGACTGTTTTGTGTTCATTAGCTGAGATAAGAGGTTTCTGGACTGTTTGCCTGTATTTGGAGAGACCCAATAAAAATGGCCTGCTGGTGATCTTGGACTCCCATATGACATATGTACATATATATATATATATATATATATATATTTATGAAAATTGAAAGGGTGAGGTGCACAACGGTTTATGCAAAATGTGCAAGCAATCTGGCCTTCCCAAGGGCCAAAATATAGAAAAAAGTGATGGGATTGCTGCACATAAAAATATTTATTGAAAATACAAAATATCAAAAATGCTACATGGTGACGTTTCTAGCTAGCATAGATATTGCCTTTCTTCAAAACCACATACCTACAAATGGCCACATACATAGACCAATATATAGCCCATTATCATCATCATCATCACAGGATTGAATAATTAAGGGGCGTTGGGGGCATTGGCGGTCAAGCGCCACTATTTTTAGCAGCGCTTTACCGTCCTTTTTGCGAAGGGGCACTTTTAACCCCCGCTAGTGGCTGAAAAAGGGTTAAAACCACTGGCAAAGCGCCATTGCAGTGGTTCGGCGGCGCTACCAATTGATTTCAATGGGCAGGGGCGCTTTAGGAGCGGTGTATACACCGCTTCCACAGCGCTGCAAAGATGAGGCATGCAGGACTTTTTTTACCCTCCTGCCAGCACACCGATCCATTGTGAAAGCCCTCGCCTCTCAAATTGGAGTGAAAGGAGAGGCTCTTTCATTTTTATCATTATAGCGCCTGTAATGCCCCGTACACACAGTCGGACTTTGTTCGGACATTCCGACAACAAAATCCTAGGATTTTTTCCGACGGATGTTGGCTCAAACTTGTCTTGCATACACACAGTCACACAAAGTTGTCGGAAAATCCGATCGTTCTGAACACAGTGACGTAAAACACGTACGTCGGGACTATAAGCGGGGCAGTGGCCAATAGCTTCCATCTCTTTATTTATTCTGAGCATGCGTGGCACTTTGTCCGTCGGATTTGTGTACACATGATCGGAATTTCCGACAATGGATTTTGTTGTCGGAAAATTTTATATCCTGCTCTCAAACTTTGTGTGTCGGAAAATCCGATGGAAAATGTGTGATGGAGCCTACACACGGTCGGAATTTCCGACAACACACTCCTATCACACATTTTCCATCGGAAAATCCGACCGTGTGTACGGGGCATAAGGCGCCTCAGTGTGAAAGTAGCCTAAATCATTAAACAATTGAATAAGCTGGAATCAATTAGTAATAGAGTATACAAAATTCCTTATCATTATATGTTAGTTCAAAAAACAGGAACGACTTTAAGCTACAGGTGTATTGAATCCCCGACATCACAAAGATATAATTGCTCGGACAATACATCTACAGGATGAGAAAAAAATAATATAAAAATTATAAAAATAACATAACGAAATCAAATAAAGAACAATACAACTAATAGATATCAATATAAATATAATCCTTCATATTAGTATCTGAAGAAGGACTAAAAGGAACTATTGCAAAAAAATTACAAAAACACAATAGTGAATTACAAAAATAAATATAAGTCAAAATCTGAATTTAACACCTTGGGTTTTAGGGTATCTAAATGATGTATCCAACTAACCTCTCTTTTCCTCAATTCTAGTTCTCTGTTCCCTCCTCATCTGTTTTTAATATTTAATATTAAATGTCCATGTGGGCTTCTTTATGTGGGAGAGACAACACAAAAAGTCAAAGAAAGGATTGAAAGACACAAGTACTCCATCAGAGATAAACTCGAAAAATTACCACTAGCTAGACACTTCATAGATAAAAATCATAAGGTGTCACAGTTGAGATTTATAGTTATTGACGGTATACCTAAAAACAGACGAGGAGGGAACAGAGAACTAGAATTGAGGGAAAGAGGGGTTAGTTGGATACACTGGATACTGTCAGAAACCATGAAATCAGACGGTGTCAGAAATACAGTTAAATCACACTTGTTTAATAATAAAAATAAATAGAACAAACATAGTCAAAACATAGCCAGAGTTCAGGAACCATAACGGATATTCAGACAAGCCAAACGTCAGGGAGCTGAAGATGAGCGTAGTAAAACAGCAAGCAGGATCTGGAGCCAAAAGGGATATCAGCCAAGCAAACAGGAATGCAGGGGAGCATCACTGTGATATTGACTGTTGACACTTCTCCAATTTACAGTAGAAATTGTTCTCTCTTAGTTTCTGAAGCACACAACAGACATCTGTGTGGTGGCTCTTCAGGGACTTGGAAAATATAAGGATATTATCGAGATAAACCACCACACATATCTGCAACAAATCTCAGAGGACATCGTTAATGAATTCCTGGAAAACTGTCAGGGTGTTACAAAGGCCAAAAGGCATTACGAGGTACTCATAATGGCCTGTTCTGGTATTAAACTCAGTTTTCCACTCGTCACCCTCCTTAATCATCACGAGATTGTATGCCACTCTCAAATCAAGCTTCATGAAAACCGTTGCTCCCTTGAGGCGGTCAAATAACTCCGTAATCAACGGAATCGGATAGGCATTTTTAATCATGAAACGATTGAGACCCCTATAATCAATACAAGGGCTCAGTTCACCACTCTTCTTCCTCAAGAAGAAGAAAACAGCATCAGCAGGGGACGAGGATTTGCGGATGAAACCTCGAGAAAGTGCTCCTCCATTGGCTTATCCTCCAAGACCAACAAAGGGTAAACCCGGCCACGAGGGGGTATGGCACCAGGTTGAAGGTCAATTGCACAATCATAGGGCCGGTGTGGAGGCAAACTACCGGCTTGACCTTTGTCAAAGACATTGCTAAAATCGTGGTACTCCTCCGGCAGGGAGGAGAGTGAAGAGGTGAACAGGACCTTGGCTACCTTCTGGAAGCATGTCTTACTGCATTGTGGCAACCAGGAGGGAACCTCAGCACCGATCCAATCAAAAGAGTGGTTGTGCCTCTGTAACCAAAGATAACCGATAGCCAACGGAAACTTAGATGAGGAAATAACTTGGAATTGGATAATCTCATGGTAAAGAGCCCCTATGGCCATTGACAACAGAACCGTCTCATGAGTCACATGGGCAGGCTGTAAGGGTCTCCCGTCAAGAGCCTCAATGGCAAGTGGAGTGTCACGTAGCTGCAGCGGAATCAAGTGCTTTGATACAAAGGCCGCATCAATGAACAGGCCTGCAGCCCCAGAGTCGATTAGACTCTGTATCTCGACGGACGACTCAGCCCAAGAAAGGGTGACCAAAACCAGGGGCTTATCCTTCTGAATAACTGGGGACGAAACAACGCCACCTAAGGTCTGTCCGTGACAGGACCACAAGGTTCGGGCATTCCCTGGACGGATTAGGACAAGACTTCAAAAAGTGACCTGCCTGGCCACAATAAAGGCACAACCTCTCCCTCCTCCTAAAGGTTCTCTCATCCGTAGAGAGACACGTGAAGCCCAAGTGCATTGGTTCATCTTCACTGACTGATTCGGTACCAGGAGGCATGGGAGGTGAGGGAGGCACGGGTGGGACTGCAAAGCTCATAGCAAATGTACAGGAGGCTTCTGCTAGTGCTCCTTAAAAGAGAGTCTTTCTCTGAGTTTGGAGTCCATAAGGATGGCAAACGTGATCAACTTCTCCAGCTCAGTGGTTATATCTTGGGCTGCTATCTCATCCTTGATGGAATCCGAGAAACCATGAGAAAAAGCAGCCATGAGGGCCTCATTGTTCCAAGCAACCTCTGCTGTCAGAGTACGGAATTCAATGGCGTAGTCGGCAACAGTTCTCGTACTCTGTTTGATGGAAATGAGGCACTTGGCAGCAGAAGCGGAGCATGCTGGAACGTCAAATACCCTTTTAAAGGAGGCCACAAACTCAGGGTAACTCAAGACAACAGGTTTTTGCGTCTCCCATAGAGGGTTTGCCCAGGCCAAGGTTCTCTCAGAAAGCAAAGATATCACGAAACCTACTTTGCTTCTGTCCGTGGGAAACGCCTGGGGCAGCATCTCAAAGTATATCTCCTGGTTGAGAAACCCTCTGCATTGAACTGGGTTGCCCCCAAATCACTGGGGAAGTGGAACGGAACCAGACATACCTCTTACAGAGGTAATACCCGAGGCGGGTACCTGCACAGAGACTGGTGCAGCAGCAGGGACGGCCTGCAACTCAGGTTCTATCGGAGCAGCCACAGTCGGGGATTCCAGGTGAGCCCTGCAACTCGGGAGCATTTGTAACGCCATGGCAAACTGATCCATGTGGTGATCTTGCTCATCCAATCTGGAAAAAATATTACCAACAAGTGGATTGACTGTATCTTCTGAACTCATGGCTTTCGCCTACTGTCAGAAACCATGCAATCAGACCGAGACAGAAGTACAGTTAAAGCACACTTGTTTAATAATAAAAATGAATAGAACAAGTGTAGTTAAAACATATAGCCAGAGTTCAGGAACCGGAACGGATAGTCAGACAAGCCAAACGTCAGGGAGTCGGAGATGAGCATAGTAAAACAGCAAGCAGGATCTGGAGCCAGAAGGGATGTCAGCCAAGCAAGACTTTAAAAAGGAATGCAGGAGAGCGTCACTATGATGTTGACTAAGGCGAAGGCAGAGATCCTCTGGGCTGGACGGCTTAAGTAGGTAGGACTGACAAGCAGGATATCATCAACAGATGAGTACCTGTAGAGAGATAGGAGCTGGCAATTAGCCGACAGCTGAGCGGCCAGCTCACAGAAGGAAGGGCTGAGCCTAGCCCTGACAGATACCCTACAACCCAAGGGGTTAAATTCAGAATTTGACTTGTATTTATTTTTGTAATTTACTATTGTGTTTTTGTACTTTTTTTGCAATAGTTCCTTTTAGTCCTTCTTCAGATACGAATATGAAGGATTATATTTATATTGATATTTATTAGTTGTATTGTTCTTTATTTATTTGATTTTGTTATGTTATTTTTATAATTTTTAGATTAATTTTTTCTCATCCTGTAGATGTATTGTCCGAGCAATTATATCTTTGTTATGTGGGGGATTCAATACACCTGTAGCTTAAAGTCGTTCCTGTTTTTTGAACTAACATATACTGATAAGGAATTTTGTATACTCTATTACTAATTGATTCCAGCTTGATCAATTGTTTATTGATTTAATTATTCAATCCTGTGATGATGATGATAATGGGCTATATATTGGTCTATGTATGTGGCCATTTGTAGGTATGTGGTTTTGAAGAAGGGCGTTTTCTATGCTAGCCCGAAACGTCACCATGTATACCATGCATTTTTGATGCTACTTTTGTATTTTTAATAAATATTTTTATGTGCAGCAATCCCATCAACTATATATATATATATATATATATATATATATATATATATATATATATATATATTATCTCACAAAAGTGAGTACACACCCTCACATTTCACATTTTTGTAAATATTCTATTATATCTATTTATGTGACAACACTGAAGAAATGACACTTTGCTACAATGTAAAGTAGTGAGTATACAGCTTGTATAACAGTGTGAATTTGCTGTCCCCTCAAAATAACTCAACACACAGCCATTAAGGTCTAAACCGCTGGCAACAAAAGTGAGTACACCCCTAAGTGAAAATGTTCAAATTGGGCCCAAAGTGTCAATATTTTGTGTGGCCTCCATTATTTCCCAGCACTGCCTTAACCCTCTTGGGCATGGATTTCACCAGAGCTTCACAGGTTGCCACTGGAGTCCTCTTCCACTCCTCCGTGACAACATCACGGAGCTGGTGGATGTTAGAGACCTTGCGCTCCTCCACCTTCCATTTAAGGATGTCCTACAGATGCTCAATAGGGTTTAGGTCTGAAGACATGCTTGGCCAGTGCATCACCTTTACCCCCAACTTCTTTAGCAAGGCAGTGGTCGTCTTGGAGGTGTGTTTGGGGTCATTATCATATTGGAATACTGCCCTGCAGCCCAATCTCCGAAGGAGGGGGATCATGCTCTGCTTCAGTATGTCACAGTACATGTTGGCGTTCAAAAATTTACAAAAATGTGAGGGGTGTACTCACTTTTGTGAGATACTGTGTACCTGTAACATTATGTAACATTCACAATCAGTAAAAAAAGGGTAAATAATATCTGATATTCCCGCAACTGTTTTTAACTAAAGTTTGCCTGTTTGAGCTGTGGAATCAGTTACTTTTCTGCTTAGAATGCAACAATTTCTATGCACAGTGCTTAAATTCAAATTCCAAATTAACTAACTGCTCTTAGGAATGTCCCCCCTCCTAACACCTACTGTATTTTTACCAACTTAGCACTTCTTTGTTTATTTTTTGGAGGTGTGTGGAGTGGCAGCCCCATACAAAGAAGTGGCAGGTGTGCAGCCCCGCTGCTATGTGGATACCAGCCTGCATGCCCTTTGGAATTGGGGGAGGGGATGCTTTGACAGGGGTTGCCCCCAAAGAATTTGGGTGTCACTGTCTCTTCCAAAGAACAGGTGCATGATGCTGATGGCAAGGCTTAATTCACAAAGCATACACACATCAGGATAAGAATCCTTATTTTACAAATAAAGTGACAGCTATTTTCTGCTGTGTCCAATGAGATATGAAAATTACAATCACATGTACAAAGATAAACTATCTTTGTAAATTGAGCCTATAAAACACAAATATGCACCTTACGGCAATACACAAGTATAAAGCCAGCTTTACACCAAATTGTACACATCCATTCAGAAGCAAGAATCTGTAAATACTTGAATACAAAGACTGCAAAGCTGTAACACACACTAAAAGGGCTGGTTTTCAATTTATTTACTTAGGTCACCATTACTAAATAACACACTACATCTTCCCAGTATCCTGCAATATGTTTGCATTTTTTTTAATTAACCTACTGCTGGCACTGTGTTACAAATTTAATCTGGGTTGCACTTTCATCTGCAGGGGTCCTCCTGCAGATTTTTTCTCACTGAATCATTGTCATCATTATCTACACCTGGCTGTTGTGAGGGTTATTTATCCTTTTAATTTTGTCCTGTGGCCTGTTTCTTCTTCATATTCTATATATTATGTATCTTAATAGTTTTGTTTTTTTAAATGATGGATTTCAGGAGTGGCATATCTTATTACTTCCTAGACTAGGAAATACATTGTTTTGTTTTTTTTTTTTTTTTTACTGGAAGCATTGAAGGCAGACAAGTAGCATTTTCAGAATGAAGTTAGCATTGAGAGCCTGCATATTTTGCTATTACTACTATGTATGGTCACTGGAGAACCATGAAAGACACAGTCTGTGATCTTACAGTAACCAAGAAAAATATGCTGGTATTTAAGACACTGCACCACCAATGCATTAAATTAGAACTTCAGCCAAAATGGTCACAAAGAAAAGAGATCTTCATGTGAACACTTAGAGCAATAAAACTTTATTTTTAAATAAGGAAGTAAGGGCCAGAATCTATATTAAGGTTTTATTGTCATCTTCATTCGTGTAAGTGGGAATCATTTTACCACTTTTCCAAGTAACAGTGGACACCAGAAAAAGAAAGGATAAACCTTCCTGATGAAGATCCAGACAGCAATATAAAAACCCGCTAGAGTATATAAACTTGCCAAATGTTTTGGCTGAAATAAAACTGTACGGGGAAGCTGCCACTCATTTGCTGCTCCACTATCACCACAGCAATATACACATATTTAAATCTTTTGTCACTAAAACACTAGAGCAAAGAATATGCAGCCATTATATAACCTATACCTTTAGGTTGTCATTAAGTCCAGATGTTAAGCTTTAGGTAGTGAGATAGGGAGCTCTGCTTATCACTGATGGTGGCATTACAACAAATAATTAACTGTACCTTTATGACAGGAGGTGCAGAAATGGGAGGACAAAAAAAAAAGAATATTCTTATGTAAGTGACGTTGGTAGTCAAAAAAATCCAGTTAGGCACCTGCAATTATTGTTGCTGATCATATAACTTAATGTCTCAGGCTGACCATATATTGCAAATGTCATTTCAATAATCGCAAGTAGAAGCATCTTCCCGCTATCTGAATTCCTGAAGGATACCCCTGTTAAATGTATTACATGCCTGATCAATTAAAGCAGCACACACAGTTAACCTTTTACTTTCCTAGGATTGGGAAGGTCACACAGATTTCCTAATAAATTGGAAAATCTTTCAGAGTGTTAACAGGTACTTCCCATGTAAGCCATTCTTGTCTTGTAGCTTTTAGTGGACATTGAAATGTGGCAAGATTGTGAAATCCATAGCTGCATTAGAGTTTGGAATTGTTAAAAGCTTAGTCCATACCACGGTCATATTTCAATTCTTTATTTTATATGATGGCATGTGCAACATCTGCAGCCAAAATACCTAATACTCCAAGGTATGATGTACCAGACTAAGAAACCAAAATAAAGCAATGCTTCCATAAATCAAATGTCTATCAGATATAAATTGTGAAACCTGCAATAAATACTGCAAATGGCTACTAATAAAGGCATTAAACTGAAACACATTGATCGGTGACATCACACATACATATGGTGCACAGAGGAGACTCGTTGGTGCTCCATCTTGTGTTGACCGGTTTGGATTACATTGATTCCTCCCACATATAAATAGCCAAATTAAAAAGCTTGTGATTAGGTT
Source organism: Aquarana catesbeiana (assembly GCF_042186555.1). Classification (NCBI taxonomy): domain Eukaryota; kingdom Metazoa; phylum Chordata; class Amphibia; order Anura; family Ranidae; genus Aquarana; species Aquarana catesbeiana. Next base: position 295,579,573 of record NC_133328.1, read on the forward strand.
AGTGCTACTTAAACACCTTTTTAAAATTTTAATTGTTTTCCTTTAAAAAAATATTATTCTATGAGAATCAGTTATTAAATCTTTTGAATCATGATGGTTAAATTTGCTTCCTGATGTGCAGATGCAGTGGCTTTGACGTTTATAATCAGTCTTACTATTTGGAAGTTATATGGAGGTCCCATTGAGTCCTATCTACCCTACATAGGTAATATATACTTCGATTGTGGACATTCAGAGAGAGATCTTTGTTTCATGGCCTGAACTAAGAGAGAGCGGTTACATTTTGTTGCTGAAGAAACAGAAGGTATGGTGGATACTTTGAGTTACGTCACCGCAGCCTGATCAGTTAAATGAGGATTGCAATGTGTGTCTTTTTCTGTATTATTGAATTTTTCATTTTTTGCATTGTAGGTAGCAAACCACTATGCAGGGAAGAGCTTCGGAGACAGCCTGCTTTTTCCTTCATGTAACAGTGTTTCAATAGTGTAATGTATGACTTACTATGTTTCTTAGACTAAACTAACAATAACATAGCCTGTAACACCTTAGGTAATGTAGTGGAATTTATTAATAAAAGCTATAAATAGTGTGAGGTAACATGTTTGCCATGATCACGTGGCTTCCTCTCATGGGTTTATGTAATGAGCAATTTTGTATTATTGAATACACTTGTACCTGAGGAAGAGCTCAAAACTCAAAACGCTCCCACAGCAAGAGACTTTGGGAGTGTGGCAACCTTTATGGATTACTATTTGATGTGGACAGCTTGGAGCTCATCAGTTCCTGCACATAGCACACAGTTTTTTATCCTTTAAAGGACCATGCAAGCACAAAAACGTTGATCTACCATAAAGGCATTCAGTTCTAAATTTCCTGTTGTAAACTGACAGTACCATGCCTTTTCTGGACTGAAATCGCAAGGCCTGCCAATTGTCTTTTGGTAAATTACAGAATCTCTCCCCCTCCCCTCGTCTCCACACATAGTAGGAAATTGCTTGGTAGTTCAAGATAAGATCTTAGGGGGGTGATTAGATTCCTTGAGATAACACAGGCCAAGGGAACAAAACAGCTTCGAATTTGTGACTGCATCAACAGGTAATTTTTTTGTACTTATTGAACAGATATAACAAAAAGCCTTCAATGGTGCATTTAACAAGCCACAGGGAATAAAGAAGCTCAATATTAGGATTTAACTACACTTTAAAAGAAACACTCCAAAACGTTTCTTTTTGGAGATCTGCAGGAGTGTAAGGGACATATTTAGAAAGAAGATAACTTTACATTCACCAAACATCCTCTGCATGTGAATCTTCCAGGCGCATGTGTTTCAAATGACAGTGATTGGTTGACCACCAGTGAATGTATGTTGAAAGTCACATGCACTGCTTTATAAAAAAAAGCCCCTAAGAGTATGGTGTAAATTACCTGTCAGACAAGAAATACAGCAGTGCAATGTATTTCTTGTCTGACTTTTACAGAGCCACTTCTACTCTGACAGCTGGCTGCTTAGACCTGGAGTGTAAGCATATAGACTTTTGCCCTAAAAAAGACATGTTTATGCTTTATGGACATTATTACTATTCACATCATTATTTGTAAACTATTTATTTCTTTGGGCTATTTATTCAAATTTTTTTTTCTACTCTATCCCCCTTGTCTGCCTAACTACTCTCTGAGTGCCACTACTATACACCCAGTTTGTAAATCACCTTTACCTCTGTGTCTTTCATCTGATCAGATGACTTCTTTGGTAATGATTCTTTCATTTGAAATGCTGCAGAAATCAAGGAACAGAAGCGTGTCGCACAGCAGAAGCATAATGGGGGCAAACTTTATCTAACATCTGTCGTGCTGAAGGAAGCCACTCAGGTAAGTGTCATTATAACCTTACACTTTTCTCCCTCAGATCTACTAAAACTTCTTAATTTTCCCCCTCACAAAGCACAACCAATTTCCGCATAGTTGTAAAAACAGCATTAGGTAAAATTTAAATGTGGAAAAAATTGAAAAAGAGTTTATACTTGAAATCTAAATATCTTTGTTTTGTTTATCCATTGTTTTGGGGAAATGCCCTGTTAAGAAATGAATCTCATGGATGTTAACTCTGACAGCCGAGACCCATTTTCATAAATTATATAGGATCTCTTTGCTTAGCAGAGAGCGCCTTTATATTTAGTTTTTGCCCTATTATTTAAACACACCTGTAGTGGTTTGATGTAGAGAAAATTATTGCACTTTAGTCTAAAAACCATTTTCCGAAACAGACATTTTAGACAAAACTTTATTTTAATACACAAGTGCAGCAATATCCTAAAAGTAGCACTAACATTTCGAAAAGCATATTTGACTTGAATAAAAAAGACAATTGGGATGGATAGGTCCAGCTGTTGATCACGCTGATAAGGTATATAAACTTCATCAGAGCAGTAAGACACTCAGTTATCATGGAGAGAGGTAAGTTAACACACAGATACACCCAGAACCACCTTGGGGGAAACAATAGATATTGGAAAAAGTTTCTTAAAGCGTAAATTTACAAAAAAATTTAGTACATCTCTGCAATACTTGCACATTTTCCCATGATTTATACCTGTAAAGACCCTTCAAGAACAGAAAAACACCAGCGATCTGCCAGAAATGCACTCAGCTTCTAATTTCCTCCTGTGAAAAGACCTGCAATGGCTTTTTGTGAACCGAAATTAAAGACTTGGTTTCAGCTCTGCTCAGTTGTCTGTTGTTAACTACCAAATCTTGCCCATTTTCATAATATTCACAACATAGGTACTAATTGTTCTGTAGTACAAGATAAGAGTTGGAAGGACTCTGTGATATAGTACAGGACAGGAGTGCACAGTACAGCTCTAAATTTATAACACAGTCATTAAGTGGTGTTTGTTTGTTTTTTGCATTTAATGGACAGATATTAAAAAAATGCTTTCAGTGATATATTTGACAGACCAAAAGGGAAGCAATAATAAAAGTTGATTGTCAGAGTTAACCTAATTCTACAAGAAGTGTTGAGTAATGCTGATGTGAGTGAGCAAGTCTAGTCATCATTTTTTAAAAAGGAAGAGCAGGGAATGAGAAAGATGCAAAGACCCACTATGTAATTTTGAATATTAAGGGAAGCTTGTTCTAAAATGAAATATCTAGGCTGTCACCGTTGCTGTTTCTTTTGAACATTCTAGTTACCACACTATCATTCTAATATGTTGATTTAAAAAATCTGAGTTACTAACTTAGCTTGGCTTAGCTTGTGGGTTGGTATTGACATGGCAGGAGGGCCACACCCTGGTCAGACCTGCAGCTGTGCCAATGCCCACCATCATGCCTGAAATGCCAGGCTGGTAACCTCAGACAGGTCCCTTTGTTTGATTTGTAGATTCCATTTTTGCTTATAGTAATGATACAGTGTAATAAGTTCATGCTTAAGCTGTAAAGTAGAAGTTTTACTTTGGCACGACAGACCTTTCATGACCCTTTTAAAACTAGAAGATTACTAGATGACCATTTGGAAGCAGAAAATGATAAGGCTAGTTGTGATACATCTCTGGGTTGTTTTCAACCCAACAGGCATTGCCATCTTATATATATCTTAGAAAGCAAGTTTTCTAAAAAGAAATCTGTTCTTAGCCATATTAAATAGTAAATAACATTAAAGCGGAGCCCCAACTAAAAGGGGAAGCTCCGTTTGTTTGCTTTCTCCATATTTAGCACCTTTCGGGGGGGGGAGGTACCCATCCCCGCTTCCAGGAGACCTTTCCCTGGACCTCGCCACAGGAAGTTTGGCCCACCTTCTCCTTTCCCCACCGCTGGGCCATTCAGAAAGTGCAGCACGCTTGGCGTATTCGCAGTAGGAAACCGTCTGTGAAGCTGCAAGGCTTCACTACCAGTTTCCATTAGAAGTAATGGAGGTGGCAGCATCCAAGAGCCAACTGAAAAATCGGCTGGGGTGCCAACATTGCGGGACCCCTGGAGGTAAGTGTCCTAATTTTAAAAGTCAGCAGCTACAGTATTTGTGGTCTGACCTAAACTGATAGAGAAATTTGATTTTTTAATTTTTTTATTGGATATGTTTTATAGCAGAGAGTAAAAAATATTGTTTTTTTTTTTTCAAAATTGTTGGTATTTTTTTTGTTTATAGTGCAAAAATCAAAAACCACAGAGGTGATCAAATACCACCAAATGAAAGCTCTATTTGTGAGAAAAAAAAGGACATGAATTTTGTTTGGGTACAACGTCGTATGACCGCTCAATCATCAGTAAAAATAATGCAGTGCCATGTTGCAAAAAATGGCCTGGTCAGGAAGGGGGGTAAATCTTCCGGAAGTCAACCCTTTATGGAACGAGCAATTTTTGCATTTTCACGATCAACCTATTTATTTGGCGATAACATTGTCATCCCTTAGGATAAAAAAGTAATTTATACATTGTTTTTTGGCACAAATTAGGCTTTCTTTTGGTTTGTTGTTTTGCAAAATGTTTTATTTTCTATGTAATCTATAGACAAAAAAAAATGTAAAAATGCATTTTTTACTATCCTGACCAGTGCTAAAAGTATACATTTTATTCTATAATTTGGCGTGTTTAAAATTACATTAACATATTTCTGGTATGCACCAAGCATGGCAGTTATTTGCAAATATATATAACATTTATTTATTTTCTAAGTTTGCATATTTTATATGGTGACACTGAAAAAACAAACAAAATGAATAAGAGAAATATTAATTCTAAAAAGAAAATAAGAATTATTTAAGGATTATTAGCTAAGGGGAGAATGGGAGGGAGGATTTAATTTGTCTGATTAGGTAACTAACTAAGGGTTAATAAGGGTTTAAATAGGTATACATTTTATTAAAAAAGTGAATTAACTACATTGTTATATAGCATCACACAAAAACCCTTGCAGACTATCTGCAAGTATCATTTTACACAGGAGCAGCTGCATTTGGACAACCACTCCTGCTACGTAATACATAGGAATTCCTCTCTGTCATTTTGACAGCCAATAATTGCCACTAATAGGTGAGTGAAAACTCTGACAGGAGAAGAGGAGCTGAATGTAGAGGATAATCCCTAGAAACTTTGACACCTTTTAGGGTTTCTCCTACTTTTAAAATCCTCAAGTAGCCACTGGCAAGGTCAAGGATTTGGTTATTTAGTGTGGCAGGAGTGCATGAAATAGCTGTACAAATTTACACAAACTTGGCCAAGTTAATCTGTCTCCACATACAGTATGTATTTCAGCAATGTTTTAGGTGCTTTCATGGAGCTCAGCTTTGAATCTGAAAATAAGTAACCTGGATCTCTTACTGGTTTGTTAATTTAGGCAAAAGGCAGAGTGTAATCTTTCAGTTATTTGACTTTGGTAAATAAATTCTGATTGAGCATCATGGGCTATTGCACTTTGCTTGTGCATTATTGAATACGCTGTTATTGTATTGTTTATCTTCTTGAAATTAAATTTATTCTTGCCCTTTCCTTCCAAAAGGAATTGAACAGAAAGCTGACATGCTATGCAAGTATGCATATAACAATATGGTTCCTCATTCATGCAATCATGGTAAAAATGGTTGGAACTCTGAAACTGAATTATTGTAGAATATAGAGTTAAAATAGTTAAAAGTTAGGCCAGTTAATTAATCAAAAAATGTTAAACTTCCCCATGACTTTTATTGAACCCACATAAGTTTATTTATTCTATTTAGGACTGATAACACATACATTTTACATTGGCAGCGTATTTCTGGAAAATTAGACAGTTTGTTATCAATATCTTTATATTTTGGTTAATAACTCTTTTACTGTCTTGGCACTTATTATTATAACTGAGAAAATGTCCCTGTAATCTCCTTTTTGGTATGTGTTTTGTAGAGTTTAAAATTGTATCATGTATGCACACTGATGCATCCAAACCATTTATAATGACCCATTGTACCACAAAAATAATGTTTTTAATTAGTGTAGCCAACCTGTCCTAGACAGGGGCTGCTAGTCAAATGTAGCTCTTCGGGACGGAAGACAGCTTAGCTGAATTACAGTCTGCTTGTTCAATTGGTGTTTCTCCTAAATTCAGCAGAACTGTGTTTTTTCTCTTCTGCTAGTAGGTGTCAAAGGTACCTCTAGTATTAGTACGAGATACTACAGAAAACTGGCTTATGACTATTCATACTTCCCCTAGCCAACCAGTAGGAGGGTTATGGCCACTGGTTCATGCTAGGGGAGAATATAAATATATGGGGGGGGTCAAGTGATCTCTTTCTCTTTCACCCAGGCTCTGACCTGGGGTGGGCATATGAGGAACAGCTGAGTGATTAAGCCTAAAACCTGTACATATGCTTGGGGCATAAGTCTGTCTGTCCTGTGAGTCCTGGTGCTTGAGGCTCTGTGGTCTGGAAGCCTTGCTGAGGACAGGAGGGGGACTGTTGATGTACCAGAGGTCACTCTGTCACATGAGGTCCTGTGTGAGGAACTTGTGGAGAGCCTGGAAAAGCATCAAGATGGGATCATTATGACTACTGCCGCTGCTTGCTACTGGAAAGATTTGGTAACTAATGGAGATGGATGCTACTAAGAAGGTACAGATTACTGGAATCAGCTTAAAGGCTCTTTTTTGTACTGGTGTCTCTTTCTTTCGTTATTGAGTCTGCAATCCAGTAACGTGTTCTGAATTCCCTACCCCTTTCTTCCTGGAGTTTTGAGTAAGAGTCAATAAACTATTTTTTTTTGCATGTTACAGTCTCTTCGCACTATTACTAAGTAATCTACACCCTGAGGTGAAATGTCAGTCCACCCCTATCTCTGGGAGTACCACCAGGCTTCCAGGGGTCGGAGGCTGCTACAGTAGTAATTTAAAACATACTAACAATTTAAGCATTTTGTATAGAGCCACATATAGTCAGAGACCAGAGGAAGGCCTGGCATGTCTAACACTGGCTGGCAAAATAAATGCAAGTCAGATGAAAAGCAGGGATGTTCCTGCCCTGTAAATTATCAACACATATTCAGTCTTGCCCTAATGTTTTCCCACAACTCACGATTTATGCTACATGTGCAGTAAAATGATTCCTATAAACTGATCTCACAGAATGTCACATAAAAGAGTACATTATCACGCTTTCCTTAATGGGTAAGTCAAAAAAGTGATAGCTTAGTTATAGCTCAAACCTGGTAGGTTGAGTCAGCTCTTGGCTTTTTATGTGTCTTGTTTAACCTGGCAGTGAAAGATCCCTGTGATAATTCCAGGACTCTGTTCCTTAACACCTGGGAGCCATGGGCGTTCCCGTCCACCTTTGTGTGTTTTAGAAACTTCTGTTGCATTATTCAAAATATATATAATAAATAAAAATACAACAGGGAGAGTGATAACCCCTCATAATGCCACAGCAGATGGAGAGCCCCAGGAGCTGAAGCATAGAGGTCTCACCAATAAAGTCAACAAGACATATAAAAACAGTCAGGTGGTTTAACTCTCCAGGATCCCCCAAAAACTGAAATAACAGTATTGTGTGTATTAACTATGTAAACACTAAATTATCAAAATCCTTGGTCCCTTTACTTAAAAAAAACTGATGGTGTAGATAGTGTAATCTCTGTAAAAAGTATTTATGAATATCTACAATGTTTGGTAAAGTATCTCTATGAACCTGTAGGCACACTATTATGTGCACTTACTTACTTATCATTTGTAATAAATAGTACGTTTGTAGAGACAGAAAGCGCCAAGGATTTTACATCTGGTTTCAACTTTACCCAATATTTTCAAAAATGAGAAGCCCACTGTCTGAGCTTTGAGACTCCAACAGACAAGCTATTGTCTACTTTATATGGCACAGCAAAAGGTAATATGGCAACATCAACTATGGAAAAACAATTATTCTTCAAGAATAAGGTGCCACCACTTATGCTTCTAAATTGGCCATAGTATTCTAAATAGGTTGCGAATCTAGCATGCACTACAAACGCTTTAAACACATATGAGTACCGTTTCTTGTGTGCACTTATTGAATTAACAGACAAAGGCAAATATATACAGGTAAATGTAGATAAGTGAAAATCTTTTAGGTAGAAAAAATTAATCAATATGTTTATGTTCGCCCTGATATGTTTGCCATGTTACATACAGATGGACATTCATAGGATGCTAGTATACATATGTATGTCAGTAGTAGATACAATAAAAATATTGCAGTAGTCACATGTTGCTCACTCCTGACCACTCACAAATGTAATAATCTCCCTTAAAGATAATTGAAGTAAAAAAAAAAAAAAAAAAATTCAGTTACACAGTTTAACCTGTAACAGGAAAATAAGAAATCTCTTGCCTCTGTCTTGGCCACAAACCAGTATTTACAGATAATACAATGATGACTTCTCCCTCCATTCACACAGTGCTCTAACTGCAAACATTTACACATGCAGGAAATCGATTTGCAACCTGTGGTACAGGTTCTTCAGGTCACAAGCAAATAAAAATATAGCCTGGCATTTTGTGACTGTGCCTGCATTTTGCACCCTAACTAAATGTTTATTTTTTCATCTACATTTGGAAATGTATCCATTATAATCTGAATTCTAGGACACAAAATTAAATAGCATAAACAAAGCACTCAATACATTTTTTTAATTTGCAGTGACCCATAGCTAAGAGTAAAGTGCTTCCGCTTCCTACCTTAGCCCATTTACAGTGACTTCTGCTAGCTTTATGTTTTGATCTATTCTTAAATGTTCAGTTGCCCAATATGGATTCATTAACATTTTAAAGAGGAAAATAACTCTGGAAGCTGTGTTGAAACAAAAAAAAAGCAAGCAGAGGGTAAGGGCATAGTCATCACCAGTATCGCCTGCAGTCTCCCTGAATCTTTTTCCCCATTCCTTATTTACCATGCCTTGTTCTGCACTTTGTCTCTGTGTAGATGTAGCCATCTTGGAGGAAGGGTTTTGCTTCCTCATATCAGAGCCTCCAGAAAAAAGAACAATGAGAAGCGCTGTAATGATATCACCAAATCTTACTCCAAATCTTCAGTGATTAGTTATCAGAGGCAGTAGACCAGAGGAAGGCCTGATACACAGTTCTGAGGCTGCAGGTACGGTAGTACACATACCAAACAACATTTTTTTTTCAGGAAGAATTTCAGACAAAAGGTAAATAATTTAGGGTACTGCTTAAAGTGGAGTTCCACCCACTTTTACAACTCTTCAGCATCCCTCACTAAACTGTGCACTGTAAACAAATTGGATATTTTTTTTTTTTTCAGCACCTACTGTATATCTGCTGTATTCATTTTTCACTTCCTCCTCCCTGGCCATGGCCCATCGCATCATTTCCTGTTTGCAATGCCTTCTGGGAAGGGGCAGCAACTTCCTCTGACACTGTCGTTGCTATGGAAACCTGACCTGAAACCTATTACACTGCTTGTGCTTCACTGAGCATGTGCGAGATCTGCAAGGATGAGATCCAGGAAGAAATAAAGTCTGGCTTCAGATGCCCACACTTAAGATAGCCACGGCCTGCCGTAAGTTTCTAAAATAACAAACTACTGCTATAAACTAACAAAACAGACCTTAGTTTACAGACTAACTTTACTAGGATACATTAAGCTTGTGTATTATAGGGGTATTTTTATTTAAAAAGTATCATTTCGGCCGCAACACCACTTTAACCACTTTGTGTCCGCGCTATAGCCAAAAGACGGCTACAGCGTGAGCTTAAAATGCCGGGAGGGCGTACATGTATGTCCTTCTATTCTCACGCCGCCCGCACGCCCCAGGGGGCGTGCTCTGTGTTTGCCGAGTCCTTGGGACTCGGCTGATCACAGAGAAGGGTAAAGGGCCAATCACAGTGGGCCCTTTACCACGTGATCAGCTGTCAGCAAATGACAGCTGATCACGAAAGTAAACAGAATCCGGTTTCCAGCTGTCAGCCTGAAGAAAAGAAGAAAGCCATTTTCTGTTAGAAACCGGCTTCTGTTAGAGGAACATTGGTCCCCAGTGCAGCTAATCAGTGCCCACCAGTGGCACCTATCAGTGTCCACCAGTGCCACCTATCAGTGTCCATCAGTACTGCTAATTAGTGCCCATCAATACCACCTATCAGTGCCCACCAATGCCATCTATTAGTGCCCATCAGTGCTGCCAATCAGTGCCACCTCTCTGTGCTGCCCATCAGTGCTACCTATTAGTGCCCCTCAGTGCCACCCATCAGTGTAGCCTCATCAGTGCCTCCTTTGTTTAGCAAAAAATGAAAAACCCAGCTGTGATTAAACACCACCAAAAAAAAGCTCTATTTGTGTGAAAAAAATGCAAAAAATTTCATTTGGGTACAGTGTTGCATGACTGTGCAATTGTCATTCAAAGTGTGAGAGCGCTGAAAGCTGAAAATTGGCCGGGTCAGGAAGGGGGTATAAGTGCCCAGTAAGCAAGTTGCTAAAATATTATTAAAGGCAGATTTTTTTTTACTATAACAAACATGTCATACTTTCAGTGGTTTTGCACAGATCAGCCTCGATTCCTCCTTGCTTGGGTCCCCGGCCGGCACTGCTGGCCCTTCTTTCCTGCACCTGTGCAGGCTTACTCCCGAGCTGCTGTGCTGTGTGTCCATTCACACATGGAGCATGACTCGCGAGTAATGCGCACATTACCCCTGTTATCACCGTCACCACCATGACATACTATATATCTTCCCCCCCTGCTCTAGACAATCATTGACCCGTATGATATTCCTTACATGCTGTCTTATGGTACAGACTTTTGCATGAGATTCGAATGTTACAACTTTCTTTGTCTATGTAAGTGGTTGCATTTATGGGAGTCCTAAGCTTAGAGGTGCCTGGCTGTCTGATGTGCTGCATCACACATTCCATGCGCACATTACCCCTGTTATCACCGTCACCACCATGACATAATATATATCTTTCCCCCCCACCCCTCTTCCACCCCCCGCTCTAGACAATCATTGACCCGTATGATATTCCTTACATGCTGTCTATGGTACAGACTTTTGCATGCAATTTGAATGTTACAACTTTCTTTGTCTATGTAAGTGGTTGCATCTATGGGAGTCCTAAGCTTAGAGGTGCCTGGCTGTCTGATGTGCTGCATCACACATCCCATGCGCACATTACCCCTGCTATCATCGTTAACACCATGATATATATCTCCCCCCCCCACCCCTTTCCCTCCCCCTCCCCCCTTCCCCATCCTCTTTGAGACACTTGCCACACTTGTGCACTTGTGTTCCCCACACACTTTGGTGTGCCTACATATATGTATACATATGGTTTCTATGGTGTTACGCCAGGGCCTGCCTCTTGACCGCCCATTCACATGGGAGTGGCTCTTGGGTCAGCCTGGTCTGTGCTCCTTAGATGAGCACACTATTTAAGTAGCTGTAAGAGATGGACACTGCTAGGCTCTGAAGAAGAAGGTGCTACCTTCGAAACGCGTCAGCCAGCAGCTGCACATCTTGTCCGTAGGTCTGGAGACTGCTATCGGTGTATCCATTATCACCATCAATAGACCATTATGCGCGATTTTTATCTACCCTTGTGAGTAGTATTTTTACATTTCCTTCTTTTAATAAACTTTTTTAAAGATAATGCACAAGGCCTGTCCACCCTCTCTTTTCTGTTTTTTGTCTGCATGTTAGGATTTCCCTATCCTTGAGGGCAGCAAGGCTGAAAGCTACCATCAATCGAAAACTTTGAACTGTCGGGCCACACATTTATGCGCAAGAGTTTTTGTTTTGTTTTGTTGTATTGGAGCATGACTCGGCCTGTCCCCACTCTCGGCTCATTGGCTCAGTGGGTGCTGTCTCAGTCAATGAGGAGGAAGAGAGCTGGGAGAGCTGCTGTTCTTGTGCACATCCAGGACTAAAATGGGGCTCAGGTAAGTATTAGGGGCAGAAGGATTTTTCTTACCTTCATGCATAGAATGCATGAAGGTAAAATCCTTGAGCCTTTACAACCACTTTAAGCACATTTAACATGTCTAAATGTTTCCTTTAACATAGCAAATCTTAAAGATTTGCATTCTGGTCCACAAAACTTTGACAAATGGATCAGTAAGTATTTTATTCCTAATGAAAAGCAGCAGAACACTTCCTGACATGCTGCAGAATCTAGGCACACTCTGTTCTTCTAGCCTCACAAAAGCCTATTAGGTATTTCTGATTACTGTTCCACAGAGACACAACGTGCGTTGGATGAAAAAAGCATCTGCAGAAAACTAAGTTCATTAATGAAAGCTAATGCTAATTTTAGCTGGTTCTCGAAGAACAAGCTGAAATTCACTACATGAGTGGCCCTGTTGCCACCCTCCTGGAAAATTGTTTGTTGAACATCAGCTGCATCCAATCAGATGCAGCCATGGTTATTCTGACAGTCGCTGGTGCTTGCTGGCTGTGAGAATATAATAGCCACGGCGGGAGATTCACCCATTTGAGCTGTATCGCATGGATGGAGAAGGCTATTTGATTTTTTATTCAGCCAATATGATGAAAGATAAAGATCTAAGAGTGCCTGGCCATTTCAAGTTCATAGAACATTCACAACTTACTTGTCTCACACTGTTTGCAGGAAAATGTTCCAGAAGTCTAGGTCCTCTGTTAGGAATGTTCTGGTAAAACACTCCATCTCACAATCACTCCTGTCCATCATGCTGTAATATGCAGATTGTTTGTCCAGCAACAGTAGTACAATAGAGATACGGTCCTTTAGCTACAACTCCAATGTTATATTGTAGGCCACATATCAATATGTACTACATATTTTGACAGTAGGGACAGTAAGAGTCTACATGCATGAAGAAAACTTGCTGAAACAGAATTATTGACTGTTCTCATAAAGCTAACAGTGAGTGCTTGTAATTGGCCTGCAACAGAAGCACTTCACCCCACTCTCAGCCAAAGGCCAGGTTACTTCATATTGCATGTGATTGTTGGTTTTGTAGCAGGAATTCACATTTGTACAGCTGTGCAAATTAAGAAATAGCTTTTAAGTTTATGAATGATTTTAAAGCAAAAGTACGGCAGCTATGGAAAGGTCCTCTTAAAGTCATAACTGGCCTTGTTGCATTAAAATGATCAATATCTTTTATATAAATAGTTATACATATTTTACATCGGCACAGAATACAGCAATGTATATGAACTATTTCTGGATGAATTAAAATTAATCTTGCCCCATCACTGAATCATTCACTCAACTTTTCATGAGAAATGTCAAAGATTACCTTATTGAAAAATATTAAGCTGTGTAGGATAATAAAATGTATCATTTTTAAGCTATTAAAATATTCTGTATATTGTTAATCTCTTAAATTATTTACAAATAATAAACATTGTACAAGATAAAACACTATAATTTTCCTTTTTACATGCAATATGTTGGTTTTAACTAACTAGTCTAGATCACTAGTTTTGGCCCATTGTTTCCAATGCAGTAGGAGACATTTGCCTTCCTAAATAACACAGTGGAATGTAAAGTGACAGAAGGCACTCAAAAGACCCGAGTTCAGTGCTCTGATGATGAAGAATTTCACAGTTCTGTCATCAAAAGTCTTTTCATCATTTTCTCTCTTTCAAGCTCACGTCTGCGTGCCTCCGAACTGAAGGAAAAAGGAAATAAAAGGAAATGTGTTCATGTAAGAGTAACACATTAACAACTTATGATGGAATGTCTCGCAATTAGTAGAAAACTTCTAGTAGCTCAAAAAGTTTGCACATATTTAACCTAACAAGTCTTTAGTCACAGTAATATGTCAGATGCCCATATTATATTTTAATGGTATGCTGTTAAAATGACCCAAGCTCTAAAAACTTTGAACTCAACAGAAAGTAGTATACACTTTAAAACATTAAGAAATCACTATTACAGCAATACAACGGGCATTATTTTGTTCAAGAAGTCCATTACATCACACTGCAAGGCCCATGATTGCTTCTAAGGAATGTACACAGTGCTGAGTGCAAGGACCCTGATTTCAGAAACATGAGTAGGGATCTGTTTCCCTCTACTGTCTGTAATTGTAAGTGGCTGTTCTTCTTACTGTCAGAGTTATTTATGTACATCACTTCCTGTCCCTGCTAGCTGGGTCAGAAACCCAAGATTGGAGGACTTTGCTATCTTTATAAAAGGGAATTTTCAGGAAGTAGACTGAGAGAGAACTGAGCCACATGTCCTGTCCATGGAGTTGCTGCTGTTGTATTTTCAACCAGACCCGAAAAGACTATAAACTACTAGGGAGTGACAAAAGTGCAGAGTATATAGGCTGACTCTGAATTCCTGTGTCACACCACAGTTCCTGCCTGTGAAAAGTCTCCTTCCAGGCAGGTAGGACAACAGTTGGAGGATACTGCTGATCTTCTCTTCAGGTCTCTGACACAAAGACAGATGCCACATCATCCTCAGGGGCTCCTGCAACTGTGCTTTGCTGCAATATTCATGTGGAGGTATGTCCATTATATAACTACTGTATATATATGTGCACAATTCCACCATTACTCCTATCAGGCTATTTGTCTGTTTGTACATTGAATATATGTACTGGATGTATGTACTTGTTCATAATCTCTTCTTATATAAAGCTTCACATAGGCCCTGTCCTGGGTGGAAGCACTTTCAACTTTATCATCAAACCTACTCTTCCACTTAGCAAAGGTTCTGAGTTATTTTATTAACTTATAGATTTAGTGTAATATCTTGTTTGGGGAGGGCCATTTCTCATAACATCCCACAAAAAGGGGCATCATAGAGCATAAACAGACAGCATTATCGGTACAATCTCATACTACGACTACCTGCCTATCTTATGAAATGAAAATGCTATCAGACTAGCTAGAACGTTTTGGCAAGAATCCTGTTGCTCTGTAAATGTGGCTCCAGGGAAGTTTGCAGGACACATAAAATGAACAAGTGCATGCTTGTGTCTTTGTCATGTGGAAGATATTTTGTCTGATATTTATTTATCCAATTCAATATTTTCCGAATAGTGGCAGGTAATATGATTTTGATTGTTAGTTTAGCAGGGTTATTTGACAAATATATAACAAATGCTGGATTTAATTCATTTGACTGTTTAAAGTTACTCTGTTGCTTAGGTAAATACCCATCTCTGGCTGTCTATGCTGCCAATTCCAGCAGAAGTGAAGAGAAAACACTGGATGAAACTTTCCAAAGTATTGATTTCCTGGTTCCCAGCTGCATGCTGTAGTTTCTGCCATTAGCCTCTACATCACAAGAGGACAAAGTATTGAACCACCAAACACAATGGAAGACCAGTAAATCAGCACTAATGGCAGTGTTGGATTTTGTGGGATCTTCAGTCAGCACTTTTGCATTACTTATGCAGACTTCTGTGAGGGGGGCAGCAGGAGAAGTAAGTATTTAATGTCTTCTTTGCAAGGAAGGTGTTGAATATTTATTTTAGGGACACATTTGCTTCAAGATTGACCCATCTATTATATACCAATGTACTGGTAATTTAGTAAGTGCAGATCCTTTTGTAAATGGATATAAGTGGCAAAAATTGCACAAAAGATGTCATATCCTACATATTTTGCTAATGTACCACGAGGCACCATTTTCAAATGCTATCAGGGTTAAAATTAAGAATTAAAGGACAATTCATTAAAAAAAAATCGTAATGCATGACTATAAAATAGTACCTGTCCACTAAAGAAATGTGTGATGAATAAGCTCCCTGCATTGCCTGTGCTTGGTTCTTCAATTGTCTGGATGGCACCAGGTGAATTGCAGGTGACATTCTTTTTGGAGATGGCTGTGCAGAGGAGTACTGTTGTATTGGAGTCTCTAATAAATCTACCTGAAGAAAGAAAAAATATATACCCCTTCTATTATACAGACACCAGTAAGCAGTACAGCACAGTTTAAAATGGTAGGTACATGTTTATTAATGCAGAAGACTTGGTCTTTCTATAATTTCTACAAAACCTAATAGAGATAAATACATTTGTGTTAATTAGCTTCACCGGTCATCCAACCCATCCACTGCTTCTATTACACTGACGTGAAGATCTGTGGTATGCCTTTTTTTTTTTTAATTAGTTATGTATTTTTAAATTTTTTTTTTTTTTTTTTATTGTCAAATGTTATGTTGCGATATAACCCACCTCCTCTCAATACTTTGGACCTGTTCTTGGTTAATTTTACTTTCTTCATTCTCTCTCTTGGTTGCCCATGCTCAATGCAAATTTGAGGTGACATAGTGAATAGGTAAAGGAACCCCTTTTAACATATTGCAGGGGAAAGATATTTTTTACTTTTTTACTTTATTAAAAAATGAAAAATGTGCAGTTTGGTTCTAGTAGAAGATAACTATTTTGCTTATCAATAAAAAGTTATAATTTGACTACTTAATTATAAATATATCATAGGTGCTTGTGTGTTTTATGTTGTGCTAGTCTCTAGGTATAGGCTCATAGTATTAATGGGTAATATAGTAGCAAATAATGGGGATTTTAATGATATTTCGGTACACTAAAGGAAATGTTGTACCAGTGTGTCTTGCATTTTATTAAATGCTAGCCCACATCTATCATCAAAACACAGAAGACCAGCTGCAGGAAAATATCACATCCATCAAATCTTTTATTTATTTATTTATTTATTTTTTTTCAGTTTTGTCTGATGATAAATGTTAATTCCAAGCACCTTTAAATCCAATTAAAGTTGATTGACTCACTACCTGGTATTCTGTCCCAAGCAACATGTACTGTATATTGCAGCTATGATACATGCTTTATAGAACAGTGCTATAGTAATGATACCATATAATCATCAATCTATTAACATTTTGTGCAATAATGATCCTTGCATTATCCTTTCATGCATGTAAGAGTTACAGGAAAATACTACTTAGTAAATGATCTGTAAATAATGTTTTCATTATATTACTTTATAGCAGCAAACAAGATAAAAAAAATAAAAATGATAGACCAAATATCTCTTCACCAAAACTAAGACTGGCCACACACATGGAGGTAGATGTCTTATTGAAGACAACAGTAGGCCGATATCACCAGAAAAAAAAAAAAAAACACCTAAAAATATATTGGCGAGTCACCATTGGAAAATACATTGATGAGAGCTGTACCTTTGAAGACAATACTGTGGAGCTCTCCATGTACTTTTGGTACAGCGTTGGCGGCAGGAAAACTCACCTCAATTAAATATATTTTATTTTGTGTTTGTTTATTTTTTGTGTACTGTGCTCTTATTTATTAGAAGCCAGTGGCTGTTAGGACAATACACATTCACCAATTTGTATTTACTAGAAGAGGAATGAAGGATTATCTAGGAGATTAATGAAAATGAGATGTATCCAACATGGATGTGGTGGGAACCAATAATAAAATTCAGGTAGTCATGACATAGGAATGCAAGAATACTTAATGGACATCAGTACCTAAATTACTGCTTGTTATCTTTTAGATAAAAATCCATATTTAAAGAATACTACCCTTAGCAACATAATTATCTTTTTTAATAAAGTCGTGTAAAGTGTAATGACTGTATGCAATGTGCATTGACCTATGACATGAAAATTGATATTTCGCAGTTAGGACTATACCAAAATGAAGTCTAACTAATTAATGGATACCACACTTTTCCCTGTCATAAAACTTTACACAACTGTATTAAACATTTAATGTAGCAATTATGACGTATGAACCAAACTAAATGGTAAAACTGCCTATATAGAGGACAGTTACAATAGTGCAGCAGCCTCACAGCAGTACACCAAGACACATTGGGATCATAACTGATATATACCATAAATATCATATTTTAATTATTTGATACTGTCAGGAATGAAAAAATATATACAGTCAGTAGGAAATATTTTCTTTAAAGCTAATTTAGTATTTTTTTTTGCTATGCAGCACCAGAGACAAAACATAACATACAGTACCTCTAATGAAGTGTGTCACATGTCTAGAAGGCTGCTGCATGATATAGAAATCTCCGCCTTGCTGTGGCTGAGTCCGCTCCACAACTGTGACTGTAAAAGGATTGTGCCGCTCACCCAACTCCTCCATTCATAGAACTGGTACTATTCTTTCCCAAAATGGAAAATGTTCTGTAAATGGAGGAGGTGGATCCTGTCATTCATCTGCCCATTTTCCATTTACAGTATGCTTTGCATTCTGGGAAAGAATAGCATTAGTTCTTTGAATGCAGGAGGCTAGCAGAAGAGGTGGGTAAGTAGTGCAACTCATTCACAGTGGCTGATGTTAACCACAGCAGCACCAGAAGATCAGCAGCCACCTGTACATGGGACACACTTCATTGAAGGTAAGTTATGTCCCTTGTGCTGCATGGACAGAAATAGAAGGGAATTCACAACTTTTTGTTTGGCAACTATCTCAGAAGGAAATTCTGATCACGTTGAAGGGATTCCTCTTACTTTCTGCTGCATCTTCAGGACAGGAAGCGACATTTCCAATGTGACAAAGCCAGCAAAAATGATTTGTTTCCCTTTAAGTCACAATCACTTGGTCATGGGCCAGATCAGTGATAACTCCTCAAGCAGCAAGGGAAGCATTCATGAAGTCCAAGTCATCATACCATGAAATCACATGATCAAATGTTAGGTGAGGCAAAAAGAAATCTACTTACAGGATATGGTTGCATTGTTGTAAAGGGGTCAAAAAATGAATTAGATGGGTCAGCGGGATATGCCTTTATCTTAAAAAAATACAGAGAAAATGCATTATTGTTGGGGACATGAAAATAAAAAGAAATCAAACATGAAAAATGTGACTGTAATCTACAGAACTTCTCAGCATTTCCTTTGTGAACCAACCACTTCTATAAACAGTTAATTATGTCTTCAGCCATGTAAATTAAAGGATTGACAGCCAAACAGATTTCCTGACACCAAATAATGAAATAGAATAGGGTGATTCACATCTCCCACTCTGTTCCCGGGCAATCAGCATCTGCCTTGACACATTCCATGGTGATTGGATTAAGGTGTCTGTGCTACCTGTGTGGCTATAATGCTGGGGTATGCTCCTGGCACTCATTAGAACTGAAGAAGTTACTTTGAATTACCTATTAAATATCTTCCACATTACATAACAATTTTAGTTGAATGTGATTGACTATAAATAGCTATACCATGACCTGAACAAATTAGAACCTTCACAGGCATATTATTTAAATAGACAGGTAGGTTAATAACTTTTACGCAGTGTAACTCACTATAGTAAATAGTGAGTCTATAGTACCAAAATCTGTTTGTGTTCTTATATTATTTTATCAGTTGGGTCCAAAATATGAATAATTTAGTTATGCTATCACAACATCTCATTATTTCCTACAATTGGTGGGAAAACATATCTTACTTGCAAGCTTTTACAAAGTGTTTGTGGCTAGTTAAGGCCATATTATTTCTTTGACACTCTTACCTGATTGGTAGTAGCTGTCGTAAATTTCATTTATAATGGAAAAAGTAAACAATAGGCAAAGTTCACAAAGTTTTATTACAAGGATAAAGATCTTTATTTTCTGCCCTGTGACTAGAATTTTCAAATCTCATTGGGCTCAGCTAAAATAGTTCACTTGTTTGAAAATAAAAGTCTTCTCCTTATGTTTTAGCTTTGTGAAATCAGCTTAAAGTAACTTCAAAAGTAATAGCATTCCATCTTTTGACTATTTGTTCCCTACCTTTACCATGTAACAACCAATCATATTTAATCTATTATCATTTGGCTACCATTTCTTCTGACATCCCTTCAAATAATGAGTCATTTTAAAAATTAGAACTCCATTCATATAAAACACTCTTTTGTTCAGTTATTTATTCATTTTAATATTTTAAATATGTTTTAAAATACTGGGGGCATAACTACAGATCCTGGGCCCAAAACAAATTGTTGATACAACCTCTCAGTAGCATCTGGTTGTGTCAACCTTGACAACACTGTTTTTGATCTTTACATAAAGTATGCCTAAATTAATGACAAGTAGGAGGAGAAATTTCAGAAGAGTTAGTACACTACTAGGAACCATAGCCAAAGCAGTTGCAACCTCCTAAACTGGACAGATAGAGAGGGTGAATCTCCCTAATGGCGACAGAGACAACAATACAAATCCATCTCCATCTAAAGCTAAAAAAAGTTTTGCTTTTAGTTATACTTTTTATTTGTGTAAATAAAACAAATTGGTCCAGAAGTGAAACAAAAAGTTGTAGTAATAATATTTATAATAACTATAATGATATTATATATCATTGCTAGTTCTCCAGCACACAATCAATATTAGGCGTACAAAGTCCCCTGGTGCATTCAGAGGCTGCACCAGAAGCTTTGAATTCTGTAAATCTACTCCAAGATGTATAAGCCTTGATACCCAACAGTCTTTACAGCAGCTACACAAATGTTGCATGGTGCAAAGAGAAAGCCAGGGAGAGCTGTGAATAACGATGGTCCTGGAGATTCCCCTGTATGTCTGTGTCAGCTTTTCTGGCTTCATAGTGGGGGCCTAACAGGGTTGTTAGGGTCAGCATCAACTGCAACCTCTCCAGCTCTTAATGATACAGTACCGCACCTGTGTTATATTCACATGTACATAGATTTTTCTAGGTTTAATTTGCCTCAGATGGCTCCCCACTGGGGCACCCTGACAACCCCAGGACCCATAAGAGCTATGTGAGCTACTATGGCGTTAGTTATGCTACTAGTAGAATTGCCTGAAACATGCAGTATATTCTCTTCTTACATCCCATGAATAACAGCAATCACAGTAATGCCGCGTACACACGATCGGAATTTCCGTCAGAAAAAACTTGGATGGTTTTTCCGACGGAATTCTGCTCAAGCTTGCCTTGCATACACACGGTCACACAAAAGTTCTCTGAACATTCGACCGTCAAGAACGCGGTGACGTACAACACTATGACGAGCCGAGAAAATGAAGTTCAATGCTTCTGAGCATGCGTCAAATTGTTTCTGAGCATGCGTGATTTTTTGCGAATCCGAATTGCATACAGACGAACGCATTTTCGGATAGGAACTTTTCCCGACCGAAAAACAGAGAACATGCTCTCAATCTTTTGCTGGCTGGAATTCCGCCTGCAAAAGACCAATGGAGCATACACACTGTCGCATTTAATCTGAGTTTTGCTAGCGGCATTTCCGATCGTGTGTACGCGGCATAAGAGTGGGAGGTTATCCAGTTACCAACCGGCCTATAGCTAAATGACGGCTGCAGGGCGGTTGGATAACTCTGGGAGGGCGTACTATGACGTCCTCCCAGAATCCTGCTCTCGCGCACCCGAGACCATCCGTGACCGCCGGGTCCCGCATCACGGATCACGGTAAACGATCACGAGGATCATGATCAGTGGCCGTTTGTCATGACGCCGGTTCCTCTCTCCCCTCTCTTTTCCCTATCGGTACAGAGGAGGAGGGATCAGATGGCAGCAGCTCTGTGGGCTGGATTTGTAGTGCCCACAGTGCTGCTCTTGGACAAATACAGTCACATCCATGGATCCATCCATCCATGCTCAGCCATCCCTCCATGCTCAGCAATACCCTGCACTACTCTGCAATACTCTGCAATACTCTGCAAAACCCTGCAATACCATGAAATACCCTGAAATACTCTGCAATACCCTGCAATACTCTACAATACTCTACAATACTCTGAAATACTCTACAATACTCTGAAATACGCTGAAATACTCTGCAATACCCTGAAATACTTTGCAATGCTCAGCAATACTCAGCAGTACTCTGCAATGCTCAGCAATACTCTGCAATACCCCGCAATACTCTGCAATATCCCGCAATACTCTGCAATACCCTGCAACACTCTGCAATACTCTGCAATACCCCGCAATACTCTGCAATACCCTGCAATACTCTGCAATATCCCCCCAATAATCTGCAATACCCTGCAATACTCTGCAATACCCAGCCATACTCTGCCATACCAAGCCATACTCTGCCATACCCAGCCATACTCTGCAATACCCAGCCATACTCTGCAATACTCGGTGATACCCAGCCATACTTTGCCATACTTTGCCATACCCAGCCATGCGCAGCCATGCTCGGCCATGCTCTGCCATGCTCAGCCATACTCGGCTGTACTCTGCCTCTGTATGTGGCCAGACTGTGGAAGTCTCACACATGTGGTATCACCGTACTCAGGAGGAGTAGGAGAATCTATTTTGGGGGGTCATTTTTGGTATGTACATGCTATGTGTTAGAAATATTGTAGAAATGGACAACTTTGTGTTAAAAAAAATGCGTTTTAACCACTTCCCACCCGCCGGCCGTCATACGACGTCCTTGATTTTGCGGGGATATGGTGTAGGGAATCGCCGGCTGAAAAAGCTGATATCTGAATGATGCCTGTAGCTGCAGGCATCATTCAGATATCAGCTTTTTCAGCCGGCGATTCCCTACACCATAAGAATGATCATAGCGGCTGTTCTGCTGCTTGATCATTCTTACGGGAGGCGAGAGGGGATGTCCCCCCCTCCCGCCGCCCTCAGGTGCTTCTACTGACTCACTGCTATGATCGAAGCCAGGATCTTTTTTTTTTAATTCAGGCTTCCCAGCCTAGAGGTGAGATGTGGGGTCTTATTGACCCTATATCTCACTGTAAGGAGGACCTGTCATGCCATATTCCTATTACAAGGGATGTTTACATTCCTTGTAATAGGAATAAAGTGATCAAAAAATTTATTTTTTTGGTAAAAAGCATCAAACTAAAATAAATAAACTAAAATCAACAATAAAAAAAAAAAAAAATTCTTTTTCCCCGTGTCACTGTGTGCTCGCATGCAGAAGCGAATGCATACGTAAGTCCCGCCCACATGTAAAAATGGTGCAATCATTTTGGCCCTAGGCCTCCTCTGTAACTCAAAACATGTAACCAGTAAAAAATTTTAAAGCGTCGCCTATGGGGATTTTTAAGTAGCGAAGTTTGGCGCCATTCCACGAGCGTGTGCAATTTTGAAGGGTGACATGTTAGGTATCTATTTACTCGGCATAACTTCATCTTTCACATTATGCAAAAACATTGGGCTAACTTTACTGTTTTGGTTATTTTTTAAAGCACAAAACTGTTTTTTTTACAAAAAAAAGCATTCGAAAAGTTGCTGCACAAATAACGTGCAAGATAAAAAGTTGCAACGACCGCCGTTGTATTCTCTAGGGTCTTTGCTAAACAAAATATATAATGTTTTGGGGTTCTATGTAATTTTCTAGCAAATAAATGATGATTTTTACATGTAGGAGAGAAATGTCAGAATTCGCCAGGGTGCTCCAGATTGCCTGAAGGTGCTCCGTGCATGTTGGGCCTCTCACACATGTGGTATCGCCATATTTGTGAGTAATAGCAGAATGTGTTTTGGGGTGTAATTTGTGGTATGCATATGCTGTGTGTGAGAAATAACCTGCTAATATGACAATTTTGTGAAAAAAAAAAAGAAAAAAAAAAAGAAAAAAAAAAGAAAAAAAAAAAGAAAAAAAAAATCTTGATTTTGCAAAGAATTGTGGGAAAAAATTACAACTTCAAAAAACTCATCATGCATCTTTCTAAATACCTTGCAATGTCTTCTTTCCAAAAAGGGGTTATTTGGGGGGTATTTGTACTTTTCTGGCATGTTAGGGTCTCAAGAAATGAGATAGGCCGTCAGTACTTCAGGTGTGATCAATTTTCAGATATTGGCACCATAGCTTTTGGACTCTATAACTTTCACAAAGACCAAATAATATACACTGATTTGGGTTATTTTTACCAAAGATATGTAGCGGTATAAATTTTGGCCAAAATATATGAAGAAAAAATTACTAATTTGCAAAATGTTATAACAGAAACGAAGAAAACTGCATTTTTTTACAGAATTTTCTGTCTTTTTTTTTTATAGCGCAAAAAATAAAGAACCCAGCGGTGATTAAATACCACCAAAAGAAAGCTCTATTTGTGTGAAAAAAAGGACAAAAATTCCATACAGGTACAGTGTTGCATGACTGAGTAATTGTCATTCAAAATGTGAGAGCACCTAAAGCTGAAAATTGGTCTGGTTATTAATGGGGTTTAAGTGCCCAGTGGTCAAGTGGTTAAGCATGTGCCAGATCATACCCTCAAAGCATTTCTCAGTGCTGCCCATGCTCTGTTTTTTTTAATGCTTCCTGCAGTTTCACTTTAAACTTGATAAGGGTAATCAAAACTTACCTGTTTGTATCTTATGGTACATCTCTATCCACAAATAAGTTACTATTTGTAACACCCCAATAACTCTTAGATAACACCCCAGCTCTCCTAGATAACTCATTTTTTCTGATATAATCTGACTTTCTATTAGAGGGTGGCTAAGTTAATTTTCTGTCATTCCTAAAATGTATTTCTTCAAACATTTGGCCATGGACTGGTCATAGACATCAGACAACAGAGTCCAACCAATTCAGAATCAAACTTTAGGGGAAATAAATAATGGGTAGAAAGATTCTGATTAAAAACATGTTGCCATGGAAACCAACGCAAATAAAACGCTTTTATCACCTTGTCATTGCAGTATATAAGAAAATATGAAAATTCAGATCGTACACTGCCATTGAAAAATTATATGCCATAGTAATAAAGAGTTTTTGATAAAAGGAAGATTTAGACCCTCTGTCAATTTTTTTTTTATTGCTGCCTATATCCTCCTAGGGGAGATTCACCACTCTATTTACTATGTAATTATTTGTACTGGTGACCATTGTCACCACTAAAAAAGTGAGGGGAAAAACTACATTTTTGAATTGTCCCCAGAAAAAGGGGCAAGCAGACATTTTCCAATAGGGACACCTGTTTACTGAACAACTGTCTAAGAGGGGAATTTTCCTCAGAGAGAAATTCTCTAACTTCCTGTTGCGTCTCTGAGACAGAAGGTAGTAGAAAATTTCCCTAATGGTACACAGACAGCAAACAATAACCTGGCAGGGTTTTTTAACCCTGACGTACACAATCCAAAAGTTTTGGCTACACACACCAATAAATACATCTAACTTACTGAATAAATAAAATTGTGTAAACAACAATGTTGATGAGCAAGTTTTAGAAAAAGCAGTCAATATAACTGATTTTTGTGGTTAGATCAGTGATCCATGCCTAGATTATTAGGCATGGTAGGCCCATACCTATGGGCACCATTGCCCGAGAGGTATGTCATGACTCGCTGTCATGTATTTTTGCACTACTAAAATTTGTTTGTGTGATTCTTAAGCAGAAACGCGTGTCATTCATAGGGCAGCATATTCATGTGAATGGGCTTACCTATGCGCAATTGTGGCTCCAAAGAAGCTCAAGGACCAAATTTTGGCCCTGAGCCAGGAGCAATTTTACACATTTGCATTTCAGGGCAATTCCTTTGAGATTTGTCATGCAACAATTACGACAAAATGGCATTTAGGGTACCATTCAAGATAAACATGTATGTCGTGCATTTTGCCGTGGTTCCAAATCACCCATATGTGAACGAGGCCTCAGAACACAGTATATGAATACACCCTACCTAAAGACAATTTTTGAGCAATGTTTTTTATATATATATACATATATATATATATATATATATATATATATATTTTAATATTTTATCAGAATGAGTTCCGTTTGTTGTTTCCAAATCAATACATTTGGATTGATTTCATATGCTACATACAGTATTAAAAGAAAAACAAAGGAACAAAAGAAACTTGAATAATAAATTGGAATGTTTCCAACATCTTGTAGTACAGTAAAAGAACAATTACACAGTACCTATGTTCTGCTTCTCTATATTCAGATCCTAATCACAAAACCCAAATCACAGAACTAATTTACACACAAATTAAGAAATATTGGTACAAGCTTAGGCACCTCCCTGTAGAGTTTAAGTAGTGCACAGAGACGAAGATTACAGAATTGCATTGTATGAATTAAAGAGCTTCACTGTAAACCAAAACTTTTTTATTGCATCTAATCACAGGGTAATTTGCAACTCTAAATATAACCTATTGAAGTGGTTGTATATCCTATTATTTTCCCCTAAAGAAACAAAAAACAGGTTCTATGCAATGGTATTGCGCAGAGTGGCCCCAAACTTCCTCTTCTGGGGTCTCCCGCTAGTGCGCTTTGCTTCTCTTACTTTTCAGGTGCCCCCATAGCAAGCCGCTAGCTGTAATTGTTTAAGGAGGGGCTGGGGGAGCTGCTAATGAAAGGTTTTTAACATAAATGCACAGAATGCATTAACCTCCTTGGCGGTATGATTATGTCAGATTTTTTATGCTGAAAGCGGTACAATTATCTTGCATGGAAATTTGGCGTTTTATATTGTAGGCCTGTAATTCTTAGGAATAACTTACTTAAATCTGTCCAAACCAGAGTCTAGTAGACATCCCAGGTATGATAAAGTTTAAAACACAAAATCAAAAATTATAATATTATAAATAACTATAAATAATAATATAATAATAATAATAATAATACACATTTATAATAATATACATTTTTGTCAATAATATAATCAAATAAAAAACACTGAAGTTTTTTTGGGCCAAACAAGGGTGCAATTACTAGACATATTGCTTCAGTAAACATCCCCGGTATGGTAAATTTTGAAACACGGGACTGCACAAAGTCCGATGTCACAATCAGGACAATAGAACCTGGTTTACTTTTGGATTTTCCTTCCACTGTCATCACGCTTTGAGCAACAAACCAAGCACATGCTGACTTTTTTCATTTGGTGGGATGTGGTCCATGAAGTTACGACCAGTCAGGCTTTCCGGGTTGACAACACCAGCTGCACGACGTCCAGCTCTATTTACAGCCGTTTGGTTGGTGGTTCAGAAAGATCAGTTTGGCAACTTTCCAAACAAAGTCAGCATGAACCAAAGGCTTGTCACTCTTTTTTTAGTAGAATGAAGGCATTCCACAAGAATTGCTCAAGAAGATGCCTGAAGATCTTCTTGTAATACTTTTTTTGTTGTTTTCTCATTGCTGGATAAAACGTCATTGCCTGGTCAGCTCTGTCAACACCTCCCATGGTGTTGTTGTAGTCCATCACCACTTGTGGTTTCATGATATCTTTCCCACCTTTTGTGTGTACCATGACAGTGGAGGTGTTATGAATTGTACTCATTAGGCACACATCTTTTTTGTCACGCCATTGCAGTGCCATCATTTTGCCTTTCTGCCAGGCAACCATTTCTCCTGTCTTTAGCTTCTTATTGCCAAAGATTGGTGGCATGTCACGTCGGTTAGCCCTAATGGTTCCATAGGCATCAATTTTGTTCTGTAGAAGGATCTCAGAGTTCAGGAGATGTGCCATTCCATAATTACTGTATTTTTGGTTGAATTTGGTTCCTTTCCCAGTTTATAGGACAGAATTCCAAATGTAACCAGTGCTCAATTCACATAGCATGAAGGATTTGATGCCAAATTGTGCTCTCTTTGACACCATATATTGTATCCAGCTGAGCCTTATCTTGTAGGCAATTAGACTTTCGTCTATGCTGATGTCTCTATATGGCACATAGCTCTGTTGGAAATTTTTCTGAATCATTTGATCTACCTCCCAGTTCTTCTTGAGTGTGCTGGATGAGTAGTTTCATCACATTTTTCATTATTTTCAAAGTGCAAATACTTCATTATCAGGGAGAATTTGTACTCCAACATGACCGTGCCAAAGAATGGAGTGGCTAGTAATTTATTGGTTGCCCAATACCACTTCTGCAGGGGTTTCCCCACCACTCCCTGAAGAATTATTAGGCCCAGAAATTTCCAAATGTCCTCTTTCGTCATTGGTTCCCACTTTCTGCTCCTTGAAAACCTCTGATGCATAGCAGCTTGTTGCTTCTGGTACCGGTTTGTCTCCATAACTATTTTTTCAATAACCTCATCAGTCAAAAATAGTTTGAGGTATGCCAAGGGGTTGTAATCTTCAACATCCAATTTGATACCAGGTGCTCCAGTAAATGGGAATCTTGGGGGCGCGATGTGATCCGTACCTCAGTCAATAGAGCACCAAGTCCGCACATCACTGAGGTCAGTTGGAAGATCGTTGCTGAAATCACTTTCCGCGTCTGATGACGAACTTCCCCACGAATCGCTATCACTCAATTCTGCAAGTGATTCTGTATTAATATCGCTGTTTTCCAGCACGTCATAAACCGCTTTTGAGGTAGACGCGTGCTTTTTTGATGCCATGGTCATTCTCCAGTTTTCAGGCAGAAAGTACAGTAAAACTGCAGGCAAGGGCACTGGACAAAGCACTGGGGGGGCAAACTGAGGTCAAATTATTTTATTCAGTAATGTAATCCAATAAGATTACAATATATTGTATTGTGTTGTGGTTTATACTTTTTGAATCTGCCGCCGGTTCCACCCCCCTGCGTCGAGACGCTTGCAGGGAAGGGAAGGGAACGGAACACACAGAGCATCGGGTGGAAGGTCCGGTCGGCGTATACAGTGGGAGTACATTGCGGAAACCCAGGGGCAAGGTAAGTCACCTCCAGGATCCACTAATGGTATGGTGATTTCACCCCGCGCCTCACTCGGGAATACCGCCAAGGCGGTTAAGAACCACTTTAACTACTTTGTCCCAGCATTAGCAGCTTCAATATTTCTATCGTGACAGATCCTTTTTAAAATATTCTGTGCATGTATCACAATCAGATGGTTGGATTATTTAAAGCTAAGGTGTGTATTTATAGCACAAAAAAATTGCATGGCAATTCACCCAGTAAAAGTGCATGTGCCTTAATTCTGTGTGAATAGGACAAAAAATATTATTAGGCTATTTCTTGTGCTAAACAAATGTTTTTATTTGATTTAACCACTTAAGCCCTGGAAGGATTTGCCCCCCTAATGACCAGGCCCTTTTTTGCGATACGGCACTGCATAGCTTTAACTGACAAAAAAAAAAAAGACCGACAATTTTGAAAAAAAAAACAATATTTTTTATTATAATAAATTTCCCCAAATTTAAAAAAAAAATACAAATTTCTTCATGAGTTTAGGCCAATATGTATTTTTGGTAAAAAATTGTAATAAGCGTATAATGATTGGTTTGCTCAAAAGTTTTAGCATCTACAAAATAGGGAATAGATTTATGGCACTTTTATAATTATTTTTTTTTTACTAGTAATGGCAGCGAGCTGGGACT
This sequence comes from Aquarana catesbeiana, assembly GCF_042186555.1. Taxonomy (NCBI): domain Eukaryota; kingdom Metazoa; phylum Chordata; class Amphibia; order Anura; family Ranidae; genus Aquarana; species Aquarana catesbeiana. The sequence continues at coordinate 295,608,748 of NC_133328.1, forward strand.
GCGTCATTGCGGCAGGCAGATCAGACACTTTTGACACTTTTTTGGGACCAGTGACATTTATACAGCGATCAGAGATAAAAATAGCCACTGATTATTGTATAAATGTCACTGGCAGAAAAGGGGTTAACAAGGGGGGGCGATCAAGCCCTGGGTGTGTTCTAACTGTAGGGGGTTGACTGGGAACCCGATGACTGGGAACAGAAGACCTCTGACATGTCACTAGGCAGAACGGGGAATTGCCTTGTTTACATAGGCAGTTCCCCATTCTGCCTCTGTACATCGCGATTGCGGGTCACCAACGGACATCGAGTCCGCGGCATGTGCTAGCCTCCCTACACAGACTGACCTACACCTACGGTTTGCGCAGGAGAGCTGACCGGATGCAGTATAATTACGGCGGGTGGTTGGCAAGAGGTTAAAATAGAAAATACTGCATTTGACCAATCGAAGGATAGGAATTTGTCATGATACTATGCGCCATCTAGTGGACAAATGCAGTTTTTTTCTGTTTTAAATCAATAAAAAACATTCAACCAGTTCAGGAAATAGCCCAATAACATTGGGGTTGATTTACTAAAACTGGAGAGTGCAAAATCTGGTGCAGCTGTGCATGGTAGCCAATCAGCTTCTAACTTCAGCTTGCTCAAATAAGCTTTGACAAAAATCCTGGAATCTGATTGGTTTCTATGCAGAGCTGTACCAGATTGTGTACAAGTTCTCAATGGGATTAAGGCCTGGGGAGTTTCCTGGCCATGGACCCAAAATTTCGCTAGCTCCCCAAGCTTCGCTGTTCCCCAAGCCACTTAGTTATCACTTTTGCCTTATGGCAAGGTGCTCCATCATGCTGGAAAAGGCATTGTTCATCACTAAACTGTTACATAGTTACAAAGTTACATAATAAGTGAGGTTGAAAAAAGACACAAGTCCATAAAGTCCCACCTATGTGTGTGATTATATGTCAGTATTACATTGTATATCCCTGTAAGTTGTGGTCGTTCAGGTGTTTATCTAATAGTTTTTTGAAACTATCGATGCTCCCCGCTGAGACCACCGCCTGTGGAAGGGAATTCCACATCCTTGCCACTCTTACAGTAAAGAACCCTCTACGTAGTTTATGGTTAAACCTCTTTTCTTCTAATTTTAATGAGTGGCCACGTGTCTTGTTAAACCCCCTTCCGCAAAAAAGTTTTATCCCTATTGTGGGGTCAACAGTATGGTATTTGTAAATTGAAATCATATCCCCTCTCAAGCATCTCTTCTCCAGAAAGAATAAGTTCAGTGCTTGCAACCTTTCCTCATAACTAATATCCTCCAGACCCTTTTATTAGCTTTGTTGCCCTTCTTTGTGCTCAATTTCCAGTACATCCTTCCTGAGGACTGGTGCCCAGAACTGGAAAGTATACTCTAGGTGTGGCCGGACCAGAGACTTGTAGAGCGGGAGAATTATCGTTTTATCTCTGGAGTTGATCCTCTTTTTAATGCATGCCAATATTCTGTTTTCTTTGTTAGCAGCAGCTTGGCATTGCATGCCATTGCTGAGCCCATCATCTACTAGGACCCCCAGGTCCTTTTGCATCCTAAATTCCCCCAGAGGTTCTCCCCCCACTGTATAGATTGCATTCATATTTTTGCCACCCAAATGCATTATTTTACATTTTTCTACATTAAACCTCATTTGCCATGTAGTTGCCCACCCCATTAATTTGTTAAGATCTTTTTGCAAGGTTTCCACATCCTGCCGAAAAGTTATTGCTGCTTAGCTTAGTATCGTCCACAAATACAGAGATTGAACTGTTTACCCCATCTTCCAGGTCATTTATGAACAAATTAAATAGGATTAAATAGGATTGGTCCCAGCACAGAATCCTGGTGGACCCACTACCCACCCCTGACCATTCCAAGTACTCCTCATTTATCACCACCCTCTGAACTCGCCCTTATAGCCAGTTTTCAATCCATGTACTCACCCTATGGTCCATGCCAATGGACCTTATTTTGTACAGTAAACATTTATGGGGAACTGTGTCAAATGCTTTTGCAAAATCCAGATACACCACGTCTATGGGCCTTCCTTTATCTAGATGGCAATTCACCTCCTCATAGAAGGTTAATAGATTGGTTTGGCAAGAACGCTTCTTCATGAATCCATGCTGATTACTGCTAATGATAACGTTCTCATTACTAAAACCTTGTATATAGTCCCTTATCATCCCCTCCAAGAGCTTGCATACTATTGATGTTAGGCTAACTGGTCTGTAATTCCCAGGGATGTATTTTGGGCCCTTTTTAAATATTGCTACTACATTGGCTCTTCTTGGATGGTTGGGAGAAGTTGCTCTCGGAGGATGTTTTTGTACCATTCTTTATTCATGGTTGTGTTTTTAGGCAAAATTGTGAGTGAGCCTACTCCCTTGGCTGAGAAGCAACCCCACACATGAATGGTCTCAGGATGCTTTACTGGTGGCATGACACATGATTGATCATAGCGCTCATATTTTCCTCTCTGGACAAGGTTTTTCCCGAATGGCCCAAATAATCAGAAAGGGGATTAATCAGAGAAAATGACATTACCCCAGTCCTCAGCAATCCAATCCCTGTATCTTTTGCAGAATATCTGTCTGTCCCTAATGTTTTCTCTGGAGAGAAACAGCTTCATTGCTGCCCTTCTTGACACCAGGCCATCCTCAAAAAGTCTCACCTCACTGTGCATGCAGATGCACTCACACCTGCCTGCTGCCATTCTTGAGCAAGCTTTGCACTGGTGGTGCCCCATTCCTGCAGCTGAATCAACTGTAAGAGACAGTCCTGGCACTTGCTGGACATTCTTGGGTGCCCTAAAGCCTTCTTTGCAACAATTGGAACCTCTCTCCTTGATATTCTTGATGATCTGATAAATGGTTGATTTAGGTGCGATCTTAGTAGCAGCAATATCCTTGCCTGTGAATCCCTTTTTGTGCAAACCAATGATGACTGCACATGTTTCCTTGCAGGTAAGAGGAACAAATATTTCAAGCACCACCCTCCTTTTAAAGCTTCCACTCTGTTATTTTAACTAAATCCGCATCACAGAGTGATTTCCAGCCTTGTCCTCATCAACACTGACACCTGTTTTAACGGGAGAATCACTGATATGATGTCAGCTGGTCCTTTTGTAGCAGGGCTGACATGCAGTGGAAATGTTTTTTTGGGGATTAAGTTTATTTTCATGGCAAAGAGGGACTTTGCAATTAATTGCAATTCATTTGATCACTCTTGATAACATTCTGGAGTATATGCAAATTGCCATTTTAAAAACTGCAAAGCAAGTCCTAGCAGAAGAAACACAGACATGCGGTGAGAGAGGGATCTCTCAGAAGGGATTTTCCTATTTTCAGCACAAATAGGAAAGCAAAGAAGATACTGCTGACATGACTGGATTTTCCTCTTGCCTTTTTTTTTCACTACACTCATTAATTTTAATATTGCTATTCATCATGAAAGTGCACCTTTTTAAGCAGTGATATGGTCAGAGTAGTTAACTGAAAGAATTTTGAATGTGGTAACATTTTAAAATGCTCAGTTATGTTAGAGACTGGTGGGCAGTTATGCAAAATGCCTACAAATAGTAATCTCTGCTAAAGGAGGCAATGCTGGCTTCTGAGTCCAAGGATATACTTACTTTTTTCCATAGTACACCATTACATCTGCAGTCATGTTTGTTGAATAAATTATTTAAAAAAGCTATTTTTTTTTATTCAAGCATATCACCTTTATATGTAGGCATTGACAGAATGATGATCTAATGTTTTCCTCTTCAATTATGTTGAAATAGTCAACAATGTTTATGCGATGTACTTACTTTAAGGCCCCTTTCACACTGGGGCGGTGGGGGCGTCGGCGGTACAACAGCGCTATTTTTAGCGCTGCTGTACCGTCGTTCTTGCAGCTGTATTCGGCCGCTAGCGGTGCGGTTTTAACCCCCGCTGGCGGCCGAAAAAGGGTTAAAATCACTCGTACAGCGCGGCTATAGCCGCGGTATTGCCGCGGTATAGCCGCCCTGTCCCATTGATTTCAATGGCCAGGAGCGGTTTAGGAGCGGTGAATACACCGCTCCTTCACCGCTCCAAAGAAGCGGTTTGCAGGACTTTTTTCACCGTCCTGCCAGCGCACCGCTTCAGTGTGAAAGCCCTCGGGCTTTCACACTGAACAAACAGCGGAGGCTGTTTAGGGGCGGTTTGCAGGCGGTATTTTTAGCGCAATACCGCCTGCAAACCGCCCCAGTGTGAAAGGGGTCTTAGACTGTAGTACACTCATTTTAAAAAGAGAAGCAGGAAGCTAATCTATCATCTTTTTGATGTGAGTGTACCATATTTTGTATGATCATTACATTTTTACTTTCTGCACCATTCAGGACTCACTCACTTCTGAAGGAGGAACAAAAGGAAGAAGACCAGTGATGTCACGTGACCAGATCAAAGACATATGGAAAAGGAGTATAAAGTAAAAACAAAAAAGTGTGGGTTGTTCCATTGAGGATGAATGAGGAGCTGAAGTAGAATGGACAATGTATTGTTAGATAAATATATTTAGGCTGACTTACTAAAGGAGGCAAATAGGCTTTGCAAAGAAAATTTCCCTTAGCTTAGTGAATGAGATTAAGCTCTGCTGACTTCTTTCATTCAATCACGTGCAAGCAAAAATTCATTTTTTTTTTTCTTGAACATGATTGGGTATTGTTTGCAAAGTGAATTGTCACCATGTTCAATAGGTATATGGTGTATGGAAAATTCCCTTGCACATTGAACAGAGTATTTTTAAATTGCACTAAAGCCAGAATTAGAACACCCAAAAGCAAAAGTTTTGATTACTACAGAGCAATGAAATTAGCAGCTCACTCAGCGCTGTGCAAACTGTTGGTGCTATAGAAATCCTGTATAATAGTAATAATAATAATATTTTCACATCAATGTGACTCTGTGCTGTGCGATTTTGGAAAAGGTTCCTGTGCTACTGTACCTTGGTACAATTTTAGTGTGATTTGGCTCCACAGAATATGCTAACCACATCCAAAGTTGCACCAAAGTCACATTACATAATCACACTGAAAGTCGCATCAAAAGCGCATCACAGTAGCATGAACAGTGTGTCCATTTTTGGGCGGAAAGGGATTATCTTTGTATTTACATGTACTGGTGTTTCCAGTTATTGATTACATGAATGAGATGATATTATTAGGGCTGTTACTGATTAAAATTTTCGCGTTCGATTAATCGTTTTTTTTTATCGATTAATTGACTAATTTTGATTAATTATAACGCACATACAGATCCAACTACTTTTAGCTGACGTCATGCGTAGCTCCTCCCCCGTATGCATTACGTTCAATCAGAACTTCCTCAGAACTTCCTCATCGGGGCGGGGCTACAGCGTCACCCTACAGTCTATTTAAATAGCAGCATTATGCATCAGGGGGACTGATGGAGAGCCAGAGACATCCATCACCTGCTGAGACAGCAAAGTGTCAGCTCTTTGGAAAAAAGTGCCCTCATCATAAATGTTTCTTGATTGCTGGATAACCATTCAATGTCAGTTCATCTATAAACTGACTTACAGCCAGGAAAGCCCTCAGATATGTTGATTTTCATAGCCAAGTCCAGGATTTACATAGATGTTTATCTGAATACTTTGACCAGTGAGATCAATCAAATCGTTAGGCTCTTTCTTCCACAATTTATGATTTCACGGACATTGATTTCACCGGACTCCTCCCCCCTTCCCTTCATTAGCAGATGGAGGCACTTGGGGAAGGGGGGAGGAGTCCGGTGACGTCAATGTCTGTGACATCACCGGATCTCCGACGGAACTCCCTAAAGACCCGGAAGCCGGCGGAGAGGTGAGTGCCGATCAAAAGAATTTTGATCGAACAAAAAAATTAACAATTAATCGAGGAATTAATCTTTAATTTTCCCAGCCTTAGATATTATATATTTTAAAATAAATCTCTGTAACTGCAAAAACGTGTACATTTAGATCAGATGAAAGTCTAGTTTGCATAAGCAAAGATTGGTGTGACAGCATTTCCATCAGTTTGCAATAGTTACAATTCAGAATGATATTGAGCTTGCTTACATCATTATTTAATGATGAAAGCAAATGTCATTAAGACCATATTTTTGGGGTCCTGAAGAAGATTTTTTTTTTTAAACAAAAACTGATTTTATTAATTTGTTACATGTAATTAAATTAATTCAGTTTTTGTTTTTACATTTTTTGTTCATTGGGGGTCTGGATGTGGTCTGTGGAGACCCGATCCTGATCTCTCATGCAGTTCTACAGCAAAAGAGTACTTATATCAGTGGTATCTTACTGGTTATAATTATCCAGCAATAGATCACTATACCAGTGACTGATTGCAGCAGGGGTCAGCAAGACAGAGCATCAGTAATATTCAAACTGAGAGGGAGTGCCATAACATTACATGTGATTTCACATCACTTCTCTGTAAACAAATAGAATTGTGTTCACAGTACTCTGTTGTTAAACAATCATATGGAGCACTCTGCCAGATGCAGAAGCCCAGGAGCTGATCAATTCTGCTTGGGAGCTTAATGCTGAATCATGGCTGTCACAGCCAGCAGTTGCAATGCTAAAGCCCACTATAGCACTCTGCTGTGTTTCATATCTGATTTGATGTCTGGAGCACCGTAGGCTATGCAATGAGCACCAGTGAGCCACCCCTGGAGTTGGGTACCAGGGTGGTCAAAAACATGTTTTTCGCAAAATTACACTTTGTATGTTGAGAGGAAGTAGAGAGAAGATGTTACTGGAAGAGGCAGCAGAGGAGAACCCTTATGGGGCGGAAGTCATCTTCCCCAGCAGCCTGCTTCCTTTGAAAGTGATCCCTCCTTCTGCTGTGGATCCATACATCACCCTATTACCACGGTTGTCCTGGATGGAACCTACCACCAGTATTTTCCAACACAGTACCCCTGGGATCGTTTGATCCCCAAAGCTCGCATGACACTCCACCGTACGGTGATTGTGTCCATCTCCTCCGGTAAGAGTATCTACTTCTGCCACTTATATATAGATTTCGAATGCATGAGGATTTTTTTCCTGAATTGAAACCATCATCTGCACTCGTTCTTTGTCCTTATTTCACTTTAAGAACACTGTACTGTATACGTCAATGAATTTTTAAATCACCATGGACTTTTTCTAGTTATCTGGGATTGTTTGCTTATTTTATTTTAGTTTATAAACGTCACCCGCAATAATCACTATACAAACCTCATATAGGATGTGAGCACATCATCCTGTCACCTATTGTATCTAGCGCCGCATTTGTTTACCATTTATATATCTTTACTGCACGGTGTGCCACACTGTTTGATGCTGGCAGCTATTATTTTCATTTTCTGTAATAGGAGTGAAGGCTAATTCGCCAAAAAAGAGGGGGAGGGGGGGGGGGTTTTTCCCCAGGGACTTTTAAGGTGCTATTTAAATAAACAATATGATCAAAAATCAACAAATTTGTACAATCATATTATATAAAATCTATATTTTTATTGAATCATAGATTAAAATATCTATGCCCCAAAAAGATGAGACATCATCATAAAAAAGCTTGAACATAAATATGCATCCACCCAAAAAAATCACATTACAAGGTGCAACAGGATGAAACTACTTAATTGATTCCATGACAATCTGTGATTGTCATGGAATCAATTAAGTAGTTTCATCCTGTTGCACCTTGTAATGTGATTTTTTTGGGTGGATGCATATTTATGTTCAAGCTTTTTTATGATGATGTCTCATCTTTTTGGGGCATAGATATTTTAATCTATGATTCAATAAAAATATAGATTTTATATAATATGATTGTACAAATTTGTTGATTTTTGATCATATCGTTTATTTAAATAGCACCTTAAAAGTCCCTGGGGAACCCCCCCCCCCCTCTTTTTTGGCGAATTAGCCCTCACTCCTATTTACATTCAATTATGGGATGTGGTGCTTTCTGGTGACTATCTCTGCCCTTTCTAGTTCATTCATTTTCTGTAATAGCGCAATTATTTATTAGTTTTATATGTTGATTTATAGACATTTTGAAACCTTTCATAATTTTAGTAGCTTAGCCCAATAGCAAATTTACCATCATTATCACATATTGCCGTGCTCCTTAGTATATTTGCTTATTCATTCTTCATCAGTAAAAATTGTTCCTGAAATATTCAACAATCCCCAAACACTTCCCTACTGATGAAGCAAAGGCAAATCTGGATCTGTTTAAGATAGTACTGCATCTTATTTCAATCCAAAAGTGCTGCACTGTGTTACTAAGGTAACCTAATTACTATAAGTCTGAAAGCTTTGTATTAAAATGAAAAGCATTATTACAAGATCAGTTTGCACATATTTTTTATACCATATAGGATTACTAAATAGACCAACAGATTTGTGTTTGGTTTACATTAAAAAATGACATGCAAGCAAGAAGCAGCCTTTGTTACACGCAAGGGAAATAAAATCCATGCATGTAATCAATATATTCACATTAACTCTTCAGATACAAAGCAAAAAAGTACTGAAAAAAAATAAACGAGTGATTGCTTTTTATAGGAGACTTCAGAAACAAACACTTCAGGAGCCTTTTAAAAGAGAGAATATTGTCATCGGCCCCCTTTCACACTCTGCACTTTTACTACTCCACTGGGCAGCTTTCATTTTATTCACGAAATGCAAGCCACACTGTGTAGAGCCTATGGTGTGCTACACAGTTCTCTCTGCTTAATACAGTAAAGAGAACTCTGTTAGCAAAGAAGATGCTGCTGACATGACTGGACTCCCCTCCTGGCCTTTTTTTCCTACACTCATTAATTTTAATATTGATATTCATTATGAAAGTGCACCTCTTTTAAGCAGTGGTATGGTCAGAGTACCTAGATACCCCACAGGGTACCCTCTGCACAATGACAGAGAATTTTATGTCATAAAGGATGGTGTGTCAAGCAAATAACTTGGGCAGCCTGGAAACCTCAGGACAATGTAGTGCAATCTTCTAGGGATGCATGGGTGATGAAAACAAAGATGCATAGTTGCCAACTGTCCCGGATTTCCCGGGACATTCCCGGGACTTACACTCCATTCCCAAATTTTTGGTGTCCCGGGAAATGTCCCGAGAAATCCGGTTCTCGATTTTCGCCGCCGCCGCCGCCGCTAGAGGTCTGCGGCCGGCGGAGACAATGTCATCTTAAAGAAGTTCAGGAAGACGGCTGGGGGGGGCTAAACGGAGCTCCTCTGTCGCCGCCCACCCTCCGCCCTGCTCCGCCTCGCCCCAGCTACCCCCGCCCCGCTGCCAGTCTGTTATTGAAAGTGGCAGGGGTTCTAGCCGTGCGGCCAGCGGACACACTAGGGCACCTCTAAGGTAGGGGAGGAGGGGCGCACCGCACCGCTGTGGGAATTTGTAAGGGGGGCTCCACTGGGGACACACCTGATGTAAGGGGGGCTCCACTGGGGACACACCTGATGTAAGGGGGGCTCCACTGGGGACACACCTGATGTAAGGGGGGCTCCACTGGGGACACACCTGATGTAAGGGGGGCTCCACTGGGGACACACCTGATGTAAGGGGGGCTCCACTGGGGACACGCCTGATGTAAGGGGGGCTCCACTGGGGACACACCTGCATAGTTGCCAACTGTCCCGGGGAATTCCCGGGACTTACACTCCATTCCCGAATTTTTGGTGTCCCGGAAATGTCCCGAGAAATCCGGTTCTTGATTTTCGCCGCCGCCGCTGCCGCCGCTAGAGGTCTGCGGCCGGCGGAGACATTGTCTCTGCCGGCCACCATCTTAAAGAAGCTCAGGAAGACGGCTGGGGGGGCTAGACGGAGCTCCTCTGTTGTCGCCCACCCTCCGCCCCGCCTTGCCCCGGCTACTCCCGCCCCGCTGCCAGTCTGTTATAGAAAGGGGCGGGGGTTCTAGCCATGCGGCCGGTGGACACACTAGGGCACCTCTAAGGTAGGGGAGGGGGGGCGCACCGCACCGCACTGTTGTGGGAATTTGTAAGGGGGGCTCCACTGGGGACACACCTGATGTAAGGGGGGCTCCACTGGGGACACACCTGATGTAAGGGGGCTCCACTGGGGACACACCTGATGTAAGGGGGCTCCACTGGGGACACACCTGATGTAAGGGGGCTCCACTGGGGACACACCTGATGTAAGGGGGCTCCACTGGGGACACACCTGATGTAAGGGGGGCTCCACTGGGGACACACCTGATGTAAGGGGGGCTCCACTGGGGACACCTGATGTAAGGGGGGCTCCACTGGGGACACCTGATGTAAGGGGGGCTCCACTGGGGACACCTGATGTAAGGGGGGCTCCACTGGGGACACCTGATGTAAGGGAGGCTCCACTGGGGACACCTGATGTGAGGGGGGGCTCCGCCGGGGACACCTGATCTAGGGGGGCTCTGCCGGGGACACCTAATGTGAGGGGGGGCTCCGCCGGGGACACTTGATGTGAGGGGGGGCTCTGCCGGGGACACCTGATGTGAGGGGGAGCTCCACCGGGGACACCTAATGTGAAGGGGGGCTCTGCCGGGGACACCTGATGTGAGGGGGGCTCTGCCGGGGACACCTGATGTGAGGGGGGCTCCGCCGGGGACATCTAATGTGAGGGGGGCTCCGCCGGGGACTCCTGATGTGAGGGGGGCTCCGCCGGGGACTCCTGATGTGAGGGGGGCTCCGCCGGGGACACCTGATGTGAGGGGGGGCTCCGCCGGGGACTCCTGATGTGAGGGGGGCTCCCCTGGGGACACCTGATGTGAGGGGGCTTCGCCGGGGACTCCTGATGTGAGGGGGGCTCTGCCGGGGACACCTGATGTGAGGGGGGCTCTGCCGAGGACACCTGATGTGAGGGGGGGCTCTTCCATGGACACCTGATGTGAGGGGGGCTCCGCCGGGGACTCCTGGTGTGAGGGGGGGCTCCGCCGGGGACTCCTGGTGTGAGGGGGGCTCCGCTGGGGACATCTGATATAAGGTTGGCTCCGCTGGGGGCACCTGATGTGAGGGGGGCTCCGCTGGGGACTCCTGGTGTGAGGGGGGCTCCGCTGGGGACATCTGATGTGAGGGGGGCTCTGCCGGGGACACCTGATGTGAGGGGGGGGCTCTGCCGGGGACACCTGATGTGAGGGGGGGCTCTGCCGGGGACACCTGATGTGAGGGGGGGCTCCGCCGGGGACTCCTGGTGTGAGGGGGGGCTCCGCCGGGGACTCCTGGTGTGAGGGGGGGCTCCGCCGGGGACTCCTGGTGTGAGGGGGGCTCCGCTGGGGACATCTGATGTAAGGGGGGGCTCCGCTGGGGGCACCTGATGGGAGGGGGGCTCCGCTGGGGACTCCTGGTGTGAGGGGGGCTCCGCTGGGGACTCCTGGTGTGAGGGGCACTCCGCTGGGGACATCTGATGTAAGGGGGGCTCCGCTGGGGGCACCTGATGCAAGGACGGACTCTGCTGGCACACCTGATGCAAGGACGGACGGCTGGTGGCAGGCGACATGGCTAGTGACACGCTCAGGGATCCCACTGATTCTGCATTATGGTGAGTTGAATGATTTCATTTTATATTACGATGTAATAATAGAAATAATGCACTTCAATCATCCTGACACCATAACAACCATGGTCCCGGGATGATTGCAGTGCTAACACCAGGTGTTTGGAGTATCTTTATCTGCTGATTGTTAAACTTTCTAGAATACACATATTTTTATTGTGTAGGATCTGGGGCTGCTGTCCCGTCATTCCCCTCTCCCCCTTTCCCCCTTTCCCTCTCCATCCCTCATTCATCTCAGACTCTAACCACACCCTCTTGAACCATGCCTATTTAAGCCACGCCCACTATGTCGCGTAAACCACGCCCATTTTTTCGCGCGCCGCACTTGTATATTTTCCCTAAGCCATGCCTACAAACGAATGCCCTGCCCCCTAATTATTGTACGGCTCCGCCTACAGCCACAAAAGTGTCCCACTATTTTTTTACAATGTTGGCAACTATGAAGATGGCAACCCCAAAACTTCATTAAAATTGGAGGCGAATACATTCTAAACAAAAAGGTCTCCCAGGGGATGAGGACGTGATGCTTGTTGGGGGGGCCTGATCATGGCGCCAAGCGGGAGCATGTAGAAGGCACTCCGAGGAGACCGGTAGGAAACCCGCGGTGTGAGAGGCTGTGGTGACCCCCTTTCATGACAGCCTCTTGGAGCAGTAAACGAGAAGGCTGAGTGCTGGGACCCACAGAGACAGTGGCGGAATTATAGGGGTCACTGAGGTTGCCATGGCAACCGTCCCCTTGCTGCAGGGGGCCCTAGAGGGCCCCCTGTATATAGTAGGAGGAGCAGAGACAAGCTCCCCGATCCTAAGCCGAACTGTAATCGGCACTGTGCAGGGAGCTGGTCACATTGATTACAAAGTGAAAGCACAGTGCTGTGCTCTTTGTCTCCCCCTACAGTGCAGTACCCGGCATGAAGAGCTAAGGTAAAGGTCTGCCGTTTTTTATCCACTGTATGTGTGTTTATATGTATGTGCATGTATGTATGTGTGTGTGTACGTGCATGTGTGTGTGTGTATGTATGTATGTGTGTGTGTGTGTGTGTGTGTGTGCATATATGTGCATGTGTGTGTGCATGTATGTATATGTGTGTATGTATGTGTATGTGTTTATATCAGTGGCGGTGCATCCATAGGGGCGCACGGGCGCTGCCCCCTCTCTCCAGGCACCCCTCTATCACAAATAGATAGATTCATGCATAGCGTGAATCTATCTATGGCCGCCACTGCCCCCCTATTCAGACGCCTGGCCCCTTTTTGGACGCCGGGCGCCTGAATTATACTGGCGGGGGTGTTTTTAAAGCACTAATAGGCTTCAAAATAGGTGAACTGCAAGTGCCATGCTTGGCGCTCACAGTCCACCCAGGTGTGTTAGAAAAGCGACTAAATATTCTAAATATTATTTCCTAACACTGAACCGCCTCTCCACCAATCAGGTGCTCGGGTCTGTTACCCGTTACCTGATTGGCTGAAATGACAGGCGGCGCTATTGGATGCCTATCAGGAGTAGAGGATGGGAGGAGATGCATGGAGGACCCCGCTCGTCGCCGTCACCCGCTGCCCCACCGAGACAGGGTAAGTGCCGGACAGACTGCGAGCGGACAAGGGGGTCACAGTGGCAGCATTTGATAGCACAGTGGCTGCGTTTGATGGGCACAGTGGCTGCGTTTCATAGGCACAGTGGTGGCAATTGATGGGCACAGTGGCTGCGTTTCATAGGCACAGTGGTGGCAATTGATGGGCACAGTGGCTGCGTTTGATGGGCACAGTGACTGCGTTTCAGGGCACAGTGGTGGCAATTGATGGGCACAGTGGCTGCGTTTGATGGGCACAGTGACTGTGTTTGAGGGCACAGGGGTGGCAATTGATGGGCACAGTGACTGTGTTTGAGGGCACAGTGGTGGCAATTGATGGGCACAGTGGCTGCGTTTGATGGGCACAGTGACTGTGTTTGAGGGCACAGGGGTGGCAATTGATGGGCACAGTGACTGTGTTTGAGGGCACAGGGGTGGCAATTGATGGGCACAGTGACTGTATTTGAGGGCACAGGGGTGGCAATTGATGGGCACAGTGGCTGCGTTTGATGGATACAGTGGCTGCGTTTGAGGGCACAGTGGTGGTGATTGATGTGCACAGTGGCTGCGTTTGATAGGCACAGTGACTGCGTTTGATGGGCACAGTGGCTGCATATGATGGGCACAGTGGTGGCAATTGATGTGCACAGTGGCTGTGTTTGATGAGCACAGTGAGGCTGCAATTGATGCGTTTTTTTTTTTAAGAATTTTTCAGTTTTCTTGCGCCCCCCAAAAAATTTTGAGCACCATCTGCCACTGGTTTATGTGTGTGTGCATATGTGCATATATATATATATATATATATATATATATATATATATATATATATATATATATATATATATATATATATATATAAATATATAATGTGTGTGTGTGTATGTATTTATGTATGTTTGTGTGTGTGTGTGTGTATGTATGTGTGTTTACATGTATATATGCACATTTTATGTATGCGCTTTTAATCCTGACCCCCTATATGTGTCCCATTAGAACCGATTTTTTTTTTTGCAGCACTGCGAGTGACCACCAATTTTTTTTTTTTCTTTTTTTTGCTTGTTCATAGTACCAGCAAAAAAAAATGCTGTTCCTCTGAAAAGTGATCCATGCTCAGATCGCTTTTCAGAGGCATTCGACAGCCGGTAAAGAGGCAATATGTTGCCTCCTGACCACCTGTTTTAACCCCTTAAATGCATCATCACTATGCTGCAACTGCATGCAATGCACACAGTTGCAGGTGGTTGCAGTGCAGCCACTTCAAGGGTGCCCTGACTGGAAAAAGATTGAGAAACACCGACATAGAGGAACCCATCTCTCCATTTTCCTCCTGCAGCCCCTGAATGCCTGTGGGAGGGAGAGGAGGAGAAGCGGGGGCAGGGAGAAATAGATTCCTTTACATGCAGCCATCCACTTGCGACCGGGCCCTGGTGTTCCGCCATAGGGCTCGGAGAAAAGAGCCCTATCCGGGGGTCAGGGGGGCCCTTCATGGTTTCTTGCATCGGGGCCCTGAAGATTCTAGTTACGCCTCTGTGTGTGTTTATATGTATGTGCATGTATGTATGTGTGTGTGTACGTGCATGTGTGTCTGTATGTATGTATGTGTGTGTGTGTGTGTGTGTGCATATATGTGCATGTGTGTGTGACAGTATGTATATGTGTGTATGTATGTGTATGTGTTTATATCAGTGGCGGTGCGTCCATAGGGGCGCACGGGCGCCGCCCCCTCACTCCAGGCACCCTTCTATCACAAATAGATAGATTCATGCATAGCGTGAATCTATCTATGGCCGCCACTGCCCCCCTATTCAGATGCCTGGCCCCTTTTTGGACACCGGGCGCCTGAATTACACTGGCGGGGGTGTTTTTAAAGCACTAATAGGCTTCAAAATAGGTGAACTGCAAGTGCCATGCTTGGCGCTCACAGTCCACCCAGGTGTGTTAGAAAAGCGACTAAATATTCGCTTTCCTAACACTGAACTGCCTCTCCACCAATCAGGTGCTCAGGTCTGTTACCCGTCACCTGATTGGCTGAAACGACAGGCGCCGCTATTGGATGCCTATCAGGAGGAGAGGATGGGAGGAGATGCATGGAGGACCCCGCTCGTCGCCGTCACCCGCTGCCCCACCGAGACAGGGTAAGTGCCGGGCAGACTGCGAGTGGGCAGGGGGGTTACAGTGGCAGCATTTGATGGCACAGTGGCTGCGTTCAGGGCACAGTGGCTGCATTTGATGGGCACAGTGGCTGCGTTTCATAGGCACAGTGGTGGCAATTTATGGGCACAGTGGCTGCGTTTCATAGGCACAGTGGTGGCAATTGATGGGCACAGTGGCTGCGTTTGATGGGCACAGTGACTGCGTTTGAGGGCACAGTGGTGGCAATTGATGGGCACAGTGGCTGTGTTTGATGGGCACAGTGACTGTGTTTGAGGGCACAGGGGCGGCAATTGATGGGCACAGTGACTGTGTTTAAGGGCACAGGGGTGGCAATTGATGGGCACAGTGACTGTGTTTGAGGGCACAGGGGTGGCAATTGATGGGCACAGTGGCTGCGTTTGATGGGTACAGTGGTTGAGTTTGAGGGCACAGTGGTGGCGATTGATGTGCACAGTGGCTGCGTTTGATAGGCACAGTGACTGCGTTTGATGGGCACAGTGGCTGCATATGATGGGCACAGTGGTGGCAATTGATGTGCACAGTGGCTGTGTTTGATGAGCACAGTGAGGCTGCAATTGATGCTTATTTTTTTTTAAAGAATTTTTCAGTTTGCTTGCGCCCCCCAAAAAATGGGATGAGGAAGCGGGGGGGAGGAGAAATAGATTCCTTTACATGCAGCCACCCACTTGCGACCGGGCCCTGATGTTCCGCCATAGGGCTCGGAGAAAAGAGCCCTATCCGGGGGTCAGGGGGGCCCTTCATGGTTTCTTGCATCGGGGCCCTGAAGATTCTAGTTACGCCTCTGCACAGAGACGCTGAGACACACTGAGACACGATCCTCCGGTGGAGACGGTGCGCCAGCTGAAGAACAGAAGCACCAGTAATCTGACCCCTGCCTCAGAGAGTGGGACCAAGAAGCCCCCCCCCCTGTAAGAGCTGAAAAGCGGTATGGATAAGCTTGAAGCAGGGACCACCACCACCCCAACCTGGCCGCCCCCCCCCCCCCCCCCCCCCCGGCTGAAGGAACGGAGAGATGGAGAGAATGGAGGTGAGCAGAGCGGAGTGGAGATCAGAGATACCGGAGCTCACGCTGGGAGGGGTAGAGGGGGAGAAAGCGGAGCAGGGGGAAGTGAAAATGAAGAGCGGAGGGGTCAGATCCTGATGTCACTAATATAACAAGTATATTCCATTGACTCTGCCTACTCTTCCTACTATTGCCTTTCACTCTGCACGTGGCTCTCTACGCCTTCCTGTTTTGCCGTCTGCTCATTGCATATGACCTGCTTATGATCTGCCAAGGAGTTACAAGAGAACGGCATGCAAACGTCAGGAGAGTCGCATGTGAACTACACAAGAACAGCATATAAATCGCCTATAAATCACTTTTGAGCTGCCTGTCAACTGCATAGGAATTGCACATATGAATTGCATATGAGTGGCTGGAAGGAAAGAACACAAAGAGTGGAGGTGCCAGATTTGGACTTTACATACTTTATCATGTATGGAAGTTTTTTCTGGCTTTTTCACCTTTCTCCCCTTGTCCCCTGAAGACTCCGGAAGAGGAGAGGAGAGGAGAAGGAGAAGTGCTATAAAGCAGTACATACTGATGTCGCCTGGAGAGTAGGCAGAGAAAAGAAGAATGTAGAGAAAAGAAGGGGGTGAGTTATGATCAAATTCTGCAATCAATTGTTGCTGAACTGCTTAACAAAATGCATATGAATAGCATATAAACAGCACAGGAACTGCGTACAAACTATACATAAATTGCATATGAACTGCCTATGAACTGCATACAAATCGCATACGAATTTCATATGAATCGCATACAGTAAGCCTATAAATAGCATAGGAATTGCATACAAACTGCATAAAATTTGTATATAAACTGCATATGAACTGCATGTGAATTGCATACAAGTTGCATATGAATTGCATATGAACTGAAGACAGTTAGCTTGTGGACTCTAAGAGATTAATCTAGAGAAGGCTGGGTCTGAATGGCCTTAGGCGCCACTTAAGGAAGTGCGACCCAGTGGGTAACAGTTTGTGGATTGAGGAGCAGGAGCCTGAGGAGTGACCGGACGGGACCCCCTCCTAAGTGAGAGAGAGGGAGAGGGAACTGCAAAGAAACCGCATATTACCCACTGATGAACTGCACAGGAACACCCTAGGAATCGCGGGGATATGAGATGGACTATATATAAATTATATGTGAACTGCCCATAAACTGACTATAAACTCCAAGCAAAGTACCTCGGGGTGGCATAATGCCGCGTACACACGGTCGGACTTTTCGTCTACAAAAGTCCGACAGCCTGTCCGACAGACTTCCGACGTACCTTCGGCGGACTTGCGGCAGACTTTCTTACGAACGGACTTGCCTACACACGACCACACAAAAGTCCGACGGATTCGTACGTGATGACGTACACCGGACTAAAATAAGGAAGTTGATAGCCAGTAGCCAATAGCTGCCCTAGCATGGGTTTTTGTCCGTCGGACTAGCACACAGACGAGCGGATTTCGGGGTCCGTCGTACTTACGACGTAAAGATTTGAAGCATGTTTCAAATCTAAAGTCCGTCGGATTTGAGGCTAAAAAAGTCCGTTGAAAGTCCGGAGAAGCCCACACACGATCGGATTACCAGCCAGCTTTAGTCCGTCAGCGTCCGTTGGACTTTTGTAGACGAAAAGTCCGACCGTGTGTACGCGGCATAAGAACTGCATTTGACTGGCGTATTTGGGGAAAGGCCTCTTCTGAACAGCCTTGGATGCCTTAGGTGTCATCTAGGGAAGGACGACATAGTGGCCCACTGCCCGTGGGTCAATAGAGTTTGGAAGCAGAAATAGCAATCCGGGGAAAAGGAAAATAACAAGTAAAAGACTCAATATGAGAGGTAGAAATCTAATGCCGCGTACACACGGTCGGACTTTTCGTCTACAAAAGTCCAACGGACGCTGACGGACTAAAGCTGGCTGGTAATCCGATCGTGTGTGGGCTTCTCCGGACTTTCAACGGACTTTTTTAGCCTCAAATCCGACGGACTTTAGATTTGAAACATGCTTCAAATCTTTACGTCGTAAGTACGACGGACCCCGAAATCCGCTCGTCTGTGTGCTAGTCCGACGGACAAAAACCCATGCTAGGGCAGCTATTGGCTACTGGCTATCAACTTCCTTATTTTAGTCCGGTGTACGTCATCACGTACGAATCCGTCGGACTTTTGTGTGGTCGTGTGTAGGCAAGTCCGTTCGTAAGAAAGTCTGCCGCAAGTCCGCCGAAGGTACGTCGGAAGTCTGTCGGACAGGCTGTCGGACTTTTGTAGACGAAAAGTCCGACCGTGTGTACGCGGCATAAAAGGAAATGAACTCAAAACCCCAAAAGAGAAGGTAAATACCAGTACAATCAAGAAATATTTGACAAAGGACAGGAGCCCAAAGAGTCCAGGACTGGAAAAACAGCAACAAGGGAACAAGGAAAGGACAAGGACAAGAAAAAAGAGCCTGGGAAAAAAAAAGAAAGGAGAGACACCAGATCAATCTAGAGAAGATATCAGCACAGAAAGTGACTTAGAGATAAGCAAAATGGAGGATAAAGGAGCAGGGGCCCAAATGCCAACAAAATCTGAAATTTCAGAGATGTTTATAAGATTGGAAAACTTCATCAAGACAGAAATCTCCACATTATGTGCAGACCTGGGACAGCTGCTGATGTGGGTAGCGGAGACAGAAGAAAAAGCAGATAGCAAGCACAGGAAATAAAAGAGATAAAAGAACAAGTTAAAGACTTGCAAACATGTCAAAGGAGAAAGCTATAAAAAATGGAAGATCAGAAGAACCAAAGCAGAAGACAGAACCGGAGAATCCGAGCATTACCAGAAGAAAGGGGGGGAGGATCTGAAATAAATTATGAATAAAATATTTAATCCCCTATTTTATAAAAAGGAAGATGATGATTTAAAGATAGAATAAGTCCACAGGCTTCGAAAACCTCCAAACCTATCAGCAGACCTACCCCGAGATGTTATAGTGAGATTCCAACTGTATGAAGAAAAAGCAAAAATCTGGGGGAAATTGAGAGGCCTACCCACTTTAAATTATGAGGGAGTGGATCTTCAAGTTTTCACAGATCTATCCAAAGAAACCTTGGCCAGAGGAAGACTCCTAAAACCTTTACTGGAACAAAAGCGAATGAAGAACATTAAATATAGTTGGGGTTTCCCGGCATCCCTAATAGGCCAGAAGGATGGTAGATCAATGAGACTAAGGTTTCCAGAGGATTTACAGGAGTTTTGTAATCGATTGGATATTCAAGTTCCGGGAAGAAGAACAAAGTGTTATAAGAAGGAGTTAAAAGAAAAGATAATGAAGAGACGGTTTAGTAATAGGCCATAGGAGATTGAGATAAGATAGAGTGGGTCAAAGCTGTGCAGATTGGAGATGGGAGGGGAGGGATAGAGATAGAGAGTCTGGGAGGGGGAGGTGGGTAGAGGATGGAGAAGTGGAAAATAAGTAAATAAAGGTGAATCGCCTGAGATGGTGATAGAGGAGGCTGGAGAATCAGATACTCGGGCCTCCTGCTCCTGGCCTGATCCCGCCCCCTGTTTTTTTTTTGGGGGGGGGGGTCGGAGGGGGAGCATGGACAGAGCCTCACCCCAAGATAAGAGAATCATAGGTGGAAATGGAAATTGGTTCCACCTATGTTTCTGGAGCCAGAATGGGGCCATGGGGGGGGAGGGGGGAGGAGAAGAGGTACCTCTCAGGAGATAATAGAAGAAGTCCGTGGTAAACCCGGGACCTACAGTTGCTATCAGCTTCTACTGGACATTTCTTTCCTCAGTCAGGGTGTTTTCAGATGGCGAATTAAGGTGATGGAGTGGATAGAAAGAGGGGCAAGGAGCTTGGAGAATAAAAGATGACAGCAATACATTTTTTGACATATAAGGTCCGAGGGTTATATACACCGACAAAGAGATGTAAAATCTTAAAGGAGGTCAAACGGTATAAAGCAGGGGTGGTGTTCCTGCAGGAGACGCACATCTCCCAGGAAACAAATGTGAAGTTATATTCAAAAGATTTCCCAACATGGTACTATGGGGATTTGATAACAAGGAGGGCAAAGGGGGTAGCAATTGGAGTAGCCAGGAGGGTTTGGTTCATATTGGAGGAAAGGATAACGGACCCGAAGGACGATATCTCTTCCTAAAGGGTAGACTGTGTGAAATGGAGTGCACTGGCAAACATCTATTGCCCCAATAAGAAGCCAACAAACTACCTGAAGGAGGTCATGGGGAAGTTAATGGACTTCAAAAAGGGAAGTGTGATAATGACTGGAGATTTTAATTTTGTATGGTACCTAGAATCATTAGTACATCTTGTGTACAGGGGACTAGGAATGTCCAGCTGAAAACGATAATACAGAAATGACATCACTGTATACGGATCGTACTGTAGGATTGACTACATAATGGTAGAACACAGGCTATTAGATCTGGTAATTGAAACAAACATGGAAATAACAACATTCTCAGACCATTCCCCAGTGACAATGAAAATGAAGGTACCAGGAGCTCAAATAAGGCCCAAGTCATGGAGATTGAATAATGAATTAATACAGGATAAGAAAGATGAAGAAATAATAAAAAAAGAAATAGAACAATACTTTAGGGACATCCTGATTACTATAGGAGCTAGGGAAAAAAAGGAAAGAATAAAAAAACATGGAAATACTAATAAAAGAAATACATGAATTGGAATAAGGACATACAAAGAACAAAGGGCGAGATGTGGAGCCGTACTAGGCATTAGGAATAAAAAGAGATGAATTAAAAGAACTAATGGAACAGGAGACGAGAAAGGTATTTAATAGAATTACAAAAGAAAGATATCAGTGGGGAAATAAAGTGGGAAAATATTTAGCAAGAATGTTGAAGAAAAAAAATCAGTAAACTATATAGAAAAAATACAAAATAACAAAGGGGAAATGGTATACTTGACAAAAGAAATAGCGTGTTTTAGAACTATTATGGGGCGCTATACTCGGTGAATCAAAAGGGAAAACAGGAAATAGAAAGAACAGAAGAGATAAAAGAATTCCTAAAAAAGCTAGGCTAAACCAAGTGATAGAGCGCAAACTACCAACCTTAGAAAAACACATAACAGAAGAGGAGATTAACATAGCGTTAAAAGACTCAGCATTGGGAAAAAGTCCAGGACCAGATGGGTTTATTATTTATTATTTAAAAAAGTTTAAAGAAATTTAATTACCAAAATTATGTTCATATATGAATGGATTGGGAACAAACTACGAGTTGAGTAGAGAAGCCTTACTTGCCTCGATAACAATCATTCCGAAGGAGAGGAAGATAGTACTTTATGTTCAAGTTACAGACCAATATCTCTGCTGAATGCAGATTATTTGCAAAAGTCTTAGCTACTAGGATGAAAGATTTAATGACCGACCTGGTGCATGCGGACCAGTTGGGTTTTACCCCAGGAAGGAAGGGAGGGACAACGGAGTGAGAACATTGCTCTTGCTTCAGAAAATTAGAAAGGGAGGTACCCCAGGCCTACTCTTGTCAGTAGATGCTGAAAAAGCATTCAACAGGGTGGACTGGGGATTTATGATGAACACACTGGAAACTATGGGAATAGGCCCAAGGATGATCCAATAGATAAAAGTACTATATAAACACCCCACAGCAACTGTAAAGATCAATGGGGACTCATCCCCCTTCTCAAAATGTATAATGGAACAAGACAGGGGTGCACCCTCTCACCACTCCTATTTGTGCTGTCACTGGAACCCCTCCTAGCAACGATCCAAAAAAACCCAGATATAGGAGCCATTAAGATAGGAGAGGAGGAGCACAAGATAGCGGCGTATGCCAACGACGTGTTGTTTTATATCTCCAATCCTAGGATTACAATGCCTAACTTATTGAAGACATTAAAATACTATGGAGAACTATCAAATTTTAAAATAAACCCCACTAATCAGAGATCCTAAATATAAGCAAACAGGAAGAACAGAGCTTACAGCATGAATTTCAATTTTCATGGAGGAAGACGGAATTAAAATAGATATAAGGTTAAAGTGATTGTAAGGGTAATTTTTTTTTTTTAAATAACAAACATGTCATACTTACCTCCACTGTGCAGCTCGTTTTGCACAAAGTGGCCCTGAACCTGCTCTTCTGGGGTCCCCCGGCGGCTCTCGCGGCTCCTCCCCACATCTGATAACCCCCTCGGAGAAACACTTCCCTGAGGGGGTTACCTTACGGGCATGCTCCCGAGTCCAGCATTTGCGTATATAGACACAGAATGCCGGACTCGGCCCCGCCCCCGCGGTGCCCGCATCATTGGATTTGATTGACAGCAGCAGGAGCCAATGGCTGAGCTGCTATCAATCTATCCAATCAAGAGCCGGGAGCCCGTGGAAAAGGAGCCAGCGTGTCCCTGCCGACTGAATGAAGGGGTTCAGATAAGTAAAACGGGGGGGCTAGGGGGCCGGTGACTGGCAGGTGTTTTTTCACCTTAATACATAGGATGCATTAAAGTGAAAAATCACGTACCTTTACAAGCCCTTTAACATCATCCTTAGGGAAAATATATCAAGCAAATTATATCCCACTACTTACTGAAATAAAAAAAATAGCAACAAGGCCCCTCTCATGGACAAGACGAATAAATATTCTAAAGATGGTTATATTACCCAAAATCATGTATAAGTTTCAAATGCTACCTATCACTTTGCCTCAGACATATTTTAAAGTGCTAAAAACTATAATAACTATGTTTATTTGGCAGAATAAGAAACCAAGAATTTCATTCTCGGTACTAAGGAAAGATATAACGCAAGGATTAACGGTACCAGACTTTTAAAAATATTACAACGCAGTGTTATTATCATGAGTAGTGGAATGGGCATAAGAAAAAAGTGAAAAAAGGTGGGTAAAACTGGAGAATACAACGAGCAATGCACGGTTAAGGAGTATAATGTGGATTCCACCACAATTTAGGGCACTAGGAGAGAACACACATGTAATGACACAAAATGCACTTAGAATTTGGGACTTAATACACAAGCAAGGAAAATGGAAATATAATTCACCATTAATCCCTTTGAAGGAAACCAACTATTTTACACCGGGGAAAGGGAAAGTAGGTGGGAATTGGATAAAAAATGAAAATGCACAATTAAGAGATATAATAAAAAAGCGGAAAATATGCACATTTCAAGAATTAAAGCACAAAACAGATTTGATGGTGGTTAACGAATGGCGGTATCTCCAGCTGAAGCACTTTGTTATAACCTTGCACCAACCAATAAGACCAGGGGAAGATTTAGGCTATGTTTCCACTAGTGCGTCCCCAAAGTCGCGCGATTTTGCCGCGATTTTTTACCGCGATTTTACCGCGACTTTTTACCGCGATTTGAAGCAATGCCTGTATCTATGGACCTCAAGTCGCATCAAAGTGGGACCAAAGTAGTGCAGGGACTACTTTGAAGTCGCTGCGACTTGAAGTCGCACAGATATGAACGGTACTCATTGGAAATCATTGGAAACAATTTGTCATGCGACTTTTCAGTCCCAAGTCGCATGAAAAGTCGCACTAGTGGAAACAGAGCCTTAATGCCTCTGAAGCGGCAAATGCAAGAAACGGTATATCCCAGGTTGTACAAAATTTATATATAACAAAAATGAGAGAAAGATTTGGGGACAAGAGGGAACAATATAGGAAAGATACTGAGACTGGTACATAGTTCCATGGTAGATAGTAATACTGCTGAAATGAATTACAAATGTTTGACAAGATGGTACATAACACCAGATAAAGCATGCAAATACCAATCAAGGAAATCTCTGGAGTGTTGGCGAGGTTGTAAGGTAGTAGGAACTATGGCTCATATTTGGTGGGATTGTCCAAAAATAAAAAAATACTGGAAAGAGATCCTACAACTAATAAAAGAGAATACCAATAGAGTAATACCTGAAGAACCGTAGACATATTTGTTTCATGGGGTGGAAAGTTCAGAATCAGTGATACCTCATATGATGAACGCAGCTAAAAGCCTGATACCAAAAAAGTGGCAAGAAATAGAAAGCCCCAAAATAAGGGACTGGATTAGTAGAGTAGAAGAGACATATAACATGGAATATCTGAGATATAGTGGGGAAGAAATGGAGGGATTGGCAAATAAATGGAAAGAGTGGAAGATGTTTAACCACTTGCCTACCGCCGTATTGTAAAATGACGATGGCAGGAACCCTTCCTCCCTCTGGGCGGACGTCATATGACGTCTTTGTCTTCCCGGCATTGTGGAGAGCGCATCACTGGGGACCAATGTCCGCTGGGCACCCGCGATTGGTCAGCACAGAGCAGGGACGTGGATCTGTGTGTGTAAACACACAGATCCACGTCCTGTCAGAGGAGAGGAGAACTGATCGTATGTTCCTTGTATACAGGAACACCGATCGGTCTCCTCCCCTCATCAGTCCCCTCCCCCCACAGTTAGAATCACTCCCTAGGACACACATTTAACCCATTCAGCGCCCCCTAGTGTTAACCCCTTCCCTGCCAATGACATTTATACAGTAAGCAATGCAATTTTATAGCACTGATCGCTTTATAAATGTCAATGGTCCCAAAATAGTGTCAAAAGTGTCCAATCTGTCTGCCGCAATGTCACAGTCATGATAAAAATCACAGATCTCTGCCAATAGTAGTAAAAAAAAAGTTAATAATAAAAATGACATAAATCTATCCCCTATTTTGTAGACACTATAACTTTTGCGCAAACCAATCAATATACACTTATTGCGATTTTTTTTACCAAAAATATGTAGAAGAATACATATCGGCCTAGACTGAGAAAAAAAATTGTTTAAAAAAAAGGGATATTTTATTATAGCAAAAAGTAATACATATTGTGTTCTTTTCAAAACAGTCGGTCTTGTTTTGTTTATAGCGCAAAAAAAAAAAAACGCAGAGGTGATCAAATACCACCAAAAGAAAGCTCTATTTGTGGGGAAAATTTAATTTAGGTACAGCGTCGCATGACCGTGCAATTGTCATTCAAAGTGTGACAGCGCTGAAAGCTGAAAATTGGCCTGGGCAGGTAGGGAGTGAAAATGCCCTGTATTGAAGTGGTTAAGAAGATGAGGAGATATGTAGAGGCGATGAGTTGTGAGGTGAGGGGGAACCAGGAGAAACAGAAGAAATGGAATAAAATAGATAAGGATATAGTGAAAGGAAGGGAAGGAGAGTGGCTTGGGGGGTGGGGGAGGAGGATTTGGGGAAGGGGGTGAGAGGGTTTGTATTTGCATTTAATATTGTATTCACGGTTAAATTTTGAAGGAAAATGTAGTATTTTGGTATTTTGATGTAATGAAAATAAATAATAATAATAATAATAAAAAAAGGTCTCAGAGAAGAAACAACCATCACAGACTACCTACAAGAGAATGCAGCCAGCTGATATGGGGGACCTGACAGAGGTGTCACACATGTGTGTTAACATTGTGAATACATGAGGAACTAAACCTACCTATTTAATGGTTTCCCATACTGTTACATTCAAGGCATGCCTTGAATAATAACTGTTACAGTTGCTAGTGTACTTATGTTAGCTCTGAACCAAACTGCCAAGCCATCAAATTGCTGGTGTAATAGCTGATCCCATGTGCAGCAACATGGCAACTGCATATCAAACAGAGCCCAAGGTGGGTGGAGTCATGTTACCGCTCCCTATCAGTTCTATTAGTTCTCCATCATAAGTGGAGTGGTTCATAGGGTGCCTCACAGAACCTTCCTCCTGGAAGCTGGAACTAGCTGTCAACATGAGCATGATTGAGTGACATGCCTGAGAATAAAACTTATTTCCATGCCACAGAAGTAGGGGGCTGAATCCTGGAGTTCAGCCGAAAAGGAACATTTTTTTTTTTCTGGATTTTGCTGTCATCTGACTAAATTGACAAGGTGACCTTTCCTGTGTTACAAAAGTGTTCCTGGCTCACAGACACCTTAGTACATTCTGTGGAGCTTGTAAAATTGACAAACAGTACTGAGAATGTTATAAATTGTTGGCAGTTGCCTCACATTTTTTTTTGCAGACGTAGGATTAATATAGCTAAATAGCAGTGATCTTATCTAACAACTAAAGGTACATGTGACTATTTAACAAAACTCCAGTTGTATTGCCCTGATCACCCACAGCAGATGTGGAAAGGGCAAGTAGGTGAGTAGCATTGTTAACAATCATCTCTCAGATAACCAGCAGGATATGGTTGGCTGATAAGCCTATTTGGCTTCCTAGGTGCACTTGCAAAACAGGGTTCAAGATGAAGAACTAGATGAGGCAATGCTGCCATTGAGCAATGTTATTTCAATATCCTCTCAGAGGAGTCTCCAGGAGGCATACAGACACATAAGACACAGTACATAACTATGATCTATAAAATAGCTATGCTCACTATTTTTTGTCACCTAGACAAAGAAAAGGTCTATACTGCTTGTATACCCCAAAGGGTGCCTGGTATAGGACAATTAATAGAACATTTTTCTGGGCTCTTTTCACCAAAAGAAAACCTTTGAAACCTTAGTATTGAAATGTAGTGAAAATTGTTGAAAATCATTTGCTGTGAACTAGAACCAGAATAATTTAAATGTACAGAAATGTAGATTTATGTGCACAAGATACACAAGAAATGTAATTTGGTAGAGATGAATTTATTGATGTATACAGTATATAGTGTAAGTACTACAGTGCATAAAATGAGAACAGCAGACCTCAACTCTGTTATGTGGCTAAGGCAGCTCCTCCTAGTGGAGAATACAAAAACACAGTCACTTCCAGCCCAAATAGGTCTTCCAAGGTGTGGAGTAACAGATGTCAGATAAAACGGTGGTGTAAAAGGTATATATGGTATCCAAAACTGTGTGGATGCTGCCTTCCTCAGATGGGGCAATTCAAAAGGAACTACAAGAAAAACAGAAATGGAAGGCGTGCACACCTAGTGCATTACCAGCTCCTGGAAGGACACCCACATGAAGGCAAAAACAGATTAAAAATAAAAGGGGGAAGAGGACCAGGGGTTCACATAAGGGTCTGAACATCCAACCCCACATTCTGGCCCCTAGGCGATAAGGCTCCTAAGCAATGTATCCAAAAGGTTTCTCTTCTTCCTCTCCCCCCCTTTTGTTTTTTTTCTGTTTTTGCCTTCATGTGGGTGTCCTTCCAGGAGCTCATTATACCAACATGTCCTGTTTCTTTGGTTTCTTTTCTTCTTTTTCATCCAAGTATTTGTGCACATTTTTATCTTTATTTTATTTTTTCTTTATTTTCATAATCATATTTATATATTATTATTATTCATATTTTTATTTGAATTTACTATTGTTCTTAACGACTAGCTGCTATTGATTACCTATTACTATAGCAACAAACTTTTATAGAATTTTTTTGTAGGGTTGGCTTTCACGTACTCCAGGGCTCAGAGCTTTTTATTAATTGTTATACATTGGGGAATCATTATTATCATTGTGTTTCTTCCATGTCACATGTCATCAGGAGTCTTCCTGAGTTTCCAGGAAGTGGATTCTCCTTGGTATTGAGCTGGTTCCCTAGGGTCTGGTAAGGTTCCTGTGTGATACCAGGTGTTCATTGATCGGTGAACTACAGCAGGGATGATCCTGCTGACGTCTGTTGGGGTTTTCCCCCTGGCAATTCTGAAGCTTCCCGTCGGGTGATCCTAGTGTGTGGTTTTTGGACACCTCTGAGTGCCCAATCCCCCCCCCCGCAGCCACTTCAGGCATGTAGAGGTGAGACATGGATTGACCCAATTATTAATCCTGCATCCATTTTTGCTTATGTGTTCCTACACTTGTATTCATCTGACTAAATATAAATGAATGTGCAATTTTTCATGGATTCAAATGAATTATCATTATTTATTTATTTGTTTGTGTATTTATGATGCAGTTTTTTGTTTTGGTTTTGGTTATAGGTTTTTGATATGTATTCTGTTGTTTTTTCATTAGTACAACTATTTGTATGTGTGTATATGTATGTGTATATATATATATATATATATATATATATATATATATATATATATATATATATATATATATACACACACATGTACATATGTATTAAAATGTTTTTTTTTTTTCCTTTTCCCACCCCTTTGAGGGCGTGGCTCTTTTTTTGACGCACAATTTTCAATTCCACCATTCCCTATAAAAGTGCTTGCCCATGGTGTACGAGACTAGCCTAGCAATGAGGAAGGGGGTGCGCCCCTGAAACTCGTTAGCTGTACCCCGTGTTCTGTGCATGTCCATGCATTGTTTTTATGGCCTTTTGTCAGTTGCATTTTGTGAGTACCCACTTTTATATAAAACATTTATATTATTAAATTATCTTTGGTAATGCGCTAGGTGTGCGCGCCTTCCATTTCTGTTTTTCTTGTACCTCCTAGTGGGATCAAAGGGAGATTTCAAAATTCTTCATATTTAGCATAAGACTCTATATCCTAGGGATATGAATAATGAATATATACTGTATTTTGCATATAGGACCTATGAAGCCCCTATGCAAAACTTGGTTCCCACCAGAGTGTAATTAATCACATTTTATGTTTAATAAAAGTATAAATTGTGGAGTAAGTTTTAAACTTTACTCATATCTTCATTTCATTTCACAAAATTGTTCCTGTTTGGAAGGTGGACTACAGAACTACTAGAACTGGCGTATAGCCTGATACTTTCTCTCATCTTTTGTTATAGCAGAGAGAAATTTACCAGATCTCCCCGTGCTGGCCAGAAGAGAGTTATATAATTCAACATTAACGACACAGAAGGGAAACAAATACAGAGCAGTGTGTCCTTCTCCATATTCAAAAGTGAAAAACAAGATAAATTTGTAAGCGCACTTAAATATGATTTTCACCACTTTATTGCTTATGTAACCATAAGTAGCATTGCACATCAAAAGAAGGTAAATTCTCATCGGTATCTTAGATAATTTATGAGGTGTACAAATTATGTAAAATATTCACACAGGTTAATTAGACAGCTGCATGATATTCTGAACAAAACGTGTGAGATATAATTCATCTACAAACTAACAGTTAGGCTCGGTTCACACATGGGCGGCACGACTTGCAGGTCGCCTCAGCGAGGCGACCTGCAAACGACTGCCGGGGCGACTTGCGAGACGACTTCTGCATAGAAGTCTATGCAAGTCGCCCCAAGTCGCCCCCAAAGTAATACAGGAACCTTTTTCTAAGTCGGAGCGACTTGCGTCGCTCCGATTAGAACGGTTCCATAGCACAGAACGGGAGGCGACTTGTCAGGCGACTAGGTCGCCTGACAAGTCGCCCCAGTGTGAACCGAGCCTTAGCAAATTCTGTGTTGGGCAACTAAAAATATCTATTTTCTCTGGGAGAATTTATGAAGTATTTCTGTTTTAAAAAGCTTTTATGGATTGCTGTCTCATATTTTGCATGCTGGAGGGCACATAAGAGGGAGTCAGGTGATCACCTGCCCTCCATTTTATATACACGTAAATGAGTAATTTTATTAAGTGTGGGAGATGGCCTTATTCAGTTGTGTACATATTTAACCATATTCAGCCATACAATGCCATTAGGCATCTCATCTATACTAAAAGGAAAAAATCTGTAGTCAGAACTTTTTATTAAGTTTTGGCTATAGTAAGGAAGGTTTAGAATCCTTGTCAGATTTTACTGCTGTCCTGTACTCCATTAGAGAGATTTCTCCTTACTTGCTGTCCCAAGGACAACCTTTTCAGCAGACATGAAGTGAAGGAAGCTATCCAACAGCAACATAGACAGAAGTAAACATGCTTTTTAGGTTATGTGTGGGAAGGCTAGAATACTTGTCAGCTTTTATTTGTTGTCTGGTTTCCTCTTGCAAATGTTTGCTCACTTGTTTCCCTGGTAAAAACAAAAAAATATGTTTTGGCTAATTCCAAACATACACAATCCCTCTGGATCAACTGTGGTTGAAGGATTATGTATATGGGATTGTATAATTATTTTTATTTTTTCTATTGGTTGAACTGGATGGACTTGTGTCTTTTACTAACTATGTAACTAAAGATACACTTTAGTGGATACCCACTTGTTAGAAGGCTGGCAAAATTATAAATATATTATTAATACTTTGCTTCCTCCGAGTTCCACTAAAACCTAAGTAGCACCCTCTAGTGTGCTAGATGTAGATGCTAGATGTGCTTGATGTACAAAGGTTGGTAGTGTAGGAAAATTTGGCTTGACTGAGATCCAAGCCTGGGTTGAATCTGGGTCAGGGTTGAGTGACTCGGGGAGGCTGGATGACTCTGCAAGCAGCTTTTCTGGTGCCTCCCCCTGCCTGGAGCCTTGGAGAAGCTTCCAGATGTAGTGGGCGGAAGCTAGGAAGAGCTGCTTGGCATATTTATGAGGGCCCCAACCAATCCTCAGCAAATGGGCTGGCAGGGGGCAGGCCCCTTCATAAATAGGCATGAGTCATGCTAGCAGGGGAGTCGAGTGGAAGATGGAGAAGGAGTGCTGAGGAGGCTGCCAGTGGCCCTTGAGGGTGCCCCCTAGTCTCGGGAGGGGGGGTGCTGGAGGGTCCCTCTACAACACAGGGAAGAATCCTTCCTAGAGGCTGGGGAGCAAGGAGAGGACAGTGGGAGCAGGTAAGCACGACCAGGGGTTCCCCTGAGAAGTCAGTCAGGTGGGCTGGTGAGTGATCAGTCTGGGAGGACTGTGGAGAGAGAGAGTGCCAGTCTGGGAGGACTGTGGAGAAGTAGCTAGGAGGGATAGTGAAAGAGGCAGCTGCAGCCAGACAGGCTTGCAGTGCCTGAATAGGTGGTGCTGTAGCCACAGGAGTGATTATGCTGGACACTGCAATTTTTGCTACACACTTAAAGGAGCCTCGGGTTGCTGCCTATAACAGGCTTTTGCTCTAAATCTGACTGAGTGCTTTGTCAGATCTACATACAGTGTGCCAGTTGGAGTTATGCAAGCAAGGAGTGTGCAGGAGGAAGTGAGGAGTGTACATAGACTGTGTATAGAAAAAGTTGTCCCTGAAGTTGTTTGAAGTCAAGTGGGCATCCCATAATTCTCACAATCCCTATCTAAGTTATACCCCCTCAAAACTGATAAAAATGATTCCGTTGGCTTGTAATTTTAACATAAAAATGTTATAATTTTCAACATAAAAATAAATGTTAATTAATTTACTTTGCTATTTTAAGTACCTTAGTTAATTAGTTCTTAAAACACACCTTTTACATTTACGAAAATAATGTATAATATTGAGTAATCTAGACAAAACTTTCAAGGTATGTGCATTCAATATTCTAATTGAGTTACATTTACTTAAAAAAAATTATCTTTTCATTTGACTAAAATTGCGGGATGCACGTTTGCCAAACGTGCAAACGCACGACTTTTGATGCTTTA
Source organism: Aquarana catesbeiana (assembly GCF_042186555.1). Taxonomy (NCBI): domain Eukaryota; kingdom Metazoa; phylum Chordata; class Amphibia; order Anura; family Ranidae; genus Aquarana; species Aquarana catesbeiana. The sequence continues at coordinate 295,640,543 of NC_133328.1, forward strand.
TATTTTAAAGCGTTTGACATCTTTTGGAACTTTGAATGTCTGCACAAGGCAGTTCCCATACATTTGAGGCCCATCAGGACAAAACAGCGCCACCAGTGACAAGAATTTTTCCAAGTCACTACAAAGCCATGCAATGCCATTGAAAGGTAAGAATGAACATTGAACAAATTATTGTTCACATACTTTAAATGTTGCTTAACATACCATCCAAAATGTTTATTTTATTTGCCGATTAATATATTTATAATAAATGGACGTACATCCGTTGTACCTATTGAGACAACTCACTTGTGCGCACGCAATGTTGGCATTTACTGCATTCGGCAGAACACAACCAAGATGCAGGGTGAGGAATCGTAAGCTATTAAGCTTAAAAACTAAATGAATGTTTCAGCCGGTTCGGTTTTTGAGATATTGGAATTCAAATTCAGATTATGTAACATCAAGTCCCGCCCACATTGCACCCAATGTTATTAAAATTTAAAAACAAAGATAGCATTTGTTTGCACTGCATCTGTGCTGATTTGTGCTGCAAAAATGAACATATGTGCTGGTTTGGTTTCAGAGATATTGCGCATTATAGTTGATAAAAACCTCTCCCACTTTGCATCACATGTTATTACATTTTAAAAACAATTATAGGGCGTACACACGGTCGGACTTTGTTCGGACATTCCGACAACAAAATCCTAGGATTTTTTCCGACGGATGTTGGCTCAAACTTGTTTTGCCTACACACGATCGCACAAAGTTGTCGGAATTTCCGATCGACAACCATGCGGTCACGTACACCACGTACGACGAGACTAGAAAAGGCCGGTTCAGAACCAAGCGCGGCACCCTTTGGGCTCCTTTTGCTAATCTCGTGTTAGTAAAAGTTTGGTGAGAGACGATTCGCGCTTTTTCAGACTCGTGGCTTTCAGATCGTTTTCTGCCGTTCAGTTTGTGCTTGTGGGTTTGTATCTGCTCTTCAGTGCGTGCAAGCAAGTTCCGCGTGACTTTAAGTAGTCATTGTATTCTTGTTAGTTCGTTACTGGTTTTCAGGTCGCTCTTCACAGGCCTTGCTGTTCTTCAGTGCGTTCTGTTACTTCGTTCTGAGCAGCCGACCGTTTTCTAGCCATGTTTCGTATGCGTACTCCTCGTAGAGTTCGTGCTGTGCGGGGGCTTGTTGTTGGGGTCCTGACCTTGACACAAGTCCAGTCCATGAACAGGGGGGGGAGGAGTTCATGGACCAAGAATTGGTTGCTTCAGCGTGACCAGTTCTGTCATATGCCTTTGCTCCGTGAGATCCGTGAGAATAATCCTGATGATTTCAGGAACTTTCTCAGGATGACGGACCCCGTGTTTCACCGTTTGTTGGCTTCGCTGACCCCCTATATTAGCAGGCAGGATACCTGCATGAGGCAAGCCATCACTGCGGAGCAGAGGTTGGTCACTACCTTGCGGCATTTGGCCACAGGGAGAAGCCTGCAGGACCTCAAGTTCTCGACAGGCATCTCCCCCCAGGTTCTGGGGATCATTATCCCAGAGACCTGTTCTGCCATCATCCAGGTCCTGCAGAAGGAATATATGAAGGTAAGATTTTTATCCTTTAATATCACATTTTATTGTATTGAATGTTTGATAATATATTGTATTTCTTTCCTCATTCCCTAATTACCATGATTGTAATATGCTGTGAATGTCCCCTTTGTCCTCATGCATGCTGGATTTTTATGTAATTATTATTTTATGTCCTTCATACATATTTGCCCTTCAATAACCTCTCCAACATGGTGTCTCCTGCCCTATATTCACCTCATGTAGTCACTTAACAATGTATTTTATCAGCTCTATAGTAGTGCTTTACCCCAAACACCCCCTAAAATGTTTGGAAATGTTATTTTTTATTTAAATTCAGGCAGAGTGGCAGAGGCTTTTTTTGTGGTGTCCCCAAATTTTTTGTAACCCTCCCTCCCCCAACTGCTAAGTCAGCTGATCTCAATTCTCTATCCTCAATCATCTATCTGCTGACTTTGCCAATCCCATACACACTATACCCATCTCTTTACTGGTCAGATTTATGGATGAATTCCCCAAAGCATGTAGTGCAAGGGCCTGCCTGTATACTTTCCAATGGTACTGTTTAAAGTTCTTGTATCCTATTATTATCTTGATAGGTAATAGCAGAATGTTCAAATGTGCTCAAATGTGTACAGTGTGTATTTATATCTTTGTATTATGACACTTCTTACCTGTCCAGTGGTCTGCCAATAGTGTAACTAAGGAGGGTCTGTTCCAAGTAATACCCATTATTTAGGCATTCATCTCTCAATGAAGTGAAGAGGGTTACCTGTCCAAGAGTTCCCCCCCTATAATGTTAGAAATGGCCCATGAGGGGGGGAGGGGGAATATGATAGGTGTACCTTATACTTTGTTGTTGTTGTTAAATTCCCCTTAATAAATGCTATCTGGAGGTTGCCCCATAATGTTTGTGTCTAATCTGCTTGCCATGTTTCTGTGAAAAAATAGTAATTTTTATTGTTTTTTCCTCAACAGTTTCCTTCCACGCCACAGGAATGGCAGACTGTGGCCTCCCACTTTGCCCAGCGGTGGGACTTTCCTAACTGCGGAGGGGCAATTGATGGGAAACACATCCACATCGTCCCACCACCCAACTCGGGGTCGTACTATTATAATTACAAGGGGTTTAATAGTATAGTGATGTTGGCGGTGGTGTCGGCTAATTACGAGTTCTTGTATGTGGACGTGGGGAAGAATGGCCGGATGTCCGATGGTGGAGTGATCGCCCAGACGGAGTTCTACAGGCGTCTCCAGAATGGCAGCTTGGATTTGCCACCTCCAGAGGACAATGTTGAAGGTCTCCCATTTGTGTTCGTTGCTGATGAAGCATTTGCGCTGGGGGACCACCTGATGCGGCCATTCCGGATGAGGACCCTCACCCCGGAACAGAGGGTTTTTAATTACCGGCTGGCCAGAGCCCGAAGAGTGGTGGAGAACACATTTGGAATCCTGGCCAGCCGGTTCCGATTATTTCTGACACCCATCCATATGGCGGAGTATAAACTAAACCATATAATACTTGCCTGCTGTGTTCTCCATCATTTTTTAAGAAAACATTCAGCCAACTATGCTGGCTCAGTTGGGCCTGAGGCCGGAATCCCAAATCCATCAACACTGATGGCGCTTGAAAGTGGCCGTTCTGGCTTGCCCTTCCTGAGTGACCGTGATGTCCGGTTACGCTACCTGGAGTTCTTTGCAGGTAGGGGGGCTATCAATATGCCAGACAATCTGTGAAACCTTTTTCAAATAAAAAACAACCAAAAGAAATTCTTTGTGGACATTTACTGCTTGTGTTTGTTTTAGCTGACCCTGACAGAAATGTGTTGAGTGCAGAAAATGTCGTGATTGGGTAACCTTATAAAAAACAGTGTTGGCTGGTACTTCCTAAATGCAAAAACACATTTCACTACAAGTGCACTTGCAACTGCACTGAACCTGCACTTGTAGTGCAAAGTGTATTTGCCCTTAGGAAATAACCCCCATTTTTGCATAAAACAGCAATTACATCGCCCCAAAAGTGTTGTAGTGTTGACACAATAATCCACACATTCTTGAGTAAGCCACTTTTTTATACCTGCACAATCCCAAGTGCATTTACGAAAGGTTTTTAAAACAAACCAACATGTTTGTTGTATAACAATTTTTGCAGTAGCATTATCAAAAATCGAAATATCCATTTCAGATAAAACAGGCCTGTGTAAAACCAACAAGAAAGCCAAAAAACTTGAACTTACAAAGTTCACATATGGTAAAACCTGAAGGCTATATCAGACATCAGTATTTAGGAACTGGGTTTGATATAGCGTTCAGATTGGGGGAAATCACCCCTGGAAAAGCCAAATTTGGAAGATGCACACCAATTTACGAATGTCAACATGTGCTATCTGCCATCAGGGGGGATCAAGGGACGTGTTTTGGGGGAGCAAGCCCTTCCTCAACGCGACTTTATAATTGAGGTTGCACCCCCAAAACGCGTCCATTGATCTCCCGTGATGGCAGATAGCACATGTTGGCACACTGTGTGCATCCTCCAAATTTGGCTTTTCTAAACATTGAAAAAATTTTTGCAAGATTGGACCACAAGAAAACAGGTGATTTTGTGGGGTTTAAATTCGCCCCAAAACATCAATGATGTTATTATTTTTTTTTAATAACATCACTGATTTGTTGCTGTATGTTGTGCAATTCGAGATTACACCCCATGATCTCCCCGATCAGTATCTGGGCACTTTCAGATGTGAAACGTTCTCTCTCCCTCACATCACGATCACCTAAAAAGAGATAAAGAACAAAAGAAAAAGGTCTCAAAAATCTGCCACCATCCATCTCTTTTACCTGAGCCTGTGGTCGCAGACACTCACCTGTTGTGGTGCCAATCTCCACCACATCTTCTTCTTCCTCCTGCTCAGCTTCTTGGGTTTGCGGTATTTCCCCTTCTTCCAGAGGTGGGGAGTCTGTGTTCTCCTGGGATGAGGGGTGTCCTCCGAGTCTTTTCTCCCCTATGTAAAACAAAAATGGTATACTTAGCACACAGATATTTGATGGCAGAACTAGAAATAGGAAACATTGCTTGGAAGTGGGGTACAATTGTCTATAATTGTCTACAATTGTTCCAAGATGTATATTTTTTATTGGCCTTTGTCAAGCTGCAATACTTTACCTGTTTGGTACAAGCTTCACAGATGTAGCCCCCCCATAGTATACACTGGAGCACCTGTGTGCCCCCCTAATAAAAATGGTGTTCTGGGGTCCCACACTAGTGCTCCAGTGTCCAGATGTGAAAACAGCTGCTCAGTGTCCTCTCCTTACACACAATCTAGTTTGCATTTCATTCTAGTAACAAACCCATCTACACAAACAAATATTTGGCATCCAAGTAGGCCCCAAAAAATGTGTGAAAATGCATATGGCCTAAACAATGGTGTTCTAGAGGCCGAAAGAAAAATGTTTGATACGAACGAATAATGGGCCCATGAACATTAAAGTTGCCCTTTTAAACGTTACAATTAATAAAAGCATATGGAGCAGAACGAACGGAATAAAGACAGAAAGAATAGGAACACAGCACAACTACTTACTTTTTTGCAGCACTCTCCGGATCTTTCGGTACTGCTCTGGCTCTCTCAACTTCAGGTCCGACCACCGCTTCCTGAGCTGATCTTTCGATCTTCGTACCCCGAAATTCCTCTCAAGACTCCTGACCACTTTCGCTATGATCTTGGCCTTTCGGATGTTGGGGTTGGGGTAAGGCCCATATTTTCCGTCATAGTCGGACTTCCTCATGATGTCGACCATCTCCAACATCTCCCCAAACGACATATTTGTGGCCTTAAAACGTCTCCTTTTGGATCGGGACGTGCCTGGATCCGGGCTTTCCTCCTCCTCCTCCTCGTTCCTGCAATTATCACGCACCTGCTGTGACTCCGCCATGTGCTCTTCCCCCACTGCGCCGAACGAAAAGGGGCGGGGAATAGACTAGAAAGAACGTCAGGGGCGGGCGGAGTTACATGCATGCGCAGTGTGTATAAAGCGTAACACGCGTGCGTATTACGTACGATCTGTGAGCGGAGGAAGGAGCATTGGACGCGCCGATCGTAAGAACGAAGGTAAGAGACAAACTTGTGCCTATACTGCTTCTAGATTGAGGCCTATATTGTAACAAGATTAGGAGAGTTTTGTCTGACATTAGGCTTTGTCTTGTGTTGTGTCTTGCAGTGAACATGGATATCTTAATGAAAGACAATGACTTCATGTCAGTATTCGTAGAGATGCTAAGTGAGCTGCCCTGTCTGTGGGAGATTACCCACCCCCATTTCAAGAACCAAGCAAAGAGGTAGGCAGCACTGGAGCAATTGTGTGAAATTGTGAAGCAGGTGATCCCCACGGCAGACATCACTTATTTAAAGATTTTCATTGGTGGCCTGAGGAGCACATATCTGAGGGAGCGCAAGAAAGTCCAGGATTCGCAGAGATCCGGAGCAGCAGATGACATCTATGTCCCCAGGATGTTGTACTACGACAGGCTGCACTTTCTGGCAGGCCAGACTGAACCCAGGTCATCCCTCTCCAGTCTTCCTTCCACGCTTCCTTCCCCCCCGGCTGAGGCTTCTGACGCCCAACCTGGGCCTTCCAGGCGATATGTGGAGGAGCCCAGATTAAGCCAGGTATAGCATTCCTCTAAATATTTCTGCTTGTCCAATAAATGATGTTAACTAGATGTTAGTTGGGAGTACTAATTTAGGATTGTGATTGATGATGCAAAACATTACAACTATGTCCCTTTTTCATACACAGGGAAGTCTCAGTCAAGAGGTGGCCGGGCCGAGCCGGCTGGCTGATCTGCAGGTCCCTCCACCCCCCCTGAAAACAGAAAGTGGCAGTAGGAGGAGTACCCTAGAGGAGGCTGCTATTGCATTCTTTTGGAGGGCTACAGAGGTCCTGGGAGCACCCCACACCATGCAGGAGAACATTGCTGCCTTCATTGCATATAAAATGCAGAGGATGGAGAAGGGCCAAAAAGTCTTGTGTGAGGCCCTCATATCGGAGGCTCTGGAGAAAGGTATGAGGGGCCAAATTACACCTCACACACATCTTTGGGATGGTCCTCCTCCTCCTCCTGCAGGTCCTCCTCCTCCTCCTCCCTCTCCTCCAGGTCCTCCCAGTCCTCCTCCAGGTCCCCCCAGTCCTCCTCCTCCTCAAGGTTCTACTCCTCCTCCTGCCACATCTCCAACTGCACAGCCACAGCCCGGAAGGAAGCGTGGAAGGAAGACCAGACAGTGATTGCCCTGGGTTCAGTCTGGTCGGCCAAAAGATGCAGCCTGTTGTGGTACCACAGCCTGGGGACACAGATGTCATCTGCTGCTATCCGGATCTCTGCGAATTCTGGACCAGACTGCCCTCCCTTAGATATGGACTCCTCAGGCCACCAAATTTGATGTTGAAGAATTGATGTCTGCCGTGGGGGTCCCAGGCTGCGCTAATTTCTCATGTTGATCCAGTGTTGCCTTCCTCTTTGTTTGGTTCTGATCCCTTAATAAAGGATTTTTGTTTTGAATTATACTCTCCTATGTGTTTTACTTCAAAAATGACAGTTGGTTTGTGAGGATTCAGGTACATTTCAAATATACAATGTGAAATGAACAAGGGACACCAACAACAAACAATCTCCTTGAGATTAAATAATAAAAGATATCAATGGTGTTGGGGTAACTTGACACACAAAACACAGACAAAAATATTCTGGAGTAAAAATAAAAATAACATTGAACAAAGATCAGCCTTGGAAAAAATCCAAACATTAAAACAAAAAAAAAGGCTGAAAATCCCAAAAAAAAAAAATAACAAAAATATAAAACTGTCAGATGTGACAACTAATAACAATATATTCAGGGAATCCCACTAAAAAAAAAACAAATAAAACTTTGTGAGAAGTGTGTGTGAATATGAGCAGCAAAACTACTTAATTCTTGTCACATTATAAAGAAGAAGAGAGTGCGCTGTATTAAACCATTTTTAACATTGCAGCGTGACGAAAGTGCTGTATTCATTGCGAACGCTATGTTTACCAGAACGAGCTGTCCCGTGTCGGAATTTCTTCTGAGCATGCGTGGCACTTTGTGCGTCGGAACAGGCCACACACGGTCGGAATTGACGCGATCGGATTTTGTTGTCGGAAAATTTTATCTCCTGCTCTCCAACTTTGTGTGTCGGAAAATCCGATGGAAAATGTCCGATGGAGCCCACACACGGTCGGAATTTCCGACAATCCGACAACACGCTCCGATCGGACATTGTCCATCGGAAAATCCGACCGTGTGTACGGGGCATTATACTGTTTGTTTGTGCTGCGTTTGTGCTGATTTGTAGCCACTAAAACAAACTTTCTGTTTGTTCGGTATTTGTGATATTGGACATTCAACGTTAGATTATATAAAGCCCCGCCCGCTTTGCACTATGTTATTACATTTCAAAAACAAATATACCATATTTATGTTGCATTGGTAGAAAAACAAGCATATTGGCATAGTGTATTTTTTTCATATAGCACTCTCATTTTGTATCAGAAAGAATGATTATGGGACTCATTTATGCTTTTTAGCCTGAGCTACCCTGAAAACCTAAAATATACCTTTGAAGTTTTTCAGAAGATATTTTTAGAGCTAGATGTGGGGAATCTATCTTCAAAAGTTCACACTTTAACTGCTTGCTGACCTGCCATCATCATTATACTGCGGCAAGTCGTCTCTCCTGCGCAAACCACCGTAGGTGTACATTGGTCTTTGCACAGGAGATAGCGGGTCTGCCTGCTACCCACGATCGCGGTATACAGAGGCAAAACGGGGGTATGCCTATGTAAACAAGGCGATTCCCCATTCTGTCAGATGACATGTCAGAAATCTTCTGTTCCCAGTGATCGGGAACAGCTATCTCTGTCATGTCCCTGGTAGCCCATCCCCCCTACAGTTAGAACACATCCAGGTAACACACTTAACCCCTCAATCGTCCCCTAGTGTTAACCCCTTCCCTGCCAGTGTCATTTACACATTGACCAGTGCATTTTTATAGCACTGATCAATGTAATAATGTCACTGGTCCCCAAAAAGTGTCATTTGGGGTCAGATTTTTCCGCCGCAATCCTGCTAAAAATCGCAGATTGCTGCCATTACCAGTAAAAACAATTAAAAAAGCCCCTTAATCTATCTCATAGTTTGTAGATGCGATAGCTTTTGTGCAAACCAATTAATATACGCCTATTGCGATTTTATTTACCAAAAATATGTAGAAGACTATATATTGGCCTAAACCGATACTTCCGATACTTTTTTTTTCAATTTTTTTTTGTATATGTAAAAGTAAAAAAATTTTTTTTTTTTCAAAATTGACGGTCTTTTTTTGTTTATAGCGCAAAAGATAAAAACTACAGAGGTGATCAAATACCACCAAAAGAAAGCTCTATTTGTGGGAAAAAAAGGACGTCAATTTGTTTGGGTACAGTGTCACACAATCGCACAATTGTCAGTTAAAGCGACGCAGTGCCGTTTTACAAAAAATGGCCTGATCATTAAGGGGTCATTTTATTTAAATAATAAATGTTAATTTGTTTTGAAAGCCTGTTTCATGAAACTATTCCTTTTAAAAAAAAAAACATATTATTGTATTATTTTTAAATAATTTAGCACCCTGCTCCTGTTGATCAGGCGCTTGCATGTAAATTTAAGGGGTTATCTGTTCTGTATATAGTTCAGATTTAATCTGTGGCTAAATTAGCTTCTGTTCCAGCATTGGATGTGTTGCGTGTAGTTCCACACTGTTGTCTGTAGGTGTCGTTGTCACCACAGGCCAGTGTTGGAACAGGCTGAAGTGTATTGAGTGCTCTTCTTTCTCCGAAGTAACCCAGCAGAGGTGGTCCACCGCTGTGCATTCTGGGAAGGGATACTTAAGGGGTGGACGCCATTTTTAGGTCTCTCTTACCTTCTGGCCCTCCTGGCCTATGGTATGTGACAACTTCTTTCCTGTCTCGGGACCATGCTGGTCCGAGGCTATGTTACTTTAAGAAGTCCCAGAAGTCGCCTGGGGCTTGTTGGTTCAGAGGTGGTCCTGTGCTGTCTAACCTGCGGGAAGAAGCCAAGCACTTAAAAGATCCAGGGGAGGACTCATCTTGGAAAGGACCGTGCGAAAGGCTGGTATCTCAAGAAGAGCCTGGTGACTCAATTAGAGGATGCATCCTAACTAACCTACCGCACAGTACTGCTGGGTCGGCTTAAAGGTTCTGGTACTGTGTTGCTGTTCATCTAATATTAAATCCTGTGGCAGAGTATTGTTCATCTAATGCTACATCCTGTGGCAGAGGATCGTACAACCATTTTTGTTTTTCTCAAGTCTGTGGCAGAGACTTTTCATCCGTGCGCCATTCCGGCTGCTAGGTCAGTGAGAGTGACCTATCTGGGTTGGCAAAGATCTGTAGACTGAAAGTGTTTTTGTCTTCAGGATCTTAAATTCCACAGTGATCTACATAAGGTATTTGAACTCTCCTGCAACTCCCTTTCTACATCTTTACTGCTACTTCCTAAAAAGTTTTGCAATAAAGCATTGGAAACAGAGCAAAGTGACTGGTGCATACATTGGTGGGCGTAAGGCCTAATATAGACTCTAAGTCCCGTATATAGTGGAAATACAGGTAAGAGGGTGACGGCAAAGATCCGAATAGAATCAGCAGCTCCTTCGGGGGTTAGGGCTACATGTGGGGGCGTTGTCTGGTATTATTTGCCGTTGCCTCTCGCAACTCTGAGACGTATTTCACAGAGAGTCTGTGCTAAAAGAGGGGTTTCTGGACTTTGTCACTTTTCTAGGAAAAAGAAGGGTTAAAGTGCAAGATCACATTTCTGACTGCGTAGGCTGCAGGTGGAGAAGTAAAAGCCCGGGAGCTACGTGATCAGAGGAGCAAGTGGGAGGAGCTACACCTGCTTGCTGCTGCGTGAGACACGTGTGTGTGTGTCTGGCGCCAAAGAAGAAGAGAGGCCTCGTGATCATACTGAGAGGATCAGAGTGCAGCCATGTCTTCTTTTTCATTGATACCGTCGGCCATGGGGTCCAAGATGTTCTCTACAAGCACCGCTGCGGGTGCTATGCTAACTGGAACCCTGCTGATGGTTACTGGCATCCGCTTGAAGCCGCAGGGGCGGTTCGTGTTGTACACTGTTGGAGATATTGAAGGGCTGGGCATGCTTTGCCACAATTGCGAGGGACTGGCCATACATCTCCGTCCATTTGTCCGATGTCTGCTGTGCAGAGAATACCTATTCATTGTGGCTCAACCTACAATGTCACCCTGTGCTTACCGAGTGGACTGGGCTACAGGGATCGCTACAGCGGAAACTACTGCCATTGCTGCTGGAGAGCAACAGGCCCTTGTCCCATCTGCTACTGTGAGTGTTCCTGAGGGAGATGTCGCTGTTACTGCTTCATCAGCGGACATCACCCTTGCTTCTGCTTCCTTTACACCTGTTCCCGCTGCACCTGTCCAAAGAAAGGTGGGATATGTGAAGGCTTCCCGTGGCCGCGGTTGAGGCTTACCCCAAAGACTACCTGAACCGGAACCGGAGGAGAGCATGGATCCAGAAAAGTCCACGACAGGAACGAGTGAGAGATCAAGGGGGGACATATCTGGGACTGTCTGTAAATATTTGCCTGCAGAGGTGTTGAGAGACTCGGAGATAGATTCTCTGTCAGATATCTCCGGTGATGATTTGTTTGAGACAATGTCACAGGAATTATTGTGGGCCCAGGGTGAAGATATCGCTTCTGCCATTACTTTCTCGGAATAGATAGCCATGGATTCTGAGAAGACATCACTAGTGAGGAGCCACACAGCCCTACCAAAGAGATATTGTCTAATGTTACTGGTTCGTTTGAGTCTGAACTGATGCCCATCGGATCTATGGTGCGCAAATCTCCTAATTCTTGTGTGCCTCCTGGTCTGGGAAAAACCAGAGCTTTACCTAAACTAGCCCAATTGCAGAGAGTGCTCTCCAAATGAGTTGCTACAGAGTATGGTCTGGAATTTCCTTATGTTACTCAAGAAGTTATGCAGGAAATCGAGGCCTATCGAGAACAGTGGTACCGTGAAGCTGTTTGGGACTATTTGTGTGTACCAAAGCCTTTCCAGAGAGCTGGTTATTCTGCTATGATGCATGAACGGTTCAGTGGGTGTTTGCTACATTGGAATTACGGTCGGCACATCTATGCTGACAAAGTAGTCATTTGCAGACCTGGAAAAGATGATATCGTTTATTTCATCACCACTGTGGATAAACAAGGGAAGAAACTGACGCTGCCAGATCCCCGGTTCTATTGGTGATTATGCAAAGGGACTGTTGTTTCTACTTTGCCAAAGAAAAGAAAACTCTGGGGTACATAGATAGTGTCAGGGTTGATGAGAACTTCGTGGTCAAGAGGTTTCATCTACCTCAGCATTTCTATACCCAAAGACTCTTTGTTATGTCAGACTTCTGCCGCTAAATGGTGGGATTCGCCCAGAGATAGGGATGGACTTTTAAGTTACTTTTGGTTCATTTTACATTTAAAGGAAAATGTGAGGAAGAAAGTTTCATTCTCTTGATAGTGAGGCTTTGCTCCTAAATTGATGAGTAACTTTGTTATGTGATTTCTGTATGTATAACTTTGTTTTTCAGGTAACAAAAGATCTTCTATCAAGTTGCTAGCATGGGGGCGGTTAGATAGATAGTGAGGTTGCTGTAACATGACTGATGTGAATATACTGTTGATTAATGTTTGAAATTGTCACATTCTTCTTTACTGTCTTTCTTCTTTCCCATCCAAGTTTGGGTTCAGATACCTACTCTCAGGCTTGAGAGTCATTTCTTTTGCAGACATTGAGGACACCGTCTTTTGTAGTGGGGGGAGTATGTAGCGCCCTGCTCCTGTTGATCAGGCGCTTGCATGTAAATTTAAGGGGTTATCTGTTCTGTATATAGTTCAGATTTAATCTGTGGCTAAACTAGCTTCTGTTCCAGCATTGGCTGTGTTGCGTGTAGTTCCACACTGTTGTCTGTAGGTGTCGTTGTCACCACAGGCTAGTGTTGGAAGAGCAACAGGCTGAAGTGTATTGAGTGCTCTTCTTTCTCAGAAGTAACCCAGCAGAGGTGGTCCACCGCTGTGCATTCTGGGAAAGGGTACTTAAGGGGCGGACGCCATATTTAGGTCTCTCTTACCTCCTGGCCCTCCTGGCCTAAGGTTTGTGACAACCTCTTTCCTGTCCCGGGACCATGCTGGTCCGAGGCTATGTTACTTTAAGAAGTCCCAGAAGTCACCTGGGGCTTGTTGGTTCAGAGGTGGTCCTGAGCTGTCTAATCTGCGGGAAGAAGCCAAGCAATTGAAAGATCCAGGGGAGGACTCATCTTGGAAAGGACCGTGTGAAAGGCTGGTAATTCAAGAAGAGCCTGGTGACTCAATTAGAGGATGCATTCTAACTAACCTACCGCACAGTACTGCCGGGTCGGCTTAAAGGTTCTGGAACTGTGTTGCTGTTCATCTAATATTAAATCCTGTGGCAGAGGATTGTTCATCTAATACTACATCCTGTGGCAGAGGATGGTACAACCATTTTTGTTTTTCTCAAGTCTGTGGCAGAGAATTTTCATCCGTGCGCCATTCTGGCTGCTAGGTCAGTGAGAGAGACCTATCCGGGTGGGCAAAGATCTGTAGACTGAAAGTGTGTTTGTCTTCAGGATCTTAAATTCCTCAGTGATCTGCATAAGGTATTTGAACTCTCCTGCAACTCCCTTTCTACCTCTTTACTGCTACTTCCTAAAAAGTTTTGCAATAAAGCATTGGAAACAGAGCAAAGTGACTGGTGCATACATTGGTGGGCGTAAGGCCTAATATAAACTCTAATGGGGTGTACACACGGTCGGACTTTTTGACCGGACTGGTCTGACGGACGCCGACGGACCAAATCCGGCGAACAATCCAATCGTGTGTGGGCTTCACCGGACCTTCAGCGGACTTTTCTAGCCGCAAATCTGACGGACTTTAGATTTGGAACATGCTTCAAATCTTTACGTCGTAACTCCGCCGGACCCAGGAATCCGCTCGTCTGTATACTAGTCCGATGGACAAAAAAACGACGCTAGGGCAGTTATTGGCTACTGACTATCAACTTCCTTAATTTAGTCTGGTGTACGTCATCACATACAAATCCGTCGGACTTTGGTGTGATCATGTGTAGGCAAGTCCGGTCGTTAGAAAGTCAGTCGAAAGTCCGCCAAAAGTCCGTCGAAAGTCTGTCAAAAGTCTGTCGGACAGGCTGTCGGACTTTTGTAGCTGAAAAGTCCGACCGTGTGTACATGGCATTAGTCCCGTATATGGTGGAAATACAGGTAAGAGGATGACGGCAAAGACTCAAATAAAATCAGCAGCTCCTTCGGGGGATAGTGCTACAATAAAAACCTTCAAATATATATCGAATACATTTGGAAAATAAGTTTTACCAACTTAAAAAAATTGAGTAAGTTACAAGTTAATATCACTTAAAACTAAGTAACTAAGTAACTAAGTCACTAAGTCATTAAGTAATACGGTAGCACAGTGGTGTAGTGGTTAGCACTTTCATCTAACAGAAAAAAAGGATTGCTGGTTCAAATCCTGACAATGACACTACCTGCCTGCAGTTTGCATGTTCTATCCTGTGCCTGCATAGGTTTCCTCCCACACTCCAAAGACATGCTGCTAGGGTAATTGGCTCCTGTGTAAATTGGCCCTAATATGTGTATGTATGAATGTGAGTTAGGGATCTTAGATTGAAAGCTTCTTGAGGGCAGGGACTGATGTGACTGTACAATGTATATGTAAAGTGCTCCATAAATTGACAGTGCTATATAAGTACAGTACTTGAAATAAATAAGTTAATGTATGTGTTCCTAACCTAAACTTTTCTATAAACTGCAAAAATTGATTTGGCTTTACTTGAACCTGTGGTCTAGAAACTGGAAAACTGAGTTGGCTTTACTTAAAACAACAAAGTTGAAATCATGAAAAGTCTAATGAGTCAGACAAAAATATGTTTAGTTGACAGTACTTAAAGAAAGATGATGCAAATAGTTGCCTCAATTTTGTTGAGTAGACCCAGCACAATATTTTTTACAGTGAATAAAACAAAAACAAAAACCCAAAGTACTGTCTGTTTCCTGACTCTGGAGTGACTGTGAAAATGTGGTGTGCCTGGCTGTGCAGGGTGGAGGATCCCAGCTCATCTGCAGCTCCTTAGGGAGTGCGCTACACCTAAAAGTACTCAGCAGCTACACTTATGTAAACTGTGCTATATACAAAGTGCTGCACCTTGCCAAAAGTGTGAGAAGAGTTAGGTGGCATCCAGGGTTCTTGCCTATACAGGTTGATGGGCTCTAGGATGTTTGTTCTGAATAGAGAAATCTGGCCTTTCAGTTTTATCTAAGATTGACAAATCCTTGTGTAGCCATGCCCCTTATAGGGGTTGCTGAATGTTGTGGTTCACCTGTCACCCTGCCCAACCCAGCATCCATCTCTCAGGCACTCAGAGACACAGAACAGTCCATAAGCTTTGTTTTTTATTTGAGATGATTGAACTTGGTTGGGAAGAGAAAATTATGGGATGCCCAGAAGATTCAGACTAACTTGCTTGGGACTATTATATACACTCCTGTATATACACTCCAGTCTTCTCTCCAGCACAAACACTTGCTTAAGACCTCTTTTCCTTCCCTCCTCCAGCATTTCACTTGCTGCATAACGTTACTCCTACTCCAGCACTTCCTTTGCTGCAGACTTTTACTCCTCCAGACTAGCTAGCACTGCATGGTTAGGCACTAACTCAGCCAGGCCTTAGTGGATTGCCTTTTGCAGGCAGAGGCCTCTGGCCCCTATGGTGTGGAAATGGTTCAGGTGCTAACTGTCCTCTATTCAGCTACCAATCCCAGATAGCTCTCTTCAGGCCCTGCCAGCCAGCCTCGCTGCAATGACCTCTCTCCACTGCCCTTCCCACAGTCCACTCTTCTGGTTCTGCACCCATCTCAAACTGCAAACTCCCAGTTCTCCGGACTGTGCTTCACTCATCAGCCCTCTTGGCTGAGACCAGTTGTCCTCCCTGGAGTCTCTTAGCAGTGTTCTCTCCCACTGTGCTCTCCTTGCTCTCTGCTCCAGGATCTCTTCTCTCCTCCTGGATGCACCGAGCCCCAGCCCAAGGTCACCCCCCCAGACTGGGGAGCACCCTGTGGTCCCCGACATCATCCCCATTCTCTCACTCCAGCACTTCCACCCGACAACTCCTCCTCAGCTGGACTGACCCTGGGTATTTAAGGAGGCCTGCCCCCTGCCAGTCCAAGTTGGGGATTAGTCAAGGCTCCTCAAAATACCCTAGACAGCTCCACCTCTCCTCCTCTCTTTCTAGCACCTTCTAGAAAGAAGAGGGAGGTGACAGTGATGCTACCTGTGAGTCATCCAGCCCTGTCCTGAGCCACTCCCAGCCTAGAATGAAATCAAACAGGCCTAGCCAACAGCTAGGCCTGCCTAAATTTTCCTACTCTGCTAGAAAAATCCTCATTCTAGCACCTACCCAACTAGAGGGTTCTACACTTGTATAGGTCCTGGACTCCAGTTTGTAGAGTATTGGGTGGGATGAAGCCTCCAACCTTGGGTCCATGGTCCTCTGATAATCAGAGTTTTAATACCTTTTTAGTACAGGGGCGGAATATAGTTTAGGACTCCACCTGGGAGACAAAGGCAGTCTCCACCCAGGAGTCAGGATGTAGGTCAGTGAATGTGTTTGAGAAGCATCGGACAAGGGCCTGAAGCCTGTGAGGCCACAGAATGCCAGGACTTTTTTGGTGAATGGACTGCGCTCTTGAAAGTGCTACATTTGAGCAACTTTCTGCAATATATATTCATTGCACATGCATAAAGTGTAACTGCAGCCAATATTTTTTGATCATGTGAGAAAGGCTTAAAACCTCTATTGGATATTTACTGCTATCTGTGATCCTGCTGGGGAAATTTACTGTCACTGTGACTGTACAACCTGGTCATTAAGCACTTTGTGAAGAAGCTGTGCAGATCCCAGTCAACAATACACAGTGAAGCTCTACAAGGATTGGGGACAGCATAGTATAGAATATGAGAGGGATAATAAGCTGGGGGGGGGGGTTTGAAGATTAACTGTACTAAAATATAATTGTCATTTAAGTATTTATTAATGCAACTTTTTATAGCACACCCAACATTGTTTAAGCCCCTCACGTCAGGCCAATTTGACATGCGATTTGACAATCAGGACCATCTGAATTGGTGTTAAGCCGTCTTTGCAGTTGAGGTCGAACCCAAACACTTTAAATTTTTATGCAATCAGTCAGGCCCTTGCACTACACCGAACCCACTGATTGGCTCCCGCTGTGTCCAATCGCAACGGGAGCGGGTCGCTGGCGGCGTGCGTGCGCGCAGCAGACCTGGAAGTGCAAAATCATGTACCTGTACGCGATTTTGTGCAGAGGAGCCGCCATCCCACAGTATACGAGGGGCGGGCGGCAAGAAGTTAAGATAAATCTAAAAGAAATTGAACAAGAAAATTGTATAACGTATGGCCAGTATTTTGAGTTGTATTATTTCCTAAACTCAGTAAAACTACTGTTAATATTGGCTGTTCCTGCCCTGCATATACCTCTCTAGTGTTGAGGGAGTGGTTATTGGGAACACTGGTGGTAGCTTGGCTAGCCAGTTTCTTCATCTGCACTTTGAAAATGCGTGCCTGGCAAAAGAGCAAAAGAAATAAACAAAAAAGGACATCATATCTCTAGTAAAGTGGATGTTACATATAAGGGTTCATTTACTCCACAGCGCATGTGCCTTAATTATTATTATTATTATACAAGATTTATATAGCGCCAACAGTTTGCGCAGTGCTTTACAACATTGGGGAAGACAGTACAAATACAATACAATTCAATACAGGAAGGCTCAGAGGGCCCTGCTCGTTACAGCTTACAATCTAGAATCACACAGATTGTTGGGCATTGAGGCACATAAAAAATAGGTGCATTATTTTCAAAAAGCAGTACATTGCAACGCAAAAAAAATTTGCACTGCAGTGTATGTTGCTCATTACACACCAGCTAACACCGTATGTTGAGCTTAACGCTCTGCATTACAAAGCCCTTATTCAGTATACGCTGGGCTGTATGTTCCCTCTTCCACATCACCTCATTTTGTACATTCCCTATTCCATACCATCCTTTTCTTTACACTGTGCTGTAGATTCCTTATCTGACATTCGGTCATTCTGCACCACCTCATACCGTATGCTGTGTATTCCTTGTTCCACACTACCTCATTCTTTACACCTTATTGTGCGTTCCCTGTTCCACAACTTTTCATTCTGAAAGTTCTGCATTTTGTCCCATTTCATAAGTTGTGCTTTTCTTTTTGTTATTCGCACTGCCCTACTCGATATGCTGTGATTTTTTTATTCAAACCCCACTGACTGCTTTGTTTATACCTGGTATTTGGACTTTCAAATTGCTTTGGCATGTTTGCACATCAGTAAGGCCCACTAATGTTGACCCTTCCACGAAAGGGGCATACAAACAGCATTGCTCAACTCAACTCTACCATTACAAATGAGAACTTACCATTGGTGTGGCTTCTGTGAAATCCATCAGAAGGTCACCTGGCTCTAATGTGAATGAGCTGTTTGCTTTACTAGGACTCTGTAAAATAAATTTGTTCATGAGAAATGCAACTGCAGTCATCTTTAATACTATAATTTAGTATGATTACTGATTCACAAATAAGCATGTATGCTGAGCAAAGTACAATATTAGTTTCTATATTGCATGACATCATAAAATTGCTGGTAAGCATTAATGTGAACTTGTGGCCTCTGGTAGGGTCTTGCATCGGCATCAGAATCTTAAAGTGAAGCTAAAGGCAAAAATGTATTGTTTCTTGTTAGTTTTTATTAGGGTGGAGAGGGATTAAAACACCCATTGGATTTTTATTGCCCTCTGTGCCCCCCGTTAGGGATATTCACCCTTTCTATTTATTAGGTTTACTGTTATCATTGAAAGCGAAAGCAAAAGTACATTCCAAAATGTTGGTTTTCCCAAGAACAGTAATAGAGGGAGAAATCTTCCAGTGGGGACACTAGTTTTGGTGACCCTCATGGCAACCAGGGATTCTTTCAGTTTGAAGTTATTTCCTCCCCCTAATTGTTTTGGTTATGGGACAGGAACTGAAGGGAAATCTCACCAATGGGACACAGATGACAAAAAAAACCCTAACAAGGGTTATAACCCTCCTTTACTCAATCTAAATTAAAAAGTTCTGCCTTTAGTTTTACTTTAATGCAAGCAACTCTTGGTAACATGCATCCAGTTTATGCCCAAAGAATCCCAAAACCTTGAAAATACACAATGCAAAAAAGCATCAAGAGCTACTATTGTTAAGTGGCTGCCCCTTTCTACTTCCCTCTCAAACCTATTGACTATAGTGTGTTGTCAATCTCAGGGGCACATACGGAGGAAGAGGGTTTCCTTTCCTGTCAGAACTTTGTTGGTGCATTAGAACTCATTCAACTGCATAAAGAAGCCTAATATGTGATACTCTGTGAAGAACGAATAGCTCCCTAATAAAAAAAAAGCACATTCAAAAAGTAATGTGGATATTTTGGAAAACAGGACATATTATAGGTAAAGAGCTTAAAAATAAGTACTTTGAGACACTGGTCACTATTTCCTTTAATCACTTCAGCCCCGGAAGGATATGCCCCCTCAATGTCTAGGCCATTTTTTGCGATACAGCACTGCATCGATTTAACTGACAATTGCGCGGTCGTGCGACACTGTACCCAAACAAAATTGATGTCCTTTTTTTCCCACAAAGAGAGCTTTCTTTTGGTGGTATTTGATCACCTCTGCGGTTTTAATTTTTTGCGCTATGAAGAAAAGCGACAACTTTGAAAAAAAAAATAATATTTTTTTATATTACATATCCCAAAAAAATATATATAAAAAAAACACATTTGTTCATCAGTTTAGGCCAACATATATTCTTCTACATTTTTGGTAAAAAAAAAAAAAAAAATCGCAATAGGCGTATATTGATTGGTTTGCGCAAAAGTTACCACGTCTACAAACTATGGGATAGATTTAGGGAGTTTTATTTAGTTTTTTATTGTTTTTACTAGTAATGGCGGCGATCTGCAAATTTTTAGCGGGACTGCAACATTGCGGCGGACAAATCTGACCCCAAATTACACTTTTTGGGGACCAGTAACATTATTACATTGATCAGTGCTATAAAAATGACACTGTCAGAGAAGGGGTTAACAGTAGGGGCGATCAAGGGGTTAACTGTGTTAACTGGGTGTGTTCTAACTGTAGGGGGGATGTACTATCTGGGACATGAAAGAGATCACTGTTCCTGATCACTGGAAACAGTAGATCTCTGTCATGTCATCTGGCAGAATGGGGAATCGCCTTGTTTACGTAGGCAGTTCCCTGTTCTGTCTCTCCTCACCATGGTCGCAGATCACAGTGGACATCGAGTCCGACACACCCATGAGCACGCTCCCGCAACTGCGCCTGCGCGAGCCACCATACAGGTACGGCAGGAGAGCCGACCTGCCACAGTATATCTACGTGAGCTTGTCAGTTAGTGGTTAACTATA
Source organism: Aquarana catesbeiana (assembly GCF_042186555.1). Lineage (NCBI taxonomy): Eukaryota > Metazoa > Chordata > Amphibia > Anura > Ranidae > Aquarana > Aquarana catesbeiana. The sequence continues at coordinate 295,660,818 of NC_133328.1, forward strand.
TAGACTAATGCCGCGTACACACGAGCGGACATTACGGCGGACTTTGCCCGGCGGACTTTTTGATGTACTTTCCGACGGACTTTCTGAATGAACGGACTTGCCTACACACAATCCACCAAAGTCCGTCGAATTCGTACGTGATGACGTACGACCGGACTAAAACAAGGAAGTTCATAGCCAGTAGCCAATAGCTGCCCTAGCATGGCTTTTTGTCCGTCGAACTAGCATACAGACGGCGGACTTTTCGACCGGACTCGATTTCAACGGATAAATTTTAAACAAGTTTCAAATCTAAGTCCGTCCAACTTTTGAGAAAACAAAGTCCGCTGGAGCCCACACACATCGAATTGTCCGACGAAATCCAGTCCGCCGGGCAAAGTCCGCCGTAATGTCCGCTCGTGTGTACGCGGCATTAGTGTATGCCCAATCAAAACTTTTTAGATGGATGGTGATAGAATGGAGAAGGATTCCCCAGACATGATGTGATGTGAAATCTCCAACGGTTACATGGACAGAAATAACAATACTTTTTTGGTAGAGTAGGGGGAGGTTAGAACCCCTGGCAGCTTTTCTGTGTGGTCTGTGCAGCCTCAATGCAGGTTTGTTTTCTTACTTCCTGTCTAGCAAAACCATTTTCACCAGCATGTGAGGGTAAGCTCACTATACCACAGAGGCTGTAATACTTCCACATTCTTTTCTAAAAACAGAAAGTTTTGGCAGTGCATACACTTCAAAAGCTTTATAACTCTAAAATGTAGATGCATTATTTCGATTTATACCTTCTCAACTGAGGAAGCCTGAGAATTTCCACTGGAAGCCAAGAGAAGGGCAGCTCTCTGCTCTGCAGCAGATTCAGCAGCTACTGCAGCCAATGCTGGGGGAAGGTCATCTTCATCACTATGATTACTGATGAAAAAATGGAAAAGTTGTTACCACAAGTTCCTAAAAATTGCCCTCATTTTCACCTTCACATTTTATATTTTCTGAATATACAGTATATACAGTGACGATGCTTTAGAGCCACCCAGAGCAATTCTTCAGTATAGAGCAAAGACTGCTGATAAATCCTAGCAGAAGTTATTTTTTTTTAATCCTTTGACTGCCAGGACTATGCAGTTTACTAGGTTACACTTTTGTATTTCTATTGGCAACATATGTTCAAATATTTACAGCTGTACACACAGTAGTCTTACTGGTCTAAAGCTACCCACTTCTAGCTTTTACTTAAAAAAAAAAAAAAAAAAAAAATATATATATATATACAGTATATATATAAAATGTGCTGTACACCAACACTTGTGTGACTGTTCTATTTGAAAGAGAGCCTAACAAAAAGTGATATAATTGTTTATCAACTTATGGCCTTTATATTTGTAGCACACGGGGGTGGATGCCATCTCAACCAGGTGCCTTGTTTATCTTATTCATTAGGTGTAAGGTATTCTTGTGTTAAACTAACAACATTGAATGGAGAGCATTGGTTAATTTCCCTTTGCCATATTATGTGGCAATGGCCAACCAGAGGTCCCCAAACTATGGCCCTCCAGTTGTTCAGGAACTGCAATTCCCATCATGCCTAATCATGTCTGTAAATGTCAGAGTTTTACAATGCATCAAGGGACGTGTAGTTACGCAACAGCTGGAGGCCCGTAGTTTGCAGAGCCCTGAAGTATTAAGATTTCAGTCTTTGCTTTGTTCTCTAAAATTATATTTCTGAAGCTATCTTTTATTGATATCTTAGTTGGAAGTCAAACCTTATTGTTATTCATCTGTGCACAAGTCATTTTGTTTGGGTGCTAACTGAGGCTTGGTATTCCTCCTACTCCAAGAGACATTTGTGATGCAAGGGAGCAGCTGGGTGAGGGTGAAAACAAGAGGAGAGTGTCTATTCTGGCCTGCATTGAACAGCCCATCACCAGACTGTTGCATAGAGATGGGCTGAACAGACCCCTGTTCGGTTCGCACCAGAACTCCCAAACGGAGAAAAAGTTCTGACCTGAACGGCAAACCCTATTAAAGTCTAGGGGACTCGAACTTGGAAATTCTAAAGTCCCCATTTTGAAGACTTATATGCAAACAATTGGCCATAAAAAGGTATGGGCACCCGGGTACTGCCCTGGGGGACACGTATCAATGCAAATTTTTTTTTAAAAAGATCGTTTACAGGAGCAGTGATTTTAATGATGCTTAAAGTACAACAATAAAAATGAAAAATTAATTTAAATATAGTGCCTTGGGGGTCCCCTTAGTCTGTCTGTAAAGTGGTGCATCTGTAGCATGTATAGAACATGCTGCAGCAAAAATGACATTTCTAAAGAAAAAAAAATGCATGAAATGACATTTAAATTTCCGGCAATACAATACAATTGCCGGCAATAGAATGAAAAAAAGGCATGGGGTCCCCCTCAAAACCCATACCAGACCCCTATCCGAGCATGCAGCCCGGCAGGCCAGGAAAAGGGGGAGGATGAACGAGTGCTCTGCCCCCCTCCTGAACCATACCAGGCCACATGCCCTCAACATGGGGGGGGTTGGTGCTTTGGGGCAGGGGTGGGCACTTTGTCCTCACCCAAAGCACTTTGTCCTCATGTTGATGGGGACAAGGGTCTCTTGCCCACAACCCTGGGCTGTGGGCAGGGGGGGTCTGTGGGCAGGGGGCTTATCAGCATCTGGAAGCCCCCTTTAAGAAGGGGACCCCCCATGTGAATGAGTATACACATTCACCAAAAAAGTGTCAAAAAGTAATAAGAACACAGAGACAGTTTTTGGCAATTCCTGTAAAAATACAAAACAGTGTCCCCTGATGTAAATCCACCATCAAACACAATATCCGCCGAACCCAAAAAAAAAAAATCGCTCCTCCTTTAACTAAGACAAACCACTAAATGCCTGGTTTGCCATTTCACAGTTCTTATATAGGTAAGGGCGATGCCACCTGGTGACCTCCCCTGGGGGTACCGCCCCCTTGTGATGTCACCGAACCAGCATACACTGGTCCGTGCTGTCACAAGGGGGCGGTGCCACCAGGTGATGTCTACAGGTGGCTCCGCCCTTACCTATATATAGGAACTGTCAAACGGCAAGCCAGGCATTTGGCAGTTTGCCTTAGTTGACAGCGGAGCGATTTTTTAAAAACTTTTTCGAGTCCAGCTGTGATGGCGGCATCGTGATTGACGATGGATCTGCCTCGGGGGACACGTTTTTAATTTTTTTATTTTAATAAAGAAATTGTAAAAACTGTCTCTGTGTTTTTATTACTGGCTTGGTATGGTTCGGAGGTTGGGGGGGGGGGGGGCGCTCGCTCGCCCCCCCCCTTTCCTGGCCTGCCATGCTGCATGCTCGGATAAGGGTCTAGTATGGATTTTGGTGGGGACCCCAAGCCAGGGTTTTTTTTTTCCACTGTCAGCCACTGTCAGCGGGGAAGTCCATTGACAGCTGATGACTCATCGGTTATTAAGGACACCACTGCCGGCTTCCTGGCCCGCTCCTTAACAACCAGCTATTCACTGCCCCCTGATTGGGCAAAGCTTTGCTCAATTAGAGCCCAGAATGCACTGTGCATCGTGCAGTGCATTGCAGGGCGTTCGGAGGGGCGAACACACACATTGAACGCCCCTCAAATTTGGGTGTTTGCCGAACGGGCGAACAGGTGATGTTCGGGCCAAACTTTTGCTCGGCCCTAACTGTTCACCCAACTCTAATGTTTCAGTCTTTGCAGAAACAGACAGAGGGTTTTAGTGGACCAAAATAAGCCAGAATGATTCATTTAAATCTAACCTCCCACAATAGTTATAAAATGAAATAAAAAAAAGGAAAACATTTCTTACTGCCACTTAAACTAAGATTAGGCCAATATCTATTCACAACTCAAAGCAGTCATTTAAGGATCTTGGAAAAATATTGTGGATTTTCATATTTACAGTATATGATGGTTAAATATCTAAGTCAATTATTAGGCCTCTAATTAGAGTGACATGAAATCTGTTAAAATAGTGTTTGCATAATTGTTATATTTTTAAATACACCTGTCATAATTGTTCAAATAACCAAATTTTTCCAGTATGACTACATTAAAACAAGTACTTCTTTCTCACAGTTCTTTTATATGATGCACATTGTTCTACTTCACAATGGCACATTGTTTTATGCTCTGCACATAGAGGTGATACAACAGTTTCTATAAAATTACTGAATGAATCATTGTCCCTTTACTGGCCAAAATGATTTTCCTTCCTTGTTACAGCTCACATTTTCAAAGTATTAAAAAAAAAAAAAAAATTATATATATATATATTCATACTTTTTTATGTGAAATTTCAGTTGATGTAATTCTATTTTGAGAATTTTTATAACCCAACATGGAATTTAAATAATGGTATAATGACAATTTAGGAAGCCTATAGCTTTGTTTTGGTGGTATCCTCTTAATAAAAGGTATAAGCCAGTGATGGAAAAGTATATGTCCCTGTGAAATTATGTGGCAGAATGAGATTAGTAATACAGCTTTTTTTTTGGTATATTTTATGGATGCGAATACATTTTAGGGACTCCTTATTATCTTCATATAAAGCTTCCTTTTTGAGAGTACAGATGAAGATCTGATGATTTTTTTCTACTGCATAATTCAGAGAGCCATTCCATACATACAGCTGACAATGAAACTGACTATTTAAAAAAAACATTTTGACAAGGTTGACAGCTCTGGTGAACTCTTACTGCCTTATCCAATAAGTTATTGTGGTTCTGTTGTCTGATCAAATTTGAGCACATCTATGCAGTACGTTAACATGTGTTATGTCACACATCAATGTGCATTCCATTAAAGCAGTCCATTCATTGCAATTGCACACCAAAAAGTACAAGGGGGCATATACAAAGATAGCACACTATTGCGCACAGCAATGTTTTACCACGCAGTGTACTGCAATGCAACAGTGTGAATCTGGCCTTAATGACTAGGGGGTCATTTATCTTTGTGGCCATAACAACATTTACAGCTTTATTATTGGTCAGTTTACATTTTAATAACGTTCTAACCACTTTTCATTTTAATAAGACAAATGGGGAATAATGTTGGTAACTGAAGTTAGAAGCTAATTGGCTACCATGCAAAGCTGCACCAGCTTTTGCATTCTTCAGTTCTAGTAACTCAACCCCAGTATCTATAGGAGGTGCCAAAGATGAAACGGTTTCTGGTACAATAAAAAGTCATGGATCATATGCATAATAATTACTCTCAATGCTTTCAGATGGCCAGTGTGAAATAGGACCAGAGCTAGACATAGCAGATAGTTTTCTCCAAGCACCCAGGCCCCTTATATCCAGTTCTCTTTGCTACACTATTGTGAACATCGGAAATTATCTGAAATGCCATTGATGTGGTTCATGGAACCGTAAGAGCAGCCTGTGTGTACAAGGTACATATTACTTTGGAACAAGACAATTATTGTTCCGTTGGCTATGGTAATATACTTATTTTATAATAATTTTAGCACCTAATTTTATACTAGAAAAATATACTAGGTCATTTGTTCACTTATTTGAGTTGACCCAACTAAAGCTAAACTTTGGCAGTCATACAAATGTAATAATAGTCAAATAACAATTTTGTTCTATATAAATAAGGATATGGTGTAGCATGCATATATTCACAAAGTTTCACAACTCACAAACTATATTGTCTTGTCAACTTTTTTATTCTTGGTGGCCGGGTTTCTTGCTTGCTTGAGGATGATCCAGTAGACTGTATACTCTCAGCACGGGTAGATGCTGGACTCCTGTGTAAGAGAGTACTTTTTTGATTACAATGATATATGAGAAACTTTTGTTGCATCTACTCAGCTTAGTAGGGAAGGAATGGTTATCAAAATACGATGACCATCATACAATGACATAAATATGACTAATGATGACTGGGCTATATGCTACTTCTGTGTTACTGTTCATTACACTTTATCAATAAAGTTTATCTAAAGCCATTTTCCTTTTTTTTTTGTTTTGGATATAGTGTTAAAGTGTTAGGGCCTCTGTCAGACTCTTGTTGCTGTCTATGTCCCTGTTAGGGAGATTCACTTTCTCTTGTCTTGGTAAGGGAAAATTATTTTTTTTAGCTGTCACCAGAAAATAGGAGGGGGCATTTTCTTTAAATTCAAATTCAAAAGAAGTATTTTTTTTTCACTTTGAAGAGATTTCCTTATGTGCAACAACATATTTGGTTTAAAGTGCTTTTTCTAAAAAAAAAAATCTTCCTCTGTGATTAGCTTTAAAAGTGTTCCCCAGCCATGCTGACACACTCCCCGTGCTACAGTATATGTTACAAGCAGAGGTGGAATTTTTTATTATTTATAGAGCAAAATAGCAAATACATGTTTATTATACTATTTATATTATTATTTGTTTTATGAAAACAAAAATACTTTAATGTTTATAGTTTTTCGGTTTAGATACACTTAAAATTCCTTTTATGCTAAAACATGTATCCAGTTGTACCATGATGACAAATGTATGTTTGTCCTTGTTAAACACCAGTCAGATAGGAATGTCTGCACAGCATACAGGACATGTATACTGTACATTAAATATTGGCAACATAGAGACCAGCCTAGCATTTCAAATAACAGTTTAATTCAGAAATCTTCAGGTTTAATCACACAGTTCATCAGAGTAGAAAGTGCTTTAGTGCAGCAAATCTATCTGTGATAGTTTAGTACCTAAAAGGAAAATCAATTTTAAAAAGAGCATGTAAACATGCAACATATCATTACCATCTCTGAGCGTTGTGTAAACCCATTTTATAATGAATAACAGGCTGCCACTCTGTCACTGTAGAGCAATGTAGTTAAAGTGGAACTAAAACCTCTTATCCTTTTCAGTCATGGAAACTGCCATCTTAGACTTGTGTTTGGTCTGCAACTGCTATGGTGCTGCACATGTGATCAATTATGATTTCAACTATTTGATGGTTTGACAGTTTGGTTGAGAGTACAAGCATGTGTGACAGTTATGCCGCGTACACACGAGCGGACTTTACGGCAGACTTTGCCCGGCGGACAGAATTTCGTCTGACAATTCGATCGTGTGTGGGCTCCAGTGGACTTTGTTTTCTCAAAAGTTGGACGGACTTAGATTTGAAACATGTTTTAAATCAATCCGTCGAAATCGAGTCCGGTCGAAAAGTCCGCTCGTCTGTATGCTAGTTCGACGGAAAAAAAGCCACGCTAGGGCAGCCATTGGCTACTGGCTATGAACTTCCTTGTTTTAGTCCGGTCGTACGTCATCACGTACGAATTCGACGGACCTTGGTGGATTGTGTGTAGGCAAGTCCGTTCATTCAGAAAGTGTGTCGTAAAGTACGTCGAAAAGTCCGCCGGGCAAAGTCTGCCGTAAAGTCCGCTCGTGTGTACGCGGCATTAGCATTCCTGGCATGCTGGGAATGTAACTGTTTTGTGAAACTGTTGAATTGATGGGTTTAGTTCTGCTTTATTAATTGGTTAAGCAGCAGGGATGAGCTGAGGAATGATCCTAGTCTGAACCCATCTGAGCTATTTTCCCAGGAAGCTATCACCACCACCACCACCACCAGTCATGTATATAGCTGAGGCATTCCCCACCCCAGAGCTACACACATACATGCCCCTTGTATACATGTGACTGCGGAGCGGGGAATGCCTTGTCCATTTTTGGCTGGTGATGTGCAGCAACTGCTTCCTGGTAGAATAGCTCAAGTGGATTCAGAGCTCATCCCTATTCGGCAATGAAAAAGCGTTGGATCAAGTGTAGGCAGGTGAATGTGGATCCACAAAACAGAATCAGTGTAGTCAATAGGGCTCCACCCTCACTAGGAGAGTCATACTGCAGGAGACAGCAGTGTATGTATAGACACACTAGTTGTGTGTCTGTGTTCTGGCCTGTCTTACCATAAAGACCGGCAACCTGACCCGGCTGTCGCCTGAGAGTTGAAAAAGTCTGTGAGGAAGACTGAGGGACTGAGTAGCTCAGAGGCCGTTCTTTGCTCCTGTATTCTGTGTGGAAAACTTTTAAACAAAAGTGGGCTGAAAATCCTTAAACAAATGTTTAGTGACAAAGTCCTTGCACTTCTACCCTTGATGCTAAATATTTACGAATGTAATATTAAATTCAGTATTTTGCTGTAATGTCTGAACTAGAAAATGCCATAACTGGTTATTGCTTTGCAATAGCTTCTGCATTGTCTCACATTTATCCAAATCTACATTTCAACTGCTTTGATCAAGGTCCACATGTCATGAAATGGCTTTATATGTTACACACAATTGACCTGATTTAACCACTTCAGCCCTGGAAGGATTTACCCCCTTCCTGACCAGAGTATTTTTTACGATTCGGCACTGCGTTGCTTTAACTGACAATTGCGCGGTCGTGCGACTTTACACCAAAACAAAATTGACATCCTTTTTTTTCCCCACAAATAGAGCTTTCTTTTGGTGGTATTTGATCACCTCTGTAGTTTTTATTTTTTGCACTATAAACAAAAAAGGGGGGACAATTTTCAAAAAAAGCAATCTTTTTTACCTTTTGCTATAATTAATATCTCCCAAAAATATATAAAAATATAGGTTTGTTTACTTACCGTAAAATCCATTTCTCTGAGTTCATTGACAGACACAGCCTTCTTTATTCAGAACGGTAGGGTTATATCATCTCTGCAAGAGTAGAACTAGGCAGAACAAAAAAACAACCCCTGGCTACGCCCATGGCTGTCCTCCGTCAGTAAATAACCCCCTCCCTGCTCTAGGTATTCAGTTTAGTAGCAAGCAGTAATAGAAGTATCAAAAAACTCCATAGAGGGGTGGGTGCTGTGTCTGTCAATGAACTCAGAGAAACTGATTTTACGGTAAGTAAAAAATCCTATTTTCTCATTTGTTCATTGACAGACACAGCCTTCTTTATTCAGAACGGTAGGGTCATTCCAAAGCAGTGCTGAACATGAGGGATGGGACAGCGAAAAATCCCAAGGCTAACACAAAAGCCAACTAGGTAACAGGAGCTTCACACAGGACAAGCTGGAACCCAACCCGAACGATACCCCTTCAAGAGGGATTAGACCCTCTTAACAGCAGCCTGCAAAAAGCTTGCGACCAAAAAAGGCACTCGCAGATGCCAACTCATCCACTTCCTAGAACTTATGAAAAATGCGCCACGAACGCCTGAAGACAGAAGGCCCAAGACGCACTAGGCGCCAGAGAAGAATGCGCCGTAATAGGGAAAGCAGGAACCCGATTCCTGACAGAATAGCCCAGAGTCATCATCTGTCTGATCCATCTAGAAGAAGGTCGCAGAAGAAGCAGACAGCCCCTTTCTTGGCCTGTCTGTGAGTACAGAGAGCCTGACCTCCAAAAGACTCAGTGGCTGACAAATACAACCGAATCCCCCAAACCACATCCCGGGCAGATAAGCCAAATTCCTTGGGATGTGTTTCCAGGGACACAAGAAAGGAAACACAATGTCCTTGTTCAAATGGAAACCCAGGGACGGAACTATAGAAAAGGGCGAAGCACCGCCTAAACCTGGGTAAGGTGAACGAGAAGATAACGCCACCCTTTTCGACACCCTGTGAGCAGAGGTGAAAGCCACCAAGAGGCCACCTTCAGAGACAGAGTAAGCAGTGCAATCTCCCGATATTTTGAGAGAGGGAGAGAGAGAGTGGCTCCCGGAGAACCAAAAACACCAAGTTCAGATCCCACGGCGGTAGAAAAAGAACTCGCCGGTGGAAACAAACATCTAACCCCTTCAATAAAGGTACGCACCAGGGAGAGCGAGACCAGGGGATGCTGAAGACGACAACTCAGGCTGACACCTGGCCCTCGATGGTACTCGAGGCACATTCCTGCTAAACCCCCCGTAAATGGGGGTTGGAATTGGAGCCACCTAGAAAGAACAAGGATTCACACCAGGATATATGCGCTCTCCACACCCGGAGGTTAAAACCTCCTAAAAGATGGTCTCCCTAGCCATCAACAGTGTCGGAACTGCTCAACACTGCCAGGCCGTTAAAACCAGTGACTCTAAGGCAGGATGGAAGAACGGCCTTGGGACCATAGATAGGTCTGCAGAGGGCCTACCTGCCAGACAGAAAAATAAAAAACGCAGCATGCAACTTCTGGAGTTTGTCCAAGAGAAGAAAACACGCTGGCCAGATCTGCATTCGTGATGTCGATAGAAACCAGAAGGTCACCATGATGAAGGGGTGCTACCGCCATGCTAACGGACTCCATCCCAACCTTCTGTACCCACACATGGCAGGTCAGAGCCTTAAACTGTTCCCGAAACGGGAACCGTGACAACCACACTCTGCAGCAGTGGAGCTTGCACATCCCCCCACGGAGAACAGCAAGCGGTCCGGCAGTAGACGCCCATTGGAAGTATTGACATCCAGGGTAGCCCCCAAAATACCTGTCTAAGCACCACTGAGGAGACCTTGGAAGCTCAGCAACCAGGGGAACTACGGCCAAGAGGCGTAGCTGACATACTGCAGCGCCTAGGCCATAGGTCCGGCAATGCAGTAAAGGCAGGGGCATTCCCAAATGGGTACCTCACAGCAAGTTTTTTTTAGAAACACAAATGCACTCTAGACCCTCCCAGTCTTCAAGGACAATATTGTCAAGATAAGAGGGAAAAGGGAACGTTTTCGCCGCGCAAGGCGGCTTATGAGGTATCGGCTCCCCGCCGTAGCCAGCGCTGCATCCCCCATCTTGAAAGGTTCCTGCACAGATGTAATAAGTGCGATAACCAGCGCTTTTTCGCGCCATACTACAGTCATCCTCACTCCCTGACAAGATAGGGACCGTGGTCACCACCCCGCAAGGTGGGCCATGTCCTCAGAGCCAGATAGGAGACGGGGGAAGGGCAGGGGTGCCATATACTAGGCTATATGCCTAAGCACTACTCCAAAAAACACAGGGGGAGGGGGCCACCAACTGGAACCCCCCCGCATGAGGTCCACATATGGGATGTCGACCGAGGGGGCACAGACCAAGGCCCCTTTACAGGGGGCACAAATCAGAGCCCCTAACAAGGGGCACAGACCGGGGCCCCTCACAGGGGGTGCAGACCAGGGGCCCCTCACAGGGGGCAAAAACCAGGGTGCCTCACAGGGGGTGCAAACTGGGGCCCTTCACAGGGGGCAAATACCGGAGGCCCTCACAGGGGGCAAATACTGTGGCAAATACCAGAGCCCCTCACAGGGGGCACAGACCGGGGCCCCTCACAGCGGGCACAGACCAGGGCCCCTCACAGCGGGCACAGACCAGGGCCCCTCACAGCGGGCACAGACTGGGGTCCCTCACAGAGATGCTGATCCAGAAGGCCACAGAAGCCGTGGTCCATTAGGTACAAAAACGCGGCCCAGTAGGCCGCAAAAGCTGCGGACTAAATGTTGGCTGCCCATTGCGAGCGTGTAGCACATGGTGGTACCGGACCGCCCGACCGGACAGCCGGTCGGTTGGCCACAAGGCCATTGCCTAAACTTTCGGACATCCAAGCCAGTAGGCCGCAAAGCCGCGGCCTAAATTTTTGCCCGTGAGTATGGGTGGCTGCAAAGCCGCGGCCTAAATTGCGGCAACCACTCACCTCCCAGGCCCAACCCTAGATGCCCCCCCAGTAACAACCGAAGGTGGAAAAGGGGAACCATATCCCAAAGCCCCTAGGCCGGGAGTTTAGGCCTCACCTGGGATAGAGGGGGGAGGAGGAAGGGGGGTGGAGAACCCCAGAGGGACCGACCACCCCAGGGAGTACCCACACCCCAAACCACTCCAGGGAAGGAGAGGAGGGGACCCCTTACTTACCTCTCCAGCGAAAAGCGCGGGTAACGCTCCCAGACAGATTCTCCTCGCCACCGAAGTGGGGGGCTGTCAGCCATGTGGAATGCTGTGACACAGGCCGAGACCTGGTCGTATGCGACCTCGCAAGGCATTTAACTCGCAGGGCCAGCCCCTGTCCAGTGGGGCTATATTGCAGCTGACCTAGCGTGTAGCTGTGGTCTGCGCGCGCTCGCTGGCCAGACTGGGGTGACCACTGGATCAAGCGTCCAGCCCGTCGCCCAGCCCGGCAGTTGATTGTAGATCTCACTGGAAAAAATCCAAGAAAAAGAGAAAAAAACAACAAAAAATTCCCAGGACTAGAGATCCAAGCAGGGAACTAGGTCCTTACTCCTGACTAAGCAGAAAAAAAAACTGAATACCTAGAGCAGGGGGGGGCTATATACTGACGAAGGACAGCCCATGGGCGTAGCCAGGGGTTGTTTTTTTGTTCTGCCTAGTCCTACTCCCGCGGAGATGATATAACCCTACCGTTCTGAATAAAGAAGGCTGTGTCTGTCAATGAAGGAATGAGAAAAATTTTTTTTCAGGCAAACGCTGATTAGCCATCAAGCTAAATACATGGCGCTCATGGTCTGGCCCGGTTAGAGAGCTTACCTCCCTAAGGTACTGGTCTGTGTTTTATCCTCATGCTGCACAAGCAGACCACCAAACTGCACCTATACTAGGCTATCAATTAATATTTCCTACCTGCCAGTACCGTGTTGCTATATAATCTGTGGTCTCTGGATGAGACCTGGGAAACCGTGCTTGCTGGCTTTTCCTGACATCTCCTATCTTGCGTCTGTTTCATGCAGAATTTCATGTGCTCCTGAGGAAGCGTGCTCCTACGCGCAACATGTCGAGCAACTAAAAGTTCATGTATACCCGGACTCACAACCTGACCCACAAGTTTGCTTGCTCACACCTTCAACAGAATCACCACTACGGGAATTTAATTTCCTTACTGCTGGTTATACTACCAGCTCTACGTATTGTATGAAGTGGGGCTAAGGTTGCGTGCGGGATATATATTATTAATCCTACTGAATTTTATATGCCTTTACATGTATTTGTTGTTTCTATTATACGAATTTTGTACTCAATAAATCAACTTTATCATTTTTAGAAATTCTACCTGTGTGCCTATAAAATCCATTCCATAGTTTTTCTAGTATCTATATAAATTTTTTCCTGAGTTTAGATGGCACCAACAAAAAATTCTACATATTTTTGGTAAAAAAAATCGCAGTAAGCGTATATTGATTGGTTTGCGCAAAAGTTATAGCGTCTACAAAATAGGGGATAGATTTATGGCATTTTTATTATTAATTTTTTTATTAGTAATGGCGGCGATCTGCGATTTTTATCGTGACTGTGACATTGCGGCGGACACATCGGACACTTTTGACACTATTTTGGGACCATTGTCATTTATACAAAGATCAGTGATATAAAAATGCACTGATTACTGTGTAAATGACACTGGCAGGGAAGGGGTTAAACACTAGGAGGTGATCAATGGGTTAAGTGTGTCCTAGAGAGTGATTCTAACTGTAGGGGGGATGGGCTCACTGCAACATGACAGAGATCACTGCTCCCGATGACACGGAGCAGTAGATCTCTGTCATTTTGCTAGGCAGAACAGGGAAATGCCTTGTTTACATAGGCTTCTCTCTCTGTTCTGCTGCTCAGTGCCATGATCGCGGGACACCGGCAGACATCGAGTCCGCGGGACCCATGGGCACAGTCACGCAGTATGCATCGGGCACACACCCACTAGCCCGCAAATTAAAGGGGACGTACAGGTACGCCCATTTGCCCAACGCTACCACTGTGCCGACGTATATCGGCGTGCGGCGGTCGGCAAGTGGTTAATATAGGTAAACACACAAGAGCTGGAAAATTTTCTTTAGCATGTTTTTATTCCTATGTATTATTATGATTAATTGGAGACCCTGCGGAGGTAATCCATTCATTTTTTAACTAAAGCATACACTTGTAGAGATGCACACTGATAAAAATGATTTTGTTGGCTTGTAATTTTAACACAATAATTGTATCATTTTCAACAAATAAATAAATGTTAATTAATTTACTTTGATATTTTAAGTACTTTACTTAATTTTCATTAGTTCTTAAAACACACCTTTTACATTTACAAAAATAATGTATAATATTGAGTAATCTAGACAAAACTTTTAAGGTATGTGCATTTCCATATTCTAATCGAGTTACATTTACTTAAAAATTACCTTTTCTTTTGACTGAAATTTAAGCTGATTTTTGCCAAACGTGCAACCACCGAGTTTTGACGTTGTAATTTTAAAGAGTTTGACGTCTTTTGGAACTTTGAAAACCTGCACAAGGCAGTTCCCATATGTTTGAGGCCCATCAGGACAAAAGAGCACCACCAGTGACAAGAATTTTTCCAAGTCACTACAAAGCCATGCAAAGATATTAAAAGGTATAGAATGAACATTGAACAAATTATCGTTCACATGCTTTAAATGTTGCTTAACATACCATCCAAAATGTTTGTTTTATTTGCCGATTAATATATTTATAATAAATGGACATACATCCGTTGTATACACCTATTGAGACAACTCATTTGTGCGCATGCAAAGTTTGCGCTTACTGCATTCGGCAGAATGCAACCAAGATGCAGCATGAGGGACCGCCGGTTGTTAAGCTTAAAAACTGTTTTGTGCCACAAAATGAATGTTTCTGCCATTCGGTTTTGGAGTTGCATATTAAAAGAGAAGTAAAGGAACATTTTTTTTTTAATTTCATACTTACCTAGATGGATGCAGCATCGCTCCAATGCTGTATCTGTCCCCTGGCGCCTCTGAACTGAAAACTGAGGGTTCGAACACCGCCGATGGCTCAGTTCTCACAGCTCCCCGAGCAGAGAGCTGCAGACTGTCAGTCACAGCTCTCCACTCTGCTTCCTCCTCACTCACCGGAGAGCGCTGAGATGTGGAGGGGCGGGGAGCGGCTGTCTCAGGCTCTCAGGGGCTCGCTGAGAAGCTGAGAGGGGTGTCAGTCCAGGCACCTGGCAGATCCGAACTCACATTCGCAGGATGACGTGGTGCCTGGACTGACATTGGGGACCTCAGCAGAGAGCATACTTCAGCCCGCTCTCTGCTGAAAACAAGTCACAGGAGTGCAAAACGAATTGCACTCCTGTGATCCATAGGAGAAGTACAGCCAAACAAGCTTTGGCTATACTTCTCCTTTAAATTTTAGATTATGTGACCACAAGCCCCACCCAATTTTCACGTTATTAAAATGTAAAAAAATATAGCATTATTGTGCTGAAAAAATGAACGTTTGTGCCGTTTAGGTTCAGAGATATTACTCATAATAGTTGCTGAAACCCCCCCCACACATACACTTTGCACCCCATGCTATTACATTTTTTAAAAAATTATACCATTTGTTTGTGCTGATTTGTGCCACAAAAATGAATGTTTCAGCCAGTTTGATTTTTGAAATATTAGAAATCAAATTCAGATTATGTAACATCAAGCCTGCCCACTTTGCACCCAATGTTATTAAAATTTAAAAACAAAGATAGCGTTCATTTGCACTGCATCTGTGCTGATTTGTGCTGCAAAAACAAACCTATGTGCTTGTTTGGTTTCAGAGATATTGCACATTATAGTTGATTAAACCTCTCCCACTTTGCACCACATGTTATTACATTTTAAAATTAATTATACCCATAAGGACCTTGACTTGAACCTGGGACCAGGCACGTTGCGACAGGACAGGCAAAACAAGCAATTGCTTGGGGGCCCGAGCTGGCCTAGGGGCCCCAGCCGCGCTGCCGGCCGCCGATTCCCGGTGTTGCCAACCGCCCGCCCGTAAATGTCCGTTACGGGCAGCGGTGCCCGTAAAAAAGATGGCCGCGAGCCGACCATGTAACTGCGCATGCGCCGTTCTGAAGCCGGCCAGGCTCAGGAATGCTCGTACTCGCTCAGGCGGGCGGCGAATGCGCAGTAACTTAATGGTGCCACCCGGCGCCATTTTTTAATAGATTCCAGAGAACACTTGTTCCTGGCTAAGACACGGCAGCCGTGTTTTGTGCACTCACCGTAGGCGGAGGAGTCGAGGGGGGGTAAGTGAGGCGTAGAGTGTGACACTGGGGCAGAGGATGACATTACTGGGGACAGCAGCTGACAGTACTGGGTCTGGGGACAGGCGACAGAGGATGACATGGCCTTACTGGGGGGAGGGGGAGTGAAGCCATGGCATGCAGGGGGACAGTGAAGGACACTGATGTGCTGCCCTGTGGACTGTGGAGAGGTGAAAGGGAAGCAGCACAGGAGCAGCACACACTGGTGTGTAGACTGTAATATGATGGTGGACAGAGGAGGAGGCTACTGTGAGGGGGTGAGGAGGACACTATCATGTCCGCAGCCTCTGTCCCCCTCCTGTAGTATGTCAGCAGCCTCTGTCCCCCTCCTGTAGTATGTCCGCAGCCTCTGTCCCCCTCCTGTAGTATGTCCGCAGCCTCTGTCCCCCTCCTGTAGTATGTCCGCAGCCTCTGTCCCCCTCCTGTAATATGTCTGCAGCCTCTGTCCCCCTCCTGTAGTATGTCCGCAGCCTCTGTCCCCCTCCTGTATTATGTCCGCAGCCTCTGCCCCCCTCCTGTAGTATGTCTGCAGCCTCTGTCCCCCTCTTGTAGTATGTCCGCAACCTCTGTCCCCCTCCTGTAGTATGTCTGCAGCCTCTGTCCCCCTCTTGTAGTATGTCCGCAGTCTCTGTCCCCCTCCTGTAATATGTCCGCAGCCTCTGTCCCCCTCCTGTAGTATGTCTGCAGCCTCTGCCCCCCTCCTGTAGTATGTCCGCAGCCTCTGTCCCCCTCCCTCCTCTTCAATTGTTGAAAATGTTCAAATGTTATGCACATTATATGCAACAGCAGTATATGCACTGTAAACCTTTTTTATTTATATAAAGTGTTGGTGAACTTAAACTGTATCACTATGCTGTGATTCCTGTAGGCTATGTGTGCGTGCGGGGGGGGGGGGGGGTTGGGGGGCCTCCATGTCCATTTTGCTTGGGGCCCCCAAATTCCTTCAAACGGCCCTGCCTGGGACCTCAGCTATGTTGGGCATTGACTCTGCTTGCTGAGCCACTTGGAATGCTGGACCTGAATGATACTGCTGTAAATCTTATTTGCTTTGAACATTGGACTCTTTGCTTCCCCCACGAACTTCCTGATTGAGGCCATGTTTCTGCACTTCCTGGTTGCCAGAATAATGTGCCTTCTCCAGCCCATATCTCACTTTTGTCTCTCCTGCTGCCATCTGTATC
This sequence comes from Aquarana catesbeiana, assembly GCF_042186555.1. Taxonomy (NCBI): domain Eukaryota; kingdom Metazoa; phylum Chordata; class Amphibia; order Anura; family Ranidae; genus Aquarana; species Aquarana catesbeiana. The sequence goes on from NC_133328.1 coordinate 295,677,977, forward strand.
TTTGCTATTATTCTTTACCGACATTTAGCTTGCTCCTCGACTACGCTTCTGCTTAATCCCAACCAGCAACTATTCGTTACTGACCTTTAAGCTTGTTCCTCGACTATGCTTCTGCTTGATCCCAACCTGCAACTATTTGTTACCGACCTTTGGCTTGTTTCTTGACTACGCTTCTGCTTGATCCCTATCTGCTATATCTGCTACTGGACCCCGGCTTGCTCACCTCCTGGTTGGGCAATCCTGAGGACCATGACCTGGTGCTAACACGCTGAAAAATCCATCTTCACCAGCAGGAGTTCTGGTGAACACCGGTTAGTACTTAGATTCTGTACCTCAAGTGAGCCTGTGACATCTGCCAGGGTGACCTGCCTGTGTTCCTATCCTGCTGGTTCCTGTGTGAGCTTTCACTGCTTTAGCAACTGGTCTTCGAACCTGACCCCTTAATCGTGACAATACTATTTGTTTGTGCTGCATTTGTGCTGATTTTATACCACAAAAACAAACTTTCTGTTTGTTCCATTTTTGAGATATTGGACATTCAACGTTCACACTTTAACCACTTGCCGACCGGCTCACGCTGATATACGTTGGCAAAGTGGCACGGGTGTGCAAAACAACGTACCTGTATGTCGCTGTGTCATCGGAGGCTAGCAGGCGTGGGAGCGTGCCCGCGGGTCCTGCAGACTCAATGTCCGCCAGTGGACCGCGATCATGACACACAGAGGCAGAATGGGGAGACAAGGCATTTGTAAACAAGGCATTTCCCTGTTCTGCCTAGCAACACGACAGGGATCTACTGCTCCCAGTGATGGGGAGCAGTGACCTCTGTCATGTTCTAGTGAGCTCATCCACCCCTACAGTTAGAACACGCCCAGGGAACAAACTTAACCCCTTGATCGCCCCCTAGTGTTTAACCCCTTCCCTGGCAGTGACATTTACACAGTAATCAGTGCATTTTTAAAGCACTGATCGCTGTATAAATGCCAATGGTCCCAAAATAGTGTCAAAAGTGTCCGATCTGTCCGCTGCAATGTCGCAGTCATGATAAAAATCGCAGATCGCCACCATTACTAATAAAAAAGGTATAATAAAAAATGCCATAAATCTATCCCCTATTTTATAGACGTGATAACTTTTGCGCAAACCAATCAATATACGCTTATTGCGATTTTTTTTACCAACAATATAAAGAAGAATACATATCAGCCTAAACTGAGGAAGAATTTTTCTTTATATATTTTTGGGGATATTTATTATAGCAAATATTGATTTTTTTCAAAATGTTCGCTCTTTTTTTGTTTATAGCGCAAAAAATAAAAAACGCAGAGGTGATCAAATACCACCAAAAGAAAGCTCTATTTGTGGGAAAAAAAGGACATTCATTTTGTTAGGGTACAACGTTGCATGACCACGCAATTGTCAGTTAAAATGACGCAGTGCTGTATCGCAAAAAAGGGCTTGGTCAAGAAGGGGGTAAATTCTTCCGGGGCTGAAGTGGTTAAAACGCAAATTACTTTCCTAAAAGGCTTAAAAAAAAGTTAAAACATTCTGTGTTCTATGTTCTTTACAGATATACTGTATGCTACATGTGTGTGTTTCAGTTTGATTTGGTAGCTGAGAAAATTTTAATTTTTTTTGAAAGATGTTTACATTTACATTTTATGCTGCTTTAATAATATTACATTTGTAACACTTCATATATAATAAATGTTAGTTTGTTTTGAAAGCCTGTTTCATGAGACTATTCCTTTTTCTTAAAACCATATTATTGTATTATTATTATTATATAAAAACCTTCAAACATACAACAAATACATGTTGAAAATAAGTTTTACTAGACATGTGCACACTGAGATAATTTGTTTCGGAATTTCGTTTTCGTCCAAAAAATACATTTATTTAGTTAGTCCCGAAAATTAGTTTTTATTCATTTAGTTTTTCGTTAAAAATTGCATCTGTCCAAAAATCCAAATTAATTAAGGTCAAATCTGTCATTGAAGGCTTATGGTGTCTGTCGAATGTTCAAAGAAGATTCGACGTAGCAGCGAAACTGTAATCATGCATTTCCGGTCGAATTTTCTGCCTACAAGCTAGCTGTAGTAGAATTCTAATGTTGTATGACTAGTAATAATTATATTTATTAATTATTTTACTAGTCAACCAACATTAGAATTTTTTTATAGCCTATGGGCGGATGCATTTGACCGGAAATGTACGATTGCAGCGTCGTACAGTTTAGCTGCTCCATCGAATCTTCTTAGAACTTTTGACAGACACCATAAGCCAAAGATTCGACGTTTGTATGTTTTTCGTTGCTTTGTCAAATCTTCGTCATTCATGTTGAATGGTCTACTCTACCCCAACAATCAGCCAACTTTCACATTCGTTTCTCAATCTCCAAGTGCAATGGCGGGTGCGGCATCCGACGTTGTGTCAGATATTGATATGGCATTATATTATAGAATCTATAATAATAAATCCCCCCCACCACCACAACACGGGCAGCCTCTGAGGCTATCACAACACTAGCAACACTAGTATCACTATCAAGTTCACAACACTAACACAATAGCAGCAGATTATTATGAAAAAGTTAAGTTGAACTGTAGCTTGCGTCACTATTGTTCTGCTGCTGTGCTTATGCTTAATTGCTAAATAATTCAGGTGCTCTGACAAACGGACCAGCTAAGATTGACTGTCTTCTGAAATGATTCAGTGTGTGTGTCTCTCTCTGCTAGCAAATCGTAAGTGAAAGTAAGTTGGCTGTACGTGTGTACTTAGTTCTAGCTTTTTTACTGCCCCTCCTCTTTGGTTACAATCGGCCAATAACATTCATCATCATCATTATTTTTATTTTACTTCCCCCACCCAATTCCAGCAGCGATCTTTTCTCTCTAGGTCGAATCTTTTCTCTCTATGTAGAATCTTTTCTCTCTATGTCAAATCTTTTCTCTCTATGTAGAATAATCTTGGACTAATAGAGTTAAGGTTAGGCACATTCGACCACAGGTTCGATAGACACAGATTGTTATTGTCAGCGTCATGTCGAATCTCCTATCTATATTGAACTGTTGTCGCAACGAAAAGAAAATAAAGCATTTGTTTATGTCGGATCTTTCAGTTTTCGTATTCTGCGCTTTCATTTGTTAAAACGATAACGAAAATACCTGAAATTTGGACGAAAATGCATTCGGACGAAAACAAATGCACATGTCTAAGTTTTACCAACTACCAAAAAAATTGAGTAAGTTACAAGAAAAAATAAGTTAATATCACTTAAAACTATGGTTCCAGACAAGTTAATGCACAGTAAAAAATATTGTGCTGGGTCTACACAAAAGAATTGAGGCAACTATTTGCATCGGCTTTTTAAGTACTGTCAATGAAGCTTATTTTTGTCAGACTCATTAGACTTTTCATGTTTTTAACTTTGTTGTGTTACGTAAAGCCAACTACATTTTTCCAGTTTATGGACCATAGGTTTAAGTAAAGCCTACTCAATATTTTCATTTTATAGACCATAGGTTTTAAGTTAGGAATACATGTATTTTTTACTTAAAACTATAGTTCCAGACAAGTTAAGCTATGTATTCCTAACTTAAAACACTATGGTCTATAAACTGAAAAAAATGAGTTGGCTTTACTTAAAACAAGAAAGTTGAAAACATGAAAAGTCTAATGAGTCAGACAAAAATATGTTTAGTTGCAAGGACTTAAAAAGCTGATGCTTGAGCTCTGAAGGAATCCAGCCAGCACAGTCTGTGATCTGAAGGTAACCTTAGAAACTTTGAAAGATCTAGAAAAGATTGAATCCCAGCTTGATGTATGTAATCCAGTGCATTTTGGGGTGTCACCAAGTGTATGATGCCCTGTCATTCAAACATCCAAAGAAAAGAACCACATCTGGAATGTGTGTGTCCGTCTCTTTATTGTAAGTAAAGAGCATTTGTTAATGAAGTTGTTTGATAGCTGAAGATCAATACTTGTGCATATTTATTGCAAATTAATACGAAAAGTGCTATGCACTCATATCATGTTGAAGTACCCATTTGCAGTGTACATTGAAAACAAATGTGATGTAATGTGTATGACAAGATTTTAAATTATAAGGCACAAGCACCACAATTGTTCACTTGCAGTGGGGATGCTGAGAAAACTATACTGTGCTGTAGGAGCAAATAAGGTAGTGTGAACGTTGATATTCATATTTACAACATGCATGCAGAAGCAGCAGTTTATGAAATTGTGTACATATTTGCCAAGATCATAATTTTCCCACTCCGTGCATACCCATTCTGGTGCTCTCCAAAAAATGCCTATGCCTTTTTGGTTTTCAGTTTTTCTCTCAGTCATCTGTACTGATATCTGCAAAATAGCAAATAGATATCCCCAAAAACTGAGAAAATCACATTTTTATCTAAGCTATGCTACCACTTAGCTAAAGGCATACACTGCTTAACAAACCATTGTTGTTAGTGAATTTCAACATACTATATGTATTCTATACCTTATGTGCAGTGGTGGCTGGTGAAGTTTAAGGATGGGGGGGCACCAGACCCCGCCCCTCCTTTTTGACCCCTCCCACTTATCATAAGCCCCACCCTTTATAGAATCCACCCACTCTGTTCACTGTAATTCACTTGCTTCCACCCATAGCATTAGGAGTATACAGCTCTGCATCACAGAACAGAGTTTACAGCCCCAGCATCACAGGACAGAGTATAAAGCTATGCATTACAGACCAAGGTATATATCTTAGCCTCACAGATCAGGGTATACAGCTCAGCATCACAGCTCAGGTTATACAGCTTGGCATCACAGATCAGGGTATACAGATCAGGGTAAAGAGCTCAGCCTCATAGATCAGGGTATACAGATCAGCATCACAGATCAGGGAATACAGCTCAGGGTATACAACTCAGCATCACAGATCAGGTTATACAGCTCAGGGTATACACCTCAGCATCACAGATCTGGGTATACAGCTCAACCTCACAGAGGTATACAGCTCAGCATTACAAATGAGGGTATACAGCTCAGCAACACAGATCAGGGTATACAGATCAGGGTATAGAGCTCAGCCTCATAGATCAGGGTATACAGATCAGCATCACAGATCAGGGAATACAGCTCAGGGTATACAACTCAGCATCACAGATCAGGTTATACAGCTCAACCTCACAGAGGTATACAGCTCAGCATTACAAATGAGGGTATACAGCTCAGCATCACAGATCAGGGTACACAGCTCAGGGTATACAGCTCAGCATTACAGATCAGGGTATACAGCTCAGCATTACAGATCAGGATATACAGCTCAGGGTATACAGCTCAGCATTGCAGATCAGGGTATACAGCTCAGGGTATACAGCTCAGCATCACAGATAAGGGTATACAGCTCAAGGTATACAGCTCAGGATATACAGATCAGGGTATACTGCTAAGGGTATACAGCTCATCCTCTGACAGAACAGGGCTTGCCTCTGACAGCAGCAAAAAACCCTCCCTCCATGGGTCTCGTGGCTCTCACAGCACCCCCCCATGGGTCTCGTGACTCTGACCTGACAGCAGCTCCCCCAACCCCAGGCTCCTTGGCCAGGTGGCTCTGACATCACCCCAACTCCCCCGCAGGGTATCACGGCTCTAACAGTAAGCCCCCTGCGGGTCTCACGGCTCTGAAAGAATAGCAGCCCCCCAGGCTCGTGGCTCTGGTGACACCACCCTCCCACGGGTGATCTGGCACTTACCGCTGGTCTGTGCTATCTTCTCCAAGTGCTCCTGCCTGTGTCTCCAATAGAGCAGCAGCAGCAGTGGATGGAGGTATCCTTCCTTTTTTCCCCAGTTCAGCACATGTCTCCTCTGCTCGTGTCTCCTGTTCCTGGCGGTTTGGCCATTCGGGAAACAGGTCTCACTGACCTGCATCCCTTATTGGCGGGGATGAACTTTAGTGTGAAAATAGCGAAAATTCATTTGCTATAATCACACAATTGGGTGGGATCAGGGCGCACTCTCTGAACCCCGAGCCCACCCTATTTTGAAGCCTATTAGAGCCTCTGGCTCTAATCAGGTGCTTAAAAAAACACCCCCTCCCACCCCCGCCATAGTCCATGCATCCGGCATCCTGAAAGATAATAATTCTCCCCATTTCACTCCACTAGCTCTCTTGGTAGCACCTCCAGCAGCATACTGCACAGAACCGTGGATCATGGTTCTCTGTCACAGCTTTAGGTAATCACCTGGCTGGGCTTTCTGCCTATGCTTTCAGTGTTTGATTGAAGACAGCATTGGCTGTCCATCATTTTTCCTATATCCTCTGCACTGTTCCTTTCCCTCTGAGCAGGTACGCCCCTTTTTTTCACTATTTTCACACTTCATTTGTATCCACTTTTTATCTTGCTGTTGGGCTTCATTTACTGTTCAATACTTTTCAATGATATAATACACCTTCATATACTCATAGTCTACCTGATTTATTCCCTTTTACAGCATTGGAGCCCAAATGGTTTTCTTTTTGACCACTTGTTTGCTTTTTTTTCTGGGGATCATTGTGTGCTTTCGGCTTTCCTGCCCGGGCCCCTTCCTCAGCTCCCGGGATGAACATTTCTAGCAGCCACCAGTTTTCATGTTCACATGGTCTAGACTTAATTGATATGCACGTACTTAGTGGGATGAGTTAATTTTTCGCCTCCTTTACATATATAGTCTCCCTTGTGTTTGGGTGTAACTTTGGACCATTTTGTTTATTTATGCTTTTTTACAGACATTGGTGCACTCGCCCCTGATGTGGTAGGAAACCATGAAATGTGGTTCGGGCCAATTTTGATCCACCATTTTCTTCTTAGATGTTTTTATTCAACCACTCCTAAGCTACCCCACTATGTTGCTTTTCAAGCGATTTTTTACTATGGACAATTGTCTGATACCTCAATATGCCATCTCCAAGTTGCTATGATTGTTTTGAATATCTGGTCAATAACCACATACCGACCAGCCGCCGCAGTTGTACTGTGACAGAATGGCACGGCTTGGCGAAACGACGTTATGTAACATTGCTTTGCCCTGTGGCCACTAGGGGGCGCGTGCACGCCGCCGGAGGCATGTGTGCGCACCTCCGCTCACCCCCCCGAGCCGATGCGAATGCCCGGTGGTTTCGATCACCGTCGGGCTTCCGCGATCGCTCGGGGCGTGCAAAGAACCGGGATCTGTGTATGTAAACACACAGTTTCCTCTGAGGGGAGAACTGACAGATCCTTTGTTCATACATACAGCACAGCCCACATCCCCCTTCAGTTAGAACACTCCCTAGAACACACATTAACCCCTTCCCTGCCCCCTAGTGTTAACCCCTTCACTGCCAGTAACATTTTTACAGTAATCAATGCATTTTTAATCGCACTGATCGCTGTATTAATGCCAATGGTTCCGCTATAATGTTCCAGTCACGATAAAAATCATCGCTGATCACCGCCATTATTAGTAAAAAAAAATTATTAATAAAAATGCCATAAAACTATCCCCTATTTTGTAGACGCTATAACTTTTGCGCAAACAAATCAATATACGCTTATTGCGATTTTTTTTTACTAAAAATATGTAGAAGAATACGTATCGGCCTAAACTGAGGAAAAAAAATGTTTTTTTATATATTTTTTGGGGATATTTATTATAGCCAAAAAGTAAAAAAGAATGCGTTTTTTTCAAAATTGTCGCTCTTTTTTTGTTTATAGCACAAAAAATAAAAACCACAGAGGTGATCAAATACCACCAAAAGAAAGCTGTATTTGTGGGGAAAAAAGGACGTCAATTTTGTTTGGGAGCCACGTCGCACGACTGCGCAATTGTCAGTTAAAACGACGCAGTGCCGAATCGCAAAAAGTGCTCTGGTCTTTGGCCAGCAAAATGGTCCGGGCTGAAGCGGATAATATGTGATTCTTATGCTTATTAACTATGCATGTACTCATATTGCCATGTCATGTTTTTTAATGAATAAAACATGTCTTGTTGCATTGACTAATCTTTTAGCCATGCTAGAGCTACCTCATTTAACGTCCCAAACCCTCTTTTTCTTGCAGCAGGAGGAATAGTGCCCCATTGTTGGTGTCAGTCAAAGGAATAGTGCTCCATTATGTGTGTCAGTGAGAGGAATAGTGCCCCATTGTTGGCATCAATGGGAGAAATAGTGCCCCATTGTTACATAGTTATATAGTAGGTGAGGTCGAAAAAAGACACAAATCCATCAAGTCCAACCTATGTGTGTGATTATATGTCAGTATTACATTGTATATCCCTGCATGTTGTGGTCGTTCAGGTGCCTATCTAGTTTCTTGAAACTATCAATGCCCCCCCCCCTGCTGAGACCACCGCCTGTGGAAGGGAATTCCACATCCTTGCCGCTCTTACAGTAAACAACCCTCTTCGTAGTTTAAGGTTAAACCTCTTTTCTTCTAATTTTAATAAGTAGCCACAAATCTTGTTAAACTCCCTTCTGCGAAAAAGTTTTATCCCTATTGTGGGGTCACCAGTATAGTATTTGTATATTGAAATCATATCCCCTCTCAAGCGTCTCTTCTCCAGAGAGAATAAGTTCAGTGCTTGCAACCTTTCCTCATAACTAATATCCTCCAGACCCTTTATTAGCTTTGTTGCCCTTCTTTGTACTCACTCCATTTCCAGTACATCCTTCCTGAGGACTGGTGCCCAGAACTGGACAGCATACTCTAGGTGCGGCCGGACCAGAGTCTTGTAGAGCGGGAGAATTATCATTTTATCTCTGGAGTTGATCCCCTTTTTAATGCATGCCAATATTCTGTTTGCTTTGTTAGCAGCAGCTTGGCATTGCATGCCATTGCTGAGCCTATCATCTACTAGGACCCCCAGCTCCTTTTCCATCCTAGATTCCCCCAAAGGTTCTCCCCCCAGTGTATAGATTGCATTCATAATTTTGCCACCTAAATGCACTAATTCACATTTTTCTACATTGAACCTCATTTTCCATGTAGTTGCCCACCCCATTCATTTGTTCAGATCTTTTTGCAAGGTTTCCACATCCTATGGAAAAGTTATTGCCCTGCTTAGCTTAGTATCGTCTGCAAATACAGAGATTGAACTGTTTACCCCATCCTCCAGGTCGTTTATGAACAAATTAAATAGGATTGGTCCCAGCACAGAACCCTGGGGGGGACCCCACTACCTACCCCTGACCATTCCAAGTACTCCCCATTTATCACCACCCTCTGAACTCGCCCTTGTAGCCAGTTTTCAATCCATGTACTCACCCTATGGTCCATGCGCTTATAAGGGAACTGTGTTAAATTCTTTTGCAAAATCCAGATACACCATGTCTACAGGCCTTCCTTTATCTGGATGGCAACTCACCTCCTCATAGAAGGTTAATAGACTGGTTTGGCATGAATCCATGCTGATTACTGCTAATGATACCGTTCTCATTACTAAAATATTGTATATAGCCCCTTATCATCCCCTCCAAGAGTTTACATACTATTGATGTTAGGCTAACTGGTCTGTAATTTCCAGAGATGTATTTTGGGCCCCTTTTAAATATTGGTGCTACATTGGCTTTTCTCCAATCAGCTGGAACCATTCCAGTCAGTAGACTGTCAGTAAAAATTAGGAACAATGGTCTGACAATTACTTCACTGAGTTCCCTAAGTACCTTTAGGTGCAAGGCATCTGGTCACAGTGATTTATTAATGTTAAGTTTCCCAAGTCTAATTTTAATTCTGTCCTCTGTTAACCATGGAGGTGCTTTCTGTGATGTGTCATGAGGATAAACACTGCAGTTTTGGTTACTGAACCCCCCCCGATTCCCTTGTGAAGACTGAGGAGAAGAATAAATTCAATACCTTCGCCATCTCCTCATCCTTTGTAACCAGATGTCTGTCTTCATTCTTTAGGGGGCCAATATGGTCTGTCCTCCCTTTTTTACTGTTTACATACTTAAAGAATGTCTTGGGATTTTTTTGCTCTCCTCCGCTATTTGTCTTTCATTTTCTATCTTAGCCGTCCTTATTGCACCCTTACATTTCTTGTTGCATTCTTTATAAAGTCTGAATGCTGATGATGATCCCTCAACCCAGTATTTTTTTAAGGCCTTCTCCTTTGCTTTTATATGCATTTTTACATTAGGGTTAAGCCATCCAGGACTTTTGTTCTCTCTTTTAAATGTATTACCCAATGGGATTCATTGGCTAATGCCCTTATTTAATATGCTCTTAAAGCAAACAGATCTCTCCTCCGTGTTCTTTGTTTCTAAGATTTTATCCCAATTTATGCCTTCTAGCAAGGTTCAAAGTTTAGGGAAGTTGGCTCTTTTGAATTTCAGTGTCTTTGTATTCCCCTTATGTTTCCTATTTGTGTGATTTATACTGAAGCCAATTGACCTGTGATCGCTGTTACCTAAATTGCCCCATATTTCCACATCCGTGATCAGGTCTGTATTGTTGATAATCAGTAGATCCAGTAACGCTTTATTTCCAGTTAGTGCGTCTACCATCTGACCCATAAAATTGTCCTGCAAGACATTTAGGAACTGGCGAGCCTTAGATGAATGCGCGGTTCCCTCTGCCCAGTCTATGTCTGGATAGTTAAAATCCCCCATTACGATAACACTTCCCATCCATGCTGCTAATCCAAATTGTGATAGGAGATCTGTCTCCCCTTCCTCCCTCAGGTTAGGGGGCCTAAAGCATACTCCCAGTATTATTTTCCCCTTAGCTTCATCCCTTTGGAGCTCCACCTATAAGGATTCCACCTCCTCCCTAGCTCCCTTAGTGATGTCATCTCTCACATTCACTTGTACATTATTCTTGAAATATAGGTATACCCCTCCTCCTTTTTTACCCTCTCTATCCTTGCAATAAAGGGTATACTCTTGAATGTTTGCCAGCCAATCATGAGAGCTATTGAACCAGGTCTCTGAAATTCCCACAAAATCCAAATACTCCTCGTACAACAGTATCTCTAGTTCACTCATCTTGTCCGCCAGTGAACTTGGTGAACATTCCACGTAGTTTAGACCGGTCGCTTATTATCCTCTTATTGGTTGTTCCGAGATTGCAACTAGGACTTGTTATTATACTTACCTTGGGTCAACCTACCACTAATGCCCCCAATATTACCCTCTGGAATATGTTCCGCGCTGACTATCTCTACCTCTGGACCCTCCACCCATCACCTAGTTTAAAAATCCCTCTAACTTTTTGGCCATCTTCATTCCAATCTGATCTGCACCCTCCTCATTTAGGTGCAGTCCATCCCTTCTATAGTACCGGTTATCGACTGAGAAGTCGGCCCAGTCCTCCAGGAACCCAAACTCCTCCTTACTACACCAGCTCTTCAGCCACTTGTTTACTTCCCTAATCTCCCTCTGCCTTTCTGGTGTGGCTCAATTCCTGAGAATACTACCTTAGAGGTCCTTTTCCTCAATTTAGCTCCTAAGTCCCTAACATCGTTCTTTAGGACACTCCATCTGCCTCTTTGTCATTGGTGCCAACATGCACCATGAAAGCTGGGTCCTCCCCAGCCCCTCCCAGTAATCTGTCCACCAGATCCGTGATGTGCTGAACCCGAGCGCCTGGTAGACTACATACTGTTAGGCGCTTTAGGTCTATAGATTGGCCTCTCTGTCCTTTTAAGAATTGAGTCCCCTACCACCAGAATCTGTCTTTCCTTTCCTTTTGCTTCCACCCCACTCTCACTGGAGGAGTTCTTCCCCTGGCAGCTAGGAGAGTCACTCAGCTCCAGCAGTGTTGGTCCCTGACTGGTTACACCAATGTCACTCAATGGAGCGTACGTATTGGGATGCTCCAGCCCTGGATCGGTCTCCCTGGCACTTCCCCCTCTACCCTTCCTGACTGTCACCCATCTACTCTTTGCTAGTGCCTGCACCTCTTTGCCTCCTCTGTGCTGGCACCTGCTGTATACGTTCCTGGCTCTCCTTTAGTATGGAGTCACAGTTGCTTCCCCAGATTCAGAACCTGGGCTTCCAGGGAAACAATGCGCTTACATTTTGCACAGCAGTATTCACCCTTGATCGGATGATCAAGGAACGCATACATGCTGCAAGATGTACAACGAGTTGCCTCTCCACACCCGCCAGGCATCGTTCCTATTAAATTTAATGAGGATTTGGGATTATACCCTGTCCAAATCGCATAACAACTAGCTTCCTGACACTAATACTCAACAAGACAATACACAGGTACTCAACAAGACAATACACAGGTACTCAACAAGACAATACACAGGTACTCGCAGAACTACGTGCACTCGCAGAACTACGTGCACTCGCAGACCAATCGCAGACCTACGTGCAATCGCAGACCACTCGCAGAACTACGTGCACTCACAGACCACTCGCAAAACCACGTGCACTCGCATACCACTCACAGACCTATGTGCACTCGCAGACCTACGTGCATTCGCAGACCTACGTGCACTCACAGAACTAAGTGCACTCGCAGACCACAGCAGAACTACGTGCACTTGCAGACCTACGTGCACTCATTGTTGATGTCAGTAGCAGGAGTATGGCCCTCCATTGTTGGTATCAGTGGGAGGAATAGTGTCTTGTATCATTGAAGGAAAACTGCCCCAAGGGCTGGATAAAAGCAAACAAAGGGCTACATCCGCCCCCCCCCCCCCCCCCCCCCCAAGCTGCAGTCTGGAGACCACTGCTTTATTACATTGCATACACACAAAAAAACGTATTTACAATTGGTGACCTAGTAATCGTCTTTATATCTCCAGAGCATTGAACATAGAAAAACCCTAAATGCCTCATCACCACCTAACATAACTATATGGTACACATAGTAAAAGTACTTTCACTTATTTTTAAATAATTTCATGTAGCAAAGTTTCTATGTATGGTAATTGTGTTCGGGATTTAAGAACTATTACTAGGTCAAACAATACAAACATTGCAATGTATTTGTGTGGCATGTGTTTTTAGCACCTAAAAGTCCCTCACCCAGCTATAGGATGTTTTGTAGAATGGTATCAGTCCAACAGTCTATGCACATATCCTTTGCCAAACCAGGTGAGATCCAACATATTTCAACTTTTTAGTTTGATTGCTTCATCTTTTGAAGCCTATTTTTAAAGGGTAAAATAACATTTTTGCCATTGCTGAGCCTGTCATCTACTAAGACCCCTCAGGTTTCTTTTCTATCCTAGATTCCGCCAGAGGTTCTCCCTCTAGCAAGTAACTTGCGTTTGTATTTTTAGCACCCAAATGCATTACTTTACATTTTTCAACATGAAACCTCATTTGCCCACCCCATTATTTTATTTAGGTCTTCTTGTAAGGTTTCCACATCCTGCGCAAAAGTTCTTGCCCTACTTAACTTTGTATCATCCACAAATATTTAGATTGAGCTGTCTATCCCATCCTCTATATCGTTTATGAATAAATGAACCACTTCTGGACCAAGCCTATTTCTGACACTTGTTATTTACAAGTCAAAATTTGTATTTTTTTGCTAGAAAATTACTTAGAACTCCCAAACATTATATAAATATTTTTTAGCAAAGACTCTGGAGAATAAAATTGCGGTTGTTGCATTATTTTATGTCACAGCGGTCTTTAAAACGCAATTATTTTGGAAAAATTACACTTCACTGAATAAAAAAAAAAAACTAAACAGTAAAGTTAGCCCATTTTTTTGTATATTATGAAAGATGATGTTATGCTGAGTAAATAGATACCTAACATGTTACGGTTTAAATTTGCGCAGACTCCTGGAATGGCGACAAACTATGGTACTTAAAAATCTCCATAGGCGACGCTTTAAATTTTTTTTTTATGGTTACCTGTTTAGAGTTACAGAGGAGGTCTTTTGCTAGAATTATTGCTCTCACTCTGACGATCGTGGCGATGCCTCACATGTGTGTTTTGAAAACCGTTTACATGTGCGACTTTTAAAATCGATCAGACTTATTTTTCAGGTGGTGAAAGGTACTCTTTATGGAGGGATCTGGGGTCTAAAAGACCCCAGATCCCTCCTTTGCACTTAAAAGTATTCAAAATGGTGTTTTGGAATAGTAGGGATTTTTTAAAATCGGCGCCATTGGCAGCCGAGTAAACTGGAAGCGACGTTGTGACGTCGCTTTCAGATTACTACATTGGAGACCCGATCAAAGCCAATTCTGGCTTTGTTCGGGATCCTGGCCAGCTGGCAGATGTGGCGGCTGGTCACTTGGGTCTCCCGTCCCACGGCGGTAGAAGGTGGCGGGAGGGGGTGGACGTCCCCTTCCGCTCCTTGTGATAACGGCCGAGTGGCTGCTGAGCCACATCAGTTGTCATCATCAGAAAGCCAACCGCCAGCTCTAAAAAACAGTACTGGGGTGACCCCAGTGCAACCACTTCATCAAAACAATGTTTCGCGTGAAGTGGTTAAATAGAATTGGTCCCAAAACAGATTCTCAGGGGACCCCACTTACCACACCGGACCTTTCCGAGTACTCGCTATTTATCACCACCCTTTGGACCCACCCCTGTAGCCAGTTTTCAATCCAGGTACTCACCCTATGGTCCATGCCAACAGACCACAGTTTGTAAAGTAAACGTTTGTGGGGAACCGTACCAAATACCTTTACAAAATCCAGATTCACCACATCCACCAGCCTTCCTTTGTCTAGATGGCAACTCACTTCTTCATAGAACGTTAATAGATTGATTTGGCAAGAAGGATTCTTCTTGAATTTATGAAGATTACCACTAATGATACCATTTTTATTACTAAAATCTTGAATATAGTTCCTTATCATCCCCTCCATTAGCTTACATACTATTTATGTTAAAATGACTAGTCTGTAGTTTCAAGAGATATATCTCATCCTTTTTTAAATATTGGTACCACATTGGCTTTTCTCCAATCAGCTGGTACCATTCCAGTCAGTAAATTGTCCATAACAATTAGAAACAATGGTCTAGCTATCACCTGGCTGCGTTCCTTAAGGACCCTTGGCTGTAAGCCATACTGCCATTCCAAGCTATGATAAGAGGTCCACCACCCCCTCCTCCCTCAGATTAGGGGGCCCACTATTACTTTCCCATAATTTTCCTCGCTTTGGAGCTCCACCCACAAGGATTCCACCTCCTCCCTAGCTCCATTAGTGATGTGATACCTCACGTTCACTTGCATATCATTCTTGATATACAGGCATACCCCTCCTCCTTTCCTATCCTATAATTGGCCCTATTTATGTTCCTCCTCCCTTCTCACCTACTATACTGTACACTGTTCTGGTGAGGAGTACCCCATATTGGGAGACTTTAATGCTATTTTATCCCCCACCCTTGACAGACCTATGCTACCCAAGCACTTTGTCACTGATCTCATCACCTGGGCTCAGGCGGAGTGGATCACAGAAGTTTGGAGATGGAAACATCCAACCACCACGCCTTATTCCTGTTTTTCTACCACATATAAAACCTCCTCCCATATAGATTTAGCCTTTGACAATCCTTCTCCTTTGCTGGATGTTTTAGACACATCTTATTTACCCAGCGGAATCTCCGATCACAGTCCTATGGTCTTGATTCTCTGTTTTCCCATCTCTTGTAATGCTTCCCTTTGCCGCCTAGGGCCCCAATGGATTTCCCACCCAGACCTGGCTGATAAAATTCCACAATTTTTTACAGAGTACTGGGAAAATAATGTGGGGTCGTCCTCTCCTGATATTACTTGGGATGCCTTTAACGCTTACATTCTGGGACAGTATATCTCCTCCATAGCAGTGAACCATCAGGAGCAATTGTCTGCCTCTCAGGCCCTCCAAGCTTCTGTTCATGATCAAACGGTGTCCTATGCCATCAATCCCTCTGAAGTCAATTTTGATGCACTACTTGCCGCACAGATAGAGGTACAGTACATCGCCATCTCACTGAGGTCACCAGGTTAGAGATGTCTACCAGTAAATAGAGTTTTTTTTGAGCAGGGGGATCACAATTGCCACCTTCTGGCGATGCTAGCTCACCACGATCAACCTCCTACTCTGATCTTTGAGGTTAAAACCCCCATGGGGGAGTCAGTTTCCTCTTTATCGGATGTCTTGGAGGCCTTCCACCAATTCTACAGTTTGCTGTACACCTCTACATTGGCTATAGATTTTCCACTCCACAATTTCACTAAATTGCTAGACTCCTTGTTTCTTATGTGGCTAGTGGATGCGGAGTGGGGTATAATAGTACATCTATCACCCTTGAAGAAGTCCTTGCTGCCATACAGTCCTTCCCTTCCTGGAAAGCTCTAGGTTTTGATGGTCTCCCAATTGACTTCTATGAACCACATTGTGCTCTCGTTGCTCCAATTCTAGCCTCTCTGTACACCCAGTGCCAGGCGGAAAGGGCTTTACCTGTCTCTGAGTCATGCCCATGTAATATTGACCCCCAAGTCATCTAAGGATCCTATGTCTTGCGCTTCCTACAGGCCTATTGCCCTTCTCAATAATGACTTTAAAATTCTTACAAAACCATTTACTCTAATGCCCCGTACACACGGTCGGATTCTCCGACGGAAAATGTGCGATCGGAGCGTGTTGTCAGAAATTTCGACCGTGTGTGGGCTCCATCGGACTTTTTCCATCGGATTTTCCAACACACAAAGTTTGAGAGCAGGCTATAAAATTTTCTGACAACAAAATCCGTTGTCGGAATTTCCGATCGTGTGTACACAAATCCGACGCACAAATTGCCACGCATGCTCAGAATAAATAAAGAGATGAAAGCTATTGGCTACTGCCCTGTTTATAGTCCCGACGTACGTGTCAAGCATGGGCCTTTCTAAATATATCCCCAGTTCTCCGAGATGTTAAGCTGAGGCTGAAGGCATGGGAGACCCTACCGCTATCTCTTTTGGGATGGTTTAATTTAATAAAGCTGAAAATACTCTCAAAATGTATTTTCTTATTCCGTCATTCACCCCAATGGATCACTAGGTTTTTCTTTACTCAGCTTGACCAACTTTTTTCTTCCTTTCTCTGGGGCCCTCATACTCCCTAATATCGAGTGTCCACGTTAAAAAGCCCTAACGCACAGGGAGGCTTGGCCTTCCCTGATTGTTTTAAATATTACTTAGCCACCTAATTGGTCACAGCTGCCTGGTGGCTGAGTCGAAATCTTACCAGTGCCTCTACGCTTTTAGAAGCTGCTCTGGTCAATTCCTTAGAGGCCCTCAAATTTGTATTTTTTAGAGGTCCCCATGCTCCTTACCAGTTAACCCCCTCTACGATTACCACTCTAAGAGCCTGGAAGGCAGGCCTGGCATGCGAACACTATCCCAAACTAGCTGTGTTACCAAACTTTCCCTTGTGGCTCAATCCCCCCTTGCCCCATTTTCATATGCTTCTAGAGCCGCATGCTTGGATCAAGTATAATATCAAGTTGGTCTCTCAAATTATTTCCGGCCAGTCATTATCATCATTGTCTCAACTCTCATCTATCCACAATATCCCTGCATACTATCAGTTTCACTACCTTCAACTCTAGCATGCCTTTGGCTGTCAGTTCTCACAATCCCCGGTAAAGCTTGTTCAATCTACTTTGGAACAGGTACTCACATCAGACTGTGCTGAAAAACTCCCATCTGTACTCCCATCTTGTAACAACTTCTTTGCCTGCTTTGGGGAGCTTAGGGCTCTGTGGCAGCGGAACATACTAGATTTAGATAACGATGATTGGGAAGATATTTGTCATCTCCCCTTTCAAACATTGGTCTGTGTGACCGATTGATACAATTCAAAATTGTCCATCGGGCATACTAAACTCTGTACCACCTACATAAAATGAACCCTTCGTGCCCGCCAGACTGTTGATGGTGCGGGAGTGCCCCTGGAGATTTTTTTCATATGTTCTGGATGTGTCCCGCCATCACCAGATTCTGGGAGGAAGTGTTGTTCTTAGTAAATGAGATGTCATCGGTCCCCATACAATATTGCATGCATTTTTGCTTACTGGGTTTGATAGAAAACATTGTACCCACAGTGACCGAAGGCACCCAGGTTAATTTTCTGCTCTTTTAGGCTAGGAAAGCAATAGGGCTGCACTGAAAAAAAGCCCCCCCTCCCTCTATCACCTTTTGGAAACAATTGGTGAACAATAATCTACCGTTGCGGCGCTAAATACAATAAGTGACAGGATGATGTACTCGTATCTTATGTACAATTATGTATGATGATTATTGCAGGTGATATTTATAAGCCAAAATAAACATAATAAACAAACAGTCCCAAATGACAGAAAAAAATGTCCATGGTGATATAAAAATTTGTTAACATATACAGTGCAGTGTTCTTAAAGTGAAAAAAAGGACAGAGGACGAGTGCAGATGATGCTTCCAATTCAGGAAAAAATTCTCATGCATTCGAAATCAATATACAAGTGGCAGAAGTGGATACTCTTACCGGAGGAGATGGACACAATCACTGTACGATGGAGTGTCATGCGAGCTTTAGGGATCAAACGATCCCAGGGGTACTTTGCTGGAAAACACTGGTGGTAGGTTCCGTCTAGGACAACCGTGGCTGTGGGGTGGTATACGGATCCACAGCAGATGGATGGATGACTTTCAAAGGAAGCAGACTGCTGGGGAAGACGACTTCCGCCCCATGTAAGTTCAATTCATGAGAAAAGAAAGAAATCTCCACATAGGGCATGAATCCGATATAAAAAGGTTATTTTATTTTAAAAAAAGTGCCAGAAAGTTCTTAACAAGCACTGGATTGAATAGATAAAAAGTGATCACAAAATAGCTGTAAAATCGCGTGGTGGCAAGACATCAATAGCTTCAGTGACCCGACATGTTGCGGACGATGGTCATTCAACTGGGGCAAGTAGCTTAATGTCTGGCACCACGCTGTCATATATACACACATGAAATGATAAAATAGCAATCAGCTGTGTGTACCGCCGCTGGACGGACACAACAGCCAATCATCAATGAGCCCTGTGCTTGCAAACTATATTGCTGACACAGGAAACGACGTCCTCCAATTACGACCTCTAATACAGAGTCATGTGACAGCGTCATTTCGTGTGACGTCATCACGCACCGGCCAATGCGCTCCAAGCCTCTTTTCCATTCAAGGAAGCAGCTACTAGGTATACATGGCTGGGGGTGAGATAACCACACCCACTGGCCATAGATAGATGTCATTGCGCGCTGGTGTGAAGCGCTCCGATGCACAACTTCCAGTGTCTCCGGAAGAGTGAAAAGGACACTGTTTAGGTGGTAAAAGGGGGAAAAATGAAAGGACAAAGACATAAAAACTTTTATGCGTGTACACTAGAAAGGAGATATCTTACATGTTAATACATCCAATCAGTACAAAGAAGGGGGATGTCTCACATGCTAATATATCAACTCAAGGCATAAATATGAACAACATTGTATATGCACACATTATCCTGGACCAACATACAGCAAATGTAGACGTCCCATTGACAAGATAATAACAAACTAGGTAAAAATTAGGTAAAAATGTATGTGTACATATATCTTAAAGGAGAAAGTTCCACTCATGTGTGGGCAAATATGATGTTAGATCAGTGTAATATACAGAACAGCAGGGATATAGCAAAATGCAAATTGAGTACCATAAAGCTACAGGAAGCAGCTGTATGATACTTATAAAATGATCTCACCCTATAGTGAACCTCATAAGTAAATAGCAAAAACTTCCAATACTACAGGAAAATGTAAATGTTGGGGACCATTCCAAGCTATTTAGGATTTGTTTATAAATGCGTTTATGTCCCATTCCACATTTAACCCATAGGGGGAGTAGCTTTTTAACTGGTAAATCCAGAACGTTTCGAGTTTGGAACCCCCCTAGTACGTGGACCTCCCCTCCATGATGGGACAAATTTGTCAATAACTTGGAACCCCTTGGGTTCCTGTTGTGAAACTGTAAAAAGTGTCGGGGGACACTATGACTAGTGCGGCCTTTCTTAATGGAGGTAATATGTTTGTTTACTTGGATACTAAATGTTCTTATAGTGCGACCCACGTACTGCATATTGCAGGGACATGTGATAAGGTACACTATATAGTGAGTAGTACATGTAGCAAAGTGTCTCATCTGGTAGATGGTAGAAGTAACGGCAGACTGAAAGGATTCGGATTTTTTATTACCACAAAGGTTGTATGTGCATACACTGCATTTTTTGCAGGGGTAATAACCTTTAGTTTCTGGAAAGGATGGCTTAGTAGGCGCTTCAATGACATTGTGGGAAATGCGATTCCTTAAGTATGGAGCTCCTCTAAAGGTAACGCCTGCTCTGGTGGGGAGCACTGGGCCTAATATAGGATCATTTTTCAAGATGTTCCAATGACGGTTCAGATTTTGTTTAATTTGCCTTTGTTGAACAGAAAATTGAGTAAACAAAGACCACTTGAACTTATCACTAGGAGTTGGCTTAGGTCGTACAGTCGTGAGTGTCTTACGATCTATGAGAGAGACCCTTGTTATCTCCTGGTCTATCTGAGACGGTTGGCAGCCTTTTTCCACAAAGCGTTCCTTCAGGAACTGTGCTTGTTTCACAAAGTCGGAAGAGTCTGTACAGTTTCTGCGGATTCGCAGCAATTGGCTACGAGAGACAGAGTCAAGCCAGGGTCCATAATGGCAGCTATCCATGGAAATATAACCATTTCTGTCCGTCGGCTTGAAAAAAGTGGTGGTCACAATGCGGCGGTCAGAAATGGAAATCTCCAGATCCAAAAAATGGATCAAAACTGTACTTAACTCATATGTAAGAACAATACCCCTGTCATTCTGGTTAAGGGTAGCCATAAAATCATGGAGAGTTTCTTCATCGCCTTTCCATAGGAGGAGGATGTCATCTATATATCTGGCCCACAAGCACAGCTCAGGTCGCTGTGCAGGATAGACAACATCCTCCTCCCACAGAGCCATAAAAAGATTGGCGAGCCTGGGGGCAAACTTGGCCCCCATTGCCACGCCCTTCTTCTGTAGCAAGAATTGGTTGTTATACCAGAAATAGTTTTGTTTGTGTAGCAAAACAAAGAAGTTCCATGATATAATATTGCTGTGATAGCGGAATACTTTCACTGGTACTTAAATAGTGTTCTACAGCTGCCAAATCTAGTTCATGTGGGATGCAGGTGTATAATGCTGTAACATCCGCAGTAACAAGAATGAGGTTGTCTTGGTATTCAACGCACTCTAGGCGGTGGATGGTGTCACCTGTATCTTTAACCGGTTCAATACAGGGCATTTTCACCCCCTTCCTTCCCAGACCAATTTTTAGTTTTCAGCGCTGTCGCACTTTAAACACAATTGTGCAGTCGTGGGACATTGTACCCAAACAAAATTGACGTCCTTTTTTTTTCCCCACAAATAGAGCTTTCTTTTGGTGGTATTTGATCACCTCTGCGGTTTTTATTTTTGCGCTATAAAAGAACAGCGACAATTTTGAAAAAAACACAATATTTTTTACTTTTTGCTATAATAAATAACCCAATTTTTAAAAAAAAAAAAACAAATTTTTTCCTCAGTTTCGGCCGATACGTATTCTTCTACATATTTTTGGTAAAAAAAAAATCGCAATAAGCGTATATTGATAGGTTTGCGCAAAAGTTATAGTGTCTACAAAATACGGGATAGATTTATGGCATTTTTAAAAAAAAAATATTTTTTTTTTTTTTTTACTAGTAATAGCGGCGATCGCGATTTTTTTTCGTGACTGCGACATTATGGCGGACACATCGGACACTTTTGACACATTTTTGGAACCATTCACATTTATACAGCGATCAATGCTATAAAATTGCATTGATTACTGTGTAAATGTGACAGGCAGTGAAGGGGTTAACCACTAGGGGGACACAAGGGGTTAAATGTGTTTCCTAGGGAATGCTTCTAACTGTAGGGGGCGGGGACGTACAAGGGGAGGAGACCGATCAGTGTTCCACTGTACTGGGAACACAGATCGCTCTCCTCTCACTTGACAGGACGTGGATCTGTGTGTTTACACACACAGATCCACGGTCCGACCTGGTTAACGGGCAATCGCGGGTGCCCGGCGGACATCGCGGGCCACCGGGCACACGCACCGGGTCCTGAGCAACGCGGCAGGGGGCTCGCGCTCGCCCCCTAGACGGCCGGGAACCCGAGGCCGTCATATAACGTCCACCCAGGATGGGAGATCCCATCTGTGGACGTCATATGTATATACGTGGGTAGGGAAGTGGTTAAGGTATGATGGGACTTTATACACGCGCGTTTGGAGGAAAAAATCTATGTAGCGGCCGAATTGATGTCTTTTTTCACTTTAAGAACACTGCACTGTATATGTTAACAATTTTTTATATCACCAAGGACATTTTTTTCAGTCATTTGGGACTGTTTGTTTATTATGTTTATTTTGGCTTACAAATATCACCTGCAATAATCATCATACATAATTGTACATAGGATACGAGTACATCATCCTGTCACTTATTGTATTTAGTGCCGCATTTGTTTATCATTTACATACCTTCACTGCATGGTGTACCACACTGTTTGATGCTGGCAGCTACGAGCTTTATTCCCTGTAGTAGCGCAATTATTTATTAGTTTCAATAATCTACCGTTGTATAAGGATACGTATTTTAATAGAGGTTGCCCTAGGAAATATGACAAGGTGTGGTCTAAGTGGCTAGCCGAACCCTCTAACGCTTCTGATATGGGTACAGGGTGATGTTTCCATCTTTTCAATATTCTATATGTGATGTCCCCCTCTCGTAGTGCATGCTCGTTTTAATTTGCACTATTGCTAGTTTAGAGTGTGTGTAATACCACTGGTGCGAGCCAGTGTCTGCGAATGTGTACTGTTTGTTTTTATTGTTTTATATGCTTAAATCTTAATAAAAAGATTTCCAAAAAAAATTATTTATTATAATGTATTTATTATTATTATTATTATTTGAAATACAGTAAGACCCCTTTCACACTGGGGCGGTTTGCAGGCGGTATTGCGCTAAAAATACCGCCTGCAAACCGCCCCTAAACAGCCTCCCTCGGGCTTTCACACTGAAGCGGTGCGCTGGCAGGACGGTGAAAAAAGTCCTGCAAACCGCTTCTTTGGAGCGGTGAAGGAGCGGTGTATTCACCGCTCCTAAACCGCTCCTGCCCATTGAAATCAATGGGACAGCGCGGCTATACCGCGGCAATCCCGTGGCTATAGCCGCGCTGTACGAGTGATTTTAACCCTTTTTCGGCCGCCAGCGGGGGTTAAAACCGCACCGCTAGCGGCCGAATACAGCTGCAAGAACGACGGTACAGCATCGCTAAAAATAGCGCTGTTGTACCGCCGACGCCCCCACCGCCCCAGTGTGAAAGGGGCCTAAGAGAAGGGTTTAACCCCCTTTTTGCCATCTGTGTCTCATTTGGAAGATTTGTTTCCACTTCCTATCCCATAGTCAAAACAGGTAGTAAGGAAATCCCTGTCTGCCATGGGGGTCATCAAAAATAATATCACCATTTCCCCTCTAACTTTTCCGGGGGAAAATCCAAGATTTGGGATTTTATTTCACTTTCACTTTTGATAATAATGGTAAGCATGAAAAATCATGAGGGCGAATTTCCCTAACAGCAACACAAAAATAAATAAAAACCTTTAACTTTAAAAATGTTAAAAATGCCTTTAGTTTTACTTTACAACGCGATGCTGACTTTGCAAGTATTCACATATACCAATACTTCTGGTTGACTGCATTGTCAAAATATGACACTGTGTTTCTACTGCGGCTGTAATTATTGTAGTGATTAATGTGGAAAGCAGAGTCTGACCAGCTGCTCAAGCTCTAAACTACAACTAATTGATGGTGATAGAAGTATGCTTGTAAAAATTACTTCCAATCATTTGAATAACTTTCTGCCTCATTTCCTAGATCCTAACAAAGTCAGTTTTCAGCTTGTGGGGCAAAAAAGGCACTTATAAAATAATGTATTGCACAGTAAGTTGCAGGATCCAGATTAAACTGAATTGGAATTCTACAACATCATGAACAGCAAGTATAGTTAGAACATGTTTACCAGTTTGTAATCTCTGTATGTATAGAAAGAACCTAACATGCTATACATTTCAAATACATTAACGGTAAGTTAAAAAAAAAAAAAAACACATGAAATGCCTTTAGTAAGAAGCAAGCAAATGGTAGGAAATTAAAGTTTGGTAATATTAAAATTTGTCAAAATTATAAACTGTAATCATTTTCATTAGACTTCCCCTACTATAGTATCTTCAAATCCCATTGTCACCTACAATAACATCAGTTATCACTGTCTGCCATAAAATGATGTAATCTTTCAGTGTACCACACAGCAATGTAAAGCTACATTTGTCCCTAAGAATTTTCAGTGTTTATAACACTTTTACTCCATTTTACTGCCCTGCAGATATCAGTGACTGCTGTTCAACTTTAACATTTTCCCCCTTCAGTAACCACATTTGTTTCACGAGCAATTGTTTGGATACCAAATTGCTTCCCAACTAGTTATTTAGCACCTGCCCATCCCTTCTGATCCCTTTTCTGTTTCCCCATCATCAGGCACTACACATGGCTTTAACAAGCCACTTACAAAAACTGTTTCGATGTAGGGAAGGGCTCTATGCAGTTTTGACAACAATTGTGTGTGCACAAGTAAAAGACCAATTTTTTTATGTAACCCAGTACAAAGTTGCTTTTAAAGTATAATCCAACCTAACTGGATGGTTGCCAAGGTTATTACATTGCCCACTGCACTATGATATACACAGTATAAAGTGACATACCTGAATATATACAGTATAGTACATGAAAGACCCCAAAGCTACAGTCACAAATGTTTTCCACAATCCTGATAAAACTGCTATTTTTATTTTCTTTTATGAATGCTGTTGGTAGAATGACCTCTCTAAATATAAGTCTCCAGTGGTAAAAACAGTCTTGATGTTTTTTTTAGAGTACTGGTGTGCTGACAATGCTATTCCACAGTATAATCATCTCAATGGTTCCATGGTTCTATTTGGGCAAAATATATGCTCTGTGCAATAGTTTATCTGAATTGCATTTCTGGCCTAATTGTTGCTCAGGTTAGGCTGGGCAATTCCCCTTGTCACTAGCAATGAAGGTTTCTTAAAACATTAGCTGTGCAGCTACCAAAAATGATGAGTGAATGTGCTTTGGTTAGATTTGTGGGTTGTTCATTGAACTTACCTTAACATCTGCAAACTTTATTCCAAACCCTATTGAAGTCAATAGGGGTGAATCATTAAAATCAATTAGCCATTTTTAAGACTAATAGGCATGGGATTCTCAAAGGGCACTGAGAGCTAGGCACTGAGAGCTGGGCACTGCTATGAGGGACATGTACCAATGCATTGAACAATTTTAGGAAATATCCTACGGTTAAAATGTTTTCTAATGCGGTTGAAATGTTTTCTAATATGGTTGAAATGTTTATTAATGCAGTTGAAATGTTTTCTAATGCAGTTGAAATGTTTATTAACTTCGGCTCACATACTTTTACTGCAGCACAATGGCACCACTGTGCAAAACCCCGTACGGGTTTCCCTTTTTAGAGCCGCCAGAGGGCACGCGTGCCCGCAGCATGGCGGGGGACGCGATGTGTGTGGCTGGCGGGCATGATCGCCACCAGCCACGCATGATTGCATGCACGAGAGCCAGCACGGGGATTTCTGTGTGTAAACACACAAATCCCTGTTCTGTCAGGGGAGAGGAAACATATCGTTTGTTTGTAGGAACAACGATATGTCTCCTCCCCTAGTCAGTCCTATCCCTCACAGTTAGAACACATCTAGGGAACACACATTTAATCCCTTGATTGCCCCCTAGTGTTATCCCCTTCCCTACCAGTGACATTTGCACAGTAATCTGTGCATATTTATAGCACCAATCTCTGTATAAATGTCAATGGTCCCAAAAATGTGTCAAAAGTGTCTGATCAATCCGTCGCAATGTCGCAGTACTGCTAAAAATCACAGATCACCGCCATTACTAGTAAAAAAATAAAATAATAAAAATACCATAAATCTTTCCCATAGGTTGTAGACGCTATAACTTTTGCGCAAACCAATCAATATACGCTTATTGCGATTTTTTACCAAAAATATGTTAGAAGAATATATATTAGCCTAAACTGATGAAGAATTTTTTTTTTAAGATTTGGGGATATTTATTATAGCAAAAAGTAAAAAATATTGTTTTTTTTTTTTCAAAATTGTCACAGATTTTTTGTTTATAGCACAAAAAATAAAAAAACGCAGAGGTGATCAAATACCACCAAAAGAAAGCTCTATTTGTGGGAAAAAAAGGACGCAAATTTTGTTTGGGTACAGCATTGCATGACCGCGCAATTGTCAGTTAAAGCAACACAGTGCCAAATTGTAAAAAGTGCTCTGGTCAGAAAGGGGGTAAAATCTTCCAGGGCTGACGTGGTTAATATGGTTGAAATGTTTTCTAATGCGGTTGAAATGTTTAATAATGTGGTTGAAATGTTTTCCAATGCGGTTGAAATGTATTCTAATTTGGTTGAAATGTTTATTAATGCGGTCGAATTGTTTTCTAATGTGGTTAAAATGTTTTCTAATGCGGTTGATTTCGAATACGAATAAACAAAATGAATTCCGAAAAAGAATTAAACAAATATAACAAATCTAACTAAACGAAACTGGTTAAATAACAAATCAAAACAAAACAAATATTTTTGCACATGTCTACCTTGTATTGCTTCCTTTATGTGAAATACCTGGCATTCCTGCCAGTCCCCCTGCTCTTCTATTTCAAACTGGTCATGCCAGGCATAGAGGCACACCCATCCTAGTGTGGTCAGTTTTCTGGCTGTGCTAAGAGAACAGTCTGTCTGTCCTCCAGTCAGTCTGTCTGTCTTCCAGTGGCTAAGACTTGTACTGACAGAACCCCCCTGCACTGCCATTCACTGGGAAGATCATTGTATTGCTGTTTCTCCACCTCCACATCTATAAGCACATTTACTAATGCCGTTTGAGAGTATCTGTAGAGGCTGCCCACATTCCACAGGCCTTATCTCCTTGATAAACTCCTCCATTGTATCTTCTAGAAAACCTCCAGTATGGTCTGGTCCTTCTGTCATCAATGAGAGAGTGAGTTAGGGGTGAGGTTTTACCCAGCAGACTGGCAGATTAGGACACTGGTGATATCCAAAAGCTCTAAGAATGTACTCATTCTGGAAAATGGATATACAATACTGTACAGATGGTACTATACGCCAGCTCGCTTGTTTTGTCCCATCTTATCTATCAACCTGCTTCCGTGGTTGTTCCCAGCCAGGGACGATGCCACACATATGGTGGTCCTAGCCTAAGTGCGCAGACTATGGGTCCGGGTTTATGCACTTCTTCGCACTCACTTTCATTCAGATATCAAAAGAAATCTGTATGAAGCTCTTCTTTGTAAACCTATTGAGGAGTTGCTCCGACCGGAGCTGCAACTAGCAATGCATCTTTTTGCAGCAACCAAACTCACCATAGTAAGAGTCTGGAAAACCCCAACCCTTAGTTTTGAGGCAGTAAAACGCAGAATGACCAGCATTATGGCCAACGAAAAATTAACGGCCATTCTACTTGACACTTACAAAAAATTTCTCTGAGTTTGGCAGCCTTGGATTTCCCATGCTCAGCCATCATGCTTTGATAATTTCCTCATGTCAATTTTTTGACCCTAATTCACTGATCCCTGAGACCTCTTTATTTACTTCTTTTTTTCTCTTTTTTCTCTCGTGCTTTTTCTGGGCTTTGCTTTTGTTTCCAGCTCTTCTGTTTTTCTTTCTTTATAGCTCTGTCTCTCCCCAATTAATGTGTTAACCTATTAGGCCATTAGAACAATGACTGGTTATGACAATTATGAGCTTACTGTTTTTTTTTTTTCATGACTGATGTTATGCTGACTTAACGGCTGCCATGACCGTACCTGACTCCCACCTTACCCACCTTATAAATAAGACACAACCACTTTAGAATGGATTTAAATGGCCATAGCAGCCTTTTATTAACAAACACATTTTAACCAATACATCTTTTATCACATTCCATGAAAATAAAACTTTACCCCGCTAATGTACAATGACTGACTCTTTTAAGGCCAGGTATTTTGGAGGCAAGCATGGTCTACCGACTCGACTGTATCAAGCACCAGTTCCATACCACATCCCCCAGTCGCAATTACACTGACTCAGGGACAATTAGTTACCACATTACCACCTGATACAGCCCCAATACCGATATCGCTTTACTTACGTCACTTATTTGGGAAGGTACCCATACCAAAGATGGGCCCCACCATCATTCTCCACAGACAATTTTGACCACGCCCACCTTCAAATCCCTGAGATCCCTGCAAACTGCAATGACTCCGTCAGACCCCTGCACCAAATAACCTGCAAATAACATACCCCACCTTTCAACAGGGGGGCAACCAAATGAAGGGTGAACAACCAACAGTAACATATAGGGGAGGGAGGGAAAAGTTTCTTCTTGTCTGTGCTGCTTCAACTGACCCTCAGTTCACACTCACTTCTGCCTAAACTACTACTGACCCCACCCTGCCCCACCTAGCCACACCCTACCACGCCTTGCTCCCCTCCAATCGGGTAGGCCTTCCTACTCAGTTGAAACCCCATTTACTATTCTGCCTAACTACAGCCTATGCTGCAAACATAGTCATGTAGGCCCTCCTTTTAATGCTGGGAATCCTGTTCTAGGCCTGTTCTTGACTGATGTATTGCTGACTTACCGGCTGCCATGACTGTACCTGACTCCTGCCTTACCCACCTTATAAATAAGACACAACCACTTTAGAATGGATTTAAATGGCCATAGCAGCCTTTAATTAACAAACACATTTTAACCAATCACTGATGAGTTAGCCAGTGGTGTGAGCTAGGGGAGGTAATTAAATGATTGGAACCATCTTCCAGGGGATGCTTTCCTCGTCTGAGCTCTGCCCCAGAAGGGGCTGTGCTAAAAAGATCCTTTCTTCTCAAGGCATGGTCATCTTGTTGCTGCAATAGCTGCTGATTGGCTACTGCACCTTAGAGATTGAGAAAGATCCCCTGCAACAAGGGGAAAGCACCTGTTGGTGCTCAGGTGCTTTCTCCTTGTTGCAGGAGATCTTTCTCAAGATGGGAGTGGATGAGTGGAGCTGATTTGTCCACAGGAGGGAGCAAACCTGTCCTGTTTTGTTACTTTGAGTGTTACAAGGCCTTGCTAAGTTAAAACTTGTGTTGAAGCCGTAGAGGCTGCTGTACACATGAGTTACTGATGTGTTTTAGGGTATCATGTTTAATCACCCCCTCTATTCTTTTGAGTCCTCACTCAGCAAAAAGTACCAGCCAAGGATTCAGCCCTTAGTTTAGTGAATGTTTCTGGAAGCTTAATTCAAGCAAGTGCGTTGGGGCTGCTAGGGGATCATTTCACATGACCCTGTGGGTAGTACTGTCAAATAACTCTAAAAAATGTAGAAAAGAAGCAATTGGTTTTAGCATGTTTTGAATACAGTATTTCTAGGGCTCTAGTGTTTTAAAATACAGTAGTTTTAAATACAGTGTTTCTAGGGCACTAATATTTCTAGAGCTTTGTGACTTTAGATGCCCTACAGGTTTTAAATGTGATCCTGACAGTGTATTCTTTCTCAAGGTTACTTCACTACTGGATAATAGATATTTGATGTGTAAATTAAATTAAATTTTCTCTATGCAGTAAAAGTAACCTTGGATGCACATCTGCTAAATGTTTTCTGCAGAAGCACTTTTACCACGATACCTCTTCCAAAATTCCTGAGCTTATACCTTATTTCATGAAATGCAATGAAATATCTTTAGTTCTTTATGCAGTGGGCATTCAGGCTTTTATAAGACAAAGAGCAAAGTGCAAAGAGCAGCAATTGCAAACATCAAGAATGCCTTTCATTGTTCTTTCTACAGTATGCTGCTGAAATTTGAAAACAAATTGCTTGCTATTGATTAATGCACTATGCAGATCACCTTTGTACTGACCCCATAAATAAGCCGTTTCTTTTTACAAACAGTTGTTCTTATTTTTTTTTATAACACAAAATCTGTTAATAAAAATGAAAGTTTAGAAGAGAAATGAACATTAAATAAAAATTGTATTAAGGTAATTAATTATGCAGACCCAAAAATCAGTGTAGTTTACATATATATACTGTATATTGACCATATAACTGGAGCAAGAAAATGTCCTACAATATACTGTGAGTTTGTTGCAAATATTCTGTATAGTATAAATTCTGAGAAATTAGTAATTATTAGATAATTTCCCTGATGAACCTTAGAAGCTTAGTAGAAATCTCTCAGAGTATGGTTAAACTGAATTACCATAATGAAATAAAGTGAACCTGTATGCACTTCGACATCAGGGCATTTCAGAAGCAATTAAAGCACAACTATTGTGCAGTACTAAAAAACAAGTAGCAGAGCCTGCATATGGTATTAGCATATGACTATGACTACCTTGATGCACTGATGTGACATACAGCATCAAGTGACACAAGGTTTAATCCAAACACAAGAACAAAACAGGGTGCTGTACTCCTTTTCAAGGCGCTGGATTTTTTAAAGGCCACTGAAATTGTCACTGTGCACAATGGCTCCGGTGCAGCAGCACTCCACAAAATGGGACCATCCTCAGGAAAAAAGGGAATGGACCTTGAGTTGAGAATCCACACACATACAATCCAATGAGAATAAACAGAACAAAAATATGGAGCTGCGCTAAGAATGAATGAATTCGAACATATAAATTGTATGAAACATAAAAAATATTAATAAATAAACATGAATTCTGAGTCCATACATTCAGTCCAAAACAAAATAGTAAATGTGTATAAGTCCCTTTAAATCTCAGTGACATTGGGGTATTGGGGAATTGGGGACAATAACGTGCACCTCCACCACATAGATTGTGTGCTTACCAGATGGCAAGCTTTAAAAAGCTTGCGGCTAATACCCAACTAGGGCCTTTATCCAGAGAGTAGATCAGATGTCAGCTCACAGACAACCCCATCCAACTGAATTCGGCCAGGCAAAGATCACAGTATTCTCATGTGTACCAGGAATGGACTCCGTACTCCATACATTCACTATTTTGTTTTGGACTGAATATATGGACTCACAATTCATGTTTATTCATTAATATTTTTTAATTTTTTTTTTGTTTATTTCCATTCTGTGTGTATCTCACGCTAGAGCTGCTGATTTATGGTGTACTAATTAGCGCAGTACTTTTCCCAATCCAATGAGAATGCCAAACAAATGTCCAAGAGTCCAAGGAAATTCATTGAAAAAATGAACTGACTGACTGCTTAAATGAACTCAGGTGAGCAGATACAGATCAGGAGGGCAGGTTACATCAGTGTTAGTGAATTTAGTTAAAGTCAAATTCCACCTTGAAAATTTAAAAAACGCACAGCGTGACCAAAAATTCATAAATAATATTCCATAGAAATAAAAGGTAAAAAAATTAATAAACATAAAAAGTCTGCTCCCAGTGTCCAATTATGGTCCAAAAAGGATGATCCACTTAAAATATGAATGCTGTGTGCTATGACCTCTGCATGCAGTGATCCCAGGTCACCAAATAACCAGACGTACCACCTTCTTACCAGATTACCAGGATCTCTAAGAAAAAGAGATCAAATGTGCTTGAACACATATGTAAGATCACTCCCAGGGTCCAAACACGTCCAATCAATACAAAATTCACAGGAATGCCCAGATTTTCATCAGGGATAGTAGGTAGAGAACAATAGGAGACCATAGAGTAGTATCGCTAAAACATCTGCATTTATTGTATGTACATTATACTTACAAAAATCATAGGGTAAATAAAGCATCTAACTCCTCACTGGTATTGTCACTGACGGGCATAATTACGCCATAGGCCTCTGACCCCGCCCAATGCTCATTTCATCTACAAGTGGATTTCATAACACACAGAATATATATTTTAAGTGGATCATCCTTTTTGAACCATAATTGGACACAGGATGTGGACTTTTTATGTTTATTAATTTTTTTACCTTTCACTTTTATTTTTAAGCAATATTGTTTAAACATTTTTGGTCACACTGTGTAGTTTATTGCTTTTAAAGGTGGAATTTCACATTGGTTTCTTGTCAAACAATATGTTTTCACAAATATGAATAGGTAATAAGATATCATCTTTTGTAATTGTGGGTATAGTAAAATAGGAGTTTGTGGACCTTTTTTTATCTTAAAGTGTTACTAAACCCAGGACACTGCATTCACTATATCTAGTCTCCCACAGTACATAGAACATGGAAATGCAATTATTGTTTATGGGTTGTTTTACTTGTTTCAGATAAGGTGATCGTTTACAACCACTTTCAATTTTGGGCATTTGTAGCACACTTAATGCAACACAATGACATGCTATTACATAGCAGCAAGGCTTTAATAACCCTATATTAAGTTATTGCTAACCAAAAAATACAAATTGACTCGTGGTTGTGCAAGGATGCATGGATGTCTAGATGAGGGGGTCCGAGGAATCCATAGGTGTCCAGGAAGCAGTACAGTCCAAGACAGCAGAGCAAGATCATCAAATCCTAAAAGAAGTGATACAGCATTTTGCTGAACAGAGCCAGAATATGTCTGCAGTAACCATTGGCAACACTGGGTAAATTCGGATGAGCCATTAATAGCAAAAAAAAGAAATACACCCCATGATAATGTAAAGGCCTTTTTCAAAGTGGAAGTAAGGGCTTACTATACGTGGTGTTAAAAATGTTCCCTCCTCCTATTACCTATGCCACATACCGTAGGTTTTAGAAAGCAGAGCAGTGGAAATACCTTTTCCTTTATTTGATTTGGTGCTGTCACATGATGCAAAAGCTCTAGCTCTCCTGTGTCAGAGAGTGGTGGCTGGAGGGGACAGAACATTAACAACCAGAGGCAATGGGAGTCGGAGGGTGACATTACAGCTCTGGGAATTCAGAGCTGTTGTTGAATGCTCCCTGACACAGAAAGGTAACTGGCGATTCTCAATCATATATCCATGCCTGAGTGAATAAAAAAACTGTATTTCCACAGATCTATTTTATAAAGGGTATGAAGCATAAGTAGTAGGAAGGGGGAAGAAACATTTTAAACAACACTTAAAGGTTAGCCTTTACTTAAACTTTAAAACCTTTGAATGGACTTCTAAAAAGGTAAGCATGCCCCACTGAACTGAGTGTGGGGGTATTTCTAGTCTAGAGACTCCTAAAAAGCTTACTGTATATTGATCTAACCCTGGAGGGTTCCAAAGACTCTGAGCAGTTGAAAGCAGAACATTTATGGTATCTGAAACTTAGAACTTGTGTGCAGTTCCAACATGTACATGGGTAAATATACTGTATCAGGTGGAAAAGTCACTCCACTCACAAATGTATGACCTTGCATGGTTGAAGTTAGAGATCTTTATGGAACCCAAAGTCAATACAGACATAAATAATTGGGTGATGCCTAGCAGTTGAAGACCTTTTTTCTTGAGTCCTATTGTAAAAGATGCAATCTCCCCTGGCAGTTAGGCAAGGATGTTTAATGCAAACAAAACAAAGCATTAATAGGTTGTTATACAGTGAGCCATATAAAGGATGAATCATGGAAGCCCTAGCCAGGGGTAAAATAGCAAATGTAGTTAGCAGTGTAATGAATGGTAACATTCTGCCATTACATATTCTCTATCCCTGGAATCTAAAGGATGTGACACTGTCAGCCAGATGTCTTTGTTCAAATGGTATGTCTGTGCCTATGCATAATGGTAAATGTGGGTGGTAAAGGTGTTTACATCCTCCTAGATTCTGGAATTGACTCAGACCCGACTAGTAGATCTAGATAAACGATAAACAAAACCATGCTCAGGTTGGAGTACTTTGTATCAATGTAAAAACTCTCCTATTTTCCTAGCAACATTTAAGATGGGCAGAGAACTGACTGCCATGAAAGGAGCTTGTCTTCACTATTGGTGCGTAAAGTGATTTTAGGGAGAGACTTATCACTGTTTTGGCATATATGCAATTGGAAGAGAAATGCTGTAAGGGTAACTTCTGATCCATTTGAGTACAAGTCTAGTGTAAATGCTATATGTTTTACCACTGATGCAACTTTACATTTGCTCCTAGCAATTCTGTCAGGTGAAACAGAGGGGTTGCCTGGGCTACAAAAAGGACAAAGAAAATATTCTTAATAAATTGCATTGGCAAGAGATTCATTTAGATTTGAAAGAGCATTACGATTCATGTGCTTAATAGCAGGTGTCAACTCCAAGGTTTCATGAACTTAGCCCATTAGCTGTAAAGTTTATCATGTAAACTTCATTCTCCAAAGGTATTCCAATCACATGTTTGTTTTTCTGCCTCCTTGCCTCCTTGTAATGTCCTCTGTGAACATCCAAATCTTTCATTTGCCCCCCCCCCCCCCCCCCACTCCCATTTGTCTATAATAAGAAGTGCACGTTAGTTGCCTGTCATGTGCACTTCGCTATGCACTCTACAAATCCTATAGTCCATAGTCCAAATCCCATTGTCCCAAATCCATTTCAGGACCATGAAAAAGAGGGTGGCTATGTTCCTACATATAGTGGTACCATGGAGAATGAATGTAGCCACCCTTCATCAAGAGTCGATCACAGCAGAAAAAAAAAAGAATTTGGGGATTTGCAGGAGGCTGAAAGTAATAAAAGGCATTTTAATTGACCATTAATTGAGTTAATAGATGCTTGAATACATTTTTTTAAAACCAGAGTTTAGTGTCACTTTAAACACTGGGAAGACAGAGAGGCTCTCTGAGTAGCAGTAGATTACCTTGCTAAAGCCTAGTACACACGCACTGAATATTAGGCAGCATCGGCCGGTTCAACAGAGACCAGCTGACATTCGGCCTATGTGTATGGCAGCCGGTTCAGCCGGCTTCCGAAGGGTCATGACTGAAAAATGTCTGCCGACCAGCTCCCGGTCAGTGCTCTCGGCCGATAGCGGAGATTGCTGATCGGAGTGTTCTGGAGGGAGGCAGTCCCCCTGTCAGAACACAATAGCACAGCAGGGGAAATTGCTGTACTAACAATAGATTGTTAGTACAGTGGCTCCGACCTGAGCTGTCACACAAACTAGCAGTGTGAACGAGGCTTAGGGTAAAAAGGTGTTATGAACAATTTAAAGGTGCCAGAGATCAGTTGCTCAACAGCAGGAGTTTAAAGTGTTTCTGCAGCAAAACAAAGATGTATTAAACTTGATATTGTCACAGACCCTTAAGTAGATGTCCCTCTTAGGCACCTAACAGAGCTATAAAGTCCATAAGCAAGTCATTGCAGAGGAGGTTTGAAGAATGCTAGACACTGAAATGATACAAAAGTTTTAAAGAATGGTGTAGCTCCATAATATTGTTCCACAAGCCAAATGGTTTCTGTAATAAAGGCTAGTTCATAATCAAAAATCCAAGATTGGTCTTGATTGGCCACAAATAAAAAGGCCAGAACATTCTTCAGCATAGTGGGATACTATCAGAATTTGCCAATATAGAACCTGAGGTCTGATGAAGGAGCCATGCATGCTCCGAAATGCGTTGCCACCCACCACCTTCCCCTGATGTTACATCGGCTGCGTGCTTTCCAGCTTGGTTCCAGAACCTGGGCAGCCTCATCACATCTTCACCTCCTCGTGAATCCACGTCACCAGGGACTCTGAGAGCTGCAGGACGGCTCTCTCTCTCCCCCAGACAGACGAGGATTACAGCGATCTGCATGTGGACTAATCATTATATGCCTATGACCTCTTACTCTCTTGTAAGTGTTTTTAATCCCATTGTGCCTGTAATAAATATTTTAACCACTGCACTTAGAGGCACCTTTCGCTTTCCTTTAAGACCCTTCAGAGCTGCTTCTTCTCTACAAAGTGCTGTCTTCAGCGCCATCTCTCCACTGCTACTAAGGACCAGATACCCAGCCTCACCAGACCGCCCTCATCTCTCCCTCTTTTCTGCAAGTGGGTTCATAATGCTGAGAGGGCAAGAAGGTGAAGCTAGTACAGAGCTGAGTGGTGGATATAGGGTGTAGAAACGAGTGGTGAGCGAGGTGAGCAGTGGAGTTCTTGCCTATTCAATTGAACTACTTTTTACAGTAGGCTCAGACAAAGTGTTAGCTTTCTGTCCATTATTTGTATGCAGAAAAGCATAAATAAAGGTTTCAGTCCTTTAAAAGGATTGTGCTGTCTGTTTTTAAATGTGAGACTTTCGTTGTGACATAGTAAATAAAGCATATGTTGTGAGTACAAGGATTGTGGCACATGTGTGCTGTGTATAGAGCAAATAGGCACATGTTTTAGTAAAATATACCCCTTTAAGCACCTCTCATGGTATGGCCACACCCAATGATCACTATGGCATGCATAGTTTACAACATAATTGCTCTCCTTGAAGTGTTGTTTTAGTCTTTTTCAATCCTACTCATGGCCCCGATTGCCAGTTGACGGTGCAACTGAATTAGTCCAAATGTGAATTCAGTGGATCAGTGGAAAGTGATAACACACTGATTATGATTACAAGAACCGACAAGTATGAGAAACTAAAGTGCATGTGAGTAAAAGCATTACACAAGGTTCTTGGGTTCCAATACAGTAATTCATTTCTTATTTGGGTTCTTGGCTTCAAAAGTTGGAGAACCTTGGCTTTAAAGTATGGAGGAGCAGAACTGGGCCCTGGAATGCCCGTATTATACCTAGTAGGTTCCAAATAACCAAGCACACAGCTCACTGTTGTTATGCGAATATTCTGTCCCTATAGTTACATGGAATCAAGCCTTCTTTGTTGGCAGAGTACAATTTAGCAAGAAAATATCCAGCACAGCATATTCCTCCACATATTCACTTTAATTTGTAACAGCATTTTAAAAGCAATCCTCTGCCATGTTTCTGCTAATTGTACATAAGGAATGTGCTTCAACCTGGATACAACTTCCTACTGCAAATGAATTGTCGGGTCTCGGCAATATAGATAAAACTCATTGAAAAAAAGAGCATGGTATCCCCCCCAGTCCATTACCAGGCCCTTTGGGTCTGGTATGACTATTAAGAGGAACCCCGAACCAAAATGTAAAAAAAAAAAAAAAATTGCGTAAGGGTTCCCCTAAAATCCATATCAGGCCCTTTGGGTCTAATATGAAAATTAAGGGGAACCCTGTGCCAAATTTATTTAAAAAATGGCGTAGCCCCCCCCCCCCCCCAAAGTCATACCAGACCTGAAGGGTCTGGTATGGATTTTAGGGGGAACCCTGCACCAAAATTTTAAAAAAATCGCGTAAGGGTTCCCCCAAAATCCATACCAGGCCCTTATCCGAGCATGCAACCTGGGTGACCGCAGAAAAAAGAGAGGGGGGACGAGAGAGCACCCCCCCTCCTGAACCGTACCAGGCCACATGCCCTCAACATGGGGAGGGTGCTTTGGGGTAGCCCCCCAAAGCACCTTGTCCCCATGTTGAAGGGAACAATGGCCTCATCCCCACAACCCTTGGCCGGTGGTTGTGGGGGTATGCGGAGGTGGAGGGCTTATCGGAATCTGGAAGCCCCCTTTAACAAGGGGACCCCCAGATCCCGGCCTCCCCCCCTGTGTGAAATGGTAACGGGGTACAAGTCCCCCTACCATTTCACAAAAAAAGTGTCAAAATGTTAAAAAAGACATGACACAGCTTGGGACAAGTCCTTTATTAAAAAATAATAAAATAAAAATGTCCCACGATGTCCATTCATCTTCTTCTATCTATCTTCTATCAGAAAAAAAAATCTGCAACTGATCCGCCTCAATGGGAGGCTCCCGCCGTGTGACGCTTCTTTACTTGTAACAGCTCTTATATAACTGAGGGCGGGGCTATCCAGTGATGTAACCGGGTAACCCCGCCCCCTCGGATGCCACGGGGACTTCCCCATGGCGTCAGAATGGGCGGGGCCACCTGGTTACGTAAACAGGTGACTCCGCCCCCTCTGACGTCACGGGTAAGCCATGGGGAAGTCCCCGTGGCGTCAGAGGGGACGGGGTCACCCGACTACGTCACCGGGTGGCCCCGTCCTCAGTTACTGTATATAAGAGCTGTCACAAGCAAAGAAGCGTCACACGGCGGGAGCCTCCAATGGAGGTGGTTCAGTTGCAGCTTTTTTTTTCTTTTTTGGTCCGTCGCCGGCATGATAGAAGATGAATGAACATCGTAGGACATTGTTATTTTTTTATTTTTTAATAAAGGACTTGTCCCAAGCTGTGTCTTGTCTTTTTTAACATTTTGACACTTTTTTTCTGAAATGGTAGGGGAACTTGTGCCCCGTTACCATTTCACACAGGGGAGGGAGGCCGGGATCTGGGGGTCCCCTTGTTAAAGGGGGCTTCCAGATTCCGATAAGCCCTTCACCCGCATACCCCCACAACCACCGGGCATTGGTTGTGGGGATGAGGCCCTTGTCCCCATCAACATGGGGACAAGGTGCTTTGGGGGGTACCCCAAAGCACCCTCCCCATGTTGAGGGCATGTGACCTGGTACGGTTCAGGAAGGGGGGTGCTCTCTCATCCCCCACTCTTTTTCTGTGGCCTGCCAGGTTATGTGCTCAGATAAGGGTCTGGTATGGATTTTTGGGGGGACCCCTACGCCATTTTTAAAAAAAATTTGGTGCAGTGTTCCCCTTAAAAGCTATACCAGACCTGAAGGGTCTGGTATGGATTTTGGGGGGTACCCCTATGTCATTTTTTTTTTTTAAATGGCGCAGGGTTCCACTTAATTTCCATATCAGACCCGAAGAGCCTGGTATGGATTTTAGGGGGACCCCCACGCAATTTTTTTTCAAAATTTTGATTCGGGGTTCCCCTTAATATTCATACCAGACCCAAAGGGCCTGGTAATGGACTGGGGGGATCCCATACTCTTTTTTTCAATGAGTTTTATCTATATTGCAGAGACCCGACAATTCATTACAGCCGTGATCAGTTTTAAATGACAATTTTTCCTTTAGAAATGTAATTTTACTGTGGTACTGTTCTAAACATGGTAAAAATGTGCCACTTTACAGGCATACTATAGACACCCCCAGGCACAATATTTAAAGGAATATTTCATTTTTATTGTTTCACTTTAAGCATTAAAAAAATCACTGCTCCCGAATAAACTTCCATTTTTTAAAAAAATGTTTGCATTGATACATGTCCCCTGGGGCAGGACCCAGATCCCCAAACACTTTTTATAACAATAACTTGCATATAAGCCTTTAAAATGAGCATGTTTAATTATTCATGTTCATGTCCCATAGACTTTAACAGTGTTCGTGTGTTCTGCCAAATTTTGTGCATTTTCTGCTGTGAACCGAACAGAAGGGTGTTCAGCTCATCCCTACTGAACAGCCTATCTGAAGCAGAAGGATGCTCAGCGCATTGAGATCTAAAGATAGACCTCATGTCCCTATTCAGTTTTGAAGCTGCTACCATTTAATTGTTTTACAATGATGAGCCCATAGCTTTTGCTCCAAGACCCAACACAAGGTAAAGGCTGACCCGGATAAAGAAGGAGCAACCACCTCAGAGACTGCTCTAAAATCTTATGGTTTGAGATACTCTCAAACACAGCAACCTCAGATGCCCCCTTCACTTAGGAGGGAAACCTGGGCACTCTCCCATCCAAGTACTAACCAGACTTGATCCGAGATCAAGCGCCACAGTGGCTCAGATGACCCTGATGCCATTGGTCCAACAAGAGACGTGAACATTGCCAGACCACTGAACCTGAGGATGGTGGCACCCTTCTAAGTCATTTATCTAGTCTAACAGATACATAATAAAGTGACTGTATTAGACAAAGTAATATGCAGTTCCACAAGAAAGCAGGTCTAGGCAATGTTGGTCTACCGCTATACCACCCTGTAAGTATGTAAGAATGCAGGTACCCAGGTATGTAAACATGCAGGTATACAAGTATTCTTGCCATTCATGCATCTATGTATGCAGCTCAAGGCAATAAGCACATTTGTATGTAGTCCTAGTTAAAAAAAAACAGATATGTATGTAGTCCTAGGCAAATAAGCACATATGTAAACAGATTATTGCAACTAAGCACATATGTATACAAAAAAAAGGGAAAAAGGGGTACTGGGACTTTATTTGAGGCTTGTCATTAAAATTGATGATACATACATAAAAATATAAAATTAATATAATTTATTGCACAATCCCATTGGACTTTCCATAACTTGTGAACCATGTTATATCAATGAGCAATAATGTAATACAATCAAGATATTCACATATTGAATATAACTGATACAATAAGCATTACAATTCATCAAGGAACATGATTCATATAGGGATGCACAAATGGATAATACAGATCATCAATTAGACATGGTTGGTAAATAAATTCATAAATTAGACATACAGTGGGGACGAAAAGTATTCAGACCCCCTTAAATTTTTCACTGTTTGTTATATTTAGGGATGAGCTTCGTGTTCGAGTCGAACCCATGAACATTGCATGTTCGACCATTCATTGAATTATGAATGATATGGGCCGTTTGGGCCAAATTTGAGTGGCGCGTCATGGCCCATAATTCACTGCGGCATCGCACTGCATTGCTGGCCGATGATTGGCCAAGCATGCACTATGAACCGCATGCTTGGCCAATCACAGCACCGTTTGTACAGAGAGCCGTAATTGGCCAAAGCCACGGTGGCTTTGACCAATCATGGATCAGGGGTTTAGTACACGCCCCACACTATATAAGGCTGCCTGCACGTCGACCCTGTGTAGTGTGTTCTGGCGTTGAGAGAGAGAGAGAGACAGTGTCATTTGACTTAAGTTAGATAGAGTAGGCAGGCAAGTCAGTTAGCTGCACTTACAGTGTATTGTGTATATATATATATATATATATATATATACATCCTAGGTGTTGTATATAGATATATATACACTGTATTGAGTTTAGCTAGATCCGTTCCTGTTTTTCTCTTCCTACTGACTGGCAGGCAGGTGTTTCTACAGTATTTACAGCTACCTGAAGAAAATTGCTGGTGTTCTTCTGATCCTATTAGTCCTATTAGCTACAGTTATTACAGTTAGTGTAGTGCGTCCTCTGCACAGTGTGCAACTAAGGCTACCTGAAGAAAATTGGTGGTGTTCTTCTGATCCTATTAGTATCGCAGGCAGCTGCAGTATTTACAAGTTAGTGTAGTGTGTCCTCTGCACAGTGTGCACCTAAAGCTACCTGAAGAAAATTGGTGGTGTTCTTCTGATCCTATTAGTACCGCAGGCAGCTGTAGTATTTACAAGTTAGTGCAGTGCGTCCTCTGCACAGTGTGCACCTAAAGCTACCTGAAGAAAATTTGTGGTGTTCTTCTGATCCTATTAGTACCGTAGGCAGCTGCAGTATTTACAAGTTAGTGTAGTGCATCCTCTGCACAGTGTGCATCTAAAGCTACCTGAAGAAAATTGGTGGTGTTCTTCTGATCCTATTAATACCGCAGGCAGCTGTAGTATTTAAAAATTAGTGTAGTGTGTCCTCTGCACAGTGTGCACCTAAAGCTACCTAAAGAAAATCGGTGGTGTTCTTCTGATCCTATTAGTACCGCAGGCAGCTGCAGTATTTACAAGTTAGTGTAGTGCGTCCTCTGCACAGTGTGTACCTAAAGGTACCTGAAGACAATTGCTGTTGTTCTGCTCCTATTAATACCACAGGCAGTCAGCTACAGTATTTACAGTAAGTGTACTGTGTCCTCTGCACAGTGTGCACCTAAAGCTACCTGAATAAAATTGGTGGTGTTCTTCGGATCCTATATTAATACCACAGACAGGCAGCTACAGTATTTACAGTTAGTTACTGTGTCCTCTGCACAGTGTGCACCTAAAGCTACCTGAATAAAATTGGTGGTGTTCTTCTGATCTTATATTAATACCACAGGCAGGCAGCTACAGTATTTACAGATAGTGTACTGTGTCCTCTGCACAGTGTGCACCTAAAGTTACCTGAAAAAATTGCTGTTGTTCTGCTCCTATTAATACCACAGGCAGGCAGCTACAGTATTTACAGTTAGTGTACTGTGTCCTCTGCACAGTGTGCACCTAAAGCTACCTGAAGAAAATTGGTGGTGTTCTTCTGATACTATTATTACCACAGGCAGGCAGCTACAGTATTTACAGTTAGTGTACTGCGTCCTCTGCACAGTGTGCACCTAAAGCTACCTGAAGACAATTGCTGTTGTTCTGCTCCTATTAATACCACAGGCAGGCAGCTACGGTATTTACAGTTAGTGTACTGTATCCTCTGCACAGTGTGCACGTAAAGCTACCTGAATAAAATTGGTGGTGTTCTTCTGATCCTATATTAATACCACAGGCAGGCAGCTACAGGATTTACAGTTAGTGTACTGTGTCCTCTGCACAGTGTGCACCTAAAGCTACCTGAATAAAATTGGTGGTGTTCTTCTGATCTTATATTAATACCACAGGCAGGCAGCTACAGTATTTACAGTTAGTGTACTGTGTCCTCTGCACAGTGTGCACCTAAAGTTACCTGAAAACAATTGCTGTTGCTCTGCTCCTATTAATACCACAGGCAGGCAACTACAATATTTACAGTTATGCCCCCTACACATGGTCGGATTTTCGGATGGAAAATGTCCGATCGGAGTGTGTTGTCAGAAATTCCGACCGTGTGTGGGCTCCATCGGACATTTTCCATCGGATTTTCCGACACACAAAGTTGGAGAGCAGGAGATAAAATTTTCCGACAACAAAATCCGTTGTCGGAAATTCCGATCATGTGTACACAAATCCGACGGACAAAGTGCCACGCATGCTCAGAATAAATAAAGAGATGAAAGCTATTGGCCACTGCCCCGTTTATAGTCCCGACGTACGTGTTTTACGTCACCGCGTTCAGAATGATCGGATTTTCCGACAACTTTGTGTGACCGTTTGTATGCAAGAAAAGTTTGAGCCAACACCCGTCTGAAAAAATCCATGGATTTTGTTGTCGGAATGTCCGAACAAAGTCCGACCGTTTGTACGCCCTATTAGTGTACTGTGTCCTCTGCACAGTGTGCATCTAAAGCTACCTGAAGAAAATTGGTGGTGTTCTTCTGATCCTAATAATACCACAGACAGGCAGCTACAGTATTTACAGTTAGTGTACTGTGTCCTCTGCACAGTACACCTAAAGCTACCTGAAAAAAAATTGGTGGTGTTCTTCTGATCCTATTAATACCACAGGCAGGCAGCTACAGGATTTACAGTTAGTGTACTGTGTCCTCTGCACAGTGTGTACCTAGAGCTACCTGAATAAAATTGGTGGTGTTCTTCTGATCCTATTATTACCACAGGCAGGCAGCTACGGTATTTACAGTTAGTGTACTGTATCCTCTGCACAGTGTGCACCTAAGGCTACCTGAATAAAATTGGTGGTGTTCTTCTGATCCTATATTAATACCACAGGCAGGCAGCTACAGGATTTACAGTTAGTGTACTGTGTCCTCTGCACAGTGTGCACCTAAAGCTACCTGACTAAAATTGGTAGTGTTCTTCTGATCTTATATTAATACCACAGGCAGGCAGCTACAGGATTTACAGTTAGTGCACGGTGTCCTCTGCACAGTGTGCACCTAAAGCTACCTGAATAAAATTGGTGGTGTTCTTCTGATCTTATATTTATACTACAGGCAGGCAGCTACAGTATTTAAAGTTAGTGTACTGCGTCCTCTGCACAGTGTGCACCTAAAGCTTCCTGAAGACAATTGCTGTTGTTCTGCTCCTATTAAT
Source organism: Aquarana catesbeiana (assembly GCF_042186555.1). Lineage (NCBI taxonomy): Eukaryota > Metazoa > Chordata > Amphibia > Anura > Ranidae > Aquarana > Aquarana catesbeiana. The sequence goes on from NC_133328.1 coordinate 295,721,836, forward strand.
ACCACAGGCATGCAGCTACGGTATTTACAGTTAGTGTACTGTGTCCTCTGCACAGTGTGCACCTAAAGCTACCTGAATAAAATTGGTGGTGTTCTTCTGATCTTATATTAATACCACAGGCAGGCAGCTACAGTATTTACAGTTAGTGTACTGTGTCCTCTGCACAGTGTGCACCTAAAGCTACCTGAATAAAATTGGTGGTGTTCTTCTGATCCTATTAATACCACAGGCAGGCAGCTACAGCATTTACAGTTAGTGTACTGCGTCCTCTGCACAGTGTGCACCTAAAGCTACCTGAAGACAATTGCTGTTGTTCTGCTCCTATTAATACCACAGGCAGGCAGCTACGGTATTTACAGTTAGTGTACTGTATCCTCTGCACAGTGTGCACCTAAAGCTACCTGAATAAAATTGGTAGTGTTTTTCTGATCCTATATTAATACCACAGGCAGGCAGCTACAGGATTTACAGTTAGTGTACTGTGTCCTCTGCACAGTGTGCACCTAAAGCTACCTGAATAAAATTGGTGGTGTTCTTCTGATCTTATATTAATACCACAGGCAGGCAGCTACAGTATTTACAGTTAGTGTACTGTGTCCTCTGCACAGTGAGCACCTAAAGTTACCTGAAGACAATTGCTGTTGTTCTGCTTCTTTTAATAACACAGGCAGGCAGCTACAATATTTACAGTTAGTGTACTGTGTCCTCTGCACAGTGTGCACCTAAAGCTACCCGAAGAAAATTGGTGGTGTTCTTCTGATCCTATTAATACCACAGACAGGAAGCTACAGTATTTACAGTTAGTGTACTGTGTCCTCTGCACAGTGTGCACCTAAAGCTACCTGAATAAAATTGGTGGTGTTCTTCTGATCCTATAAATACCACAGGCAGGCAGCTACAGTATTTACAGTTAGTGTACTGCCTTCTCTGCACAGTGGGCACATAAAGCTTCCTGAAGACAATTGCTGTTGTTCTGCTCCCATTAATACCACAGGCAGGCTGCTACAGTATTTACAGTTATTGTACTGTGTCCTCTGCACAGTGTGTAGCTAGAGCTACCTGAATAAAATTGGTGGTGTTCTTCTGATCCTATATTAATACCACAGACAGGCAGCTACAGTATTTAAAGTTAGTGTACTGTGTCCTCTGCACAGTGTCCACCTAAAGCTACCTGAATAAAATTGGTGGTGTTCTTCTGATCCTATATTAATACCACAGGCAGGCAGCTACAGGATTTACAGTTAGTGTACTGTGTCCTCTGCACAGTGTGCACCTAAAGTTACCTGAAAACAATTGCTGTTGTTCTGCTCCTATTAATACCACAGGCAGGCAACTACAATATTTACAGTTATGCCCCGTACACACGGTCGGATTTTCCGATGGAAAATGTTCGATCGGAGTGTGTTGTCGGAAATTCCGACCGTGTGTGGGCTCCATCGGACATTTTCCATTGGATTTTCCGACACACAAAGTTGGAGAGCAGGAGATAAAATTTTCCGACAACAAAATCCGTTGTCGGAAATTCCGATCGTGTGTACACAAATCCGACGAACAAAGTGCCATGCATGCTCAGAATAAATAAAGAGATGAAAGCTATTGGCCACTGCCCCGTTTATAGTCCCGACGTACGTGTTTTACGTCACTGCGTTCAGAACGATCGGATTTTCCGACAACTTTGTGTGACCGTGTGTATGCAAGACAAGTTTGAGCCAACATCCGTCTGAAAAAATCCATGGATTTTGTTGTCGGAATGTCCGAACAAAGTCCCACCGTGTGTACGCCCTATTAGTGTACTGTGTCCTCTGCACAGTGTGCATCTAAAGCTACCTGAAGAAAATTGGTGGTGTTCTTCTGATCCTATTAATACCACAGACAGGCAGCTACAGTATTTACAGTTAGTGTACTGTGTCCTCTGCACAGTACACCTAAAGCTACCTGAATAAAATTGGTGGTGTTCTTCTGATCCTATTAATACCACAGGCAGGCAGCTACAGTATTTAAAGTTAGTGTACTGCGTCCTCTGCACAGTGTGCACATAAAGCTTCCTAAAGACAATTGCTGTTGTTCTGCTCCCATTAATACCACAAGCAGGCAGCTACAGAATTTACAGTTCGTGTACTGTGTCCTTTGCACAGTATATACTTAAAGCTACCTGAATAAAATTGGTGGTGTTCTTCTGATCCTATTAATACCACAGGCAGGCAGCTACAGTATTTAAAGTTAGTGTACTGCGTCCTCTGCACAGTGTGCACCTAAAGCTTCCTGAAGACAATTGCTGTTGTTCTGCTCCTAATAATACCACAGGCAGGCAGCTACAGGATTTACAGTTAGTGTACTGTGTCCTCTGCACAGTGTGTACCTAGAGCTACCTGAATAAAATTGGTGGTGTTCTTCTGATCTTATTATTACCACAGGCAGGCAGCTACGGTATTTACAGTTAGTGTACTGTATCCTCTGCACAGTGTGCACCTAAGGCTACCTGAATAAAATTTTGTGGTGTTCTTCTGATCCTATATTAATACCACAGGCAGGCAGCTACAGGATTTACAGTTAGTGTACTGTGTACTCTGCACAGTGTGGACCTAAAGCTTCCTGAAGACAATTGCTGTTGTTCTGCTCCCATTAATACCACAAGCAGGCAGCTACAGTATTTACAGTTCGTGTACTGTGTCCTCTGCACAGTGTGTACTTAAAGCTACCTGAATAAAATTGGTGGTGTTCTTCTGATCCTATATTAATACCACAGGCAGGCAGCTACAATATTTACAGTTAGTGTACTGTGTCCTCTGCACAGTGTGCACCTAAAGCTACCTGAATAAAATTGCTGGTGTTCTTCTGATCCTATATTAATACCACAGGCAGGCAGCTACAGTATTTACAGTTCGTGTACTATGTCCTCTGCACAGTGTGCACCTAAAGCTACCTGAATAAAATTGGTGGTGTTCTTCTGATCCTATTAATACCACAGGCAGGCAGCTACAGTATTTAAAGTTAGTGTACTTCGTCCTCTGCACAGTGTGCACCTAAAGCTTCCTGAAGACAATTGCTGTTGTTCTGCTCCTATTAATACCACAGGCAGGCAGCTACAGTATTTTCAGTTAGTGTACTATGTCCTCTGCACAGTGTGCACCTAAAGCTACCTGAATAAAATTGGTGGTGTTCTTCTGATCTTATATTAATACCACAGGCAGGCATCTACAGTATTTACAGTTAGTGTACTGTGTCCTCTGCACAGTGTGCACCTAAAGCTACCTGAATAAAATTGGTGGTGTTCTTCTGATCTTATATTAATACCACAGGCAGGCAGCTACAGTATTTACAGTTAGTGTACTATGTCCTCTGCACAGTGTGCACCTAAAGCTACCTGAATAAAATTGGTGGTGTTCTTCTGATCCTATATTAATACCACAGGCAGGCAGCTACAGTATTTACAGTTAGTGTACTATGTCCTCTGCACAGTGTGCACCTAAAGCTACCTGAATAAAATTGGTGGTGTTCTTCTGATCTTATATTAATACCACAGGCAGGCAGCTACAGTATTTACAGTTAGTGTACTGTGTCCTCTGCACAGTGTGCACCTAAAGTTACCTGAAAACAATTGCTGTTGTTCTGCTCCTATTAATACCACAGGCAGGCAGCTACAGTATTTACAGTTTGTGTACTGTGTCCTCTGCACAGTGTGCACCTAAAGCTACCTGGATAAAATTGGTGGTGTTCTTCTGATCTTATATTAATACCACAGGCAGGCAGCTACAGTATTTACAGTTAGTGTACTGTGTCCTCTGCACAGTGTGCACCTAAAGCTACCTGAAGACAATTGCTGTTGTTCTGCTCCTATTAATACCACAGGCAGGCAGCTACAGTATTTTCAGTTAGTGTACTGTGTCCTCTGCACAGTGTGCACCTAAAGCTACCTGAATAAAATTGGTGGTGTTCTTCTGATCCTATATTAATACCACAGGCAGGCAGCTACAGTATTTACGGTTAGTGTACTATGTCCTCTGCACAGTGTGCACCTAAAGCTACCTGAATAAAATTGGTGGTGTTCTTCTGATCTTATATTAATACCACAGGCAGGCAGCTACAGTATTTACAGTTAGTGTACTGTGTCCTCTGCACAGTGTGCACCTAAAGTTACCTGAAAACAATTGCTGTTGTTCTGCTCGTATTAATACCACAGGCAGGCAGCTACAGTATTTACAGTTAGTGTACTGTGTCCTCTGCACAGTGTGCACCTAAGGCTACCTGAAGAAAATTGGTGGTGTTCTTCTGATCTTATATTAATACCACAGGCAGGCAGCTACAGTATTTACAGTTAGTGTACTGTGTCCTCTGCACAGTGTACACCTAAAGTTACCTGAAAACAATTGCTGTTGTTCTGCTCCTATTAATACCACAGACAGGCAGCTACAGTATTTAGAGTTAGTGTACTGTGTCCTCTGCACAGTGTGCACCTAAGGCTACCTAAAGAAAATTGGTGGTGTTCTCCTGATCTTATATTAATACCACAGGCAGGCAGCTACAGTATTTACAGTTAGTGTACTGTGTCCTCTGCACAGTGTGCACCTAAAGTTACCTGAAAACAATTGCTGTTGTTCTAGTTCTATTAATACCACAGGCAGGCAGCTACAGTATTTACAGTTAGTGTACTGTGTCCTCTGCACAGTGTGCACCTAAGGCTACCTGAAGAAAATTGGTGGTGTTCTTCTGATCTTATATTAATACCACAGGCAGGCAGCTACAGTATTTACAGTTAGTGTACTGTGTCCTCTGCACAGTGTGCACCTAAAGTTACCTGAAAACAATTGCTGTTGTTCTGCTCCTATCAATACTACAGGCAGGCAACTACATTATTTACAGTTAGTGTACTGTGTCCTCTGCACAGTGTGCATCTAAAGCTACCTGAAGAAAATTGGTGGTGTTATTCTGATCCTATTAATACCACAGACAGGCAGCTACAGTATTTACAGTTAGTGTACTGTGTCCTCTGCACAGTACACCTAAAGCTACCTGAATAAAATTGGTGGTGTTCTTCTGATCTTATTAATACCACAGGCAGGCAGCTACAGTATTTAAAGTTAGTGTACTGCGTCCTCTGCACAGTGTGCACCTAAAGCTTCCTGAAGACAATTGCTGTTGTTCTGCTCCCATTAATACCACAAGCAGGCAGCTACAGTATATACAGTTCGTGTACTGTGTCCTCTGCACAGTGTGTACTTAAAGCTACCTGAATAAAATTGGTGGTGTTCTTCTGATCCTATATTAATACCACAGGCAGGCAGCTACAGGATTTACAGTTAGTGTACTGTGTCCTCTGCACAGTGTGTACCTAGAGCTACCTGAATAAAATTGGTGGTGTTCTTCTGATCCTATATTAATACCACAGGTAGGCAGCTACAGGATTTGCAGTTAGTGTACTTTGTCCTCTGCACAGTGTGCACCTAAAGCTACCTGAATAAAATTGGTGGTGTTCTGATCTTATATTAATACCACAGGCAGGCAGCTACAGTATTTACAGTTAGTGTACTGTGTCCTCTGCACAGTGTGCACCTAAAGTTACCTGAAAACAATTGCTGTTGTTCTGCTCTTATTAATACCACAGGCAGGCAGCTACAGTATTTACAGTTAGTGTACTGTGTCCTCTGCACAGTGTGCACCTAAGGCTACCTGAAGAAAATTGGTGGTGTTCTTCTGATCTTATATTAATACCACAGGCAGGCAGCTACAGTATTTACAGTTAGTGTACTGTGTCCTCTGCACAGTGTACACCTAAAGTTACCTGAAAACAATTGCTGTTGTTCTGCTCCTATTAATACCACAGACAGGCAGCTACAGTATTTAGAGTTAGTGTACTGTGTCCTCTGCAGTGTCCACCTAAAGCTACCTGAATAAAATTGGTGGTGTTCTTCTGATCTTATATTAATACCACAGGCAGGCAGCTACAATATTTACAGTTAGTGTACTGTGTCCTCTGCACAGTGTGCACCTAAAGTTACCTGAAAACAATTGCTGTTGTTCTGCTACTATTAATACCACAGGCAGGCAGCTACAGTATTTACAGTTAGTGTACTGTGTCCTCTGCACAGTGTGCACCTAAGGCTACCTAAAGAAAATTGGTGGTGTTCTCCTGATCTTATATTAATACCACAGGCAGGCAGCTACAGTATTTACAGTTAGTGTACTGTGTCCTCTGCACAGTGTGCACCTAAAGTTACCTGAAAACAATTGCTGTTGTTCTGCTCCTATCAATACTACAGGCAGGCAACTACATTATTTACAGTTAGTGTACTGTGTCCTCTGCACAGTGTGCATCTAAAGCTACCTGAAGAAAATTGGTGGTGTTATTCTGATCCTATTAATACCACAGACAGGCAGCTACAGTATTTACAGTTAGTGTACTGTGTCCTCTGCACAGTACACCTAAAGCTACCTGAATAAAATTGGTGGTGTTCTTCTGATCTTATTAATACCACAGGCAGGCAGCTACAGTATTTAAAGTTAGTGTACTGCGTCCTCTGCACAGTGTGCACCTAAAGCTTCCTGAAGACAATTGCTGTTGTTCTGCTCCCATTAATACCACAAGCAGGCAGCTACAGTATATACAGTTCGTGTACTGTGTCCTCTGCACAGTGTGTACTTAAAGCTACCTGAATAAAATTGGTGGTGTTCTTCTGATCCTATATTAATACCACAGGCAGGCAGCTACAGGATTTACAGTTAGTGTACTGTGTCCTCTGCACAGTGTGTACCTAGAGCTACCTGAATAAAATTGGTGGTGTTCTTCTGATCCTATATTAATACCACAGGCAGGCAGCTACAGTATTTACAGTTAGTGTACTGTGTCCTCTGCACAGTGTGCACCTAAAGTTACCTGAAAACAATTGCTGTTGTTCTGCTCCTATTAATACCACAGGCAGGCAGCTACAGTATTTACAGTTAGTGTACTGTGTCCTCTGCACAGTGTGCACCTAAAGCTAACTTTAGAAAATTGGTGGTGTTCTTCTGATCCTATTAATACCACAGACAGGCAGCTACAGTATTTACAGTTAGTGTACTGTGTCCTCTGCACAGTGTCCACCTAAAGCTACCTGAATAAAATTGGTGGTGTTCTTCTGATCCTATTAATACCACAGGCAGGCAGCTACAGTATTTACAGTTAGTGTACTGCGTCCTCTGCACAGTGTGTACCTAAAGCTACCTGAAGACAATTGCTGTTGTTCTGCTCCTATTAATACCACAGGCAGGCAGCTACGGTATTTACAGTTATGCCCCGTACACACGGTCGGATTTTCCGACGGAAAATGTGTGATAGGACCTTGTTGTCGGAAATTCCGACCATGTGTAGGCTCCACCACACATTTTCCATCGGATTTTCCGACACACAAAGTTTGAGAGCAGGATATAAAATTTTCCGACAACAAAATCCGTTGTCGGAAATTTCGATCGTGTACAAATCCGACGGACAAAGTGCCACGCATGCTCAGAATAAATACAGAGATGAAAGCTATTGGCCACTGCCCCGTTTATAGTCCCGGCGTACGTGTTTTACGTCACCGCGTTTAGAAAGATCGGATTTTCCTACAACTTTGTGTGACCGTGTGTATGCAAGACAAGTTTGAGCCAACATCCGTCGGAAAAAATCCTAGGATTTTGTTGTCGGAATGTCCGAACAAAGTCTGACCGTGTGTACGGGGCATTAGTGTACTGTATCCTCTGCACAGTGTGCACCTAAAGCTACCTGAGTAAAATTGATAGTGTTCTTCTGATCCTATATTAATACCACAGGCAGGCAGCTACAGGATTTTCAGTTAGTGTACTTTGTCCTCTGCACAGTGTGCACCTAAAGCTACCTGAATAAAATTGGTGGTGTTCTGATCTTATATTAATACCACAGGCAGGCAGCTACAGTATTTACAGTTAGTGTACTGTGTCCTCTGCACAGTGTGCACCTAAAGCTACCTGAAGAAAATTGGTGGTGTTCTTCTGATCCTATTAATACCACAGACAGGAAGCTACAGTATTTACAGTTAGTGTACTGTGTCCTCTGCACAGTGTGCACCTAAAGCTACCTGAATAAAATTGGTGGTGTTCTTCTGATCCTATAAATACCACAGGCAGGCAGCTACAGTATTTACAGTTAGTGTACTGCATCCTCTGCACAGTATGCACCTAAAGCTTCCTGAAGACAATTGCTGTTGTTCTGCTCCCATTAATACCACAGGCAGGCAGCTACAGTATTTACAGTTAGTGTACTGTGTCCTCTGCACAGTGTGTACCTAGAGCTACCTGAATAAAATTGGTGGTGTTCTTCTGATCCTATATTAATACTACAGGCAGGCAGCTACAGGATTTATAGTTAGTGTACTGTGTCCTCTGCACAGTGTGCACCTAAAGCTACCTGAATAAAATTGGTGGTGTTCTTCTGATCTTATAATAATACTACAGGCAGGCAGCTACAGTATTTACAGTTAGTGTACTGTGTCCTCTGCACAGTGTGTACCTAGAGCTACCTGAATAAAATTGGTGGTGTTCTTCTGATCCTATTAATACCACAGACAGGAAGCTACAGTATTTACAGTTAGTGTACTGTGTCCTCTGCACAGTGTGCACCTAAAGCTACCTGAATAAAATTGGTGGTGTTCTTCTGATCCTATAAATACCACAGGCAGGCAGCTACAGTATTTACAGTTAGTGTACTGCATCCTCTGCACAGTATGCACCTAAAGCTTCCTGAAGACAATTGCTGTTGTTCTGCTCCCATTAATACCACAGGCAGGCAGCTACAGTATTTACAGTTAGTGTACTGTGTCCTCTGCACAGTGTGTACCTAGAGCTACCTGAATAAAATTGGTGGTGTTCTTCTGATCCTATATTAATACTACAGGCAGGCAGCTACAGGATTTACAGTTAGTGTACTGTGTCCTCTGCACAGTGTGCACCTAAAGCTACCTGAATAAAATTGGTGGTGTTCTTCTGATCTTATAATAATACTACAGGCAGGCAGCTACAGTATTTACAGTTAGTGTACTGTGTCAGAAACAAAAGGTAGAAATCTTGCGAGCCACAATAATCCAATGCTCAGTGTGCAGACAGTTAAAGAATAATACTAGTAGAGATAAATATCTAGCAGCAAACGCAGTTCACGTACTCATATCCGTGCAAAGAATATAAATAAAAAATTGCGCTGCGCTTGATAATATACCATAAGGGGTAATACCCAAAATTACTTGAAAAATAAAAAATAAACCATCAAGAACATATTTATACGCACTACTTCTCACATGCAATGTGCATACAATATACATATATATGAACAATTTTAAGTGCAATGTGCATACATGTAACTAAAATAGTGTTAAAACATATATAATTGTGCATATACTGAATATCAAAATCCAGTGACAGACTGAAACCATGCAATAACTCAAAGTGCAACATGCAAGTATCAATTTAAATATTAAACCAAATTGTATATAAGTGCACAGTGCGTCTTAAAACACAATTGATGAGATCTCTATTTGGTGAGATCCTTATAATAGTGTCCAAAATATCCAAATTAAATGTGCATCCGTATCCGTAGAAACCAATAAATGTCCAAATTCCTCCAGTGTGCTGAATTCCAGTGTCACAGACAACCGTGATGTGCCTCAGTGCCCCCCCAAAGTGATTGCGCTCACCTTAGAGCGTGTGACACAGTGATTAACTTGTGTCAAATCACGCTGTGTAGCCACCCCTTGGGCTATGCATGGTAAGCTAGATACGATCTCCACTTTAGGTCAATGAGGCTCCATAGACATCTTTCTGATTTCATGCAGGCTGACTCAGATTAAGAAGGGGTAGTCATTATACAACTGTTGATAGGATCCAAATGAGTCTCACCACCCTCCCTCCTGCAAACACACCCAATTCTCCACCAGCTCAGCATACAATACACTAATATTGCAATCTGAGGCTGGGGCTGGGAATGGGGTGTTGGCAGAGCAATCACAGCTGCCACAGCCACTGCATATGTGACAGGGCAGGAGGCAGGACTAGTGGGCAATGTTACTGTCACTCCTAAAAAATGTATGTTTGCTGACTGGGGATTTCTAACCTAACGTCTATGCCTGCATTGATGGATTCTCTGGGTAAAGGGTGGCTACAGTATTTACAGTTAGTGTACTGCGTCCTCTGCACAGTGTGCACCTAAAGCTACCTGAATACAATTGCTGTTGTTCTGCTCCTATTAATACCACAGGCAGGCAGCTACATTATTTACAGTTAGTATACTGTGTCCTCTGCACAGTGTGCACGTAAAGCTACCTGAATAAAATTGGTGGTGTTCTTCTGATCCTATATTAATACCACAGGCAGGCAGCTACAGGATTTACAGTTAGTGCACTGTGTCCTCTGCACAGTGTGCATCTAAATCTACCTGAATAAAATTGGTGGTGTTCTTCTGATCTTATATTAATACCACAGGCAGGCAGCTACAGTATTTACAGTTAGTGTACTGTGTCCTCTGCACAGTGAGCACCTAAAGTTACCTGAAGACAATTGCTGTTGTTCTGCTCCTTTTAATACCACAGGCAGGCAGCTACAATATTTACAGTTAGTGTATTGTGTCCTCTGCACAGTGTGCACCTAAAGCTACCTGAATACAATTGGTGGTGTTCTTCTGATCCTATATTAATATCACAGGCAGGCAGCTACAGTATTTACAGTTAGTGTACTGTGTCCTCTGCACAGTGTGCACCTAAAGCTACCTGAAGACAATTGCTGGTGTTCTCATACTAATAATACTACAGGCAGGCAGTTGATTCTGCTAGCTGCAGTATCAGTATATATATACATCCCAGCTCTGTGCAGCTACATCTCACTGCAGGCCATTAGTATGTCTGGAAGGCCAACAAGGATTGGCAGACAGTCACAAGCCAATAAAAGAGGGCAAGCAGGCTCTGTGTCTAGAGGCAACAGTGCTGGTCGTGGAGACGGTGCATCCTCATCAGCTCGTGGCCGTGGGACATGCTTGTCCTTTTTTTCGGCAGCTGGCCGTGTTGAGCCGCAACATGCGGAAGACTTGGTAGAGTGGATGACCAAGCCATCCTCATCCTCCTCATCCTCTCTCACCCAGGCTCAGGGTACTTTGTCTGGCAAAGCTGCTGCCAATAGGGCCGCTTCCCTTGGCTCAATGGCATTAGTCACTCCTTCCCTAGCCCCACCATGTCCTCCTGAGGAGTCCCCTGAACTGTTTGACCACAGTGTTGGGTACATGCTCCAGCGTTTTGAAGGCTCCGATGATGGTACCCAGGTAGAGGAAAGGCAGTAATGTGAGCCCAGAGAGAGGGGGTGCCCTAGAAGGACAGCAATCTGGCAGTCATGTTCCCCCAGTTGCAGCATACTGCCAGCTTTGCTCCAGTGATGAGGAGTGAGGGGATGATGAGGTCACTGACTCCACGTGGGTGCCTGATAGGAGAGAGGAGGAGGAGGCACAATGCACATCACCAACGAGGCAGGATGCCCTTCAGGGGCCAGCTTAAGGGCAGCACACCGACTGCATCACACCGCAGAGCTCCGCATGTGCAGGGCGCTGCTGTCTCTGCACGTTATTCCAAAAGTTCTTTGGTGTGGGCCTTTTTTGAGATGAGCGCATCAGATCCCACCGCTGCTATTTGCAACATATGTCTCAAGCGTATCTCGCGTGGCCAAAACATGACCCGCTTGGGCACCACATGCTTTACCAGACATATGTCGACCTGCCATGCAGTTCGTTGGCAAGTGTACCTAAAAGACCCACACCAAAGAACAAAGAGGACCTCTCCTTGCTCCTCATCAGCTGGGATCTCCAACCCCACTATACCTTCAGTCCTTTTTGAGACCTGCACTGAGAGGAATGAAGGTGTAGAATTAGATGTGTCACAGCCAAGTACTTGGGGGCAATCTGCTATCGGTAGACTGACGTCAGATTGTACCAGGCAAATTTCCCTGCCCTAGCTGCTGCACCGCCGAAAGAAGTTCAATCCCAGCCATCCACATGCCCAGCGGTTGAATGCTAGCTTGGCTAAATTGCTAGCACTTCAACTGCTGCCTTTTTAGTTGGTAGACTCTGCCTCCTTCCGTGAGTTTGTGGAATGTGCGGCTCCTCAGTGGCACGGTTCGTAAATGCCACTTTTTCTCACGGAAAGTGATTCCGGCTCTCTACCGACATGTGGAATGTAATGTCTTGGCCTCAGTGGACAGGGCGGTCAGTGGTATATTACTGCTGACTCATGGTCCAGCAGGCATGGACAGGGACGTTACCTATCTTTCACTGCACACTGGGTGACTCTTCTGGCAGCTGGGAAGGATGCAGGACAGGGTGCAGTAGTGTTGGAGGTTGTTCCACCACCATGCCTCCAAAATTCTACTAGTGGTGATTCTGCCACACCTCTCTCCTCCACCCCCTCCTCTTCTTCTTCCTCTATGGCCTCTTCCTGTGCTGATTTGTCTTCGGAACCATAGGCGTTCAAGGGGCTACGCAAGCATGCAGGCAAAAAGATGCCATGCGGTGCTTGAGCTGGTGTGCTTGGGGGACAGGAGCCACACTGGGGCAGAGATTCTGTCAGCTCTGCAGGGGCAGGTTCAGAGGTGGTTGACTCCATGCCACCTTAAGGCAGGTATGGTGGTTTGCGACAATGGCACCAACCTCCTCTCCGCCCTCCGACGGGGACAACTGACCCATGTGCCCTGTTTGGCTCAAGTCCTTAACTTGGTGGTGCAGCGGTTCTTGGGCAGGTACCTGGGCTTACAGGATGTCCTGAGGCAGGCCAGGAAAGTCTGTGTGCATTTCCGCAGGTCATATAATGCCAGTGCTCGGCTGGCTGACCTCCAAAAGGAATTTAACCTGCCCAAGAACCGCCTATATTGTGACATGCCCACCAGGTGGAACCCAATGTTGGCCATGCTGCAGCAGCTGCACACGCAGCAGAGGGCCATCAATGAGTACCTGTGTGACTATGGCACCAGGACAGGGGCAGGGAGCTTGTTTTTTTCCCCATGCCAGTGGGCCATGATCAGGGATACATGCACTGTCCTGTCACCATTTGAGGAGGCCACGAGGATGGTGAGCAGTGACAGTGCATGCATCAGTGACACTGTCCCCCTTGTCCACCTGTTGGAGCACACACTGCATGGAATAATGGACAGGGCACTTGAGGCAGAACAGAGGGAGGAAGAGGAGGACTTCCTTAGCTCTCAAGGCCCCCTTTATCCAGACAGTGTTCCTGCGTGCCCGCTGATCACACAGGAAGAGGACGAGGAGGAAAAGGAGGAGGAGGAGGATTGTGTCAGCATGGAGGTGGAGCCTGGCCCTCAGCATCAGCAGCAGTCTTTAAGGAATCATTTACAGCCCCAAGAAACCCATGGACTTGTACGTGGCTGGGAGGAGGTGGCTGCGGATCATGTCGTCCTTAGTGACCCAGAGGACTCCGGACTGAATGCCTCAGCAAACCTACGCTGCATGGCCTCCCTGATCCTGCAAAGCCTGCGGAAGGATCCTCGTATTCGTGGTATCAAGGAGAGGGATCAAAACTGGCTGGCAACTCTCCTTGATCCACATTACAAGGGTAAGGTTGCGGACCTTATCTTGCCGTCGCAGAGGGAGCAGAGAATGAAACATCTTCGGGAGGCCTTGCAGAAAGGTCTGTGCAACGCGTTCCCAGACACTGGGAGGTTACAAACTCCTGTTCCTGGACAACGCGTTGCTGAGGCTTCGGTCAGTCAAAGAAGGAGCGGTGGAGAAGGTGGCTGTCTGACCGATGCGTTCAGACAATTTTTTAGTCCGCAGCCCCAAGGTATGATCGGTTCCAGCAACCATCGCCAGCATCTGTTTTACATGGTGCAAGAATACCTAGGGACAAGATCTGACTTGGACACCTTTCCCACAGAAAATCCTCTGGGTTAATGGGTCTTGAGGATGGATCACTGGCCAGAGCTTGCACAGTATGCAATTGAGCTCCTGGCCTGTCCTGCATCCAGGGTTCTTTTGGAAAGCACATTCAGTGCTGCTGGAGGCTTGGTAACCGATCACAGGGTGCGCCTGTCCACCGACTCGGTCGATCGACTGACCTTCATAAAAATGAATCAGTCTTGGATCACCACCAGCTACCAAGCACCTGATGCTTATGTAACTGAATAATTTTTTTTGAAATGTCAGATCCCTTCAAGACTGCCTATGCTGATGCTGAGTGACTATCCTGTTATGCTGAGTGACTATCCTCTTCCTCCTCAATGATCATACTGATAGCTTGTAAGAATATTTTGGTTGTGGACGCCGCCACCAGTGGCTAAGGCCCAATTTTTCAGCCCCTGTTTAACAGGGACGTGTAATTACAATTTTTTATTTTTTGCAAGGAGGGTGTGTTGCTACGCTCAACTAGAGTATTTTTGAGGGGTTGCAGTGTTGTTGCACCAGCACCAGTGCCTGAGGCCCAATTTTTCAGCCCCTGTTTAACAGGGGCGTGTAATTACAATTTTTGATGTAATATTTTGCAAGGAGGGTTTGTTGCTGCGCTCAACTAGAGTATTTTTGAGGGGTTGCAGTGTTGTGGCACCAGCACCAGTGCCTGAGGCCCAATTTTTCAGCCCCTGTTTAACAGGGGCGTGTAATTACAATTTTTGATGCAATACTTTGCAGCAGGGCTCGTTCCTGCGCTTTAACTAGAGTATCTGTGAGTGGTTGCAGTGTTGTGGCACCAGCACCAGTGCCTAAGGCCCAATTTTTCAGGCCCTGTTTAACAGGGGCGTGTAATTAAATTTTTTGATGCAATATTTTGCAAGGAGGGTTTGTTACTGCGCTCAACTAGAGTATTTTTGAGGGGTTGCAGTGTTGTGGCACCAGCACCAGTGCCTGAGGCCCAATTTTTCAGCCCCTGTTTAACAGGGGCGTGTAATTACAATTTTTGATGTAATATTTTGCAAGGAGGGTTTGTTGCTGCGCTCAACTAGAGTATTTTTGAGGGGTTGCAGTGTTGTGGCACCAGCACCAGTACCTAAGGCCCAATTTTTCAGCCCCTGTTTAACAGGGGCGTGTAATTACAATTTTTGATGCAATACTTTGCAGCAGGGCTCGTTCCTGCGCTTCAACTAGAGTATCTGTGAGTGGTTGCAGTGTTGTGGCACCAGCACCAGTGCCTAAGGCCCAATTTTTCAGCCCCTGCTTAACAGGGGCGTGTAATTACAATTTTTGATGCAATATTTTACAGGAGGGCTTATTCCTGCGCTCCAACTAGAGTATCTGTGAGGGGTTGCAGTGTTGTAGCACCAGTGCCTAAGGCCCAATTTTTCTGCCCCTGTTCAACAGGGACATGTAATTACAATTCTTGATCTAATATTTCACAGCAGGGCTCGTTTCTGCGCCCACCAAGAGTAACTGTGAGGACTTACAGTGTTGTGGCACCAGCACCACCACCACCAAAGGCCCAATTTTTCTGCCCCTGTTCAACAGGTGCATGTCATTACAATTCTTGATCTAATATTTCACAGCAGGGCCCGTTCCAGCGCCCACCAAGAGTAACTGTCAGGACTTACAGTGTTGTGGCACCAGCACTACCACCACCACCAAAGGCCCTATTTTTCTGACCCTGTTCAACAGGGGCATGTAATTACAATTCTTGATCTAATATTTCACAGCAGAGCCTGTTCCTGCACCCACCAAGAGTAACTGTGAGGGCTTACAGTGTTGTGGCAACACCAACACCTAAGGCCCCAAATCTCTGCAGAGTATATAGGGCAGGCCCCTACTTTCAAACATCCAACTTACAAACGACTCCTACTTGCAAACGGAAGGAGACAAACCCCTAAAAACCCCAAATTGTCAAAAAAAATTTGTCATTGGGACAGAAAGTGAGGTGAAATCTTCTGAAGAGGTGCACAGACAGCAAAACAAATGTCACAGGGGTGATAACCCTTCCCTATGTTTGCCAAAAAGCTTAAAATATATTTTTTGGCTGGAGCTACACTTTAAAAATGTACTAGTTCAAAATTACAAACAGATTCTACTTAACAACAAACCTACAGTCCCTGTCTTGTTTGCAACGCTGGAAAAGTCCTGCCGTCTGTATACAATACAAACTTATGGCCAACGCCCTTTGTACAAAGATCCAAGGGAAAGTTTGTACAAAGTCCTATCGTGTGTATGGGGGTTTAGACATGAATTATTTTTTTATTCCCACTCCTTTCTCTCAGCAGCTCTGCAAGGATTGTGTGTTCCACACCTCAGCATGATTTGGCATGCTGAAGTCATGTGGTTACTTTCCTGTCTTTTCACTGGATGTTAGAGATCATAGCAGAAGTTCAGTGTAAGAAATACACAGGAGAAAATGCATATTGACAAGGGGAGTGTAGAGGTGGGCGGGGAGTCTACTGGCATCACGACTCCACCCACCGAGCTCCAGACAACAGACCCACCCACAGAATCTGCAGTTTTTTCGGCTCTCATAACAGAGGGGAGACATTTGACAGGTAAAGATACATGCAGGTAGCATGTATATCCTTATAGATAACCTCTATGGCAGTAGTTTAGAAAGGATGACATTGGGTTTACATCCACTTTAAGGTTCCTAAGAGTACAGTGGCCTCCATAATCTTTAAATGGAAGATGTTTGGGATGACCAGAACCCTTCCTCGAGCTGGCCGTCTGGCCAAACTGAGCTATCGGGGGAGAAGAGCCTTGGTGAGAGAGGTAAAAGAGAACCCAAAGATCACTGTGGCTGAGCTCCAGAGATGCAGTCGGGAGATGGGAGAAAGTTGTAGAAAGTCAACCATCACTGCAGCCCTCCACCAGTCTGGGCTTTATGGCAGAGTGGCCCGACGGAAGCCTCTCCTCAGTGCAAGACACATGAAAGCTTGCATGGAGTTTGCTAAAAAACACCTGAAGGACTCCAAGATGGTGAGAAATAAGATTCTCTGGTCTGATGAGACCAAGATAGAACTTTTTGGCCTTAATTATAAGCGGTATGTGTGGAGAAAACCAGGCACTGCTCATCACCTGTCCAATACAGTCCCAACAGTGAAGCATAGTGGTGGCAGCATCATGCTGTGGGGGTGTTTTTCAGCTACAGGGACAGGACAACTGGTTGCAATCAAGGGAAAGATGAATGCGGCCAAGTACAGGGATATCCTGGACGAAAAACCTTCTCCAGAGTGCTCAGGACCTCAGACTGGGCCGAAGGTTTACCTTCCAACAAGACAATGACCCTAAGCACACAGCTAAAATAACAAAGGAGTGGCTTCACAACAACTCCGTGACTGTTCTTAAATGGCCCAGCCAGAGCCCTGACTTAAACCCAATTGAGCATCTCCGGAGAGACCTAAAAATGGCTGTCCACCAACGTTTACCATCCAACCTGACAGAACTGGAGAGGATCTGCAAGGAGGAATGGCAGAGGATCCCTAAATCCAGGTGTGAAAAACTTGTTTCCCAAAAAGACTCATGGCTCATTTTTTTTTTAAATATATTTTTTTATTTAGTCATATATATTTGCTCACTTAGATTCAACACATTCCTTTTTATTCATGTTTTTCCCCTCAAACCTATATAGGTTTTTTCGAACCTATATTGCCCAGGAGATGTGTCGTGGCTACCAGGCGTGCCTGTGGCTGTTCCCCTTGGTCTTTTGGGGAGGCTTTCCGCCTCAACCCCGGGTCAGACACTTGTCTGAGGCCCCCGTTGTTATCCACTTGGAACCTGAGCTTGGCTTGGGACTTGTAAGTAACTGACAAGTTGTTTTGAGATTTTCTCTCAGAGGGCCTTATATATACTAATAGTTATTTATCTACCTACATTTTAGTCTAATTGTGCATCATACTCCTGATGAGTGGCTGCAATGCCATGAAACGCGTCAAGTCTTTCAATCCAAGTGTGCCAAGAAAAGTCTGGCTTACTCTCATGTATCTCAATTAAATGTTGAAAAAAGCCAATTAATGTATGCCTAATTTATGAATTCATTTACCAACCATGTCTAATTGATGATCTGTATTATCCATTTGTGCGTCAATATATGAATCATGTTCCTTAATTAATTGTAATGCTTATTGTATCAGTTATAATCAATATGTGAATATCTTGATAGTATTACATTATTGCTCTTTGATATAACACGTTTCACAAGTTATAGAAAGTCCAATGGGATTGTGCAATAAATTATACTTATTTTATATTTTTATGTATGTATCATCAATTTTAATGACAAGCCTCCTATAAAGTCTCAGTACGTCTTTTTCCCTTTTTTTGTTTTAATACAGTAGGGATGGGGGCTTGACGTTATTGGTTGTGTTGGGTCACACTCCTCTTTATATTGTCACATATGTATACAGTTTGCAACTAAGCATATATATATATATACGGTTTAATGTAAATAAGCACATATGTATACAGTTTATTGTAAATAAGCACATATGTATACATTTTAATGCAACTACTAAGCACATATGTATGCAGTTTAAACTAAGGATATATGTATGCAGTACAAAGGAAAACATGCCAGCATGCGTTTAAGCAATATGCATTTATGGAGGCATGCATTTATGGAAGCATGTAGGTATGTGCTTAAGCAAATATGCATTTAGGCAAAACACAAAAGCGCGTCCATGCAAACACGCACTTATGTAATACGTGCCCATGGAGGCATGCATTTACAGAATAAGCAAGCAGGCATTTATGAAATGTGTTTATGCAGCATATATTACGCAACATGCATCTATGCAAACATTTACAAAGGGGAAAAGTTAGGGACTTTAAATGAAGCATATGGTAGAACATTGGGAAAAATATATAAACTTATTTATTGTCAAAAAGTATATCTAGCACATAAAGTTTACATGCAGAAGTCATATATGTACAAATAACAAATACATATGATATATATACATGCATAAAAGGTAAAACAACATGTGCCCGCTGCCAAAATACAGGGCTCCATGTAATCAAAATGGTGTATGGTGATGTACTGTCAAAAGTCCTGGATGGCTTAACTCCAATGTAAAAATGCATATAAAAGCAAAGAAGAAGGCCTTCAAAAAATACAGGTTTGAGGGATCATGATCAGCATTCAGACTTTATAAAGAATGCAACAAGAAATGTAAGGGTGCAATTAGGGTGGCTAAGATAGAACACAAAAGACACATAGCAGAGGAGAGCAAAAAAAATCCCAAGAAATTCTTTAAGTATGTAAACAGTAAAAAAAGGAGGACAGACCATATTGGCCCCATAAAGAATGAGGAAGGACATCTGGTTATAAAGATGGGGAGATGGTGAAATATTGAATTTATTCTTCTCCTCAGTCTTCACGAGGTAATCGGGGGGGCTTCAGTAACCAAAGCTGCAGTGTCTATCCTTATGACGCATTAATTAAAATTAGACTTGGGAAACTTAACATTAATAAATCACCGGGACCAGATGGCTTGCATCCGAGGGCACTTAGGGAACACTCAGTCAAGTAATTGCCAGACCATTGTTCCTCATTTTTACTGACAGTCTACTGACTGGAATAGTACCAGGTGATTGGAGAAAAGCCAATGTAGCACCAATACATCCCTGGGAATTACAGACCAGTTAGCCTAACATCAATAGTATGCAAGCTCTTGGAGGGGATGATAAGGGACTATATACAAGATTTTAGTAACGAGAACTGTATCTTTAGCAGTTATCAGCATGGATTCATGAAGAATCGTTCTTGCCAAACCAATCTATTAACCTTCTATGAGGAGGTGAGTTGCCATCTAGATAAATGAAGGCCCATAGACGTGATGTATCTGGATTTTGCAAAAGCATTTGACACAGTTCCCCATAAACATTTACTGTATAAAATAAGGTCCGTTGGCATAGATCATAGGGTGAGTACATGGATTGAAAACTAGCTACAGGGGGGAGTTTAGAGGGTGATAATAAATGGGGAGTACTCGGAATGGTCAGAGGTGGGTAGTGGGGTCCCGCAGGGTTCTGTGCTGGGACCAATCCTATTTATTTTGTTCATAAACAACCTGGAGGATGGGGTAAACAGTTCGATCTCTGTATTTGCGGACGATACTAAGCTAAGCAGGGCAATAACTTCTCCACAGGATGTGGAAACCTTGCAAAAAGATCTGAACAAATTAATGGAGTGGGCAACTACATTGGAAATGAGAAAAATGTAAAATAATGCATTTGGGTGGCAAAAATATGAATGCAATCTATACACTTGGGGGGGGGGGGGATCTCTGGGGGAATCTAGGATGGGAATCCTAGTAGATGATAGGCTCAGCAATGGCATGCAATGCCAAGCTGCTGCTAACAAAGCAAACAGAATATTGACATGCATTAAAAAGGTGATCAACTCCAGAGATAAAATGATAATTCTCCCACTCTACAAGACTCTGGTCAAGCCACACCAAGAGTATGCTGTCCAGTTCTGGGCTCCAGTCCTCAGATAGGATGTACTGGAAATGGAGCGAGTACAAAGAAGGGCAACTAAGCTAATAAAGAGTCTGGAGGATATTAGTTACGAGGAAAGGTTGTGAGCACTGAACTTATTCTCTCTGGAGAAGAGACGCTTGAGAGGGGATATGATTTCAAGTTATAAATACTGGTGACCCCACAATAGGGATAAAACTTTTTTGTGGGAGGGAGTTTAACAAGACACGTAGCCACTCATTAAAATTAGAAGAAAAGAGGTTTAACCTTAAACTACATAGAGGGTTCTTTACTGTAAGAGCAGCAAGGATGTGGCATTCCCTTCCACAGGTGGCGGTCTCAGCGGGGAGCATCGATAGTTTCAAAAAAGATTAGATAAGCACCTGAATGACCGCAACATACAGGGATATACAATGTAATACTGACATATAATCACACACATAGGTTGGACTTGATGGACTTGTGTCTTTTTTCAACCTCACCTACTATGTAACTATGTAACCACTGTAGGAATAAAGGAAACATGGTAAATAAAAGTGATGACTGCATCCTAAATAGGCCCGATGCATTTCATGGTATACAGCACTCTTCAGGGGCGAATGTGTCAGTTTGTCTAAAAGAAGACATAGGTACCAATAAATCCAAGGGTATGCCTCAGGGATAATAAAAATAAATATATAACATAGAAAGGAGAGGAAACATCCAATCCTAAAACTTACATGGAGCTAAAAAGCAAGACATGTGGTGTAGTCGAAACGGGGACCCGTGGAGTAGCCCATAACGGGAGCTGAGGTACAGGACCCATAGGCAGTAAAGATGCGCACAGAGTATCCCCTGGAAAAAAGAACTCCATGTGTGTTGGGTGATGGTGCATAACCCGAAAATCTGTAAAAAATATATAAATGGTAATAATAGTAGGAGTCTCACATGTAAAGTAGTACTAATAAGAATGGGGAATATGCACCATGCACCGTGAAAGTGTAAGGATGGATAGAAAAGTGTTGAGATATGAGAAGAGGGGGGCAGGAGGCGGAGCCTAGCAGAGCAGACATGCATTGTTAAAGCTCCACACCGCTGAGGAGAGAAGAGAAGGACAAAGCGGAGCCTGTAGGCTCAAAAGGTATCCATTTGAACCTTTTTGCCCCAGGGAACAAACTGTGAAAGTTTGGGCAGGAAATATGGTACTGGGAGGAAACCGTGGCAGAAATAAAAATCACCTCACAAAGAGCTCACAGGCACTCACTGCAGCTGAAGCAGCTCCAGTCACCTCACAAGATACAGCATCAGGGCGCTCTCACAGACAGAAAATGTCACAGCAAGACTCTCCATTTGAGTCAGATACAGAACAAATCCTCTCACAAACTTCTCCACAAGCCTCCTCAGTATCCCCAGTAATATTATTACAATTTGAAAAGATGCTTCATAAGGCTTTAAAACAAACCTCAGACCAAATAACAAAAAGCCTAACCAAAGAAATAAGAGAGCTGGGAAACCGCACCGCAGCCTTAGAAATAAAAATGGATGAAATTGAAATTACAACCCAAGAAAATATAACAGAATTGGAACAATTAAAAGAAGAGAATTTAATACTTCAAACTAAGCTCGAAGATTACGAAAATAGAGCCAGACGTTCAAACTTGCGCATAAGGGGAATACCTGAAACTGTGACAGACCTGCAATCTACTATTACTGCTCTATTACAAGAACTAAAGCCAGATATCCCTATTGAACGTTTAGAACTGGACAGAGTACACAGAGCCCTCACAGCCAAAAAGAAAGATGGACCCCCACGTGATATAATCACAAAATTTCATTATTACAGAACGAAAGAACAAATACTAATTGCTGCAAGAGAAAAAAAGGAACTTAATTTTCAAGGACACAATTATCAAATTTTTGCTGACCTATCCCAACTTACTATTACTAAAAGACGATCCATGAAACCCCAACTAATGGAACTGCAACGCCACAACATTATGTATCAATGGGGCTTCCCCTTTTCAGTCAGATTTAACCACCAAGGTACAATTTACAGAAGCAGATCAGCAGATGAACTACAACAAACCCTTTTAAAATTAAATCTGACAGAACCCACAAGCAGCAACACTCCCACACGCAGAAGAATGGCATCATCTTCACCTTCAGGCAGCACCCAGAAAATTCCAGAACAAAATGGGAATCATCATTCTCACAAAAGAGGCCGTTATGCCACATCATCCATGGACCAAGAAGATTCAATGGACTGACATTAAAATTCCTGATATCTCTTCATTTATTATTCTAAGAGATGGTTCTCTATAAAAAACCTGTATTTATAACTGAATGTAACTGCATTCTGATAGTCACACACTGTGTGGGATCATGTTACATTCCAGTTATATTTCTTATTACTTCTGATTCATATAGCCTTAGAATATATAAGTGAAATAAGGAAATTCTTGCTCAGTTATATATTATCAGGTAATAACAATAGATTTATTACTTTTTAGGACAAATATGTTCAATAATCCAGAAGTAATGGAAGCTTTTTCTTTCTTTTCTTAAAACAAATATATTATTACCTAACTAGTTCCTAGAATTATGTTTTTGTTTATTCTAATCTGAAGCAATACAACCTCAATTTTATGAGTTAACATATCTAAACAGTTACATATGAATAAAATATGTAATTGTTTACTCTGGAGGGGTTAAAGTCCCAAAATAATTCAAACTATCTTCATCAATACCAAAGTTATTAACAGTACCTTTCTAACTGAATTATTTAGCCTAGGGCAAGACTAACCATATACAACCACCCTGGAATAAATAATTTCAACAAAAACTATATTCTGCACTCCAATTAATGAAACATCATTTTGATGTCTTTTGACATAGCACTTCTCTCCTGTAAGCGGAAGATCCGTGTACCCCCATTAGCCCTCCTCATTCTCCCAACCATATTATGTGGGAGTGTGACGAAGGCACTTATTCCCCTGAAAGAGATATTTATTCTCTTTCACGGGTAAATTGTGATTACTTGCAAAAAATAATTTATACAATGTATCATCTAATCTCATATGTTTTTTGTTTACTCTTTACTCCAGAATTCACTGATTTCTTTTCTATCTATTCATCTCTTCAGTCCACACAGGTTGATCTGCGCAGTCAGCTCTGCATAACAAAAAGTAAGTCAAAACTATTTGATCTGTTGCCATGGCACCACTAAATATACTTTCCCTGAATGTTCAGGGAATAAATGTCCCTCAAAAAAGGACCAAAGCCTTCCGTACTTTCCATAACAAGAAGGCTCACATAGTATGCCTCCAAGAAACACACTTCACCAAAGATTCTACTCCAAAATATATTTCTCCTTTTTATCAACAAATTTACACGGCTTATGCCTGTACCAAGCAAAGGGGAACTCTAATTGCATTTCACCGATCCACACCATTCACCTTATCATCAGAAATTAAAGACCCAGAAGGTAGATACCTGATACTCATGGGTTATATAATGGATACAGCAATCACGGTGATTTCCTACTACGCTCCTAACAAACAACCTACACCATTCCTCTCACATATATTACAAGTGATTAATACACACAAAATAGGAACAGTTATAATGTGTGGGGATTCGAACCAGGTCCTCCTCCCATTTCTAGATAAATCACCTTTTACACCATCCAAAATAACCTCTAGATTACCTTTTTCTCAACTTCTTTCCAAATACAATCTGGTAGATTCATGGAGAGAAAGTAACCCAATGAAAAAGAAATTCACTTATTTCTCGCACCCTCATCAAACCTTCACCAGAATAGATCATATTTTTCTAACAATAGGAATGATACCAGAAATTATTGCATCAGATATAATTCCGATTCCGTGGTCTGACCATAATGCAGTATACACTACTATAGCCTCAGCCATACCAAAAGCGCATGACCCAACGTGGTACTTACCGGACATAATGCTCAAACACCCACTACATCAGATGGCCATTGAACAAGCTTTAAAGGAATACATATCAATTAATAATACAACAGACATCTCCCCAATAACACTGTGGGAAGCTCATAAGCCTGTCTTGCGTGGTACAATACAAAGACAAATGGCACTATTTAAACGGGAACGCAAAAATCTAGCAAAAAAACTAGAACTCAATTTTAATGCAGCCTACATATCATTTCAAGATAATCCATCTCAGAGTACAAAATCTCATCTGGAAAAATCTAGATTGGAATACGATCTATTTCTCACTGAGTCAGTTGATAAATCCCTCAAACGCTCCAAACACAATTTCTACATGAATACAAACAAACCAGGTACATATTTGGCTCGGGCATTAAATTCAACTAACATATCTTTCAAACCAATACGTTTGAAATTATCAAAAAATGTTTACACTTGTAATCAGGTTAAAATAGTCCATAAATTTCACTCACATCTCGCAACTTTATACAAGACAAACAATGAATTTAATCCTACAGAGGCTGAATCCTTCTTCTCAAAAATAACCTTACCTGAATTATCTCAGAATCAAAAAAGCAGTTTGGATGAGCCTATAACTATAGATGAAGTTGCTAACGCCATAAAAGACCTAAAACTTAACAAAAGACCAGGCCCAGACGGCTACTCGGCTTTATACTATAAAACATTCTCAGAAATACTCTATCCCATTCTCACTGAAACTTTTAACAATCTTCTAGATGGACATTCTTTTCGGCAAGAAACACTAATGGCAATTGTTTGTATGATCCCAAAACCCCTTTCTGATGATACTTCCTGTGTGAATTATCGGCCTATCTCTCTGTTAAACCTCGATATTAAATTATTAGCAAAAATAATAGCAAAACGCCTCAATAGCATTATAGGAAAATTAATACATCGAGATCAAGTAGGCTTCATGCCAAATAGACAGGCAGGCGATAATATACGCAGGGCAGTGTTATTGGCACATATTGCTAAAAAACGGAAAATCCCTTTATGTTTTCTATCTCTCGATATTAAGAGGGCATTTGACACAGTATCCTGGCAATATATGCAATATTCATTACAAAAATGGGGTTTTGGACCCCACTTTTTAACATGGATCAAAGCATTATATAATAAACCCAAAGCCTATATAAAATATGCTGGATACAAATCTGAAGCCTTTAATATCGAAAGAGGTACCCGACAGGGTTGCCCATTATCTCCCTTATTATTTGCCCTTATACTCGAACCCATGGCCCAATACATCAGAACAAACCAAACTATAACTGGCATTGAAGTAGGAGGTATTACACACAAATTATGTATATTTGCAGACGATATATTACTTTTTCTATCATCACCACAGGTCTCTGGTCCTAACTTAATACCAGCTCTTGATGGATTTGCAGCCCTATCCGGCCTTATGATTAATCCTAAGAAATGCCTAATGCTTAATATTTCACTCACAAACATGGAATTGATCCCGGCTAGGGCTGCACTCCCATTCACATGGGCAGAAAAATCAATCCCATATCTTGGAATTCATTTAACAGCATCTCATTCTGACTTATTCTCAACCAATTATCCTCCTGTATTAAGACAGATCACAAATCTAATAAAACAATGGTCACAACTTCCTTTATCCTGGATAGGGAAGATTAATGCAATCAAAATGACTATTCTACCCAAATTGCTTTATCTATTCAGAGTCCTCCCTATTCCAATTCCTTCCTATTTTTTGAGAATAGTACAAAAAAGAGCAACTTCGTTTATATGGGGCTCTTCTAAACCACATATACCTATACACACACTACATCTTCCCAAAAATAAAGGAGGCCTGGGATACCCTAATTTTACTAACTACTACAGAGCAGCACATTTGGCCAGTTTGTCCAAATACCATGCAAAACAGGAAATCCCATTATGGGTATTTATAGAGGCTTCAGAAAATGACCCTCTATTAATATCAAATTTATTATGGCTTGATCCTAAAGACCGCTTTAAAATTCATAATCCCATAACTAAACACTTCTTATCTCTCTGGGATAAACTAAAAACCAAATATCAGTTACAATCTCCACACAATCCTCTCCTTTCTTTTATCAGAAATCCGGCCTTTTATCCGGCATGGATCTACCCAAATTCTTTTAAAGCTTGGACAACATCAGGCATTCAGACACTAAATGACTTCATAGCATCTAAATCATTCCTTTCATTCCCATCGCTTAGAGAAAAATATGATCTACCAAACTCTGAGATATTTAGATATCTCCAAATCAAAAATTTCTATACACCATTCCTAAAGGGGGATACACCATTATCCCAATTATCCATTTTTGAATCAATCTGTACAAAAGATCCATTTGCTAAAGGTACAATTTCATCACTTTATAATCAATTATATGGAGTAGCAAATCTTAATAGACCCTCTTACGTTCAGAGGTGGGAGGAGGACCTGGGACGAACTTTAGAAGACACGGACTGGTCTAACATATGGCTCACATCTAAGTCATCCTCACCCAACATCTTAGCACTGGAGACAAATTATAAAGTCCTAACTCGCTGGTACCTTGTACCCGCTAGAGTGGCAAAATATTCACCTAATACCTCAGCTCTTTGTTTTCGAGGATGCCCAGAAATAGGCACATATTTACACATATGGTGGACGTGCCCAGTAATCCAAACCTTCTGGAAGGAAGTCTTCGTGATTGCATCTAAAATATTTAAAAAAATAATACAACCAGATCCATATTTAACTTTACTTAATCTAAAACCAGAATGGTTAACACTCTCTCAATTCAAACTTATGATCCAACTAATAACGGCTGCAAAACAAACAGTGGCCAAGGCATGGAAATCTCCTACATTGATACTAGCAGAAACAATTCACAGAATGAATAATACAATGTCCCATGCTAAGATGGTAGCCATCGATCAAAACCAAATTCCAAAATTCGAAAAACTTTGGCATCCTTGGATAAAACAACAGTTCCTGTCAAACTTCAATGACTCTGTCCTGTTGCCATGGTAACAGATTAAATGACTTACAGAGACACCCATTCTAAGGCTTCAAAGAGAACTAAAAAGAATAATAAACTGACGAGCGGGACAACCTTGTGGACCATACCTCTGCCTTTCAACCCTTTTTCTTCTTTCTCTTTCTTTTCTCCACCTTACGATTAAAGCTCATTATCAGAATTTATTTGACCTATATACACTCTACTTGTAAACAATATGTATAGTAGGTATAAATCATTTAAATACCTACAAAAGTAACTAAGGAAATGATATATATCTTTAATTTAGGTTTACGTGAACCCAATGTTTAATATTTGAAATTTCATGATATTTACCTATATAAACCCTACTGTAAAACAATGAGCTTACTTTATAGATCCTTGTAAACTTACTTTATGTATCTTTATAACATTGTATACTCAATAAACTTCTTTTGACAAGGAGATATGAGAAGAGTGTGTGGAAGTGACTAAGGCTGGGTGGTGAACAGAAAAACTAGAGTGCACAAAGTGGTGGAAAAATCCTCATGTTAAATACCCATAGAGAGCAGGGTTATAGTAGAAGGATAAATTAAGTAGGTGCACAAACCACGATAGCTGTGACAGCATAGATTACCTTGTATTAATGTGTAATAGGATATTAGTGGTCTACACGCCAAGCATGTCTATGCACCATGTGTTTATGCAAACATGTATCCACGCAAACACTTATATCTATGCAACATGCATACACACTTATTCCCACACGTCTATACAAACATATGCTTAAAAAAAACCTGCGTTTATGCAACATGCGTCCACGCAGATGCGCCGTCGCAGCCAGCCTTGGGGAGCTGCATGCTGGGCGCCGCCCGCTTGTCGGGCCATGGAGGCTGCGGGGCAGGGCCCTCTGCAAACACGTGCCTATGCAGGCTTGTATTCTATGCAAGTAAGCAACCGTGTATACTATGCTGCACCTGGGCCCATACTAGTTATAGTCAAGATTAGCCAAGTACATAGGCATCAAATGCAGCCTCTATGCTGCTTCAACAGCCTAATGCCTCTTCCACTCCTGTGCGACTCGTCCTGCGACTTGGGACTGCAAGGTCCCTGACTAGTCGCACCCCATGATTTACAATGAGTACCCTTCACATCCTTGCAGCTTCAAGTCACAGTGACCTCAAAGCAGCCCCTGCGCCACTCCAGTCCGACCTTGGCGTGACTTGAGGTCCATAGACCTCAAGATTACACAGGCACTGCTTCAAGTTGCTGCAATATTGCATTAAAGTTGCGGCCAAAATGCACGACTTTCATATCGCAGATGTGTGAAAAGGGAGCCCCAAAACATGCTATTCTGGAGACAACTCCTTCAAGTGCACCGATGCTCATGGTCTTCCAAACATGTGCTTATGCCACATGTATGTATGTATGCAACATCTATGCAAAACGTGTTTATTCAAGCATGCGTTTAGGCAACAAGCTTGCAATCATATATAGTATGCTGCATCTGCCCAACTGCACTTGGCCCCACACTAGTTTTTACTAGTTTAGCACATGTGCATGCCACGCAGCCTTTTCCTGCACTGCTAGGGTTGTATCGACTTACAGTTGTACAGGCCCCCCGAATTAAGCAGTAAGTATGCAGTATATAATCATGACTTGTCCGGCCACACATTTCTCCCATAGTAAGTACTCACACCTCACTAGTATCCATGGGCTGGTGTTATGTCTCAAAAGGTGCTGCGGAAGCTGTCAACCACATGGCTTTCTTAACATGGTCACCCTTCCACTTCCTGCCTATGTAAAAATAGGCCATACTGAGTGAGCCTGCGCCCTCTAGTGGCTGGAGAAGAAACCGCAGCCCACACAACTAAGAAGTACACAGCATGATTAAACAGCACACTGCCCCCAGTGGCCACTGGGAGAACAGACAGTCAGATCTCTCTCTCTTTTTTTTTAAAGAGAAACTGCAAAAATGCAGGACTTACCATTCCCACTGCAGGACTCTGAACATAACAGGAGTCCAAGCTTCACCCATCATGGTGAGCTTTGTCATAAAAGACCTTCAGGGACTGGGTCCCCCTTAATGTGGGGTCCAGTCCCCTGGACCTGTATAGCACCCTGCAGGAAAGCACCTTGGTCAGAACAAATACTGCACAGGGTTCCATTTCGCAGGGTCCAGCGCCAAAAGGCTGCATTACAGGCAAACCTCAAGGAATCTTCTCTCCTTCCAATGAGGCATGGGTATCATTCATTTTGGCTGATAGCTTTTCGAATGGATCCGAATAAGGTCCATGATTCTAAATAGAACCGTCCAGACCTCCAAATATGCTCCAAGAGCACATGTATCACATCAGTGACCATTCCATCTTACAGACACTGGCGAAAAAACTGAGGTCCTTCCTGTGTAGGAGGGGTTATATAGGGGTGGACTTCCTGTTTGACTATCTGCCAGTGTCCATCCACCAGTAGGTGGTGTATAACCCATATAATCATTATTATGGTTGCTCTGTATCCCGTGATGTACGATAAAGAAATGCCATTTTCTACTTGTGTGATTGGCTTACTGATTTTCCTAAAAGTGTGCACTAGGATACAAATCAGATTTTAGGAATCCCCTGCAAGAAAAAAAAATATTGTGTGACACTCCCAAAAGGAAATTAAGTCTACATTGATGCAGACCCTGCAACTTTCCTAATTGGAACCCAAACAAATGTCTATTTGTTCAGAATAACAAAAGGTAGGAATCTGCAACAAAGTTTGTTAAAATCCTTGCAATGTACATCGATCACTCATAGGGGAATGTTTTTTACTTAACAAAAGTGGAGATACTCTTCAAACTGTTATTAAAGGAATAGCAGCCCCCATAATAACATTCTACAGGTGAGAACTATTGTTGATTTTAAAAATAAATGAATGTCCCACATGTAATTAAGGCCAAGTGGAATCCTCATATGCAAAGGAAACATCTACTGCGCCTCTCTTTGTAACAGCTTTCTATAGACATCTCCACCGCTAGGATCTGGGAGCACCATCTCAACACAACGAAATACTAATAGTCATATTTGCATTGATTTTTATGCATTTGGTTTTGATCATTAAACAGGGAAGGTGACAATATAGATCCCAGTGTTGGAGCCCTGCAACTAACAAATCTACAACCTTACCTTAGTATCTCATGTATTAATGAATCCCCGTATAAAATATTGAAAGACATAAAACTGATGAATTTTTGATGGTCTCTACGTCCACTGTCCCACAAATCAGGTACTTTTCTAGAGGGGAAAAAAACTTCTTCTGTAATCTTTATTATAACATGACCATTAAAATGTGAGGGCTGACGCATTCAGGCACTTAGCCTTGTTCACAACACAGTCACCATAGAAAAATACAACATAAAAATAGTGAAAAGATAAAAGGATAATGCATGTTACTCCCACTAATTAGATGATGTCAGTAACTGAAGGTAAACAAGAACACTGCTGCAGGTGCATGGTTCTCAGGAAGTGATAACAAGCAAAACATATCACTGAGAAAGAAAAGAAAAGGAAACATGAAGCAGTATAAGAAACCACATAGTTTAAAAATTTAAAAAAAAATACAGAATAAAATAGAAAAATATGTGTATCGCAAGAAAATCGATAAACTTATATCGCAAGAAAATCGATAACACTAAATCTATTGGAGAAAAAAGTCAACATCACAGCAGAGATTCATACCTGAGGGCACTCTGGTATGTAAATTAAAGATCCACCAGACTTCCCCCTCAAGAAGCATACAGTGTAGATCCCCCCTCGGTAGTTTTTTGACATGCATTATCCTTTTATCTTTGCACTATTTATATGTAATTTTTTTTTGGTGACTGTGCTGTGAAGAAGAGTTGCCAGCATTTTGTTTTTTATTCTCAAGTATCTTAGTTAGAAGGAAGGAGGACATCCCAAGCCTGACCACCTGGAGTGGGTGTGTCGGTCTTCTACTATCTCACAAGAGGCTTCACAGTTAGAGCGGTGCTTTTCTTACATGCAGACTTTTCCAGAGGGGCTTCCCATAACCATGTGCATAGATTAGGGTTGTCACCTAATCCCTTTAAACACATATGATATACACAGGTTCTGAGGCTAATTTAATACAGATAAAGGCACCAAGTAAGTTTAATTACTGAAACATACAAAAAGAACAGGGGGGCGCACCAACCTTGTGCATTACCAAGGATAACATTTATTCATAAAATAACAAGAAATATACTCACAAACATGTTTAAAATAAGGCTTATTAATGCTCCAACAATAGCGAACAGCATCTCTAAATGCCTACAACCTGGATGAGATGTAGAGAGGACCTAGATGGTGAACCCTCTTCCTCAGAGCCATAGCAATAGTGGTTTGACCTCCTCTAGTGTCCCCTTTATGTACCTACAGTCACATGTATGAGTAAACGCCTATCAGAGCCCACCACACCTACACGAGTAGGCTTCACCTACTATATCCATCCATCACATGATGCAGACAGCGTGCTGCTATCGCCATCCCATTGCCGTACTATCCTCAAACACTCCCACCACACGGAGCTATCCATCATGACACCACCTTCCCCACACAGGGCGTGGCATCTTATGCATGACCAGCCATCCACTGTGCCCCCATACTCTACCAGAAATTTTATTGCCATATATTTAATTAAATACAAAGGGGTTCACTTACCACACTCAAAAAGTTCCAGGCAGTGTGGCCTCCCTTCTGATGTTGATACTGGCTGTATTTTGAGGAAGGCTGGGGGACACTTGGGGAAACAGAAAATGCTAGGGGGAGGTTTCCAAGATAAATCTATTCCACCCCAGCCACCATGTAAATGGAGTCATGTTTCCACTTTTCCACGTGACACGCACGCCCAGCTGAAACCAGGAAGTGCGGGTGGATTTGTGTTCCACCCGCCACTTTGGGTCACGGCCGACATCACTTCCGTCCCCCGGGAGGCCAAGAGCTCATATCCTGCGAAGTGGTTCTAGGAGGGCGGGCTCGAGCAATCTAATGTTCGAGGCCCTTCCCCCTCTATTAGTAAACTGCCCGTTCTAAGAGCACACTACCAGCAGCCTTCATATTGTTACCCAAAGGCTGTGGGCAGACACACAAAAATAGGTGAAGAAATGCCTCCGTTTTGGAAGATTAGGTGAAGGGGTGCCTCCAGTTTTAGAAAATTAATTAAATTAAATAGAATATATAGCTTAGATTGTATAGCAGGTAAATTAGTCAATTTGCTAACTAGTTAGTTATATGAATTGATAGTTGGCAATGGATGGGCTTATGCATGTATGCCTATAGGTGTATGTACACATATGTGCACATTACTGGGAGCCATGGCACACCCCAAAATAACAACTAGAGGGCATTATTGGAACGCAGGTCAAACAAAGGTGTGTAGAATCATATACCTCACCTAGTACTATGCTTAAATCCACATACTATAGATGTGACTTAATAAAAGTTATATATGCACACATGGAAAAAATATAAAATATACATATAAAAAATGTACATAACAGTCATATATATGTATATATAAAGAGCCAATGAAATGTGGATATTACAAATCGGTTAATAAATTGATTGATCAAATGCACCACCTACTCTACGATAATCTAAAAGGATGCATAAGAGAAGCTAAAATTAAGCTATATATATATATATATATATATATATATATATATATATATATATATATATATATATATGTATACACACATATCCATATATAAAATAGACACGTATATACACACACACACACACACACACACACACACACACACACGTATTATCTCTCCCTCCTTCCTACCTACAACCCCAATAAATCTAATGGCATACATATGGCATGAAGGAAAAAGGTAAAGGCTCGCAACCGTGAGGTATGGCCCAGCACATGATTGGTGGAAATTGCCAAAACAATATCCACGCGTATATGCATACATATATATATATATATATAGACATATCGCATGCACATACACATGTATGTTTACATACACACATACATCTTTTATATTTATTGCATAAACAGATCAAACAAATGTCTCTAGACACTCAGAGTCATCCCTGGCCATGCACCTAGAGGCCAGAGGTGACATACCCAAGTGGCAATGGAAGAGCAATACCCCCTAATGAACTCGTCCCCTGGGGACCATATTTCAATCCTAAAAAAGCCAAAGAGAGGGTAACTAGTATGGAATGGGTTCAAGGGGGTGCAAGATTTATAAGATTTTTTACCAACAAAGGGGTCATTATGGGCATATCAGGACTGAGGTGGACTAACAAGATTGCCATGGGGTCCTAGCGGGAATTATACTGCATTATGTAGTTTGATTCCCTCATTGAGGCCTTGAGGGGTCAGGGAGCCTGGAGTGAATATGCAGAAGGCCTCTCTTGTGCATAATATTTGGTGTTTCTTGCCACTATCCAGATCCTTTGTATGGCCTCTATCCCAAAAACTCTTAAGCCATTCAAAGAGCTACCACGGGCCTCTTTGAAATGTCTAGGTACGGAATAGTGCTCTTTTTCAGTCGTAACGTTGCTCCTATGTTCCCCCATTCGTGTTCTCATAGGTCGTGAAGTGCGATCAACATATAGGAGCCCACAAGGACAAAGGAGACCATATATCACATATGAAGTCCCACAGTTAATACACTGTTTGACCCTGTGACTCTTCCCATTGGCTCCAGTCACCTCCTTTTTTCGATGGCTCATGCATGCACAATTGCCACAGTTACTAACCCCACACCTGTAGCTACCCTTTTGATCGAACACGGAAGTCCAGGGGTTATTCAAACCATTATTCTTTGTTTTCTTCACCCTACTTGGAGCGATAATACTTTTCAGGTCTTTCAGTCTCCTAAAAACCAAGTTCGAGTGTCGAGGCAGACTCATTTTCAAGATTGGATCAGATTTTAATATTTTCCAATTTTTTCTGAATATCTTTTGTATGATGGGGACTTTGTTATTGTACCTCGTGCAAAATCTCACCTGTGGTCCTTCCTTATTGGCACCCTGTTTCACTGGTTTTTCTACATCAATAGAGGTATTGTCATATTCTTCTAGGTACTTCTGAAACCACTGAAGTGAATATATAAAACAATAAATAGTGCGCTAAAAATTAACTTCCTAATATATATATAAATGATGTGTATTAAGGCAGATGCAATACCATAAAATATCAACCTGCATGAAATAAGATCATCCCAGAAATAAGGGCAAAAAATATTCCTGGATAAGTGCATACACAAGGTCCAAAGAAAGTTGTAAATGAGCATGGGAAAAAACTACAACAGTTTACGTTTGCTTATTCATTCATTAGACAGCTGTCTGCACCATAGGTTTCTCCACAGCACTGCTTATAAACCAGGCTAGTTGTTTTAAAATTCCTCCAGTCGTGTATTTCATTCATGTAACCAAAAGGAAAACATCATTGCGCAATGAACCAAACCACTGTATCACTCTCCTTACTAGACATAAGTGATTGCACTCACATAAGATACAAAGTATAATAACAGGCAGCAGCTAGCTGCCATAACCCCGGTATCCCCGTTTTCGTGCGGCAGCCAGTTTTCTGATAAAAGTGGTCCCTGCGGCGGATTTGCTGCGAGATCACTTTTATCGGTGGTGGGAGAGGTGCCCCCCTCCCACCACGATCGATGCCCTCCTCCGCTTACTGGAGCCGACGGTTGCGGTGGAGGAGATCGCGTCCTTCTCTGTGCTGTGCCTGGAGACAAGTGAGGCTAAGATGGCGCCCACTCGTCTCCATTACACTGCTGGGCGGAAGCGACGTCAAAACGTCACTTACGCCCACACCTCTTAAAGGCATATTTTTTTCAATGTCATTTTTTTAAATTACTTTTCTTTTTCTTTTTTTTTATTGCAGTTTAGTGTAAATATGAGATCTGAGGTCTTTTTGACCCCAGATCTCATATTTAAGAGGTCCTGTCATGCTTTTTTTCTATTACAAGGGATGTTTACATTCCTTGCAATAGGAATAAAAGTGACACCATTTTTTTGTAAACAGAGTAAAAATAAATAAAATAATGTAAAATAAATAATAAAAATAAAAATTTTTTTTTTTGAAAAACCCCCCGTCCCAATGAGCTTGCGCGCAGAAGCAAACCCATACACAAGCAGCACCCGCATATGAAAACGGTGGTCAAACCACACATGTGAGGTATTGCCGTGACCTGTAGAGCGAGAGCAATAATTCTAGCCCTAGACCTCCTCTGTAACGCAAAACATGCAACCTGAAGCATTTTTTAAACGTCGCCTATGGAGATTTTTGAGGGTAAAGGTTTGACACCATTCCACGAGCGGGTGCAATTTTGAAGCATGACATGTTGGGTATCAATTTACTTGGTGTAACATTATATTTCAGAATATAAAAAAAAATTGTACTAACTTTACTGTTGTCTTATTTTTGTATTCAAAAAAGTGAATTTTTTCCAAAAAAAGTGCGCTTATAAGACCGCTGCGCAAATACGGTGCAAAAAAAAGTATTGAAACGACTGCCACTTTATTCTTTAGGGTGTTAGAAATAAAACCATATATAATGTTTGGGGGTTCTAAGTAATTTTCTAGTAAAAAAAAAACGTTTTAAACATGTAAACACCTAAAATCCAAAACGAGGCTGGTCCTTAAGTGGTTAATAAATAAAGATATCAATAGGAGATTGTATCAAATTAATTTTACAGATCAATACTGCTACATACTTAATACTAAGGGATATCTACCTTTGTAAATATAAAATAAATACAAAATACATAATTATTTATGGATATAAATTTAAAATAGATAAAAAGTTTTTTGGGATAAAATATTTTAAAAATCAGAAATAAAACAATTTAGATCAAAATCAATATTTAAGCCTGTGGGGGCAAAAGTATCAATTTCAAATATCCATCTGGATTCACTTTTGCCAAGTTCTCTTATTTTATTACTCCCCCTCCAATGAGGCTTATATCTCTCAATAGCCCAAAATTTAAGCAACGATGGATCCTTGTTATGGTGGGAAGTAAAATGACGTGATACACTGCTTTTGGGAAGCCATTCCTGATATTTTGTACATGCTCTCTTATACGTTTCCACATGGGGCGTTACGTTCTCCCTATGTATTGCAATCAACACGAGCACTGCAACATATACGCAACCCCTTCAGTTCTGCAGGAAATACAATCTTTAATCTGATACTCCTTGTTAGTACTCATAGATACAAAATGGTAGATTTTTGACCACTGAAGTTCGTATTTTTGCAAGCATAGAATCTTTTACAAGGAAAAAATTCTTTCCCTGGAAAAAAGACAATTCATTAGATCTTTTCGGGGGATCCCTAATATTCTTGATCTGTATTGATTCTTGATCAGTATTGATCTGTAAAATTAATTTGATACAATCTCCTATTGATATCTTTATTTATTAATAGTGTCAGAGTTTATGTGCTGCAAGCTTAAGCAATTACATCAGTTGACCACCGGAGGGAGTAGGTGATTAGCAGCTTATTGTTAGTAATGAATGATGAAGTTTTAATTTTAATTTTAGTTTTATACTCTGGATAGGTTTTTAAGCGTATTTGATTGTTCTATTTAACTTGATATGAGTTGTTAATATTAGGTAATAAAGCTTATGAGCACTGAATCAGCATGATGTTCCAATGACCACCAAAGTCACTATGGCAACCGGCATGCTATAACAAGTATAAATATGGAGTCTAGCTGTCACATGGCTACCCTTGATAAAGTCACGTGACATGTGACGCAACGCGTTGGGTGGAGCCAGTGACGTCATCCGATGTGCCTGTTCATTAGACACTGCATACGGTGCGAGGATAGAAATTGCGGTGAGCAACTGATTGATCATATGCGCTGTTACTTTGTATCTTATGTGAGTTCAATCCCTTATGTCTAGTAAGGAGATTGATACAGTGATTTGGTTCATTGCGCAATGATGTTTTCCTTTTGGTTACATGAATAAAATACACGACTGGAGGAATTTTAAAACAACTAGCCTGGTTTATCAGCAGTGCAGTGGAGAAACCTACGGTGCAGACAGCTGTCTAATGAATGAATAAGCAACCGTAAACTGTTGTAGTTTTTTCCCATGCTCATTTACAACTTTCTTTGGACCTTGTGTATGCACTTATCCAGGAATATTTTTTGCCCTTATTTCTAGAATGATCTTATTTCATGCAGGTTGATATTTTATGGTATTCCATCTGCCCTATGCACATCATTTTAAATTCATATTAGGAAGTTTATTTTTAGCATACTATTATTGGTTGAATTTATTTCATGGTAACTGGGGACAAACCTTGCTCCCATAGCTGTACCTTTGACTTGCCTGTTGTGACTACCCATAGATGAAAAATAGTTATGGGTTAACGTAATCTCTATAGACTTGTACAGAAATTGTGCTTGTGCCGGGTTGAACACGTGGGCCTCTGCCACATAGTATTCCACTGCTCTAAGGCCAAATTCATGATGGATCGATGTATAGAGCGATGCTACATCTAATGATAGCCAGCTGTAGTCTTTTTCTCATGTATATGATTTTAGAATTTCTAAGGCATGCCCGATTTGATTGTAGCCGTATTAGTGCAATTGTGACAGAGAAAATTGAGTACTGTCCGTGATACTTTTTTTATTTGCACTAACATACAATTTTTCAGGACAAGCTTTCGGGGTATGTCCCCTTCTTCAAGGTCCAAGCAGTACTGATTCACAAATTTTTAAGCAGAATGTTAAAGAAGAAGAAAAAAACAAAAAAAACAAAAAAAAAAAGAGAAAACCAAACACATACAAATCAATGGTAATAAAGATAGCAGCAGAGTTAGTGAGATAAGACAGAGGGAGAGCTAGGGGGGAATGCAGGGGGAGGGGGATACTAGTCACAGAGCGGTCGTAAAACTTTAGCATAATGTGTAAGGAAACCAATATCTAAATTCAGGCCATTATTCTTCGTGTCAAAAAGAAGTATCATTCTTAGTTCAAATGTTTTCC
This sequence comes from Aquarana catesbeiana, assembly GCF_042186555.1. Lineage (NCBI taxonomy): Eukaryota > Metazoa > Chordata > Amphibia > Anura > Ranidae > Aquarana > Aquarana catesbeiana. The sequence continues at coordinate 295,760,212 of NC_133328.1, forward strand.
TTTCCTTGATAGTTCTGAAATTCCCTTTAAGAACTAAGACATTGAGGTCTTCTATAGTGTGGTCCGATTGTGAGAAATGATGTCCCACAGGTGTGCATAAACTGTCTTCTTTATGTTCTTTGATGGTGTGTCTGTGCAAATTCATCCTCGCTTGCAACTTCTGTCCTGTTTCACCAACATAAGATCCTTTGCTGCACCTTTTGCATTGGATGAGGTACACAACATTACTTGAGGTACAGCTGTAAGATCCCATGATATTGAAGGTCCCATTTGTGTGTGTAACACTTTTGGATAGATTTATCTGGTTGCATAGTTTGCAGCGTTTTTTATTGCAGGGTTTGCTACCATTATTTGTGACTTCATAATCAGAGTGAAGTTTCCTGCTGATTAGTTTGTGTCTGAGGTTGGGTGGTTGTCTGAAAGCCAATAATGGGGGTTGTTGGAATATTCCTTTCAGAGTTTCATCCTCTGTTATAATGGGTTGTAAATCTTTGATTATCTTTTTGATCCCTTCAAGTGCTGGGTTGTATGTGGTGACTAGGGGTACTCGGTTATTTGTTTTTTTCTCTGTGTATTGGAGGAGATTTTCTCTTCGGGTTTTCAAGGCTGTGTTTATGCTGTTGTTGATGGTTTTGTCTTTGTAACCTTTCTTATGGAAGGAGTCTGCCAGTGTTCTGAGATGTTTATCTCTGTCTTCTGGGTCTGAACAAATTCGGTGGTATCTGATGGCCTGGCTGTGTATGATGGCCCGTTTGGTGTGTTGGGGGTGAAAACTGGAACTATGAAGATAGCTGCATCGGTCAGTCGGTTTTCTGTATATCGACGTGTGTAGCTTGTCATCCCTGATGTATACTGTAGTGTCCAGGAAGTTGACATGTGTGTTCGAATAGTCCATTTTTAGTTTGATAGATGGGTGAAAAGTGTTGATCAATGAGAAGAATTGGTTTAGATTTTCTTCACCTTCAGTCCATATCATGAATATATCATCAATATAGCGATAATATCTGTATGGCTTTTGTTGTATGCTGTTCAGAAATTTGTCCTCCAGGTCAGCTATAAATAAATTTGCATATTGGGGTGCCATTTTGCTTCCCATAGCAGTACCCATACACTAGAGATAGATGTCATTATTGAAAGTGAAGTAGTTGTGTGTAAGAATGAATTCAATGAGCCGTGTCACATCCTCAGCAGTGTATTTGTGGTCTGGTGAGGATGATAAGAATCTGTGACATGCCGCCAACCCATCCTTGTGAGGGATGTTACTGTACAGAGATTCTACATCCATAGTGACTAGAAGTGTATTAAGTGGTAATTGTTGTATATTGTTAAGCTTGTTCAGAAAATCAGTGGTGTCTTGCAGGAAACTTGCAGTGTTCATGACTAAAGGTTTTAACATGTTTTCTACAAGGCCTGAGATATGTTCGGTAAGTGTATTCATACCTGTTATAATGGGTCTGCCTGGATTTCCTGGCTTGTGGATCTTGGGCAGCATGTAGAAGTCTCCAATTTCTGGATTATCCGGAATCGCATTGATGAGTTCTGAATGTAGGTGGCTTGGTATTGCCGCAATGAGACCTTTTAATTGCTGAGTAAAATCCTGGGTCGGATTATAATCCAGTTTTTTGTAGTAAGTAGTATTTGCCAGCTGCCTCTGGCCCTCTTGTATATATTTGTCTGTATCCATCACAACGACTGCTCCCCCTTTATCTGCTGGTTTGATGGTTATGGCCTGATTATTGCGCAGGTCATGTACAGCTCTTCGCTCCAGTGGTGAAAGGTTGTATAATGTTTTCTTTTGCTGGGTGGATATCAGGGATGTAACTCGCAGCCTGAAGCTGTCAATATAGGTATCCAGTTTGGGGTTGCGTCCTTGTGGAGGTGTGAAGTTACTGTTCTTTTTCCTTTTGTAACCTCCTATTGTCCTAGGATTCCTTTCCTTACTGTCAAAATATTCTTCGAGCCTTAGTCTCCTAAAGAATTCCTCCATATCTGACCATACCTGTAATTTATCCAATTTGGTGGTTGGGCAGAATGTGAGGCCTTTGGAGAGGACTGTTGTTTCTGGTGTAGTAAGTTGATGATTTGACAAATTTATGATTCCGAGTTCCTCTGTTATATCCACATTTTCTGTAAAGTCAGCATTTACACAAGGGATACCTTGGGATTCTGGATTGGCTTCCAAGTTGCTGATAGCAGGAGTTATAGAAGTTGTGTTTGTTTTGTGTTGTTTAGGTTGTATCCAAAAGGTCTGCTCTTGGTGTAGCTTTTGGAGTTTTTTTTGCTTCCTGTTCATGGCAAGTTTTTGCAGTTGTCTTTGTAAGGTTTCAATTTCATCCTTAATTTGGTTGATGCTTGTGGGGTCCAATGGTGTTGAGGTTTCAAACACCAACTGCTTTTGTTTCTGGATTGTTTCCCTTTTACCATAGAGTTTATGAATGAGGTTGTTCCTTAACCTTTCGCTGGTATGTCTGCAGAGTCCCCCTGCATTCCCCCCTAGCTCTCCTTCTGTCTTATCTCACTAACTCTGCTGCTATCTTTATTACCATTGATTTGTATGTGTTTGGTTTTCTCTTTTTTTGTTTTTTTCTTCTTCTTTAACATTCTGCTTAAAAATTTGTGAATCAGTACTGCTTGGACCTTGAAGAAGGGGACATACCCCGAAAGCTTGTCCTGAAAAATTGTATGTTAGTGCAAATAAAAAAAGTATCACGGACAGTATTCAATTTTCTAAGGCATGCCCAGAATCTTTGATATACGAGGGCAAATTGATTACCAAATCCTGAAGAAAGTGATCGATATAGCTGCCTAAGTTGCTGGTTAGGCTATCAATGCCTGCAATGATCGGTCTACCAGGAGGCTTTTCCAAGTACTTATGCACCTTATATAAGGGGGGAAAAATGGGTGCTAAAACCTGATGGTTGAGGAAAGCTGGGAGAAATCCCCGCCGGGAGCTTAGGGGGCGTAAAACTGCAGACAGCCAAGGTGGAGAACACCACACTCAAGGGGAGAGATGGAAAGCGTCCATGGTGAGCTGCAGGATGATGCCTGAATACAGCTCCAATCTGTGTTAGAGGTAAAACGAATGTAGTCAAAAAAGAATGTAGGGTGTAACTGGTGAAGGGCATAAAGCCTATAGTGATAGGGAGGAAATAAAGAAGAGTGTGAAGACCACCAAAGAACCTCACACCAAGACAACCAAGGGTGGTATGGTACAAAATCCTGAAATCACGACAGACCAATCCTGTCCAGGGATTCAGGACTTGTAAAAGTGTGAAAGTAAGAGAGCAGAAAAGTACAGAACAAAAAGCAAGGGGTGATATGGTACAATATCCTGAAATCACGACAGACCAATCCTGTCCAGAGATTCAGGGGCTAAATATAGTGATGAAAAAATAAATAAGAAAAATGTATGGGGGAGGGGGTTTGCAAGTGAGTGTACCTGGTGATCCCAGTGCAGGAAGTTTCCGGCATGAAATGAGAAACTGTATCTCCCACAAGACTGCTATATATACCTGCCAAGGCTATTGCACATGACGCCCCCAGCGTCACGCTGGGTGTGTTTAAATAGAGGCATTCCCGCCAGAACAGCTGACACGATATGGCCAGTGTCTGGGGAGATGCCCAACACACGCTGGGAATGGAACAGACGCTGCCAAGGCTGAGTCAGCGGGAGGTGACATCATGCACTACGGCATGGGGCGTGGTGCCGATGCACAGTGGGAAGGCCCACCCAATCCCCCAGTGATATACAGGGAGGAGAGGAGAGGCCTCAGTGTACATCGCAGCTCCCAGACCTGGAACAAAACCAGCCAAACAAAACCACATTTTTACACTTGAATATTTGGATGAGTGGAAAATTTATACCTCACGTATATATTTATTATATATCCAGACAAACGCGGACCAACAACAAATAGGGTCAGCCATCAACCATAACAATGTATGGTTGACCGTCAATAATAAAACACATATAGGCAGCTTAATTTCACTACACATCTCCATCCCTGGATCATGGCATATACATGGATACATGGTATATACTTATGCACCTTTGGAATATGGTAAAAGTGGGGCACCACCAGATGTTTTGGTATTCATTTTTGGTCAGGACCTGGTTAAGTAATGCTTTATCAAGTAGCCTTTTCAATTCCCCATTGTAGATACTGGTGGGATCCCATGAAAGTTTTTCATACGTATCAGTGACTCCAATTAGTCTACAGGCTTCCTCCAGGTATTGCTCCCTGTCTTCTATTACCAGACCTCTGCCTTTATCGGCTTTTCTAATTATGACTTCTGAATTCCTTTTAAGGCTGCACAGAGGACCGGCTATGTCCACTTCATGGCACTTGGTCCATTTAGATCTCTTCATACTACAGATACTTCTAAATTCCTCCATAACCACTTCATAGAAGGTTGGTATGGAATTGCCTTTATTCCAATAGGGGTAAAAGCTAGATTTAGGTCTAAATGAGGTAACAATGACCCCAACCTCTGTGGCCGGAACAGCGACCTCCTCTACTGGTTCTTGACCCCTTTCCACATACAATTCTTCCAGTATCTCCAGCATTTCATTCTCGAGTGTATGGAGAGGGGAGGGAGGGGACTTAATCCCCCAATTCCCATAATCTACTCCATTAATCTCCTTGAGTATATTAGTGGCGCTTAACTGTAAGATTTCGCACAAACCTATTGCAATACCATGGCAATCTTGTTAGTCCACCTCGGTCCTGATATTCCCATAATGACCCCTTTGCTCGTTAAAAAATCTTATAAATCTTGCACTCCCTTGAATCCATTCCATACTAGTTACCCTCTTTGTGGCCTTTTGGGGATTGAAATATGTTCCCCAGGGGACAAGTTCATTAGGGGGTATTGCTCTTCCATTGCCACTTGGATATGTCACCTCTGGCCTCTAGGTGCATGGCCAGGGATGACTCCGAGTGTCTACAGATGTCTGTTTGATCTGTTTATACCATTAATATAAAAGGTGTATGTGTGTATGTAAACATACATGTGTATGTGTATGCGATAGGTCTATATATATATATATATATATGTGTGCATATACGTGGGGATATTGTTTTGGCAATTTCCACCAATCATGTGCTGGGCCATACCTCGCGGTTGTGAGCCTGTACCCTTTATCCTTCATGCCATATGTATGCCATTAAATTTATTAGGGTTGTAAGTAGGAAGGAGGGAGAGATAATACATGTGTGTGTAAAGACATCTTTTTAGATTATTGTAGAGTAGGTGGTGCATTTGATCAATCAATTTATCAACCAATTTGTACTATCCACATTTCATTGGCTCTCTCTCTCTTTCTCTCTCTCTCTCTTTCTCTCTCTCATTCTCTCTCTCTCTCTATATATATATATATATATATATATATATATATATATATATATATATATATATACATACATACATACATACATATATATATATATATATATATATATATATATATACACATACATACATACATATATATATATATATATATATATATATATATATATATATATATATATATATATGAATTTTATGTATTTCCTTTTATGGATATTTTATACGTTTCCCATTTGTGTATATATAACTTTTATTAAGTCACATCTATAGTATGTGGACTTAAGCATGGTACTAGGTGAAGTATATGATTCTACACACCTTTGTTTGACCTGCATTCCAATAATGCCCTCTAGTTGTTATTCTGGCGTGTGCTGTGGCCCCCAGTAATGTACACATATGTATACTACAGGTCCAATACACGTGTGTGGGTACTCTCTCATTATGAGCTGCCATTCATGCATAAACCCATCTATTGCCAACTATCTATTCATATAACTAACTAGTTAGATAATTCACTAATTTACCTACTATACAATCTAAGCTATATATTTTATTTAATTTAATTCATTTTCTCAAACTGGAGGCACTCCTTCACCTAATCTTCTCAAACTGGAGGCATTCCTTCACCTATTTTTATGTGTCTGCACACAGCCTTTGGGTAACTATATGAGGGCTGCTGGTAGTGTGCTCTTAGAACGGGTGGTTTACTACTAGAGGGGGAAGGGCCTCAAGCATTAGATTGCTTGAGCCCGCCCTCCTAGAACCACCTCGCAGGATATGACGCCACTCTGGAGCTCTTGGCCTCCCGGGGGGCGGAAGTAATGTCGGCTGTGACCGGAAGTGGTGGGTGGAACGCAAATCCACCCGAGCTTCCGGGTGGCGGCTGTCTACTTTGTCCCTCGTGAGCTTCCTGTCTCCCGGAGGGCAGAAGTAACGTTGGCCGTCACCAGAAGTGATGGGTTGAACACAAATCCACCCGCACTTCCTGGTTTCGGCTGAGCATGCGTGTCACGCGTAAAAGTGGAAACATGACTCCATTTACATGGTGGCTGGGGTGGAATAGATTTATCTCGGAAGCCTCCCCCCAGCATTTTCTGTCTCCCCCAAGTGCCCCCCAGCCTTCCTCAAAATACAGCCAGTATCAACATCAGAAGGGAGGCCACACTGCCTGGAACTTTGAGTGTGGTAAGTGCATTCCCTTTGTATCTAATTAAATATATGGCAAATAAAAATTTGTGGCAATAAAATTTCTGGTAGAGTACGGGGACTCGGTGGATGGCTGGTCATGCATAAGATGCATAAGATGACATGCCCTGTGTGGGGGAGGTGGTGTCATGGTGGACGTCTCCGTGTGGTGGGAGTGTTTGATGATAGTACGGCAATGGGATGGTAATAGCAGTACGCTGTCTGCATCATGTGATGGATATGGTAGGCGGAGCCTACTCATGTAGGTGTGGTGGGCTCTGGTGGGCGCTTACTCATACATGTGACTGTAGGTACATAAAAGGCACACTAGAAGAGGTCAATTCACCATTGCTATGGCTCTGAGGAAGAGGGTTCACCCTCGTAACACGTAAGCCACTTGCGATGCCATCTGGGTCCTCTATACATCTGGTCCAGGTAGGCGTTTAGAGATGCTGTTCACTATTGTTGGAGCATTGATAAGCTTTATTTTAAACACCTTTGTGAGTTTATTTCTTGTTATTTTATGAATAAATGTTATCCTTGGTAATGCACAAGGTCGGTGCGCCCCCCTGTTCTTTTTGTATGTTTCAGTTATAAAGGATACCCATTATTCTGAGGAGGGCAGCAAAACCAGCGACATTCCATTGACTTTGCTAAAGGGGTTCGCTGCGTCACTTACTTAGCTGACTGGGCACCTGAGCGCAGGAGATTGCTTGGTGTAAGTTTAATTACTACCTTAATCAGCCACAGAACCTGTGTAATTAATATGTGTTCGGATTAAAGGGATGAGGTGGCAACCCTTACATAAATTCACTTCTGAAAAGACTGGAACAGTGGGTGGATTATCATCTTCAACTCTTAGTTCAGTGTCAGCCCAGTCATATCTTAGGTCCTCCATCTGAATTATGTTGGCAGCAAGGTAATCTATAGGTGACTCTGGATATGAAAGTCCTTTATTGCTCCAAAACATCTTTTGAACAATCAAGCAAATATAATGGTTACAAGGAGGATTTCATATCCATTGCTGTAGAATTCTTTCATACCTACAATTATTTCTTGTGTGATGGCATCTATTACCTTCAGAATTGTGGCGCTTCTAGAAGGGCAACATTTTTGTCCTCACTTACCAGCCTTTATATGGGGGTAGTGGGAGGTGCTGTCAGGTCACCTTAAGGCTAGGTGACAGATGCACACTGTTGAGATCAGGAGTGCACCGCAAAGTAGTGGACCCTACGGCTGACTGCTGCGGATGGGAGTCAGGGTGGTAAAGAAGGCAGGGCCACTGGAACACCAGCACGGATCCCACCGGGTTAGAGCGTAAGATTGCCTGGGGCGCGGAGTCTAAGAGCCAGCAGGTGTTCATCAGAGCCTCTAGAGGTGAGGATGGACTGGGCTGCAACTGGCTCCAGGTCGCGACCCCCAAGGTCCCCCAGCTCACACCCACAGTAGGCAACAGGAGGATAGGGATAGTAAGGGAATAAGCCAAGGTTGGGGCCACAAGCAGACAAGGACAACAGAGTTCACACCAAGGTTCAGGGTCACAGGCAAACAGGGATAGTCGGGGACATGCCAAAGGTCAGGGTCACGAGCAGACAGGAAAAGTCGAGAACAGGCCAAGGTCGGTAACTGGAATCAGACGCAGGAAACACAGCAAGTACACAGGAAAGCTAACACACAATGGTTGATCAGCACTGCTGGCTTGCAGTGCACAGGTTAATATAGGGTTCCCTGATAGGAGCTGGGGTGGAGCCATGCTAGAGGAGAGTTTATAAAAGCAGTCAGGTGAGAGTCAGCTGGTCTTTAGAGATGAACACATGGAGACAGGTAAGCTGACAGACAAAACTCTATTGCATAACCATGACAGGTGCTCTGTATTTTTTGCTAGAAAATGACTTACAACCCCCAAACATTATATATATATTTTTAGCAGAGACCCTAGAAAATAAAATGGCAATCATTACAATTTTTTATGTTACACAGTATTTGAGCTGCATTTTTTTTTTTTGGAATAAATACACTTTAATAATTTTAATGGGCTGCAGGTTTTTTTTTGGAAAAATACACTTTGATGAATTTTAATACAACAAAACACAATATATAACCCAATCTTTTGGTTATATATTGGTATCTTTTTAGATACCAAACATGTAATGCTTTAAAATGTCCATGTTCGTGGAATGGCACCAAACTACAATACTTAAAAATCTCCATAGGGGACGCTTTAAAAATGTTTACAAGTTTACCTGTTTAGAGTTACAGAGGAGGTCCAGTGTTAGAACTATTGCTCTCATGTTTAACGTTCACAGTGATACCTCACATACCTTTACATATTCGTGTGCGACTTACGTATGCATTTACTTCTACACATGAGCATGGAGAGATGAGGTCACTTAAAAAATTTTTCTTATTTTATTTTATTTTTTACACTGTCCCTTTAATTTTTTTTATCACTTTTATTCCTATTACAAGGAATAAAAACATCCCTTGTAATAGAGATAAGGGATGACAGGTCCATTTTATGGAGCACTCTGAAGTCAATAAGACCCCATATCTCTCTTCTACCTTTAAAAGCAAAATATTAAAAGAAAAAAAAAATGTATCTTTTGCTTTAAAGAAAAATTAAAAAAATAATTTTTTACTTCCGCTCTAGAAGTGACATCATGACTTTGCTTCGGTCCTCCAAGATCATAGAGGCCATAAGAGATGATCTGGTCTCTGGTAACCTGTATGGCCAGACGTGCGAACTGTCAGATTGTTTCTCGGGCCGCATGGGCGGAAGGGGGGGTGACCCCTCCCGCTGCATCTGAAAGTGATACAGCAGCTAATTAGCCACTCAGACCGCTTTCATAAAAAAGCCAATCACCGTCTGAAAAAAAAAATACAGCGGTTATGGCTGATAGCTTTAGTTTTAGCCATGACCCCGGTAATCCACTTGTAAGCCATAATGTATATATACTGTATGTATCAGCAAGTGGATAATTATCCTCTTTCAGGCTGTATATTATGATACAGTTGCTTCATAGATTATCTTTTGATAAACACGGTGTGGTACAAAGAAGGATTTTCAACAATTCCTGCATTACATTTATACTAATGAACTGAAACTTTCCTTTGGCTGCAACTGAAATTATATGACCATTCATTTTTTATATCCCATTCTCAACTTGAAAAGTGATATAACATCAGGGTGTGTTTACACCTCAACTTTCTGCAAACCAACTGTTGGTAATTCTATTTTGAGAGCCACTAGTTGCCACCCAGGTCACACTATCAAGGCTATTCCCACAGGGGAATTTATAAGGGAATTTTGGAACTGTTCTACTCTGGAATTATTAATTAATAAAAATAAATGTTGTAGATTTTCTAGTTGCAGGTCTCCAACACTGGGATCTATTTTGTTGCCTTCCCTATTTATTGATCAAAACCTAAAAAAATTAAAGTCAGACCCAGTTGACAACTAAAGGCTCTTACAGGTGTGGCTTATCTATTTGCAAGTACTGTCAGTGTCCCAGAAAAAGCAAGGCGGTTCTTTCCATTGTTTCAGGTGAAAAATTCCCCATTAATCACCTCAGAAATTGTGGAAGCAAAAATTTAATTTCTGTGATTTTTTGTTCTCAGTGCAATGCACAATATGTGGGATGCACTATGTGACATCTTTGTCTAAAGTGTCTAATGTGTCTCAGCACTTCAAAGACACTTATGCCCTGTACACACTGTCGGACATTGATCGGACATTCCAACAACAAAATACATGGATTTTTTTCCCGACGGATGTTGGCTCAAACTTGTCTTGCATACACACGGTCACACAAAGTTGTCGGAATTTCCGAACTCCAAGAATGCGGTGACGTACACCATGTACGACGAGACTATAAAAGGGCAGTTCAGTACCAAGCGCACCCTTTGGGCTCCTTTTGCTAATCTCGTGTTAGTAAAAGTTTGGAGAGAGACGATTCATGCTTTTTCAGACTAGTGGTTTTCAGATCGTATTTCTGCTGTTCAGTTTGTGCTTGTGGTTTATATCTGGTCTTCAGTGCATGCAGCGAGTTACCATTGACTTTGTCATTGTGTTCTTGTCTGTGCATTACTGATTTTCAGGTCGCTTTTCACAGGCCTTGCTGTTCTTCAGTGCATTTTGTTACTTCGTTCTTAGCAGCCGACCGTTCTCTAGCCATGTTGCGTGTACATACTCATCGCAGAGTTCGTGCTGTGCGGGGGCTTGGTGTTGGGGTCCTTACTTTGACACAAGCCCAGTCCATGAACAGGGCGAGGAGGAGTTCTTGGACCAAGAATTGGTTACTCCAGCGTGACCAATTCTGTCACATGCATTTGCTCCGTGAGAATATTCCTGACGATTTCAGGAACTTTCTCAGGATGACGAACCCCGTATTTCACCGTTTGTTGGCTTTGCTGACCTCTTATATCAGCAGGCAGGATACCTGCATGAGGCAAGCCATCACTCCGGAGCAGAGGCTAGTCGCCACCCTGTGGTACTTGGCGACTGGGAGAAGCCTGCAGGACCTCAAGTTCTCGACAGGCATCTCCCCCCAGGCTCTGGGGATCATTATCCCAGAGACCTGTTCTGCCATCATTCAGGTCCTGCAGAAGGAGTATATGAAGGTAAGATTTTTATCCTTTAACATCACATGTTATTGTATTTAATGTTTGTTAATATATGTTAGTAATTTGTATTTCTTTCCTCATTCCCTAATTACCATGATTGTAATATGCTGTGAATGTCCCCTTTGTCCACATGCAAGCTGTATTTTTTTGGAATTTTTTTTTGGTCCTTCATACATATTTGCCTTCACTTACCTCCCCAACATGCTCTCCTGGCCCTATATCCACCTCGTCTAGTCACTTAACAATGTATTTTGTCAGCTCCATAGTAATGCTTTACCCTAAATACCCCCTAAAATGTGTAAAAATGTGATTTGTGCTTGAAATTCTGGCAGAGTGCCAGAGGTTTTTTTTTTGGGGTCCCAAATTATGAACCCTCCCTCCCCCCAACTGCTCCAAACCCATACACACTATACCTACCTCTTTTGTGGTCATATTTATGGATGAATTCCCCAAAGCATGTAGTGCAAGGGCCTGCCTGAATACTTTCAAATGGTAATGTTCAAAGTTTTTGTATCCTATTATTATCTTGATAGGTAATATCCGAATGTAAAAATGTGCTAAAATGTGTACAGTGTGTATTTATATCTTTGTATTATGACACATCTTACCTGTCCAGTGGACTGCCAATAGTGTAAGTAAGGAGGGGCTGCCCAAAGTAATACACATTATTTATGCATTCATCTCTCAATGAAGTGGAGAGGGTTACCTGTCCAAAACATCTCCCCCCCTAAAATTGATAAAATGGCCCATGAGAGGGGGAAGGGAATCTGATGGGTGGACCTTATACCTTTGTCTTTAAATACTCCCTAAAATAAATGTTACACTGATGTTGGCCAAGAATGTTTGTGTCTAATCTGCTTTCCATGTTTATGTGCAAAATGATTAATTTATTTTTCTTGTTTGACTCCACAGTTTCCTTCCAACCCACAGGAATGGCAGACTGTGGCCTCCCACTTTGCCCAGCGGTGGGATTTTCCTAACTGCGGAGGGGCAATTGATGGGAAACACGTCCACATCGTCCCACCACCCAACTCGGGGTCATACTATTACAACTACAAGGGGTTCAATAGTATTGTGATGTTGGCGGTGGTGTCGGCTACTTACGAGTTCCTGTATGTGGACGTGGGGAAGAATGGCCAGATGTCAGATGGTGGCAGAGGCGGCTCTCTAATTAGGCGAAATAGGCGGTAGCCTCAGACCTCGCAGTCACAGGGGCCTCGCACAGCTGGCTAGTTTACCCAATTAGAGAGCCGCCACTTCCAGCAGCAGAGATCTCTGCCATCACACAGTCCCGAGTCCCCTCGTTCTGCTACAGGAAGAGATAACAGGCTGCGAGTGAGACGTGTGATCGGAGATCACCTACATCTCCAGATCACAGATAGGGAGAGACACTCAGTAGAGCCTGCTCTGACAGATCTCCCCCCTCCCCCTGCTGCCCGCACAGCCAGACAGAAGAGGAGAGAGAGCTTCTGCTCCTCCTCCTCCCGCCCTCTCATCCTGTGTCTGCCCCGCCCACTCTCCTCGGCAGTGTTCTCTGTTCTGCCTCAGAGAAGGGGATGTGTGGGCGGGAAGATTTAAGCTGAAGCCCAGCAAACAGAAAAGGAAAAGGGGAGTCTGATCCATCCAGTCCCTCCTGCCTCCCAGTGAGTACACTGATGTAGGGGATGCTCTTCCTTCCCTTCTTCCTCCATCCCCCTCACTTTCCTTCCTTCCTTCCTTCCTTCCATCGTTTTTTTCTTTCTTTCTTTTGTTTCTTTCCTTCCATCTTTCTTTCTCTTTATTTCCTTCCATCTTTCTTTCTCTTTATTTCCTTTATCTTTTTTCTCTTTCTTTCTTTTGTTTCTTTTCTTCCATCTTTCTTTCTTTTGTTTCTTTTCTTCCATCTTTCTTTCTCTTTCTTTCTTTCCTTCCATCTTTCTTTCCTTCCATCTTTCTTTCTTTCCATCTTTCTTTCTTTCCTTCTTTCTTTCTTTCCATCCTTCTTTCTTTCCATCCTTCTTCCTCTTTCTCCTTCCATCTTTCTTTCTTTCCTTTCATCTTTCTTTCTCTTTCTTTCTTTCCATCTTTCTTTCTCTCTTTCTCTCCCCATCCCCCTTTATTTCTCTCTTTCTCCACCCATCCCCCTTTATTTCTCTCTTTCTCCACCCATCCCCCTTTATTTCTCTCTTTGTGACAGCCTACCAGAATAGGTAGGATCTGTGAGAGCAGCCTCCCTGTGCAGCTCTGCTTGAGGAAAATATATCTTTATTATGCTCACTTACCTACCCCCTGTACTGTCCATTCCCCTATACTGTACCCTCCTAATACAATTCATTTTCATCCATTGAATTATTTTTCCCATTATGGGAGGGAGTGGGGCCTCATGTCTAAGTTTTGCCTAAGGCCTCACAAAGTCTAGAGCCGCCTCTGGATGGTGGAGTCATTGCCGACAGGCGGCTCCAGAATGGCAGCTTGGACTTGCCACCTCCAGAAGACAATGCAGAAGGACTCCCATTCGTCTTCGTTGCGGATGAAGCCTTTGCGCTGGGGGACCATCTTATGCGGCCATTCCCTATGAGGACCCTCACCCTGGACCAGAGGGTTTTTTATTACCGGCTGGCCAGAGCCAGAAGAGTGGTGGAGAACACACTTGGAATAATGGCCAGCCGGTTCCACCTATTTCTTACACCCATACACATGGCAGAATATAAACTGAATCACATCATCCTGGCTTGCTGTGTTCTCCACAAATTATTAAGGAGAAATTCTGTGAACTATGCTGGCTCAGTTGGGCCTGAAGCCGGAATTAATCTAAATGAACCAACCCTGCTGGCGCTTGAAGCTAGCCATCCTGGCTTGCCCCACCAGAGTGCCCGCAAGGTCCGTCTAAGATACATGGAATACTTTGCGGGTAGGGGGGCCATCAATATGCCAGACAATGTCTGAAACATTTTTTAAATAAAAAAATATTTTAAACTGAACAAATATTTGCTTAGATTTACTGCTTGTCTTTCTTTTAGCTGACCCTGACTGAAATTTGTGGAGTCCTGACAATGGCGTGTGTAAAAATAGAAAGCACTGTTGGGTGATATTTACTAACGGAAAATACACTATGCACTACAAGTGCACTTGAGACTGCACTGAAACTGCACTTGTAGTGCAAAGTGGATTTGCCTTTAGTAAATAACTCCCATTGTCACTGAAAACACCAACTTTACAACAAAAAAATGCTTTTGAGCATTGAAAGAAGAAGCCACACATTGTTGATTCTCAATCTTTTTAATCAAAGCACAATCACATGTGCATTTATAAAAAGCTTTTTTTTAAAAAAAAAAAACAACATGTTTGTTGTATAACATTTTTTTAGTTGACATTAAAAGTACAAATTTCCTTTTAAGGTAAAACAGGCATGTTTCAAACCAACAAGAAATACACATCTCTGGAACTTACAAAGTTCAACTTTTGTAGAAATTGAAGGCAATATAAGACATGAGTATTTATAAACTGTGTTTGATATTGCGTTCAGCAGATGGGGTGTAGTCACACCTGGAAAAGTCAAATTTTGAAGATGCACACAAATTGCCGAATGTCAACATGTGCTAGCTGCCATCATGGGGGATCAAGGGACGTGTTTTGTGGATGCAACCTCTTCCTCTCAGCTACTTTATTAGTGAGGAAGGGGTTGCACCCCCAAAACGCGTACATTGATCTCCCGTGATGACATATTTTCTATAATATGTCAAAAAGTGTTCAAAAAATTGTCAGAAAAACAAAGCAGAAATAAGTTAGGGATTTTGAGGGGTTTTAAACTCTCCCTAAAACATCAATGATGTTCTTCATTTTGTTTTGAACATCATTGATGTTTTGCTTGATGTTTTCCAAGTCCCTATTACACCCCATGATCTCCCCGATCAGGATCTGGGCACTTTCACTGGTGAAATGACCTTCATCCACAACATCACGATCACCTAAAAATA
Organism: Aquarana catesbeiana; assembly: GCF_042186555.1. Taxonomy (NCBI): domain Eukaryota; kingdom Metazoa; phylum Chordata; class Amphibia; order Anura; family Ranidae; genus Aquarana; species Aquarana catesbeiana. The sequence goes on from NC_133328.1 coordinate 295,775,328, forward strand.
TAGAAAAAAAGCACACCATGTATTATTAATATGCAGGCATCCATCTCTTACCTGAGCCTATGGTCGCAGACACTCACATGTTGTGGTGACAATTTCCACCACGTCTCCCTCCTCCTCCTGTTGTGTTTGTGGGATTTCACCTTCTTCCTGAGGTGGGGGGTCTGTTGTCTCCTCTGATGAGTGGTGTCCGAGTCTTTTATCCCCTATGTAAACAAAAAAAAGATATACTTAGCACACAGATATTTGATGGCAGAAATAGGAATATGAAACATTGCTTGGAAGCACAATTACTTACTTTTTTGCAGCACTCTCCTGATCCTTCTATACTGATCATGCTCCCTGATTTTGAGGTCCGACCACCACTTCCTCAGTTGATCCTTGGATCGCCATACTCCAAAATTACGGTGCAGACTCTTCACAACTTTCACCATGATCTTGGCCTTTTTGACATTGTTGTTGGGGTAAGGTCCATACTTCCCTTCATAGTCGGCCCTCTTCAGTATGTCGACCATCTCCACAAAGGACATATTTGATGCCTTAAATCGTCTCCTCCGGGATTGTGACATTTCTGGCTCCAGGCTTTCCTCCTCCTTCTCCTCGTTGCTGTAATTAGCATGCATCTGTTGTGTCTCTGCCATGTGCTCTTCCCCACTGCGCTGAATGAGAAGGGGCGGGGAATAGACTAGAAAGAACCTCAGGGGCGGGCGGAGTTTCACACATGCGCAGTGTATATAAAGCGTAACATGCATGCATAGTACGTATGATCTGTGAGCGGAGGAAAGAGTATAGGAAGCGCCGATCGTGATAACGAAGGTAACATTTAAACTTGGGCCTCTACTGCTTAGAGATTGAGGCCTAGATTAGGAGACTTTAGCCTGACATTAGGGTTTGTCTTGTGTATTGCAGATAAAATGGATGGCTTCAATGATCACAACTTCCTCCCCCTGTCCATAGACAAGTACAGGGAGCTGCCTTGTCTGTGGCAGGTCAAACACCCGCATTATAATCATAAACAAAGGAGGCAGGCAGCGCTGGAGAAACTGCTGGAGTTGGCAAAGCCTGTGGTCCCCACGGCAACCATCCCCTATTTAAAAGCCAAAATTGGTGGCCTGAGTAGCACTTATCTTAGGGAGCGCAAGAAGGTCCAGGATTCCCAGAGATCCGGAGCTGCAGCAGATGACGTTTATGTCCCCAGGCTCTGGTACTATGAGAGACTGTGATTTCTGTCAGACCAGACTGTAGTCAGGGAATCCCTCTCCACTCTTCCTATAACCCTATCTTTCACCCCAGCTGAGGCTTCCGATGTCCAACCTGGGCCTTCCACCCAGGAAGAATTGGAGGAGCCCAGCTTGAGTCAGGTATAGCATTGTTCTACAGATTTCTGGTCAATAAATAAATGATGTTAACTAGATGTTATTATTGATCACTAATTGCAGATTAAATAAAGGCATTTACATATCAATAGACAGTAGTGGGCAAAAATAATTGGGACAAGAATGAAAAATGCTGGGCTCAGAATGATAATCTTTGATATTTGTTAACATTCAATTTGCAACAGTCATGAGGTAAAAATTGTGTATGATTGATGAATAAAAAACTAAAACTATGTCCCTTTTTCATACACAGGAAAGCCTCAGCCAGGAGGAGGCTGTGGAATGTGGCACACAGGAGGACGCTGTGGAATGTGGCAGCCAGGAGGAGGCGGGGGTTAGTGGCAGCCAGGAGGAGGCGGGGGTAAGTGGCAGCCAGGAGAAGGCCGGGCACAGTAGGAGCCTCACAGAATCGCAGGTTCCTCCCCTCCGCCTTCTAAACAAAAGACCCAGGAAGGGGAGTAACGTGGAGGATTCAGCACTCAGGCTGATTCAGGAGGCTTCTGTGTCCCTCAGAACCACCCCCACTCATGAAGAGGCCTTTGCCTCCATGGCTGCCACAAAACTGCAGGACATGCAGGAGGGCCAAGGCCTCATGGGTGAGGAAATCATTTATCAAACATTAAATAAGGGGTTGAGGGGCGAAATCACATCCAATACCCACCCGAGTGAGTTGCATTATCCTCCTCCTCCTGACACAACTCCACCACCACAGACACAGCGTGGAAGGAAGCGTGGAAGGAAGACAAGAGAGTGGACAGTTTGTGAGGAGACAGGTACATTTCAAAAATACAATGTGAAATTAACAAGGGATACCAACACCAAGTAACCTCCTTGAGGTTAAATAATACAAGATAATAATGGTGTTGTGGTAACTTGACACACAAAACACATCCAAAACTATTCTGGAGTTAAAAAAATAAATAAAAAAATGTTTTTTCTAAAAACATCAAAAACATAAAATTTTTTCGGTAGATGTGACAAATAAAAATATTATATTGATTAAATCACGAGAAATAATAAAGAAAGAAGTTTGTGAGAACTCTGTGTGAATATGAGCAGCAAAACAACTTCATTCTTCTAGCATTATAAAGAAGAGAGTGCACTGCATTAAACAATTTAAAACATTGCAGCCTGACGAAAGTGCTATATCCATTACAAATGCTAATTTTAGCAGAACTAGCAGTTCCGTCTCGGAATTTATTCTGAGCATGCGTGGCACTTTGTGCGTCGGAATTGGCCACACACGGTCAGAATTGACGCGATCGGATTTTGTTGTCGGAAAATTTTATAGCCTGCTCTCAAACTTTGTGTGTCAGAAATTCAGATGGAAAAAGTCCGATGGAGCCCACACACGGCGGAATTTCCGACAACAAGCTCCAATCGCACATTTTCCGCCAGAAAATCCGACCGTGTGTACGGGGCATAATAGTAGCAATATGACTTTGTTCTCATTCCACTGGATTGAAAGTGTCAGGAATAGGATCTGACCCATGACCTTTGCTGTGTCTGGCGTTAGCTCTTCTTGCTGAACCACCTGAGATGCTGGACAGCTCCCTGTCTGATCTTTTAGAACAATCTTGCCTTGTCTCTTTTTTCTGGCAAATCCTGAACTCTGCTCCTCCTTTGAACTTCCTGATTTAAGCCATGTCTTTGCACTTCCTGTTTTCCAGTTCGTTTTGCTTTCTCCAACCAATATCCTGCTCCTTTGCATACCTGCAGTCCTCCTGATCTCTGTTACCACTCGTTACCAACTTTTTGGCTTGTTCCTCGGATACGCTTCCGCTTGATCCCAACCTGCAACCACTTATTACTGAACTTTGGTTTGTTTACTGACTGCACTTCTGCTTGATCTCTACCAGCTATATCTGCTACTGGACCCCGGCATGCTCACCTTCTGTTGGGGTGATCCTAAAGACCACAACCTGATACTTAAATGCAGCAAAACCCATCTCCACTATCAGGAACTCTGGTGAATACCGCTACACCCCTGCACCCTGGGTGCAGGGGTGTAGCACCCTGTCTAAGCCTACCGAAGCATTTGCAGTGGCAAGGCAGTGTAGGACTGGCTATAAGAGGGATTACTTTAACGCAGTTTGTCAACTTAAACTTGTATTGCAATATATGTGAACTTAATATCCCAATTTTTCATTGCATAGTTTACTGGAAAGAGTGTATAGAAGTGTGCACAGGGTCCATCCAGAATTTGTGATGTCTGAGCCTGATCCCTGACCATGACAAAAAGGGTGCTCCCTGATTGTGAATGTGAAGATGTTCATAGAAGGCAAAGTGGATCTTTTGTTTGCATACAAGGGTTCCACTTGCCTTCATTTACAGGTGGGACATACATGTATTTTTTAAATCAATTATAGTTTTCACCTGTAGAATGTTCTTATGGGGCTGCTACTTCTTTGATAACAGTTTAAATGTTTGTTGTTTATACTTAATTCTGGCTTATTATTTGGGTTGGTCTCATGAGGCCTATTCCTCTTTGAATCTACAGCAGTAAGCAGTCCTCAGTGATGCAGAGAGTTGGGCCATTGTGATAATGTCACATGATTATGTTGACTGACCTTTTTGTTGCTGTCTCTGTTCCCATGGACCAGTGATTTCCCATACAAATATATATATATATATATATATATATATATATATATATATATATATATATAGTACAGGACACCGTGGCTGGGTCGAACGTCCGGGAAGGACGCTATATTTCCCCTCTGTTTGGACTGTGGTCCCTTTAAGGGAACAAAAAGGGTTAACCCACCTGTCAGAGGAAGTGGCTTAAAAACAAAACAGGAAGTTGTAGGTGGGTGTGGAGGAGTGTAGAGGAGACTGTGGATGGTGGATGGTGGTTTTGTGTGCAGCAATAAAAGTGAACAGTAGTGTCCTGCCTGGAAGGCTCCTTTTTGTTTTGCTGCTGTGAAGCTATTTACTTTTAATAAACCTCCTTTTTGACTGCAAAGCCTGTGTCCTGCGATCTAGCTGGTTCCCCAAACTTTACAACTGGTGCAGGATGTGGGGCAGGACAGAGTAACAGGCATTTTTCTTGCTGTTTTTGCATTGGACTTAAACTGAAATTTAAAGGGACAGTACAGTGGATTTATGTCCTGGGTTAAAGCTGCACAAACCCTGAAAGCTTAAGCAATGGAGGAGCTAATTAAACAGCTGTCCCTGGCTAATATGCAAGCGCAGACTCGCCATGAGGAAGCTAATCAGCGCTTAGCAACCCAGCTGGAGGTACAACAAACGCACCACAAAGAGGCACTGGCTCTGCAGCAAGAAAATACTCGCCTGTTGGTGGCCCAGTTGGCAGCCCAGCAAGCGACCCAGCAAGTGGTTATGCAGGCTCAGATGACTGCCTTAAAAGAAGCAATGCAGCAGCTTTCTCAGGGCCGTGAACAAGTGGCTGTTGCCCCTGGCAACCAGTTGACTGTGAGGGCAAGCCATTTTTTGCAGAAGTTGTCCCTGAGTGATGATGTAGAGGCATTTCTTGCTACATTTGAGAGGATGGCAGAGAGAGAAGGGTGGCCCCAGGACCAGTGGGCCAGCCTAATTGCTCCTTTCCTCACCGGAGATCCTCAAAAAGCCTACTTCGACCTACAACCGGATGACGATAAAGATTATCAAAAACTAAAGGCAGAAATACTGGCTTCTTTGGGGGTGACTACGGGCATTTGGGCCCAACGAGTGCACCAATGGAAGTATTGTCCGGATCGGTCTCAAATGCATGACCTGGTGCAACTGGTAAAAAAAATTGCTGCAGCCCGAAGTGTTGTCTGGCCCCCAAATCGTGGAGCGGGTCATGCTGGACTGATACCTAAGGTCACTGCCAGACGACCTTCAACGGTGAGTCAGCCATGGAGACCTCAAAATAGTGAACCTCCTTGTCAAGATGGTGGAACGATATACAGTGGTGGAGGATCTGCTTGGCCCTACCAAGTGCCAAGGGCCCAGTCAGCCATGGCCTATTCTATCGACTGCCGCCCTTCGAAAAGGACGTCCCCCAGAGCCCTGGAACCAACACCCCGGAAGGTCAAGGGTCACACCCCGTACCTCCTCAGCGATCTGTTCCTGTTAGGAGAGGAGGGGATATACAATGTTGGCAATGTCATTCCTGGGGCCATACCCGGGCTCGCTGCCCACTGCAAGAGGAGCCCATGGAATGCAGGGTTCTTTGGAGGGGGTCTTTTTATGCCCATAAAGCATGTACAACACATCTTGACCTTGGAGAGGGGAAATTTGAGTGTGAAGTCCAAGTGAACCACCTTCCTGCCCGTGCTTTGTTGGACTCCGGAAGCATAGTAACCCTCATTCATCCTAGAGTAATTGGGAAGATCGGTCTGGTAAGAAAAACTTTACGGGTTGTGTGCATTTATGGGGACACTAGAGAGTACCCTCTCATCTCGGTGTCCATCTCCACAGCATGTGGCACTGGTACTCAAGAGGTGGGGGTGGTAAAGAACTTGGTACATGATGTTATAATAGGAAGAGACTGTCCATTTTTTGCAAAACTGTGGGGACAAGGAGAACTACCCGAACGGTCCAAAGACTGGGGAGAAACTAGTCCCTCTGTTCCTGCTGTTGAGAGGAATAACCCTGAAACGGCAAATATTCTGAATGTGGATCCAGTTGATGAAAATGCTAATGATTTGGTTAATGGTGATGAAAGTAGTGCTGATACTGTTAAGGATGTCAAGATGTGTAGTCCACAGACCTACCTGAACACTGGGGGGGGGCTTCCCCACTTCAGGTAATGCTGGGGGAAGAGGATGAGAAAGTGGCCTCTACCCCTGCCCTGCCGGATTTGGGTGTTTCCTAGGGGGTATTTGGTACTGCCCAGATGCAGGACCCCACTTTGGCCCATGCACGGGAACAGGTTGTAGTAGTAAATGGGGTTCCCCAAGAGCCAGGTGCAAATGAGCGGTGGCCACACTTCGCAATAGTTAATGAATTGCTTTATTGGGTTACCAAAGTGAGAGAAAATATGGTAGAACAATTATTGGTACCCCAACAGTATAGACGCAAGGTCCTGAACCTGGCTCATGACAATATTTTAGGGGGACACCTGGGAGTTGAAAAGACGGAGGCACGGATCACCGACCGGTTTTACTGGCCAGGTCTGAAAGCAGAGGTAAGGAGATACTGTACCTGAAATCCCTCAGATACTACCTCTTGGGGAGGAAGTTTAGGCTGATTTCTGAGCATGCCCCTTTAACATGGGTGAAACAAGGTAAAGGGACTAATGCCAGGATTACTCGGTGGTTCCTGGCACTCCACAATTTTTTTTATTGTGCATTAAAAAAAAAAGAAAACAAATAAAATTAGACATACTATCTGCCAATAGAACTTAACCAAAAAGTGCATTCTATGCATCCAAAAATATAGAAAATATAACAAATCAAATCATTATTATTCAACCAAAAAATAAAATAAAAAACTTATGCATGTGTCCTGCTTCTTAATATAGGGGGTCACCAATGGCAAGAGTTGGTGAAAGCAGAGGTCCGTCATCCAGAGATAATTCTGAAAATCATCTGGATTATTCACCTTGAGCTCCCGCAGCAAAGGCATATGACATAATTGAAACAAGAAAAAGTGAAAAATAACTGCGCATCAAAAATATGTGTAGTATATGCTGCGATGTCCTAAATGTGACACAAACACACAACGTAAAATGGGAAAAAGACTGAAGTGGAGATGAATGGATCCACAGGGGAAAAGACTTGGCCCTCAGCAGAGTAGTGTCATCATAAAAGAGAGAAAGAGGAGGGATAATGTGCATCAGCTAGGATTATTACACTGGAGGATAGCCCCTGGTTGTCACGTTTTTGGGGAACATTCCACCAGAGTTTGCAAATCCAGGTAGGCACCTACCTGGCTCAACGTCGTGACGACGGGACGAGAGCGAAACCGAAAGCAGATATTTAAGACCTAAAAGAAATCTAAAGCGGAAAAAAGGATTTGCAAACTCTGGTGGAATGTTCCCCTAAAACGTGACAACCAGGAGCTATCCTCCAGTGTAATGATCCTAGCTGATGCACATTATCCCTCCTCTTTCTCTCTTTTATGATGACACTACTCTGCTGAGGGCCAAGTCTTTTTCCCTGTGGATCCATTCATCTCCACTTCAGTTCCTGATGTCCCATTCCAGCCTCCATCCTGACCCCTGGGAGTTCCGGAATAGCAGGATTTCACAGCCCATTTAGACCCTCTGTAACGGGGGGGTCATGGGGTTCTGGTAAGCGGCCAGGCTCTCTATCTATGGTGGTGGACCCATACACCTAGGATTCCATACAATTGGATAATCTAGGATTGTCAAATCACTTTTTGGGTGTTTTCTCATATGGACTATTTCTTCAATATTTTTAATTTTATTTGTATATATCATACACAGAACTTTTTGTATGTAAAGATTTTTGCACCAATTTTGATACATTATTGTATATAATTTCTATATTTGCTCACGGGGGGCTTGAATACTCCCACAATTTTGCATAGTGTGGTTTGTTACATTATCACATTTTTATTTTTGTATTTGTATTTGGTTTCTTTAAGGTTGGGGTTACCTCTCAGCCATATACATTATAGTTTGTTTTAGCGCGAGTCACCATTTTTCCCATATGACATAATTGGTTATGATTAATAAAGCAACCAAATTTTGGTTCAAGAACTCCTCCTCCTCCTGTTCCTGGACTGGACTTAGGTCAAACTAATAACTCCAAGGCCAATATCAAATAACACGTTATCTCCTCCGATTCCTCAACATGGCTGGTTGACGAACGGCCGTCCAGAAACGAACTGAAAAGTGCGAAATGAAAAGCGCAAATAGAAAATCGCGAATCAACACTCACCAAATTTCTACTAACACGAAATTAGCAGAAGGAGACCAAAGGGTGGCGTTAAAGAGCTGAAAAACCACATAGTATGTCACTACATTCATGTTTGTTGTCTGACAATTCCTTGCTCTTTGTATGCAAAACAAAATCCAGGCACACGCCTTCGGACAAAAGTCTGAGGTTTTGTCTACGGAAAATGCAATCGTGTGTACAAGGCTTAAGTTTTTTGTTTCCATGCACTTGTTAACAAAAAGTTACAACACAAGAATATAATGTGAAACAACATTAAATTATATCAATTCAAACTGACAAATACACTATGCAGATGGATTCCAGACAACAGAAATTGCCACTTCTCACATTTGCTTGTAATTAAAATAATGAACTGAACATCAGTTAGAAAATATGAGAACAAATAAGCAGAGACAGACCTTACATTAGTGTCCTGGAGGCTTGGACTCTTACTGAAGTCTGAAACACATGTCTCTTCTTTACCAACCTGCAAAACAATTATGCTATATGAAAACAATGATAAATAGTTTTTAGGACAATCGCAGCATTTGTAGCCTGTGTAACCTATACCCATGCGTTCACCACTCTAACTCCAAAAATCCCCTCTCATGGTTCTGTTGAACAATATATAACCATGGGGTGATATGGGAACTAAAAATATGCATAAGGTGGTGAGAGAAGAGAGCCTGGCTAATAAGTGTGAAGCAAAGACGAGAGAGACATGAGTGTGGCTTACAGACAAGCAGCCAAATGGGAATGTAAGGATGGCTAAATGAATAATAGCAGGAGATAGAAGTTTTAGCAGCAAAGGAGAGCGAAAGAGTGTGGAAGTTAATATGGGTGCCTATTTTCTATCTTCTATCGCAAATAATTAAATTTGCAACCAAATTTGATGGGTAATAACTAGACAGACTCTAACATTAGAACACTAGTACTGAAAAGGAAAACTATTGAACTATAAGATCTGGGAGAAAAGAACAGGTAGTTATTTGTAATGTAAGATAATACAATGGGGTTGATATACTAAAACTGGAGAATGAAAACTCTAGTGCAGCTCCCCATAGAAACCAATTTCCATGTTTTTTTCTGTAAAAGCTTAATTGAACAACCTGAAATTAGAAGCTGATTGGCTACCATGCACAGTTGCACCAAATTTTGCACTCTCCAGTTTTAGTAAATCAACCCCAATGTGTTTTTAAACAAAATAAATTATGTGCTTAACATTGGTTTTAAAATAGAGAGTTAAAATATAACATCTACTATAAATTGGGCACATATAGAAGAAATGCATACACTGCAAAATGACCATTTATATATTGTCACATAATCACTTAATGATTGCCCCTTTGTGCTTTCTAACCTTTATAAAACCATACTGTCACATCTTTTCAAGGTTCAATTTATAAAACAAATCTGTTTTATTGCAGTTGTCAGCTGAAAATTTCCAAAAATAATGAGACAAACATCTAGGTGAATCTGAGCTGGGAATCTGGGAGTTTTTTTCTGCAATTGAATTCCTGTAGCTGTCAATTATTTAGTCTGCTATTCAAAGTAAACATCAGCTGTTACGCTTTGAAAATGCAATAAGCTCAAACCCTAAAAAAGACTGTTTCGTCTAAAGTGCATATCTAATGGTAAACAGCATTTAAAGGTAACAAGCATCAGAAAATGTAAGACCATATTGTATATGTCACAGTCTGTATAACAGTTTTATATTTAGTTTTCTATATTTCTGACTGGCTTTGTTTAGCAAAATGTCACATGAAATATTAAAAGCCCAATGAGGCAAACACACAGGATAATCTTATTTAACCACTTAAGGACTAGCCTCGTTTTGGATTTTAGGTGTTTACATGTTTAAAACAGTTTTTTTTGCTAGAAAATTACTTAGAACCCCCAAACATTATATATTGTTTTTTTTCTAACACCCTAGAGAATAAAATGGCGGTCATTGAAATACTTTTTTTTGCACCGTATTTCTTATAAGCGCACTTTTTTTGGAAAAAATTCACTTTTTTGAATAAAAAATAAGACAACAGTAAAGTTTACACAATTTTTTTTTATATTGTGAAATATAATGTTACGCCAAGTAAATTCATACCCAACATGTCACGCTTCAAAATTGCGCCCACTCGTGGAATGGCGTCAAACTTTTACCCTTAAAAATCTCCATAGGCGATGTTTAAAAAATTCTACAGGTTGCATGTTTTGTGCTACAGAGGAGGTCTAGGTCTAGAATTATTGCTCTCGCTCTACCAGTTGCGGCGATACCTCACATGTGTGGTTTGACCACAGTTTTCATATGCGGGCGCTACTCGCGTATGTGTTCGCTTCTGCGTGCGAGCTCGTCGGGACCGGGGGGTTTTAAAAAAATGTTTTTATTTTTATTATTTCTTTTTCAATATATTATCTATTTTTACACTGTTTGAAAAAAAAATGGTGTCACTTTTATTCCTATTACAAGGAATGTAAACATCCCTTGTAATAGAAAAAAGCATGACAGGTCTCTCATATTTGGACTAAAATGCAAAAAAAAAAAAAAAAAAAAAAGTAGTTTGAAAAAATGACATAAAAAAAAATATGCCTTTAAGAAAAGTGGGTGGAGCTGACGTAATGACGTCGCTTCAGCCGTCCAATGGTATGGAGAGGGGTGGCGGCCATCTTAGCCTCACTCGTCTCCATACCCAGGCACAGAAAGGTCCAGATCACCTCCGCCGCTACCGACGGCTCCGGTAAGCGGCGGAGGGCGCGGGAGAGTGGTGGGAGGGGGGGTGGCACCTCTCCCGCCGCCAATAACGGTGATCTCGTGGCGAACCCGCCACAGAGACCACCATTATCGTACACAGGACCGGCTCCTGTAAAGATGGATATCTCGGTTGTGGCAGCAGCTGCTGCCGTTACCGAGATATCCATCTTCAAAGTGCCGACGTATATGTACAGGAGCCGACCAGTAAGTGGTTAAGAAGTCTGGAAGAGGTTTGTTCCATTGATAAAGAGAGTGTTAATGTTTTTCTCTAAACATCACTACTGGGATAAGAGCATTTATTAATTTTTTTTGCTTTGCTGGTTAAGTTCTTTAGCTCTCACATCTGTATACCCTTTTACTTACCTGAACCCGGTCTTTCCAGTGGTGGGGACGAGCACACCAGCTCCAGCCGGTGCCTCAGGTCCTGATTGAATAGATTGATAGCAGCACAGCCATTGGCTCCCGCTGCTGTCAATAACATCATAAAAGTACCAGACTCATTATAGCGTGTCTCCACAGTAAAAAATTATTGCGATTGGTAGAATAAAAAAAAAAAAAAGTTGGTAATAGTATTTGAGGTGTAAATCGAGGAGCATCAGCTAGCTTGATGCGTTTCATGGCTAAAGTGCCACTCTTCAGGAGAAGTTGCAGAATAGGTGTCTAAAAAATTGTTAGAAGTAAACATTACATTGGTGGGTATGTAAACATTATAAAAGGAAAGGGGAAAAGAAAAGTGATAAAGTTAATTAGAAAGGTAAACTTTATGTCGTCAGGTCTCCCTGGCTGCATGCTTCACATAAAGTCCCAAATCTTGCTGGAAGATTGGTCAAAGCAGTGGAAACTGCAGGTCAACATTTCTAAATGCAAAATAATACACTTACAGAAAAAAAATAATTTGAGAGAGTACAATATTAGGGGTACAACTTGGGCCGGAACTACAGAGGAAATAGATTTGGAGATGCTTACTTACATGATTGTAAAATGAGAAGTGTGGCCTGGCATAGGGGAAAGCGAATAGAATTCTGCAGTGTGTCATTAGAGGGATCCACTGTAGAGCTCTTTAGACAGTGTTTAGAATACTGTAACAAAAAGATATTTCTTGATAAGATAGGGCAAGTTCAGAGAGAATAAAATAAAATGGGGAAAGGTCTAAGGAATAAAATACAACACATCAGGAGAGATTGCAGGGCATAACTAAACTCTTTGAAAAATGTGACAGTGCGATGCCCTGCCACTGGGTAGAAATAGGCAAAGGTGACACAGGGTTCTCACATATCCTGAGTGAGGGGCTCCAGTATGTTCATTCTGAGTGTAGAAAGTTGGTTTGTTTCGATGAATCGTTCTCCGGGGTTTGTAATTCCTGGATGAGGATCTAGAGTTTGGAGGCTTGGAAGAGTTTTGGGAGGAATGAAGTATCCAACCCAGTGTCCAGATCCCGCTGGAGACCAGCACACATGTGCAGATGTGTACACCCATTATAATCAGTGACATAGCAGCAGGTCAGGTCAGGGCTCCACCCCCAGCCCCCCCCCCCCGCACCCAGTAGTCCATGAGTGTTACGTCTGCACGGTGCGGTGTGGTCTGTGATGGGAACAGCCAAAAGCCCTAAGCCTAAGAGCCAAAGCAGCAGGGAACTGTGAGAAACAACTGTGTGCAAGGTGCAGGGTTTGCATGAGAGCATAACGGTGTTGTATGAGGCAGCCTGAAGGATTAATCATTATACATCACGGGACACAGAGCCAGCTATAAATCATGACTACCTGGGATGTCTCAAAGCAATGCCCATGAAGGGGGCGAAACACAGCCACCAACAACAGGCCAAAATTAATAAATACAGTAGTTTGCAAACTCAACGCAACCAAATGCAGTATTCTCAGCAGCCCTTACAACCATCGGGTAAACCCTAGCAAACGTGTGAACCAAAAACAGCCAGGTTGCAGCCTTACACACCTGAGCCACTGAAGCCTGATGACAGCCAGTCCAGGAGACACAGCACTCCTTATAGAATATGCCATCACCAGAAACAGTAGAATCTCTGTTTTCAAACCCCAGGCTTTAGAAGTAAGCTAATGAAGCCAACAGAAAATGGTCAACTTGGTAGCTGCCTGACCTTACCCTGGTCCTTCAGGAAGGACAAAAAGGTGAATTTGACTGCCTGGCTACAGCAGTCAAATAAAATACATCTTAACAGCCCAAATCACGCCTAATAAGTAAAGAGCCTTGTCTCCCAGCAACTGAGGCCTGGGAAAAAAAGAATATGAAACAACACCTTTAGCAAGACTGATGGCTGAGGTTGAAGAACCATTTTGACCCGGTGAAGTACCAGAAATGGCTCCTTGCAAGAAAGGGACACCAATTCTGACATTCTTCTCATCAAAGCAATAACAACCATCCGTGGAAGGTCCCGATTCAGTTCCAAAAAGGTGGTTCCACAGCAAAAGGATGCCCTGCTCAAAGGAACCATATGCACGATGCCTTGAACAAAAGACACCCTAAGGAAATGAAAAGTGATCAATCTTAGAAATAGGACTACCAAGGCAGAAATCTGCCCCTTGATTTTACTCAAGGACAGTCTTATATCTACTCCAAACTGGAGAAAACCTAAATCTGGCCCCAACACTTCTGTAAGGATGAAAAACCTATCCTCACACCATGCCACGTGGGATTTCCCGGATCCATGGTAAACCTTCCTTGAAGCAGCCTTCCTGGCTCTAAAAAGTGTGGGGATGACTGCATCAGGCAGCTTCCAATCCCTCAATATTCTGGTTTCAACAACTCTACTGCCCAAACCATAGGGAAGAATGGAAGATCAGTATACCACGTTCTCCCGGACCAAGCTGGTGTGCAAATTCTCCAGCGTTTTTTTCCACTGAGCTCCTGTGAAGCAAACGTGGAAAAAGGTGTAATGGAAACCAGGCCTAAATTACTGAAACTGGTGCCACGGCAACACTGGGGACTGCATATGCCTGAGGATTCCTGGACCTGGCAACAAATCCATTCAATCTTGCCCAGAACCACATGTGGCATGCCTCATTGACGACAAAGTGCACTGAACACTTCTGGATGGATGACTACTCCTTTGAAGACAACTGCCGCCAACAGAGGTAGTCTGCTTACCAAGTCTCTATTTCTGGAATATGAATCATGGACAGGGTGGATACATGGAGCTCTGCCCAGGACAGGATGAAATTTACCTCCTGGCCCCAGGTAGCCTCTTAGAAAATCATTTATGCCACAGCTTTGGCATTGTCCGACTGGACCCGTACCAGGTCTCCCCTCAGCTGAACTGACCAGTGCAGGAGAGCCAGGCAAACTGCTTGAAGTTTCAGGATGTTGACGGGCAAAGTCTTCTCCCAAGGGGGACAAGGCCCCTTGCACTGACAGGTGATCCAGGACTCACTCAATGGCTGATATTGAGGGGGAGAAGTAACCTACTCATCTCCCACCTCATTGGAGCCTTCCACCACACTAGATTGTAGAGTGTTGGGACTATAAAGATTAGAGGATCCAGAGAGTCCCACAGTCCCACACTGACATTCTGCTGCAGAGGCCTAGAGAGGCAGGAACCCAAATACTCCAACCCCTGGGTTGGAACCAACATTGACCTCTGGAAACTAAGACTCCAGCCAACCTCTCTAAGGTGCAAACTATGAGAGATACAGTATATTGTGCTTGAACTGATAAAGGGATAGATCCCTGTGCAGTACATTAAGCAGATATCCCAAAATGAGCACCCCCTGGACCTTTAAAAGGCCTAAAATTGGGCCCAGAATTTTGTAAATACTCACAGAGACATGGACAAATAGAAAGGCAGATTTTCTATTGTAAACACAAAAAACTTCTGATGAGAGGGAAAGATCAGGACATGAAAGTATGTCCACTGATGCCAGGAATCCCCTGGCTGGAACAAAGCCACAGTGCGTACTGACTCTGTTTGAAACCTCTGCACTTCTAGAAATTTGTTGAGGTACAAATTTGGCCTAATGTCTCCACTTGACTTTGGAACTGCAAACATTTTTTTAATAAAAGCCAAGAACCTTCCTTCATCTAGGACTGATATGATAACTCACCAAGCAAGCAGGTGATCGAGAGCTTGCAAAAGAGGCAGAATCCTAGAAACATTCAAAAAAGAATGCTGAGAAGGAAACTTTCAGAAGGTCAGCTTGCACAAATGAACCCATTTGTCTGCAATTTCCCCCTATCACATTTTCTTCTGCAAATGACTGCAACTGACCCCCACCCAAGCAAGTGGGGCGCCCCTTCATTGAGCGGGAGACTTGGAATCCAACTTGCTGGCTTAGAGAACTGAGTTTTCTTATGGAACTGGGTTAAAGCTTCACTCACTTCACACTGGAGGATGAGGCCTGTGAGCGACATAAAAATACTGCCTTGTGGATCAGGTGTGGAAGTATAAGGAACAGACACCCTACGAGATGCGTGTTTAATCCTCTCATGCCAATCATGTTTTGCAAGGTAAATTTGCAGACCAGCATCTTAGCCAAAAATTATACGCATATGTACAAATTTCTAAGTATAATACTTGCTGAATGTAATCTTACAAGCATCTACAGCAAAACCAAAGGGCCCTAAGGAAATCGGCTAAACTTTTATCCCAGTCATGTAATGTCCCTTTCACACAAGCCTGTTATTGGCTCTCCTCTCCTCACGCTGTCACTCCTCACATAAGGAAAGGAATGCCGATAACCGGCTTGTGTTTACATCGTGATCAGCTGTGATTGTACACAGCTGATCACGTGGTAAAAGGCTGCTGTGATTGGCCCTTTACCCTGATCTGTGATCAGCTGTGTCCTAAAGACATAGAGCTCACCGCCCGTGTGCCGCAGTGCGTTTATAGGAGGACATCCATAGATGCCTCCCGGCAATGTGAGCACGCGCTGTAGCCGTCTTTCGGGGAAGAGGTTAAAATGGGTGTAAACCTCAGACATGAAATAGGAACAAAGCATATTCCTTTTATAGCAGTGGTTTTCAACTCCTGTCCTCAGGACCCACTAACAGGCCAGATTTTAAGTATTACCTTGGGGAGATGCATACTAGAATACTGCAATCACTGAGCAGCAAATTACATCACCTTGATGTATTTCAGTTACAGTATCTTGCAAACCTGGCCTGTTAGTGGGTCCTGAGGACAGGAGTTGAGAGCCACTGCTCTATAGTGTTTACTTGTCTCAATTAAGAACACTAAGGGGGTTATTTACGAAAGGCAAATCCACTTTGCGCTGCAAGTGCACTTGAAAGTGCACTTGGAAGTGCAGTCGCTCTCAATCTAAGGGCTAGATCTGAAATGAGTGGAAGCTCTGCTGATTTTATCATCCAATCATGTGCAAGCTAAAATGCTGTTTTTTATTTTCCTTGCATGTCCCCCTCGGATCTACAGTGACTTTACTTCAAGTGCACTTGCAGTGCAAAGTGGATTTTCCTTTAGTAAGTAACCCCCTAAGTGTCATTTCTGTCTGCTGCTTTGTTCCTTTACTATTAGCATAAATCACTTCTGACAAATTTTCCTGACACCAAGAGAAAAAAGGTGACAGGGGATGGACATCTAGCTGATTCGCAGCCTCAGCTCTGTTCTTGGGTGTTGTGTAAATGAAGGTGTGTCCCTTCCCTCCAATCAGCTCTCCTAACTGAGCTCTCCGCCCTCTTTTTTCTGAACTCTCAAACAAGCTGTATAGATTTTGGACTTTGAACGGCTGTGGAGAAGATGTCTGTGTATCACCTGAGGGCAGCCTATTCACTGGGTATATGTAAGGGTTTACAACCACTTTAAGTGAAAAACACAGGCACTCCCAGCTTAGTACCATATTGCCCCCTTGTGGAACACAAGGGAGGGACATTACAGCAACAGCATTACAGGCAGCAATTTAAGAGTGATAAAAAAGGGGACCGTCATGACTATAGGGACACTCAACTCTCACTGCAGGATCTGTCTGTAAAAGAGCAAAATCCAATCTTCATCCATTACAGCAAGCAATGTCTAACCAGACTTTCAGGGTGAAGATAATCACATCACTGCCCCACCTCTCTAAATCATCCAAAGAATTCTTTGCATCCACTAAGAAAATGCTTACAGTAAGTGAATTTAAACATGCTTGGGACAAACAGACCTGTACTCAGACAAAAAGGTTAAAAAGCAAAAAATAAATAAATAGAAAAGGAGTATTTTTGAAATCTGGCAAACCTAAACTTCATGGTGAATCCCACTGAAGACTATAGGGGGTGGGTCATGCTAGTAAATTCTGCCATTTTTTAGGGCTAGCAAACAAACTATTTTTTATTTTTACTGTAGAGGAGGGAGAGGGTAATTTTCATGTTGCTTCAAGGATGACATAAAACACCAATCCTTTAAAATATATTGGGGGAATACTTTAAAGCTGAATGTGATGTTACAGAATAGAATGGTTTTAATGGACAGCCTCAACTTTACTCTGGTAGTGAATACTTGGCTGTGTAATTTATTTATTTATGTTTTTTTTGTTCTTTTTTTTTCAATAAGCTTGGCATATAAGCAGCATCAGTGCCCTTATCTATTTAGTGTCTGTTTAAAAACTTGGACGTTTGCTGTCCCTGTTTTCACTGATGCAAAACTTTCACAGATACCTGGCAAGAACAATATACATGAGGGAAAATAGGCCAAAATGTAAAGAAGCATGAGATGGCAGGTGTTTTCCTTTAAGAAATAAGAGACTACAGATGATAAAGTGGTGTAGAAATTGGACAGATGCAGAGACAATTTCATCATGGAGAAAAATGCCTAATCAGTGTACACTATACCTCTTTATTTTGTAAATGGGGAATGCTGTGAATGTGAGTGATATAATGTGAGGTGGTTTAGGTGCACACTGTTGTTGCCTTGCAAAAAAAAATGAAAATAAAATAAAGCAGTTTGGATAGGGCAGCAGCACAAATCAATCACAAACTAAAACTAAATACAACACCCTCCCTTAAGAATAAAGAAAAAAAAACAAAACACAGCAAATAAGGGTGATTGGCCAAAGAGTTAGCAATCAGAGGTAAGCACAGCTTCCAAATGGGCCTTATTCTGCTCCTACGCAGTTTGTCAGCTGTCAGCTTTCTCTATCCTATCCCAACAATAGCTGTATAATATGCTGACATTATGGCGCTCTGAGTCCCCTCTTTTATAGTTAGGGGTCTGGCTTATCCAACCCATTCCCCCACCCCTGCTGGCCCTTATAAGCCTGCTGGCCATGGTTTAAAGGCCACATAGTGCATAATAATATCTGAACAAAAATCTGATCCAGCAAATCAGTGCATAAATTTACTGGAACTGTACATTTTGAACCAGCAAAATTCACGGTGAATCGTTGGCAGCAGCAAATCTAATAACAAAATATTCCAAAGATATTCAATGAAATAGTGGCGCCACTATTTAATTGAGCATCTTTGGAATATTTTGTTATTGTTTTCTTTTTTAAGTGGGCAGCTATATAGTCCCTTTTTACACCTAAGCGCAGTGGAGGGATACCAAGTTTTTTTGCGCAACACTTGATTACTCGTTATAGAAGCAGCAAATCTAAACCTCATCTCTAATCTTAAAACGGTTGTAAACCGCTGGTGGTAAAAAAAAAAAAATCGCATACTAGCACATTATTTGAAACTTACCTTAGAACGAAGCCCTCCAGTGCTGCGATGTCAGAGCTGAGATGACTGACATCTTCCCCGGGTCTTCCTTCCTGGTACGCGGCCTCTGGTTACATGAATGGTCAGGGACACTATGACGTCACTCCCGCAGAGGCGTGCAGGAGCCGCTGTTTTCGGCACAGGCTCTGAGAATCCGGCAATGTAAGCCGGACCTTCAGAGCGCATGCGCCGATAATGTCATCGGCTGCATGCACTCTAAATTTCTCCTAAACTGTGAAAGTAGTCCCCCTCTCACAGCGAGGAGATGGCGTCCACATGAAGGGATCCAGGAAGCAAAAAGTGCTTGGGCCTAGTCTGCCCTGTACTTTTATTGTCTCTCCCACAATTCTCTTGACTCTCTGCAATGCAGCCTGAGATTTGTAGTCCTGACACCTTAAAAGTCAGTCAGGCTGCTTTGTGCTGGGACTTCATATCCCACAATTCTCTGCTGCTGCTCCCTGATGATTGGCTCTCAGTCTCTGCCAATAGGGTGGTAGGGGAAAGAGCAGAGTGGGCGGATACCTGTGTGTGAGCGCCGCACAGAGGAAACAGAGGGGAGAGAGCCTGCGCAGGGGCTGATAGGCGCATCAATGCCTGTGTCAGTCTCTGCCCGGATAACAGGAGGTGCGGGAGCAGCGAGCGGCAGAGCAGACCCCTGCTACACAGGTGACCTAAACCACCATGACAATGTTTGTAAATAGATACAAAAAAAAGCCAAAGCAAGCTTTACTTTTCCTGGTGTTCTTGTAAAGATATAAAGCTTCATAATACCTAGCTTGCCTGTGTAAGGAGCATATCAGCCATGCCAAATAAGTGCTTGTTGTGATCCAACCACAGTACAGCTGCTGTATCTCTTAACTTTGCTGGATACAACATAGCTTAGGGGGATGTAGAGCCCAGAGCCTAAACTTTACATAAAAGATTTTTTGTACTCATAACTTTTGTCTGGAGAAAGGGATATCTCAGAGCCACTGATTAGCAGATCAGGGTGGTCTCCATTTTTTCCAGGAGAATTTCAGAGTCACTATAATTCAGTAGATTTATCAAAAATTTTAGTAGGGGATTTCCCTTCCTAGGAGTAATGGACAGGTTGACCCCTGGCAGCCCCACACAATAGCAAACAATATGTTAAAGCAGTCTCTCCTAAAAGTGTCCAAAGGCTAATCCTCAAAAAAAATCCACAGGATTATTGGGGATACCCAATTGGTGCATGTTTTTCCTCCTAAACCTATGGTCTAAGTACTCCTACTCTTGACTTCAGAGTTGTTGTGCAGTCAACTTTCCAAAGGCTGATGATCTCCCTCTAATATTTTTGCATGGCATAACGACCGGCCACTGTATATATATATGTCATTACTTTAAAGATGGATATCTCGGTAACGGCAGCAGCTGCTGCCACAACCGAGGTATCCATCTTTGTGGGCAGCGTTTCTGTACACGATAATGGTGGTCTCTGTGGCGGGTTCACCGCGAGATCACCGTTATCGGCGGCGGGAGAGGTGCCACCCCCCCTCCCACCGCTCTACTGCGCCCTTCGCCGCTTACCGGAGCCGTCGGTAGCGGCGGAGGAGGTCGGGTCCTTTCTGTGCCTGGGTATAGAGACAAGAGAGGCCAAGATGGCGCCCACCCGTCTCTATACCATAGGACGGCCGGAGCGACGTCATTACGTCGGCTCCGCCCACTTCTCTTAAAGGCATATTTTTTTTTGTTTCATTTTGTTAAACAACTTTTTTTTTTTTTTTTGCATTTTAGTCTAAATATGAGATCTGGGGACTTTTTGACCCCAGATCTCATATTTAAGAGGACCTGCCATGCTTTTTTCTATTACAAGGGATGTTTACATTCCTTGTAATAGGAATAAAAGTGATCCAATTTTTTTTTTTTTTAAAACAGTGAAAAAATAAATAAAATAAAGTAAAATAAATAATTAAAAAAAAAAAATTTTTAAAGGGCCCTGACCCGACGAGCTTGCACGCAGAAGCGAACGCATACGTGAGTAGCGCCCGCATATGAAAACGGTGGTCAAACCACACATGTGAGGTGTCGCCGCGATCGGTAGAGCGAGAGCAATAATTCTAGCCCTAGACCTCCTCTGTAACGCAAAACATGCAACCTGTAGAATTTTTTTAAATGTCGCCTATGGAGATTTTTAAGGGTAAAAGTTTGACGCTATTCCACGAGCGGGCGCAATTTTGAAGCGTGACATGTTGGGTATCAATTTACTTGGCGTAACATTATATTTCACAATATAAAAAAAAATTGGGCTAACTTTACTGTTGTCTTATTTTTTTATTCAAAAAAGTGATTTTTTTTTCCAAAAAAAAGTGCGCTTATAAGACCGCTGTGCAAATACGGTGCAAAAAAAAGTATTGCAATGACCGCCATTTTATTCTCTAGGGTGTTAGAAAAAAACAATATATAATGTTTGGGGGTTCTAAGTAATTTTCTAGCAAAAAAAACTGTTTTAAACATGTAAACACCTAAAATCCAAAACGAGGCTGGTCCTTAAGTGGTTAAAGAAATATCTTGCTTTATTGCTTCCTACTGTGTAATGAGGAACAGTATGGAGGTTTTCCCTTATTAACTGCACACAGGATTTTTTCAAGACTGGGTTCTGTGCTGTTGGGGAATGTTAGTGAGCCCAGAAAAAAAAAGGGATCAAAATTTATTGTGCCAGCTGATATGTGCTTTTTGGGACATTTGTGTCCATCAGCTCCTACAAGAAAAGTGCCGAACAATGCTTCGAGTTTTGTGGGGAGTCTCCTGATTGAGGTCATGGATTAATTTTTCCTGATATGCAGCCAATCTTTGCCATGTCTTTGTCTTACTCTCCTCCTCTCTCCTCCTCTACTACCCTACACCCCACTTCCCTCGCTTATTATTCTATTCATACGAGATTCCTTCTTTCTGTGACCATTCTCCTCTACTTCCATCCATGATCACTCTATTCCTTTCATTGATCATCTCCCTTCACTTTCATCAGTGCCAGCTATCCTTTTCTTTGGCATTCCTCTATTTTTCCTTCTATGCCTATTCACCTCTTTCATCACTTTTCTTTACTCATCCACACCCACTGTACTACCCTCTGTCATTCACCTTTCTCTTTCCATAAATTAAAGCTTTTCTATCTGGGTGTTCACTTCTATCTGCATTCATGCTCACTCTCCTCCTCACTGTGATCATTCTAGATCTCTTCCCATCTATCCATGCTCACACTTCTTTTTTTTAATCTTCTTTGTTTTCCTTCCACCAGCTCTCCTTCCAGATGATTCTCCTCTACTTCATTCTGTTCCCACTTTCCTTCTCTCTCTCTGATCATTCTCCTCAGTCAATGTATGCTTTTCTTCCCTTTGTGATCATTATCAACTACTTTGGCCCATTTGTGCTTTAATCCCTTCTGTAATTATTCTCCATTTACACCATTACGCGCTCTCTTCCCTCTGATCAGTCTCCTCTAGGGATGAGCATCGAGTTTGAGTCGAACATGAGTTCGACTCGAACATTGGCTGTTAGATCGTTCGCCGAATATCGAACATTGTGGGGCATTCGCTCCAAATTCGAGCAGCGCGTCACGCTCCATAATGCACTGCGTCATCGCAGTGCATTGCTGGCTGATGATTGGCCAAGCATGCACTATGAACCGCATGCTTTGGCCAATCACCGCGCCATCAGCAAAGAGAGCCATATTTGGCCAAAGGCAGAGTGCCTTTGGCCAATTATGGCTCAGGGGGTTAAGTCCACGCCCCACATTATATAAGGCCACCTGCACGTCGGCCTTGTGTAGAGTGTTGCTGTCGGAGAGAGAGATAGAGAGAGAGAGAGTGTGTCATTTAATTTACTTTGAGCAGGCAGTTTATTCAGTTAGCTATATCTCACTGCAGACCGTTCCTGCTGTACTGTTTCTAATATACTTCAGGCAGGCAGTTGATTCAGTTAGCTGCAGTGTATTTTATATATATATATATATATATATATATATATATATATATATATATATACATACATAGTCAGACTAGTATATATATATATATATATGTATCCACTGTATCCAATTTAGCTAGATCTCACTGCAGACCGTTCCTGCTGTACTGTTTCTAATATACTTCAGGCAGGCAGTTTATTCATTTAGCTGCAGTGTATTTAGTATATATATACATCCCGGCTTTGTATATATATATATATATATATATATATATATATATATATATATATATATATATATATATATATATATATATACACACACACACACACACACACACACACTGTATCCAGTTTAGCTAGATCTCACTGCAGACCATTCCTGCTGTACTGTTTCTAATATACTTCAGGCAGGCAGTTGATTCAGTTATCTGCAGTATATTAATATATATATATATATATATATATATATATATATATATATATAGTTAGACTGGTGTATATATATATATATATATATATATATATATATATATATCCACTGTATCCAGTTTAGCTAGATCTCACTGCAGACCGTTCCTGCTGTACTGTTTCTAATATAGTTCAGGCAGGCAGTTGATTCTGTTAGCTGCAGTGTATTTAGTATATATATATATATATATATATATATATATACACATCCCGGCTTTGTGTGTGTGTGTGTGTATATATATATATATATATATATATATATATATATATATATATATATATATATATATACACACACACACTGTATCCAGTTTAGCTAGATCTCACTGCAGACCGTTCATGGTGTACATATTCAAATACACTTTCAGGCAGGCAATTGATTCTGTCAGGAAAGGTTCCCTCCGCTGGTAATATTGTTCATTTGGCATGCAGTACTGAGGCCCACCAGCAGGTGTCTCCTGGCAGTTTGGAGCTGTCAGAAGAGCTTTTCCCTGCTGGTATTATGTCATCTTTCGACTGCAGTACTGGCGTCCACCAGTGGAGGGATCCTGGCAGTGTGGAGCAGGTATTACCTTCTACAATCAGGCTTCACCTGACCTTGTTAGCAGCCATTGTATAAATACCCGGCAAGTGCACACACACCTTGCCCTGGTATTGTCCTTGTGCCCTGACCTGCAGCCTGTTTACCTGTTATCCTGATCCTGAACCCTGATTCCCGTATCCCATATCCTGAACCTGAACCTGTTTTATCTGTTCCTGTATCCCTGGATCTTTGCCCTGCAGCCTGATGCCTTCCATCTTGTTCCCTGTCTGTTTACTCCTGGCCCCCATCTACTGATCTCTTGTTTACGACAGGAGATCAGTAGATGGGGAGCCAGGCTCCTGGCCTAGCTTCACTACGATTCTGGTACTCCCTTTTGCTACATATGCTGGTTGGTTTATTATCACTGTTTGGTTGTTTCGTTTGTTCACGCTGTTTGTATTGGTGGTGTGTTCACACCTATATTCATTTACCTTAATAAACTTACTTTCACCAATTTATGTCTGGTTCACTCTGTCGCAGTCACACAGTTCTGGTCACATCTAGTTTATGACAGAATACCAAGGCCATTCCCTCAACGGAAGTGGCTGCACAGGGGAACCATTTTGATTCAGTTTGGTTGTAAACATGAATGCCGATGAGGTTATTTATTTTTCTCTGCTGGCATTTGAAAGTGGTGATTATTGCCACCAGGCTTTGAAAGGATGGTCTAGTGACCAGTTGTTTGCAAATATACGTTTGGCTCACTCCCTGGTCGATCAGGGTTATATATTGTTATGGCGGTGCAGCCTTTGATCAAGATCTGTACTGAGCTGGCCCTGCCCTGTGTTCCAGAGGGCCATGATGATTTCACTCCTCCTTTTGATATGAATCAGGTTGTATCCCTAGTATGGCTTTTTGAAGATGATCCTGCTGATTTTTGTGAGCACTACTCAGCCTGTTCCCCACAAGTGATTGAGTGCATCGTGTCTGCTCAGTCTTTTGTTAGACAGGGAGATTTAAAACCACAGTTTGTACAACCTATACTTTCAGCATGGTCTGACATGATGCAATCAGCTCCAGCCAAACAAACCACCTCTGCCATCAAACACCAGCCTACCCAAATATATGTTTCCCCATCACCCATGTCAACCTCAGTTGCAGCTCAGTATATGCTGTTTCCAATCAAATACTCATATCTGGTCTCTGCTCCATGTACGTATCCTGCATTCAACCCACCTGCCTCTTCTCATCTGCCTACAAACCCACAGGAACTTCCCCCAGCTACTGTTACCTCTTCTCTGCCATATCCCAATCCTCCTTTCCAGTCTGCTGCACCCCTCACCTACAGAGCTTCAGTGGCTAAGCCAAAGAAAAAACTAACGTTTTTCCCAACCAAAATGATCCTGCCATTAACCCAACCTGCCTCCACACCCACCAATCTGTCCCAGCTCAAAGTTCCAGTGCCAGAGTTCCAGCCCACCACGCCAGTGTTCCAGCCCGAGGAGCCAAAGCCAGCATTCCAGCCCGAAGAGCCAGAGCCAGCGTTCCAGTCTGATGTGCCTGCCTTCCAGTCTGATGTCCCGGTGCCTGCCTTCCAGTCTGATGTGCCCGCTTTCCAGTCTGATGTGCCCGTTTTCCAGCCTGATGTGTTCCTGTCTGCTGCCCAGCCTGATGAGCCTCTGTCCACTGCCCAGCCTGATGTGTCCCTATCTGCTGCCCAACCTGATGTGTTCCTGTCTGCTGCCCAGTCTGATGAGTGTCTGTCTTCTGCCCAGCCTGGTGAGCCTCTGTCTGCTGCCCAGCCTGATGTGTTCCTGTCTGCTGCCCAGCTTGATGTGTTCCTGTCTGTTGCCCAGCCTGATGAGCCTCTGTCTGCTGCCCAGCCTGATGTGTTCCTGTCTGCTGCCCAGCCGATGTGTTCTTGCCTGCTGCCCAGTTTGAAGTGCCTGTGCCTGCTGCCCTGCTTGATGTGCCTGTGCCTGCTTCCCCGCTTGATGTGCCCGTGCCTGCTGCCCAGCTTGATGTGCCCGTGCCCGCTGCCCAGCTTGAAGTGCCCAATCCCGCTGTCCAGCTTGAAGTGCCTGCTGCCCAGCTTGAAGTGCCCGTGCCCACTGCCCAGATTGATATACCTGCTGCCCTGCTTGATGTGCCTGTGCCTGCTGCCCCGCTTGATGTGCCTGCTGTCCCACTTGATGTGCCTGCTGCCCCACTTGATGTGCCTGTGCCAGCCTGATGTGTTCTTGCCTGCTGCCCAGCTTGAAGTGCCCGTGCTTGCTGCCCAGCTTGAACTGCCCGTGCCTGCTGCCCTGCTGGATGTGCCTGTGCCTGCTGCCCCGCTTGATGTGCCTGTGCCTGCTGCCCATCTTGATGTGCCCGTGCCCACTGCCCAGCTTGAAGTGTCCATGCCCGCTGTCCAGCTTGAAGTGCCTGTGCCTGCTGCCCAGCTTGAAGTGCCCGTGCCCGCTGCCCAGATTGATGTGCCTGCTGCCCCGCTTGATGTGCCTGTGCCTGCTGCCCCGTTTGATGTGCCTGCTGTCCCACTTGATGTGCCTGTGCCTGCTGCCCCGCTAGATGTGCCCATGCCGGCTTCCCAGCTTGATGTGCCTGTTGCCCAGTTTGATGTGCCTGCCACCCAGCTCGATATGCCTGCTACTCAGCTTGAGGTTCCTGTGCCTGCTATCCAGCTTGACGTACTTATTGCCCAATCTGATGTGACTTTGCCCGCTGCCCGGCTTGACGCCATGGACTTTCCCCAGCAACGGCTAGTTGGAGCGTCCGGAGGTCACTCCTTCGGGGGGGGGTACTGTCAGGAAAGGTTCCCTCCACTGGTAATATCGTTCATTTGGCGTGCAGTACTGAGGCCCACCAGCAGGTGTCTCCTGGCAGTTTGGAGCTATCAGAAGAGCTTTTCCCTGCTGGTATTATGTTATCTTTCGACCGCAGTACTGGTGTCCACCAGTGGAGGGATCCTGGCAGTGTGGAGCAGGTATGACCTTCTGCAATCAGGCTTCACCAGACCTTGTTAGCAGCCATTGTATAAATACCCGGCAAGTGCACACACACCTTGCCCTAGTATGACCCTGGCCTGGCTTGACTACGATTCTGGTACTCACCTTTTGCTACATATGCTGGTTGGTTTATTGTCACTTTTTGGTTGTTTGGTTTGTTCACTCTGTATTGGTGGTGTGTTCACATAGTTACATAGTAGGTGAGGTTGAAAAAAGACACAAGTCCATCAAGTCCAACCAATGTGTGTGATTATGTGTCAGTATTGCATTGTATATCCCTGTATGTTGTGGTCATTCAGGTGCTTATCTAATAGTTTCTTGAAGCTATCAATGCTCCCCGCTGAGACCACCGCCTGTGGAAGGGAATTCCACATCCTTGCCGCTCTTACAGTAAAGAACCCTCTACGTGGTTTAAGATTAAACCTCTTTTCTTCTAATTTTAATGAGTGGCCACGAGTTTTGGTAAACTCTCTTCTGCGAAAAAGTTTTATCCCTATTGAGGGGTCACCAGTCCCGTATTTGTAAATTGAAATCATATCCCCTCTCAAGCCTCTCTTCTCCAGAGAGAATAAGTTCAGTGCTCGCAACCTTTCCTCATAACTAATATCCTCCAGACCCTTTATTAGCTTTGTTGCCCTTCTTTGTACTCGCTCCATTTCCAGTACATCCTTCCTGAGGACTGGTGCCCAGAACTGGACCGCATACTCTAGGTGCGGCCGGACCAGAGTCTTGTAGAGCGGGAGAATTATCGTTTTATCTCTGGAGTTGATCCCCCTTTTAATGTATGCCAATATTCTGTTTGCTTTGTTAGCAGCAGCTTGGCATTGCCTGCCATTGCTGAGCCTATCATCTACTAGGACCCCCAGGTCCTTTTCCATCCTAGATTCCCCCAGAGGTTCTCCCCCCAGTGTATAGATTGCATTAATATTTTTGCCACCCAAATGCATTATTTTACATTTTTCTACATTGAACCTCATTTGCCATGTAGTCGCCCACCCCATTAATTTGTTCAGGTCTTTTTGCAAGGTTTCCACGTCCTGCAGAGAAGTTATTGCCCTGCTTAGCTTAGTATCGTCTGCAAATACAGAGATTGAACTGTTTATCCCATCCTCCAGATCGTTTATGAACAAATTAAATAGGATTGGTCCCAGCACAGAACCTTGGGGAACCCCACTACCCACCCCTGACCATTCTGAGTACTCCCCATTTATCACCACCCTCTGAACTCGCCCTTGTAGCCAGTTTTCAATCCATGTACTCACCCTATGGTCCATGCCAACAGACCTTATTTTGTACAGTAAACGTTTATGGGGAACTGTGTCAAATGCTTTTGCAAAATCCAGATACACCACGTCTACAGGCCTTCCTTTATCTAGATGGCAACTCACCTCCTCATAGAAGGTTAATAGATTGGTATAGAAGGTTAATAGATTGGATGTACATGCATTTACCTTAATAAACTTACTTTCACCTATTTATGTCTGGTTCACTCTTGTGCAGTCACACAGTTCTGGTCACATCTGGTTTATGACAGATTCAGTGATCCGCAGTGCTATATATATATATATCTCTATCTACAGTCTCCAACATATATATATCCACTGCATTCCAGTCTAGCCAAGCCTATATCTGACTGCAGGCCATTGCTGGTATACGTTTTCAAATACACTTTCAGGCAGGCAGGCAGGCAAGTGATTCAGTGATCCGCAGTGCATTAAATATATCTACAGTCTCCAACATATATATATCCACTGCATTCCAGTCTAGCCAAGCCTATATCTGACTGCAGGCCATTGTTGGTGTACATTTTCAAATACACTTTCAGGCAGGCAGGCAGGCAAGTGACTCAGTGATGCGCAGTGCATTAAATATATATACAGTCTCCAACATATATATATCCACTGCATTCCAGTCTAGCCAAGCCTATATCTGACTGCAGGCCATTGCTGGCGTATGTTTTCAAATACACTTTCAGGCAGGCAGGCAGGCGATTCAGTGATCTGCAGTGCATAAAATATATATACTGTCTCCTACATATATATCCACTGCATTCTAGTCTAGCTAAGCCTATACCTGACTATAGGCTATTCCTGGTGTACGTATTCAAAGACACTTTCAGACAGGCAGGCCAGGCGATTCAGTGATCTGCAGTGCATAAAAATTATTTATATATTATATTTATATATATATATATATATATATATATATATATATATATATATATATATATATACACACACACACACACACAGTCTCCTACATATATATCTACTGCATTCTAGTCTAGCCAAGCCTATATCTGACTGCAGGCCATTGCTGGTGTACATTTTCAAATACACTTTCAGGCAGGCAGGCGATTCAGTGATCTGCAGTGCATTAATTATACATACAGTCTCCAACATATATATATCCACTGCATTCTAGTCTAGCCAAGCCCATACCTGACTACAGGCCATTCCTGGTGTACGTTTTCAACGACACTTTCAGACAGGCAGGCAGGTCATTCAGTGATCTGCAGTGCATAAAGATATATATATATATATACAGTCTCCTACATATATATCCACATGAATTCTAGTCTAGCCAAGCCTATACCTGACTGCAGGCCATTCCTGGTGAAATTTTTCTAGTAAACTTCAGGCAGTGTTTTGCTAATCCAATTTTTACAGCATGTCTGGAAGGCCACCAAGGAAAGGCAGATGCTCACAGGTCACTAAAAGAGGGAAAGCAGGCTCTGTGTCTACAGCCAACAGTGCTGGTCATTGACATGGTGCATCCTCAGCACGTGGCCGTGGGGCACGCTTGTCCTTTTTTTTGACAGCTAGTCATGTTGAGCCACAACATGCAGAAGAGTTGGTAGAGTGGATCACAAAGCCGTCCTCATCCTTCTCACCCTCTGTCACCCAGGCTAAGACAAGTTTGGCTGCCAATGCAGCTGCCAAAGCGGCCTATTCCATCGGCTCAATGGCATCAGTCACTCCTTCCCTAGCCCCACCATCATGTCCTGAGGAGTCCCCCGAACTGTTCGACAACAGGGTCGGGTACATGCTGCAGGAGGATGCGCAGCATTTTGAAGGCTCCAATGATGGTATCCAGGTTGAGGATGAAGGCAGTAACGTGAGCCCAGAGAGGGGGTGCCCAAGAAGGACAAGAAACTGGCAGTCATGTTTCCCCAGCTGCAGCATACTGCCAGGTTTGCTCCAGTGGTGAGGAGTGAGGGGATGATGAGGTCACTGACTCTACTTGAGTGCCTGATAGAAGAGAGGAGGAGGCACATCTCCAATGAGGCAGGATGGCCTCCAGGGGCCAGCTTAAGGACAGCCAACTGACTGCATCACACCGCAGAGCTCCGCATGTGCAGGGCGCTACTGACTCTGCACATTTTTTCAAAAGATCTTTGGAGTGGGCTTTTTTTGAGACGTGTGCAGCAGATTGTACCGTTGCTGTTTGCAACATATGTCTGAAGCATATCAAGCGTGGCCAAAACAGCAGCTGCTTGGGCACCACATGCTTGACCAGACATATGTCGAGCTCCCATGCAGTCCGGTGGTAACAGTACTTAAAAGACCCACACCAAAGAACAAGGCGGACATCTCCTTGCTCCTCATCAGCTGGGATCTCCAACCCCACTATACCTTCAGTCCTCTCAGAGACCTGCACTGAGAGGAATGAATGTGTAGAATTAGGTGTCCCAAGCACTTGTGGGCAATCTGCTAGCGGTACACCTAAATCTGATTGTAGCAGGCAAATTTCCCTACCCCAGTTGCTAAATTGTCGAAAGAAATTCGGTCCAAGCCATCCACATGCTCAGCGGCTGAATGCTAGTTTGGCTAAATTTCTAGCACTCCAACTGCTGCCTTTTTAGCTGGTATACACTACCCCCTTTTGAGATTTTGCGGAATGTGCAGTACCTCAATGGCAGGTTCCCAAATGCCATTTTTTTCTCGGAAGGCCATTCCGGCTCTCTACTGGCATGTGGAAGGCAATGTCTTGGCCTCGTTGGACAGGGCGGTGCATATTACCGCTGACTCATGGTCCAGCAGGCATGGACAGGGACGTTACCTTTCTTTCACGGCGCACTGGGTAGGCCCTTCTGGCAGCTGGGAAGGATGGAGGATAGAGTACAGTAATGTTGGAGCTTGTTCCACCACCATGCCTCTAAAATGCTGGTAGTGGTGATTCTGCCACACCTCTCTCCTCCATCCCCTCCTCTTCTTCTTCCTCTATGGCCTCTTCCTGTGCTGATTTGACCTTGGAACCAGCGGTGCTCCGTAGGCGTTCTAGGGGCTACGCAAGTACTCAGGCAAAAAGATGCCATGCGGTGCTTGAGTTGGTCTGCTTAGGGGACAGGAGCCACACTGGGGCAGAGATTCTTGCAGTTCTGCAGGGGCGGGTTCAGAGGTGGTCGACACCATGCCAGATTCAGGCAGGAATGGTGGTTTGCGACAATGGCACCAACCTCCTCTCCGGCCTCTGACAGGGACACTTGACCCATGTTCCCTGTTTGGCTCACGTCCTTAATTTGGTGGTGCAGCGGTTCTTGTGCAGGTACCCGGGCTTACAGGATCTCCTGAGGCAGGCCAGGAAAGTCCGTGGGCATTTCTGCCGGTCATATAATGCCAGTGCTCGGCTGGCTAACCTTCAAAATGAATGCAACCTGCCCAAGAACCGCCTCATCTGTGACATGCCCACCAGGTGGAACTCAATGTTGGCAATGCTGCAGTGGCTGCACACGCAGCAGAGGGCCATCAATGAGTACCTGTGTTAGTGTGGCTCCAGGACAGGGTCAGGGAAGCTTGGCTTTTTTTTCACCACGCCAGTGGCTAATGATCAAGGATGCATGCACTGTCCTGTCACCATTTGAGGAGGCCACGAGGATGGTGAGCAGTGACAGTGCATGCATCAGTGACACTGTCCCTCTTGTCTTCCTGTTGGAGCACACGCTGCGTGGAATAATGGACAGGGCACTTGAGGCAGAGCAGAGGGAGGAAGAGGAGGACTTCCTTACCTCTCAAGGCCCTATTTATCCAGACAGTATTCCTGCAGGCCCGCCTATCACACAGGGAGAGGAGGAGGAGGATTGTGTCAGCATGGAGGTGGAGCCTGGCACTCAGCATCGGCAGAAGTCTTCAAGGGATCGTTTTCAGTCCCCAGAAACCCATGGACTTGTACTTGGCTGGGAGGAGGTGGCTGCAGAACATCCTTAGTGACCCAGAGGACTCCGGACTGAATGCCTCAGCAAACCTACGCTGCATGGCCTCCCTGATCCTGCAAAGCCTGCGAAAGGACACTCAGATTCGTGGTATCAAGGAGAGGGATCAGTACTGGCTGGCAACCCTTCTTGATCCACGTTACAAGGGTAAGGTTGCAGAACTTATCCAGCCTTCGCAGAGGGAGCGGAGGATGAAACATCTTCGGGAGGCCTTGCAGAAAGGTTTGTGCAATGTGTTTCCAGAGCCTGGGAGGTTGCAATTTCTTTGTCCTCCTGGACAACGTGTTGCTGAGGCTTCAGTCAGTCACAGAAGGAGCGGTGGAGAAGGTCTGATCGCTTCGAGCAACCATCGCCAGCGTCTGATTTACATGGTGCAGGAATACCGAGGGGCAAGATCAGACTTGGAGACCTTTCCAACTGAAAATCCACTGAGTTACTGGGTCTTGAGGATGGATCACTGGCCAGAGCTTGCACAGTATGCACTTGAGCTACTGGCCTGTCCTGCATCCAGCGATCTGAATGCACATTCAGTGCTGCTGGAGGCTTGTAACCGATCACAGAGTGCGCCTGTCCACAGACTCGGTTGATCGGCTCACCTTCATAAAAATGAATCAGTCATGGATCACCAGCTACCAAGCACCTGATGCTGATGTAACGGATAATTTTTTTATGAATGTGAGATCCCTTGAAGACTGCCTATGCTGATGCTGAGTGACTATCCTGTTATGCTGAGTGACTATCCTATTCCTCCTCCATTGTTCATGTTGATAGCTTCTAAGAACATTTTTGGTTCTGGGCACAACCACCAGTGCCTAAAGCCCAATTTTTCTGCCCCTATTTAACAGGGGCGTGTAATTACAATTTTTGCTGTAATATTTTGCAGCAGGGCTCGTTCCTGCACTCAACTAGATTATCTGTGAGAGGTTCCAGTGTTGTGGCACCACCACCAGTGCCTAAAGCCCAATTTTTCTGCCCCTATTTAACAGGGGCGTGTAATTACAATTTTTGTTGTAATATTTCGCAGCAGGGCTCGTTCCTGTGCTCAACAAGAGTATCTGTGAGGCTTTACAGTGTTATGTCACCACCACCACCATCACCACCGCCTAAGGCCCAATTTTTCTGCCCCTGTTTAACAGGGGCGTGTAATTATAATTTTTGTTATCATTTTTCACAGCAGGGCTTCTTCATGCGCTCAACAGAATCTGTGAGGGGTTACAGTGTTTTGGCACCACCACCACTGCCTAAGACCCAATTTTTCTGCCTCTGTTTAACAGGGGCATGTAATTACAATTTTTGATCTAATATTTCACAGCAGGGCCCGTTCCTACGCCCACCAAGAGTAACTGTGAGGGCTTACAGTGTTGTGGCAACACAACCACACCACCGCCAAAGGCCCAATTTTTCTGACCCTGTTCATCAGGGGCATGTAATTACAATTCTTGATATAATATTTCACAGCAGGGCCCGTTCCAGCAACCACCAAGAGTAACTGTGAGGGCTTATGTTCTGGTACCACCAACACCTAAGGCCCAATTTTCTGCAGCGTATATAGGGCAGGCTGTTCAGTATATACAGGCGGTCCCCTACTTTCAAACATCTGACTTACAAACGACTCCTACTTACAAACGGAGGGAGACAACAGGAAGTGAGAGGAAATCTACCCCTAGGAAGGGAAATTCTCTCCTGTAAGAGTTGATACGGGAAAAAGGTGTCTCCACTGATGCTTTATTATCACCAATCCTTGTTTCTCTAAAAACCCCAAATTTTCAAAATCCAATTGTCATTGGGACAGAAAGTGAGGTGAAATCTTCTGAGCAGGGGCACAGACAGCAAAACAAATGTTACAAGGGTGATGATAACCCTTCCCTATGTTATCCAAAAAGCTTAAAAATAGATTTTTTGGCTGGAGCTACACTTAAAAAATGTACCTGTTCCAAATTACAAACAGATTCAGCTTAAGAACAAACCTACAGTCCCTGTCTTGTTTGGGCTGCCTGTATACTGCTGTTCAGAGTATGTAGGGCCTGGGGGCCCCACGCTTTTTCTTTTTTTAATTTGGATGCGGGGTTCCCCTTAATATCCATACAAGACCCAAAAGGGCCTGGTAACGGGCTGAAGGGGGGTACCCATGGTGTTTTTCTCAATAATTTTCATCCATATTGCCGGGACCCGACATTACATTACAGCCGCAAGCAGTTTTAAATGACTTTTATTCATTTAGAAATGTCATTTTGTGCAGGGACTGTTCTAAACACGGGAAACACGCGCCACTTTACAGGCATACTATAGACACCCCCCAGGTACGATATTTAAAGGAATATTTGACTTTTATTTTTTTCACTTTAAGCATCCTTACAATTACTGCACTCGAAAAAACAGCCGTTTTTAAAACTATTTTTTGCATTGATACATGTCCCCTGGATCAGGACCCGGGTCCTCAAACCCTTTTTAGGACAATAACCTTTAAAATTCACACTTTTGATTTCTCACTTTTGAGTCCTATAGACTTTAACGGTGTTCAAATGTTCGTGCGAACTTTCGGTCTATGCGCATGTTCTGGATGCGAACCGAATCCGGGGGGTGTTCGGGTCATCCCTAGTCTCCTCTACTTCAATCGAAGTGCACTTCCTTTTCCTCTATAACCATTCTACTTCACTTCTACTCATAATTACTCTTCTATCCCTCTCTGTTCATTCTCCTCCACTTGTACTTTCCTCTGTAATTATTCTCCTTCAATTCCACCTATGCTCACTCACCTGCCATCTTTGTACATTTGCCCCTACATTGATTCATGCCTACTTTCCTTCCTTTTATTATCATTCTCCTTCACTACCACCCATGGTCACTCTCCTTCCCTCTGTGATCCTTTTCTCTATTCATTTTTCCTCTACTTTAATCATTGCGTGGTTTTCCATGCTCTATAATCCAATAACTCAGCTTCCTTCCAAGCTCACTCTCCATTCCTCTGCAATCAATATCCTCTGCCTTGATCCAGGTGTGCTTCCTTTCCCTCTATAATCATTCTCCTCTGTGATCATTTTTCCTAGACCTTGATCCATGAGTGTTTTTCTTTTCTCTATCATCATTCTCCTTTGCTTCAATCCTACAAGGAACAATTACACAAAACAGACTACATTTCTCAATGCCTAGTCCATTTATGAATGAACAAATGTTTGGCAGTATTAGTAAAGACTACCTTTACATTTCAAATGGAAGCCATTATGGTCTCCTGTAGCTGTGTAATGCCATTCCTTTGCAGTATGGCTTTCACTAGGAATCTGCACTAAACTACATGAGAAAATGTAGACACGTCCTGCAATAGGATTTTCACTTTTGTTAAAAAGATTTCTAAGACTTCACATACAGAGGAATGCAGATAATGATTATATTCTTGTTATGCTGAGAATGTTTAGGTAGTGACAATGAAAGAAGACTTTCCTATTCAGAAATCAGTGAGAGAAATTATCTAGTTCTACAAACCTATATTTACTCAGAACCCAGGATAATTACATCCTACATTACAATTTGCTAAAATAATTTCAATGTAAATAGGTCACCTGAGGGAGGTTAAAAAACAAACAAAAACTAGTGTAAGGCTTCATGTACATGGGATGTTGTTTAACCTCTCCTGAACGATTTAACTTGACAGCTAGAAACCGGCGTCTAAAAATGTCCATTTAGCCGCATTTACATGCTACGTTTAGCCATGTTTGCGTCTAGAAGCGTTTGTAAAAAAAGAAAAACATTTTTTTTTTCCATTAAAATGAAAAATGTCTGTAAACGAAATGCTGCTAAATGCGAGTTACCGCGTTTAGCAGCATTTACAAGCTGTTACAGGCATTTGGCGTTTCAAATGCCTCTGAACATCCGTCTAAACCCATTTTTTTGCGTTCCAAAAAATGCTTCTAAACTCAACTGCCTAGAAATGACTATAAACGACCCTGTGTACATGTACTGATAAGATAACATAGAGGAGAGTTTAGGTTCAGCTGAAAAAAAATGCCCAACTGCTCCTAAACGTCCGTTTACCAGCAGCAGTATACATGAGGCCTAACATATTAAAGCACATGTGTGTTAATATTCACATTGCATTTCAGACACATTAGAATGTTTTTAAAGAGGAACTACAGTCTGCTCACACATTTTGTAATAAAAACATATTTGCCATTCGGAAGTTTCCCTCCAACCACTTTGCATATCATTGTATATACAGTCAGGTCCATAAATATTGGGACATCGACACAATTCTAATCTTTTTGGCTCCATACACCACCACAATGGTATTGAAATAAAATGAACAAAATGTGCTTTAACTGCAGACTTTCAGCTTTAATTTGAGGGTATTTACATCCAAATCAGGTGAACGGTGTAGGAATTACAACAGTTTGTATATGTACCTCCCACATTTTAAGGGGCCAAAAGTAATGGGACAGATTAACAATCATCCATCAAACTTTCACTTTTTAATACTTAGTTGCAAATCCTTTGCAGTCAATTACAGCCTGAAGTCTGGAACGCATAGACATCACCAGATGCTGGGTTTCATCCCTGGTGATGCTCTGCCAGGCCTCTACTGCAACTGTCTTCAGTTTCTGCTTGTTCTTTGGGCATTTTCCCTTCAGTTTTGTCTTCAGCAAGTGAAATGCATGCTCTATCGGATTCAGGTCAGGTGATTGACTTGGCCATTGCATAACATTCCACTTCTTTCCCTTAAAAACTCTTTGGTTGCTTTCGCATTATACTTCGGGTCATTGTCCATCCGCACTGTGAAGCGTCGTCCAATGAGTTCTGAAGCATTTTGCTGAATATGAGCAGACATAGGTGTGCACAGCCAAATACATTAGGGTGTGCACCCCAAAGCTCAAACACAAATGCGTGTGTGTGCATGTGTGTATACTGACAGTGTCAGTAGAGCAGTGGACAGTGTCAGTAGGGTAGAGATTGGTATCACTAGGGCAGTGGATGGTATTAGTAGTTTTTATTTTTTACAATTTAATTTTTTTGTATTTTTTTATTTTTTTTATTTTTTTTAGGAGCCCTGGTAGGGGGCTTTGGTAAAATATTAGGGGTTTAATAGTAGGGGAAATCTGCACCACACGGGGTGATTAGGGTATGATTAGGGTGTGCCCGGGCACACCTGGCACACCCTGTGCGCACGCCTATGTGAGCAGATAATATTGCCCGAAACACTTCAGAATTCATCCTGTTGCTTTTTTCAGCAGTCACATCATCAATAAATACAAGAGAACCAGTTCCATTGGCAGCCATACATGCCCACGCCATGACACTACCACCACCATGCTTCACTGATGAGGTGGTATGCTTTGGATCATGAGCAGTATCTTTCCTTCTCCATACTCTTCTCTTCCCATCACTCTGGTACAAGCTGATCTTGGTCTCATCTGTCGATAGGATGTTGTTCCATAACTGTGAAAGATTTTTTAGATGTTGTTTGGCAAACTCTAATCTGGCCTTCCTGTTTTTGAGGCTCACCAATGGTTTACATCTTGTGGTGAACCCTCTGTATTCACTCTGGTGAAGTCTTCTCTTGATTGTTGAGTTTGACACACATATATCTACCTCCTGGAGAGTGTTCTTTATCTGGCCAACTGTTGTGAAGGGTGTTTTCTTCACCAGGGAAATAATTTTTCGGTTATCCACCACAGTTGTTTTCCGTGGTCTTCCGGTTCTTTTGGTGTTGCTGAGCTCACCGGTGCGTTGGTTTTTTAAGGATGTTCCAAACAGTTGATTTGGCCACACCTAATGTTTTTGCTATCTCTCTGATGGGTTTGTTTTGTTATTTCAGCCTAATGATGGTTTGCTTCACTGATAGTGACAGCTCTTTGGAGCTCATATTGAGAGTTCACAGCAACAGATTCCAAATGCAAATAGCACACTTGAAATGAACTCTTCGACCTTTTATCTGCTCCTTGTAGATGGGATAATGAAGGAATAACACACACCTGGCTATGGAACAGCTGAGCAGCTAATTGTCCCATTACTTTTGGTCCCTTAAAAAGTGGGAGGCACATATATAAACTGTTGTAATTCCTACACCGCTCAACTAATTTGGATGTAAATACCCTCAAATTAAAGCTGAAAGTCTGCAGTTAAAGCACATCTTGTTAGTTTCATTTCAAATCCTTTGTGGTGGTGTATAGGGCCAAAAAGATTAGAATTGTGTTGATGTCCCAATATTTATGGACCTGACTGAATACTGTGATTCTGTACTTGCCAAATATGCTGAAGATATCTCCCTCAACTGAATCTGGCTGAAGCCATTTTAACTGTGGGCAGCTGAAGCTGCTGCCTGTTCACTTCCTGAATTTACACAGACACACCTCCAGCTCTGTAGCTCTGATTGGCCCCTTTATGATTCATCTCCCCTCCCTTCCTGGCAAACTCTTAGGAGAGTGAGAGAGAGAGCTGTGCATGATGTCATAAGCTTAGGCTTTTTACCAGACAAGAAACAGGAAGTGGACTGTAAAAGGTAATTACTGGCAGAAAATAATTGTTTTACTATCCAAAGTTAAAACGCTAAGGGCAGAAGATTTAATAGATGAAAAAAATGACTGAAGGTCTGCTTTAACCATTTTTAAGCCCGGAGGAGTTGGCTGCTCAAAGACCAGAGCACTTTTTACAATTTGGCACTGTGCTGATTTAACTGGTAATTGCACGGTCATGCAATGCTGTACCCAAATAAAATTTGCGTACTTTTTTCCCCATAAATAGAACTTTCTTTTGATGGTATTTGATTGCCTCTGCCATTTTTATTTTTTGTGATATAAATGGAAAAAGACCGAAAATTTTGAAAAAAATGATATTTTCTACTTTTTGTTATAAAAAAAATTTAACAAACTCAATTTCAGTCATACATTTAGGCCAAAATGTATTCAGCCACATGTCTTTGGTAAAAAAAAAATGTCAATAAGCGTATATATTTATTGGTTTGCGCAAAAGTTATAGCGTCTACAAACTTTTTTTTTTTTTTGGTGCTTTTAGTTTATGACTACCGATCTCATTTCTTGAGGTGCTAAAATGGCAGGGCAGTACAACCCCCCCACCAAATGACCCCATTTTGGAAAGTAGACACCCGAAGGAAATTGCTGAGAGGCATGTTGAGCCCATTGAATATTTAATTTTTTTGTCACAAGTAATTGAAAAATGACAAAAAAAAAAAATTACACAAAGTTGTCACTAAATGATAAATTGCTCACAGATGCCATGGTTTAGTGTGGAATTACACCCCAAAATACATTCTGTTGCTTCTCCTGATGGGGATACCTCATGTGTAAGACTTTTTGGGAGTCCAAAAACCAAGCACCGCAATCAGGCTTTATAAGGGCGTAATTTTTGATTTCACTCATCACTACTTATCACAGTTTCAAAGGCCATAAAATGCCGAGATAGCACAACCCCCCCCCCCCCCCCCAAATGACCCCATTTTGGAAAGTAGACACCCCAAACTATTTGCTGATAGGCACGTTGAGTCCATGGAATATTTTATATTTTGCCATAAGTTGCGGGAAATTGATTTTTTTTTTGCACAAAGTTGTCACTAAATGATATATTGCTCAAACATGCCATTGGCATATGTGGGATGACACCCAAAAACACATTCTGCTGCTTCTCCTGAGTACGGGGATACCAGGCTTTCTAATGCCCTGTACACACGACCGGTTTTGCCGGAGTTCCGAAAGAATTCCGCTCAAGCTGTCTTGCATACACACGGTCACACCAAATTCCGACCGTCCAGAACTCGGTGACGTACAACATGTATGACGGGACTAGAAAACGGAAGTTCAATAGCCAGTAGCCAATAGCTTCCGTCTCGTACTTGTTTCAGAGCATGCGTCATTTTTGGTGCGTTGGAACAGCATACAGATGAGCTGTTTTTCCAATAGTAATTTGTTCCATCGGAAAAATATAGAACATGTTCTCTATCTAAGTCCGTCTGAATTTTCAACAGAAAAAGTCCGATGGGGCATACACATGGTCGGAATATACGATGAAAAGCTCCCATCAGACCCTTTCTGTCGGAAGTTCTGCTTGTGTGTACGTGGCATAAGGGCGTAAAATTACCCCATTTTGGAAAGTAGACACCCCAAGCTATTTGCTGATAGGCATGTTGAGTCCGAGGAATATTTTATATTTTGCCACAAGTTTTGGGAAAATTCATTTTTTTTTTACACAACATTGTCACTAAATGATATATTGTTCAAACATGGCATGGTTATATGTGGAATTACACCCCAAAATACATTCTGCTGCTTCTCCTGAGTACGGGGATACCACATGGAACTTTTTGGCAGTCTGCGTACAGGAACTGAAAACCAATCACCGCCTTCAGGCTTTCTAAGGCCGTACATTTTTGATTACACTCCTCACTGCCTGTCACAGTTTCAGATGCCATGAAATGCCTAGATAGCACAACCCCCCCCCCCTCCCAAATGACCCCATTTTGGAAAGTTGACACCCCACGCTATCTTCTGAGAGGCATGTTGAGAAAAGAAAAATACATTTTTCTTTTCTTTCTTCATTTTCAAAAATAAATGGAGATGTGCAAAATACTCACCATGCCTCTTAGCAAATACCTTGGGGTGTCTACTTTCCAAAATGGGGTCATTTGGGGGGGGTCGTGCTATCTGGACATTTCAGGGCCTCTGTAACTGTGATAGGTAGTGAGGAGTAAAATCACAATTTTACGCCTTTAGAAATCCTGAAGGCAGTGATTGGTTTTTGGGGTCCTGTACGCGGCTAGGCTCCCAAAAAGTCCTACACATGTGGTATCCCCGTACACAGGAGAAGCAGCAGAATGTATTTTGGGGTGTAATTCCACATATAACCATGCCATGTTTGAACAATAGATCATTTAGTGACAACTTTGTGCAAAAAAAAAAATTTAATTTTCCCGCAACTTGTGGCAAAGTATAAAATATTCCATGGACTCAACATGCCTATCATCAAATAGCTTGGGGTGTCTACTATCCAAAATGGGGTAATTTGGGGGCGTTGTGCTATCTTGGCATTTTTTGGCCTTCAAAACTGAGATAGGTAGTGAGGAGTGAAATAAAAAATTAGAAATCCTGAAGGCATGTGATTGGTTTCGGGGCCCTGTACACGGCTAGGCTCCGAAAAAGTCTCACACATGAGGTATCCCCGTACTCAGGAGAAGCAGCAGAATGCATTTTGGGGTGTAATTCCACATATAACCATGCTATGTTTGAACAATATATCATTTAGTGACAACTTTGTGCAAAAAAAAGTGTAATTTTCCCAAAACTTGTGACAAAATATAAAATATTACATGGACTCAACATGCCTATCAGCAAATAGCTTGGGGTGTCTACTTTCCAAAAAGGGGTCATTTGGAGGGGGTTTGAACTGTCCTAGCATTTTATGCACAACATTTAGAAGTGTATGTCACACATCACCCACTCTTCTAACCACTTGAAGACAAAGCCCTTTCTGACACTTTTTGTTTACATGAAACATTTTTTTTTTTTTCATTGCAAGAAAATTACTTTGAACCCCCAAACATTATATATTTTTTAAAGCAAAGGCCCTACAGAGTAAAATGGTGGGTGTTGCAATTTTTTTCACACAGTATTTGTGCAGCGATTTTTCAAACGCAATATTTTAGGAAAAAACGCACTTTTTTAA
This sequence comes from Aquarana catesbeiana, assembly GCF_042186555.1. Taxonomy (NCBI): domain Eukaryota; kingdom Metazoa; phylum Chordata; class Amphibia; order Anura; family Ranidae; genus Aquarana; species Aquarana catesbeiana. Next base: position 295,816,755 of record NC_133328.1, read on the forward strand.
TTTTAATACACTAAAACACACTATATTGCCCAAATGTTTGATGGAATAAAAAAGATGATCTTATGCCAAGTACATGGATACCAAACATGACATGCTTTAAAAGTGCAGCGGCGACAAACTACATACATGTTTAAAAGCCTTTACAGGTTACCATTTTAGATTCACAGAGGAGGTCTACTGCTAAAATTACTGCCCTCGATCTGACCTTCGCGGTGATACCTCACATGCATGGTTCAATTACTGTTTACATATGACACCAGACCGACATTTGCGTTCGCCTTTGCGCGTGAGCACGAGGGGACAGGGGTGCTTTTTTTATTTTTATTTTTATTTTAATTATTTATTTTGCTTTTTTATTATATATTTAAACTGTTTCTTTCATTCTTTTAATCATTTTGAATGTTATCTCAGGGAATGTAAATATTCCCTATGATAGCAATAGGTAGTGACAGGTACTCTTTTTTGAAAAAATTGGGGTCTATTAGACCCTAGATCTCTCCTCTGCCCTCAAAGCATCTGATCAACACCAAGATCAGTGTGATAAAATGCTTTGCCAATTTCCCAATGCTGCTGTTTATATCCAGCGAAACCTAAGTCATGAAATGTCAGAACCACCAGCTGCATTCTCGGGTTCCCTTTTGGGACAGGAGAGCCCGAAAAAACCATGAAAGACGGTGTGAGGGGGGGACGTTCCCTCCCACTGCTTATAAAAGCACTCTAGAGGCTAATTAGCTGCTAGGATTGCTTTTACATGAAAGCTGACCACTGGCTGAAAACAATGATACCAAGATGATACCTAAACCTGTAGGCATCATTCTGGTATACCCACTAAAATTCCAGCAAAATACCAGTACGTTGCTGCTCTTTGTTGGGCATACATTGTAATGTTCTTTTTTTCATGCAGCCTGTGGGCTGAACGAAAAAAAGAGATTGATCAGTAGGTATGCCCACCATTAGAATACCGCTCTTCATCCACCCACTTCTAATGATGGGCATACATGCACCATTTTTTTTTTAACTGGGTGAAATCACCTCCGACAGCGCTGGAGTCACAGGAGTCATATCGTAGGAGCAAACGCTGTTGCTGCCAAGATAAATAAACCCGTGCTTCAGCTGAATGGCATACCTGTTAAGCAAATGATGGTTAACAATAAAACAAAGTAACATTACAGTATAACAGTAAGACTTACCATACCTCCAAAACAAATACAATAAAACATAGTAAAAATAAAACATTGCAATCTGTGCCTAAAAAAATATATGCCGAAGCATGGGAGCAATCCGCCCCTAATGTTAGGAGCAAATTGCTCTTTCACCCCTGCCCCCATGCTTCAGCATATATGCTTTTTTTTATGCTCTTTTTTTTAACTGTGGTGGTGAAATCACCTCCAACAGCGCTAGAGTCACGGCTTTATGTATCGTGGGAGCAAACGCTGTTGCTGTCAAGATAAATAAACCATGCTGCAGCTGAATGGAGTACCTGCTAAGCAAATGATGACTAACAATAAAACAAACATTACAGTATAACATACCAAACCTGCAAAGCAAATATAATAAAACATAGTAAACATAAAACAGAGAGAACGATAGATATAGAACAGTGAGCGAACAGTAGAGCGGATAGTAGAGAGCGAAAATAAGAGAGGTAACAAAAGAGAGAGAGAGAGAAGAAAAATACAACCACTTTTGGCTTTTTTATTTTTTGTGTTTTTGTGTGTGTTTTTTTTCACTTTTATAAAAACTGTAAAAAAACTGTAAACTGAACGTTGCAGATTAGGGTCTCTCAAAATGTGATGGCCATCACATCTTTCTAGACCCCGAGACCCTCTGTACGTGTGCCTAGGACTGTGTGGTGCTGTACCCTACGCTAATACTCAACTAGTGTGTGGTAGCGTTCAAAACAGTCACCAATGCAAAGACCAGATTGGTCAGGACAGGAGGGACAATAATAGCAGGTGTCACGCCTATATCTGCGCTTTCTACAGACACAACATCTTCTTTGGGAGTTTCTTTGGGTAGGGGTACCAGAGAGGACATGCGGAAAATGCCTCTCAGGCAGCCGGCTTACTGCATTTGCATTGGAAAATTGGGCCAAAGCACCGTCTGGAAACAGAAAGGCTCTGATGATCTCTTCCTGGAATTTAAGGAAGGATCCAGTTCATCCTGAAGCTTTGTATAGCACAAAAGCATTCAGCAGAGCCAATTGGAATAAATATACAGACACATTTTGTACCAGCATCCTTACGGGCAATTAGATAAGGCGCTAACAACTGGTCATTGAGTTCTACCCCTCCCATATTAAGGTTATATTCGTAGACACAGAGGGGTTTCTCCACAACACCAGTCGCCGTAGGAATTTGGACCATCGTGTCTGCGTGAAGGGAGGACAGAACAAAAACATTTTTATTATCCCTTCACAGCGAGCAAATTATTAGATCTCAAGCAGGCTCTCTCCCCCAGCCTAAGATGGGAATCTACAAGCTGCTGGGGAAAGCCCCGGCGATTAGATCGCACGGTGCCACATGCGCCAATTTGATGATCAAACAAGTGACTAAAAAGTGGCACGCTTGTGTAATAATTGTCCACATACAAGTGGTACCTCTTTCCGAATAAGGGTGACACCAAGTCCCACACAATCTTACCAGCGCTTCCTATGTAGTCAGGGCAGTTCTCCGGCTCCAGGTAACTATGTCTTCCCTCGTAAACCATAAAACTATATGTATAGCCTGTGGCCCTGTCACAGAGCTTATACATCTTGATCTCGTATCTGGCACGCTTGCTGGGAAGATACTGTTTGAATGACAAGCGGGCAGAAAACTTAATCAGGGACTCATCAATGCAGACAACTTGATGGGGAGTAAACAAGGCTGCAAAACGTTGGTTGAAGTGGTCTACGAGGGGCCGAATTTTGTAGAGCCGATCAAATTCAGGGTCGCCCCGAGGATGACAGAGTTCATTATCGTTGAAATGCATGATCTGCTCGTATCGTGTCCTGGTAATGGAGGCAGAGAACACGGGCATATGGTGAATTGGGTCAATGGACCAATATGTCCACAACTGACTATTTTTAGTTATGCCCATGAGGAGGTATAGGCCCAGGAGGGTCTTAAATTCAGAAACCGTAATTGGTTTCCATTCTCTGGCAAGGGTCAGCTGGGGATTAGCGGTGATCAATTGACCAGCATATAAATTGCTTTGGTCCACAATAGATCTATAGAGCTGTTTGGTAAAAAACAGTGAATAAAAATCAACTGACTTAAAATCAACTGTTTCCACCTGATTTCTGGGTTGGCCAGTGAATGGGGGAAGTATGGGTGCTGCAGAAGTGGTGGGTTCCCAATTAGGATTGGCGAATGCAGCAGGAAGGGTAATATGGGCTCGACAGGCCTGTCTTTGTCTTCTTCTTGGTGGCAGCGGCAACTCGTGCTTGTCAGCTTGAACTGCACTTATGGGACTCACCACGTCACCAAGTGTTACTGCAGTGCTGGATGCAGGGCCGGATTTCCCACAATCCCACCGAGGCCAGGCCTCGGGGCGGCAGTGGTGCAGGGGCGGCGCCTCTCCTGCGGCGACTTCACGGCTTTCACGGCAGGTGCGGCAGGTCTGTGCCTTCTCTAATATCACTGCACTGCCCCTCCCCACACTGCCTGTCTTATTCACACAAAACATGAATTGCGGCCGCTCTAGACAAAGGGCGGGACATTTTAAGTTAAGAAGTGGGTGATTGGTTGCTAGGCAGCAGGGCGGTCCCAGCAATAAATCACTCACTTTTAACGTGAAAAGTCCCGCCCCTTGTCCAGAGCGGCCCAGCTCCATGTCTTGTGTGAATAAGGTAGGGTTCTTTGGGGAGGGGGGAGTGCTGTGCTGTAAAGGAGTTTGATATTGAGAGAGGACTGTGATGGGGGGTCAGTCTGTGATTTGGGGGGTCAGTCTGTGATGGGGGGTCTGTGATGGGGAGTCTGTGATGGGTCAGGACCAATTTGTGATGGGGGTCAGTCTGTGATGGGGGATTTGTGATGGGGTTCAGGCTATGATAGGGGGTCTGCTATGGGTCAGGTCAGTCTGTAATGGGGGGGGTCAGTCTGTGATGGGTCAGTCTGTAATGGGGGGTCTGTGATGGGGGTTTGTGATGAGGCAGGGGGGGATGTGATGTAAGGGGGGGCTAAGGACACCGATGTAAAAGGGGGCCGTGATGTAAAAGGGGGTATGTGATGTAAAGGGGGGACTGAGGACATTGATGTAAAAGGGGGTCTGTGATGTGATGTGAAGGGGGGGACTGAAGACACTGATGTAAAAGGGGGTCTGTGATTTCTGCACTAGCAAAACACAGGTCTCTGCAAGGGCAATAGAAAACAATTGTTTTCTATGTGTCCTGTTCACACTGCAACAGCACCACTGAGTGCTGAGCAGTGTGGTGCAACATGTATACTGTTTCTATGCACTGCAACTGAGCTGTGGTGCATAAAAATGAATGAAATGTATTTGCATAAAGAACTATTTACGATCATCTTTTGGTCAAGAAAGACTGAGCAGTTTAGCTTTACTTGCCATTGAGTCAGAACTTTTAAATACTTTGTCCTACGAAGATATTATCGATGAGTTTGCCAAAAGAAAATTTAGAACTAAAAAATTGTAGGGAGTTTCTTACTGCTATAATCTTTAACCACTTGCTTACTAGGCACTTAAACCCCCCTCCTATCCAGACCAATTTTCAGCTTTCAGTGCTCTCACACTTTGAATGACAATTACTCAGTCATGCAACACTGTACCCAAATGATTTTTTTGTCCTTTTTTCATACAAATAGAGCTTTATTTTGGTGGTATTTGATTACCTCTGGGTTTTTTATTTTTTGCGCTATAAATGAAAAAAGACCGAAAATTTTGAAGAAAAAACAAATTTTTCCTAATTTCTGTGATAAAATTTTGCAAATTCGTAATTTTTCTTCATAAATTTTGGCCACAATTTATACTGCTACATATCTTTGGTAAAAATAACGAAAACTTTGTGGAAATTATTTGGTCTGTGTGAAAGTTTTAGAGTCTACAAGCTATGGTGCAAATCATAAAAAAATTATCACATCTGATGTACTGAGGCCTATCTCATTTCCTGAGACCCTAACAAGCCAGGAAAGTACAAATGCCCCCCAAATAACCCCTTTTTGGAAAGTAGACATTTCAATGTATTTAGTTAGAGGCATGGTGAGTTATTTGAAGTTGTATTTTTTTCCCACAATTCTTTGCAAAATTGAGATTTTTTTATTTTTTTTTTTTTCCCCCACAAAATTGTCATTGTAATACCTTATTTCTCTCACATGGCATGTGTATACCACAAATGACACCCCAAAATACATTCTGCTACTCCTCCTGAGTATTACGATACCACATGTGTGGGACTTTTTCACTGCCTGGCCACATACAGAGGCCCAACATGCATGGAGCACCATCAGGTGTTCTAGGAGCATAAATTACACATCACATTTCTCAACCACCTATTACACTTTTGAAGGCCCTGGAGCACCAGGACAATGGAAACACCCACAAAATGACCCCATTTTGGAAAGCTAACACCCCAACGTATAATCTATGAGGCATAATGAGTCTTTTGAATGGTTTATTTTTTTCCAGAAGTTTTTGGAAAATGTGGAAAAAAATGAAAACGCATTTTTTTTTTTTACACAAAGTTGTCCGTTTATAGGATATTTCCAACACATAGCATTTAGATAGCAAAAATGACACCCCAAAATACATTCTGCTACTCCTCCTGATTATTACGATACCACATGTGTGGGACTTTTTCACTGCCTGGCCACATACAGAGGCCCAACATGCATGGAGCACCATCAGGTGTTCTAGGAGCATAAATTACACATCACATTTCTCAACCACCTATTACACTTTTGAAGGCCCTGGAGCACCGGGACAATGGAAACACCCACAAAATGACCCCATTTTGGAAAGCTAACACCCCAACATATAATCTATGAGGCATAATGAGTCTTTTGAATGGTTCATTTTTTTCCAGAAGTTTTTGAAAAATGTGGAAAAAAAATGAAAACGCATTTTTTTTACACAAAGTTGTCCGTTTATAAGATATTTCCAACACATAGCATTTGGATATCAAAAATGACACCCCAAAATACATTCTGCTACTCCTCCTGAGTATGGCGATAACACATGTGTGAGACTTCTACACAGCCTGGCCACATACAGAGATCCAACATGCAAGGAACACCGTCAGGTGTTCCAGGGACACATAGCATGCACATACCAAGAATTACACCCCAAAATACATTATGCTGAGCAAAGCGTAAACAAAAAAGATTACCTGTGGTTGTAGTAGCGCAGTTGTACACAGGAGGATAGCACTGGTCCAGGCAGCAGGCAGGGACTTGGTCAGCAGCGGCGAACACAATTGTCCAGGCAGCAGGCAGGGTTACTGTCCATATAAAGTCCAGGGTCAGTGCAGGCAGAGATATTATCCGCAGTGCCAAAAATATTGATCCTGGTAGTAGGCAGGTCCATGTGGTGTGGTCAGTGCAACAGGCAGAGGCATGACGGCAGTAAGTCCTACAGGCAGAAGTAGGGCCTCGTTCAGGACAGAATGGGGACAGGGGTAGAGGCTTCTCCCACCCAAATCTCTTTGAAGCCTCCGAGTCTCCAGACCCTAATCTAGGATTGAGAAAACAAAATAAATTGTTTTCTTCATCCATAAAAACAATTCTGGAGCCCCTCACATATGTGAGACCCCTGTGTTGAATCCCACTAGTCCAGTTGCAGGGTACAAGATCAGTCCAAGAGGCAGGCAAATATCATGGTCAAACAGTCCAAGGTCAGTTCCAGATCAGGCAGAGGTATGTACAGAATCGTTGGGCAGAAGCATGGTCGAATAACAGTCCAGGGTCAGTTCCAGATCAGGCAGAGGTATGTGCAGAATCGTTAGGCAGAAGCATGGTCGAATAACAGTCCAGGGTCAGTTCCAGATCAGGCAGAGGTTTGTGCAGAATCGTTAGGCAGAAGCGTGGTCAAATAACAAGCCAGGGTCAGTTACAGAGGAGGCAGTGGCATAAGGGGTGTGAGAGTAAATTGCAGGAACGGAGGCTTACGTTTACCATACTTCACTAATAATTTACTGAAGTATGGTAACGACGAAAACATTCACCTACGCAGAGGCCTGGTTCAGAAGGACATTGTGCACAATAATAAGATGTGTCTCTTCTGAATCCAGCTCTGGTACACACCTTACATTTTTATTGCCGTCGTTGGCCTGTTGGTTTGGGAGGGAGCTTATCTGGAAAGTGGCGTTCGGAGAGTCGACTTAGAACATCAGATCGGATATTTTCTGGGGGGCCGTTCGGGAATGTAAGGGCAGTGAAAACTTCCTCCTGGTAGCCAAGGAAGCGTTTGGGGTTTTGGGTGGAGTTACGATAAATGACATAAGAATTGTAGATGGCCAAATGAAAAAAATAAATTGCGACTTTCTTATACCAATGGTATGTCCGTCTTGTGGCAAGGTACGGTTCCAGCATCTGGTCATTCAAGTCGACTCCCCCCATAAACAAATTATAGTCAAAGATGCATTTAGGTTTCTGTATGGGGCCATTTCTTCTGTGGATTTCCATGAAGGTATCATCGTGGATTGAAGACAACATGTACACATCTCTTTTGTCTCTCCACTTCACTGCCAAAACCTCGTTGTTTCGTAGACTCGCCGTTTCTCCTTTTCTCAATTTTTTATTGACCAGACTTTGAGGAAAGCCCTTCCGGTTCTTTTTGATGGTACCACATGCAGGCATCTTCTTCCGATGCAGGTTGTGGAACAGGGGCAGAGATGTGTAGAAGTTATCTACGTACAGGTGGTAGCCTTTCTCCAGTAGGGGGTATGTGAGATCCCAAACAATTTTCCCGCTTGATCCCAAGTAGTCTGGGCAATTAGGAGGTTGCAGCTGGGTGTCCTTCCCTTCGTACACTTTGAAGGCATACAAGTAACCTGTGACTCGGTCACATAATTTGTATACCTTCACCCCATAGCGTGCCCTTTTACTGGGAATATATTGCTTTATTTTAAGCCTGCCACTAAACTTAAGAAGGGACTCATCCACACATATGTTTTTGTCTGGGGTAAACAGCAGGGGGAATAGTGCAGAAAAATAATTTAAAAGTGGCCGAATTTTGAAAAGTCTATCATAGTTTGGGTCATTTCGGGGAGGGCACTGGGTATTGTCGTTGAAATGAAGAAACCTCATTATCATGTGGTATCTGTTTCTGGGCATTACCTTGGAGTATATTGGCATGTGTTGGAGGGGGTGGGTTGACCAATAGGACAGCAAAGTGTTTTTTTTCGTGAGTCCCATGTTAAATGTGAGCCCTAAAAAAACCTTAAAGTCCTCCACCGTTAGGTCTCCCAATTCGTAGGGACGGGCATAGTAGGACGTTGGATTATTCGCAATGAATTGCTGTGCATAAAGGTTGCACTGGGCCACAATACTTGACAGCATGTCCTCGGTAAAAATTAAATTAAAAAAATCTATTGGGGAAAAATTCTCCGTGTTCACCTGGACTCCTGGCTGGGCAGTGAAAGGGGGAATGTTGGCTTCTCCTGAATTAGGAGGAAGCCACAAGGGGTTCTGCAGGGCATAGGGAAGGCTGGCATGGGTCCTTGGCCTTTCTTGCCGAGGCACTGCGGTGCTGGTGGATGGCACTGCGGTGCTGGTAGATGCCACTGCGGTGCTGGTAGACGGGACAGCCGTGCTGGTGGACGGGACTGCCATGCTGGTGGACGGGACTGCCATGCTGGTGGACGGGACTGCCATGCTGGTGGACAGGACTGCCATGCTGGTGGACGGGACTGCCATGCTGGTGGACGGGACTGCGGTGCTGGTAGATGCCACTGCCTCCCCACCAGAACGCCTTCGTTTGGCGGGCCGAATCTCTTCCTCCTCTGAGTCACTCAGTGTTTCACTACTGAGGACTGGCTCATAATTTATGTCCGACTCGGAATCGGAAAGGGAATCTGAAAAAGAGAGCTCCCCGTTGCTCTCGTCGGCCTGGGACAGTATTTGGTACGCCTCCTCGGCGGAAAAGCTTCTTTTGGCCATGGTTGCTAAGCCTGCACTGATGGGCACTGATGAGGCGGCACCGATGAGCACAGATGGGCACTGAGGTGGCACAGAGGGGCACTGATGAGGTGGAACAGATGTGCACTGATGAGGTGGAACAGATGTGCACTAATGAGGTGGAACAGATGTGCAGATGTGCACTGAGGTGGCACAGGTGTGCACTGATGAGGTGGCACAGGTGGGCACTGATGAGGCGGCACAGGTGGGCACTGATGAGGCGGCACAGGTGGGCACTGATGAGGCGGCACAGGTGGGCACTGATGAGTGGAACAGATGTGCACTGAGATTGCACAGATGTGCACTTATGAGGTAGCACAGCTGGGCACTGATGGGACGGCACAGATGGGGCGGCACAGATGGGGCGGCACAGATGGGGCGGCACAGATGGAGCAGTACAGATGGGCACTGATGAGGCGGCACAGATGTGCACTGAGGCAGCACAGATGTGCACTGATTGGCACAGGTGGGCACTGATGAGGTGGCACAGGTGGGCACTGATGAGGTGGCACAGGTGGGCACTGATGAGGTGGCACAGGTGGGCACTGATTGTGCAGATGTGCAGCTGGACACTGATCACCACTGGGCAGACAGGTGGGCACCGATTGGCACAGGTGGGCACTGATTGGCACATGTGGGCACTGATTGCCACAGGTGGGCACCGATTGGCACTGTACTGATGGTGCACTGTATTGATGGGGCACTGTATTGATGGGGCACTGTATTGATGGGCACTGTATTGATGGGCACTGTAGGCACAGTAAATGACAAACGGACACTCACAGATCGCTGACAGATCTCTCTCTCCTCACACGCTGTCTCTGTGTGAGGAGAGAGAGCCGGCAATGAGAGATGATCTCAATTGTTTACATTTTAGATCATCTCTCATTGGAGGCAGCGATCGCGCTGTAAACGGCCGCTGTGATTGGCCGTTTACAGCGATCTGTGATTGGCTGTGTCCAAGGGACACGGCCAACACAGAATTTCCCCGTTGCGCGCTCGTGAGCGCGCACGGGGAGCGAGGAAAGGGGAGGACGTCATATGACGTCCTCCCGGGAATTGACATCCGCGCTGAAGCCGTCATTCGGCTACGGCCGGATGTCAGGAGGTTAAAAGGCATTTTCTGCATTACAGAGTATTTTCAGTCTGTACAATTAAAGCCAGTTATTTTCAGTGTTCTCGTGTGTGGAGATATGTTTTTAATTGATCTATTGTAGCAGTCATCAATAAAGGACGAAAAGAATGGTGGTGTGTGTGTGTGTGTGTGTGTGGGTGTGTGTGTGTGTGTGTGTGTGTGTGTGTGTGGGGGGGGGAGGCGGCATTGAAGGGCTCGGCCTTGGGGTGGGAAAGGGAGTAAATTCGGGCCTGGCTGGATGTACGACCAGGATGTACTAGGACGCTGGTGCTTGCCAGTTCACCAGAAGGATGAGTGGCGCTAGTACTGACTCTCTGCTCCATACGAGGGACCTGCGGTTCTTGCACCTCTACAACAGCAGAAGAACGGGGTCTGGTATGCCTGACCTTGGCAGGGACAACAACTCAGTTGTCAGAGCTATCTGTCAGGGTGCCGCTGCTGTCTACAGGTTTGTATTCTGAGTCTGAATCTGACAGATGAGTGACTTCCTCTTCACTATCTGTCTTGCTCAGAAACGTGTAGGCCTCTTCACTACTGTACCTTCCATTTGACATTTTGGTCTCTAAATTTACTTGTACAGTAGTGAGACTAACAAGAAAAAAAGCACCTGACTGTCAGCGACTGATTTAAACGCTACCAAAAAAACTGTTAGCATTCACAGGGATCAGGCGTGACTCTGCGAATGCTGCAGTTATGTGTGTTGCGTTTTGTAAGTGACAGTGATCGATTGATACTGCACTTGGGTGGGCTGGGCTGGGCTGGGCTGGGCTGGGTGGAGGGGCTAAACGCAAGTGCTAGCAGGTATCTTGGCTGATCCCGCTAACACTGCATTTTTGGGGTCGCTAATATAGTTCTGATCAAATCAGATATTGATCCGTTCAGACACTATACTATTAAGGTAGACGTATGGTGTATGCGTGGGTGTTAGCGCTACTGGCACTAATCTGACACTGCCTGGGGCGACGCAGACCCTATCTAGCGCTAAAACCTAACTTTGATCACCCGCCGAGTGATCAGGGGGTTAAACCTTTATTGGGTAAAATATGGCGGGTGCCCTGATGCTATAAGAAATAAACTAGCTAAACTGTGTCACCTGTGACATTTATACAGTGATCACTGTTGACAGGGGGTAATCAAGGTTAAACCTTCATTGGGGGGGTAGGGGGGGTCCCTAGACCTATCTGGGCCTAAGACTAATTACCCTGAATGCTGTACTGGGTGACACAGTGACAGGGGGTGAAGGGGTTAACTGGGGGGGGGGGTCGGAGGTGATCTGGGGGGGTGAATTGTGTGCCTACGTGACCTGGTGTCAGTGCAGTGTTGGTGCAACTCACTGTTAGATGTTATCTCTCCTCGTTCTGGAATGGAAAAGACCGACACAAGGAGAGATGACATCACTTCCCCTGTGAGTGTTTACAGTTTCACGACAGGGGAAGGATCTCATTCACGAGGACCGATCACCAGGTCCAGGCCAGATTTCATTGGCCTGGGCCTGGAGATTGATCGGTTCTGGATCAAATCCCTAGGCGGCTGTGCGCCCGACGTAGTATGATGGCGATTTGCCTGCCCGTGCCATTCTGCCGCAGTACAACTGCGGCGGCTGGTCGGGAACAGGTTAACCACTTGCCGACCACCGCACGCCGATATACTTCGGCACAATGCCAGCAGTGGGCAAATGGGCGTATCTGTACGTCCCCTTTAATTGGCGGGGCTAGTGAGCGTGCACACGCCTGCCTCGTAAGGTCTGACCGTGCCCGCGGGACCGGCAGACTCGATGTAAACAAGGCATTTTCCCGTTCTGCCTTGTGTCATGACAAAGATCACTGCTCCCTGTCGGGAGCAGTGATCGCTGTCATGTGAGTGGAAGTCCATCCCCCCCACAGTTAGAATCACTCCCTAGGACACATTTAACCCCTTGATCGCCCCCTAGTGTTTAACCCCCTTCCCTGCCAATGTCATTTACACAGTAGTCAGTGCATTTTTATAGCATTGATCGCTGTATAAATGACAATGGTCCCAAAATAGTGTCAAAAGTGTCCGATGTGTCCGCCATAGTGTCACAGTCATGATAAAAATCGCAGATCGCCATTACTAATACAAGAAAATTAATAATAAAAATGCCATAAAACTTTGAGCTATTTTGTAGACGCTATAACCTTTGCGCAAACCAATCAATATACGCTTATTGCGATTTTTATACCAAAAATGTGTAGAATACATATCGGCCTTAAATGAGGAAAAAAATGTGTTTTTATACATTTTTGGGGGATATTTATTATAGCAAAAAGTAAAAAAATTTTGTTTGTAGCACAAAAAATAAAAACTGCAGAGTTGATCAAATACCACCAAAAGAAATCTCTATTTGTGGGGAAAAAAATGACGTCAATTTTGTTTGGGTGCAACAACCGCGCTATTGTCAGTTAAAGCAACGCAGTGCCGAAACGCAAAAAGTGCTCTGGTCAGGAAGGGGGTAAAATCTTCCGGGGGTTGAAGCGGTTAATATGATTTTTCTACTCATCTTACCAGAAGATAGGTAAGTAGGAAGGAACATTCTGCAAATGAATACGGCTGCATATAAAGCACTGCACATTGTACATACACAGGTATATGTTTATATCTGGGGAAGGATTTGTTGCAGGTAAGTGTACTCAAACTGCACGGTGCAGGATTTTTACAGAACAAAAGGTATCAGGAATGCCTTGTTCTGAACTGTACAACTGAAAACAACAATACCTGTCTCTACTCACTCTCTTGCCAGCTGGATTAGTCTTAAGATGCTCTCTTGCTACCAACCTACATTCTGCAGAAGTGTATCCTATATGAAAATACAGCCCCATAGAAACTGATACATATAAACAGTAAACCCATTTGTCAGATTTGTAAGACTAAAACCCCACACATAGTGTTTTACACCCTCACTTGGTCTATTTGGACCAAAGAATACCCGGGATATAAGCAATTTTGCCTATACGCACCAAGTCAAGCTATGTTCTCTGCTTTAACACACTGTTTCCCAGAAAACAGTATGTTAAAGCAGAAAACAAATAAATTAAACTGTTCTCTACCATTTCAGATTTCTATTACTTTAAAAAAACAGTTCCTTCAAATACTAGATGTAGATATTTAAGGCTTGTAAGACAAGACACACTGCAGCCTGTGGTATGGAGAGTTTGCTTGCTGGATAGGTTGCCAGTGCATGTCATTAAAACTCTTGTATGCCCTGGAATTATTTTATATGTTTTAAAGAACCAATCACAGGCTGCTGTAATTGAGGCACACAACAGTGCTCACATGAATTACTTATCATAGTATACTTCCTTAAAATGTGGCTGCATCCCCCTGGTGTCCTGAGAGTCAAGATCTTGAAGCTACAGTTTAGGTATGTATATTTTCACATCTTGGACCAATGTAAATATGCATGTGTCAAAGCTAGATGATTCTTATGGCAGCAGGAAATTATTGTAGCAGGCAATGCTAATACAGTGATTACCACAAGCAAGCTGCCCTAGTTCACTAAGCAGCAGGGCAGCCACTCTACCCTGCTGCTTAGTGAACACAGGAGGTTGCTTTCAATGAATGCAAAGTGTTCTCTCAATGGATGAGATGGAGATCATGACTATCCTGCTTCCCCATCTCATACAAGCAGAGAAGCTAGTGGCAATCACTGTAGTAGAGGTGCCTACAACATTTATTTCCAGCTTCCATGGAGATTTTTCCAGATATGACAAATGCATATGGACATTGTTAAAATTATTAATTGGTTACATTTGCAACTTCAAGCTCTAAATACCTCAGCTATTAGAAAGTTAGAAAGCTTTTCTGTCTAGACCAGAGATTTTTTTAAACATTTTTGTTGATTTGGTTGATAACATTTTTAAATGAAACCTTTCCATTTTATTACATAAGTCATTTTGGGCCCAGTAATAAGTTAAATGCACAAAAATCATGACTGATGGGAGGGCCGGCAGAGTGCTGTACATTGCTTCCTGCACACATCACAATGTCCTACCTCAGTACAAATGTGCAACAGAGGATGTAATGCTGGAGTTCAGTTTTATTTACAATAAGATAGAATAGAGTTCTACACACCTGAGGCCCCCCTCTGTAAGCAGTGTCCATCTGTGTTATAAGTATGTTGCATTTTATGTGTTCAGGTAAAGATGAAGTAGGAGATATTGGAGAGTGGAGCGGCTTTTCATATACTTTCTGGTCTTCACTCTGTATTTTTTTAAGAAATATAAAATGGACATGTACTTAAACATCTGAGTAGAAATACAAGGTGTAGCATATACAACAGTATAAAAATGTATTTTCCTGATTGCTCTTTAATTAATTTAGTTAGAGAGTTATTACTCCTGAATGCCAAGCAGCCTCTTGCAATCCCCCATACAGCAGCAAGCTAGGTGTGAGAAGGACAGTATTAGGGGCCAATTGGTTGTGCTGCACACACATGGGATAATATGTAGCACAGACAGGCACAACTAAGAATGGTCTTTGCCTGCTGTAATACACAACCACATTTAGGTCCCCAGAAAATGGTCAGCAAAAACTATGGTATCTCAGAATAACTTTTAGTGAGTGACATTTCACAAGTATGTACAACCAAATACTATTAACCACACATTACTATTATCTATACATACATGAATATATAAATGGTGATGAATATCAATCCAGCAAGTGACACAAAATATGTGATATTATACTGAAAACAAGATATCAATAAAAATAAATGTGAAAATTAATAAAAGAGTCCCAAATGAAATCAAGTATTGAACACCAAATAACAAAAGTGACTGGAGATGAAATCAGGATGGTCAGAGGAGAAACAGTCCTTGGAGCCAAGGCAGATTCAATTGGTGATCATAAGTGTTAAACAACCAACACCCAGTGAGAAATCCTCCACCTTATTAAATGCACGCTTACCAGAGGTAAGCTAAAAATCAGCTTATCTATGAACATCCACTCAGGGGAAACCGACTACTCCAATCTCCTCACAGGGAAGGGGTAGACAGTATCTCTCCGTGCGATGGATTCAATCGATATGCCGGGGGGCCTGCATGCACCTGTTCGGAACGAGATAGGATAAAAACGATGACGTCAGCGCGTCAGCCTTCCGACGTACGTTTCGTCCTATTGGACGTCGTCATGGGACGTTCCCATGACGACGTCCAATAGGACAAAACTCTTAATTGTATAGAATTTAGGTAGCATTATATTATTGTTTTGATTTTGATGTAATTTTTGGTGTTTATTTTGTCTATTAACCACACATGTAGGGGCATAATTACAAAGCAGTACATTTGACTTTCACCAACCATTCACTGGTGGTGATTCATTCACTGACAATACAAACTATATGCATCAGGAAGACTCACCAGCAGTAAATGTTTGTTGAATGTAAGATTCACTTCTTTTTAAATATGACCCTTAAAATGACTGGACAAACCCTTTATTTTTGTTAATCATAATATACAGTGCATTCTAAAAATATTCAGACCTCCTTCACTTTTTTAAAATTTTGTAATTTTGCAGCCTGATACTACAGTTGTTTAAATTCATTTTTTTCCTCATTAATCTACACTTAGTACCCCATAATAACAAAGTGAAAACTTTTTGATGTGTCTGTGAGTTTATTAAAAAAGAAAAAATGAAAAATCACATGCATTTAAGTGATTAGATCCATTATTCAGTACTTTGTTGAAGCACCTTTGGCAGCAATTACAGCTTCGAGTCTTTTTGGGTATGACGCAAAAAGCTTTGCACACCTGAATTGAGGGATTTTCTGCCATTCTTCTTTGCAAATCCTCTCATGCTCAGTCAGGTTGGATGGGGAACGTAGGTGGACAGCCATTTTCGGGTCTCTCCATAAATGTTCAATAGGGTTCAAGTCAGCCCTTTGGTTGGGAAACTCTACGACATTCACAGAGCCATACCTAAGCCACACCTTAGGATCATTGTTATGTTGGAAGGTGAACCTTCGGCCTAGTTTAAGGTCCTGAGCACTATGGAATAGGTTTTTATTGAACATATCTCTGTACTTTGCTCCATTCAGCTTTCCCTCAACCATGAGGGGTCTCCCAGTCTCTGCTGCTGAAAAACAACCCCACAACATGATGCTGCCACCACCATGCTTAAATATTGGGATAGTATTTGGCAGGTGATGAGCAGTACCTAGTTTCCTCCAGACATAACATTTCATCTTGGTTTCATCAGGCCAGTGAATCTTATTCCTCACAGTCAGAATCCTTCAGGTTTTTTTTTTTTTTTGCAAACTCCAAGTGGGCTTTCTTGTGTTTTGCAGAGGCTTCCGTCTAGCCATTCTGCCATAAGGTCCAGACTGGCAGAGGGCTGCAGTGATGGCTGTCTTTCTGGAACTTTGTCCTGTCTTCACACAGAATCTCTAAAACCCAGTCAGGGTCACCATAAGGTTCTTGGTCACCTCTCTTACTAAGGCCCTATTCCCCTGATTGCTCAGTTTGGCTGGACAACCAGCTCTTGGAAGAGTCCCGGTTGTGCCAAACTTGTTCCATTCGAGAATTATGAAGGCCACTGTGCTCTTGGGAATCTTCAGTGCAGCAGAAATGCACTGAAGGTTCCCAAGGTTGTAGTCTTCCCCAGATTTGTGCCTTGTTATAATCCTGGCTCTGAGCTCTGCAGGCAGTACTTTTGACCTTGTGGCTTTTGCTCTGATAGAGTATGCATTGTACGCTATGAGGCTTTTTATGGAGAAGTGTGTGCCTTTCTAAATCAGTGGTTCTCAACTCCAGTCCTCAGGACCCACCAACAGGCCAGATTTTAAGTATTACCTTGGGGAGATGCAGACTAGAATACTGCAGTCACTGAGCAGCAAATGATATCAACCTGTGATGTATTTCAGTTATATTGCAAACCTGGCCTGTTAGTGGGTCCTGAGGACAGGAGTTGAGAACCACTGTTCTAAATGATGTCCAATTATTTTAAATTACCACAGGTGGACTCCAGTCAAGGTGTAGAAACACCTCAGCAATGATCAAGAGAAATGGGAGGCACCTGAGCTAAATTTCAAGTGTTGTTGCAAAGGGTCTGAATACTTATGCCAATAAGATATTTCTGCTTTTCCTTTTATTAAATTCACAGACATTTCTCAGATTCTGCTTTCACTTGGTCATTATGGGGTACTGAATGTAGCTTAATGAGAAAAAAATATTTAAACAGCTGTACTTTATGAATGCACTGAATATTACTCAGAAAGGCAGACACCTTGTAAAGGGAATCCCCATTCTGCCACAAAATAACAGATTCTCATCTGGTAAATGCCTCAACAATCAAAAGCAAAGCAACGCACAGTACAAACATACTGTATAACTAGATACCATAGTTAATGCCAACATTCATTTAAATATGAAGAATAAACCAGACAGTTGAGATAAAGCCTAAGCATTTGCATGGAAAAGAGAAAACAGGATAGCAATATTAATGAGAAAGGGTACCTAGCTCTTGTGGGGGGAGGGGGAATCTGCTGATTAGAACCCAGCAAGTAGGGTGCAGTTGATAAGAAATTTGCTGAGAGAAGAAAGCAGGAAAATTAGCTCATCAGTCCACCACAACTCTTTTACTGGGGGGACAGAGAGGTAACCTTGTCTCTACTGTCTGGCTGGATTGTATAAATACATCTGACCTGTTAGAGGTCAATTGCTATAATACATTCTCTATGCTGTTCGAGTCAGTTTCACTTCCTGTTCCTGTCCACTTGCTGTTCCTGTTGTGATATATGTATGAACTTGTGTGTTATATGGCAGTCTAAACTTGCTAATAAAGTACTCTAACTACTCTAAATTGTGCACACCTATGTACAGTGCCTTTTAAAAGTATTCACACCCCTTGAATTTTTCCACATTTTGTCATGTTACAAACAAAAACATAAATATATTTTATTGGGATTTCATGTGATAGACCAACACAAAGTGTCACATAATTGTCAAGTGGAAGGAAAAGAAATAAATGGTTTTAATTTTTTTTACAAATAAATATCTGAAAAGTGTGGCGTGCATTTGTATTCAGCTCCCTTTACTCTGATACCCCTAACTAAATTTTAGTGGAACCAATTGCCTTCAGAAGTCACGTAATTAGTAAATAGAGTCCACCTGTGTGTAATTTAAACTCAGTATAAATACAGCTGTTCTGTGAAGCCCTCAGAGGTTTGTTAGAGAATCTTAGTGAACAAACAGTATCATGAAGGCCAAGGAACACACCAGACTGGTCAGGGATAAAGTTGTGGAGAAGTTTAAAGCAAGGTTAGGTTATAAAAAAATACCCCAAGCTATAAACACCTGGAAATGGAGCAATACACAACTACAAACCTACCAAGACATGGCCTAAACTGACAGGCCGGGCAAGGAAAGCATTAATCAGAGAAGCAGCCAAGAGGCCCATGGTAATGCTGGAGGAGCTGCAGAGAGCCACAGCTCAGGTGAGAGAACTATTAGTTGTTCACTCCACAAATCTGGCCTTTATGGAAGAGTAGCAAGAAAAAAGCCATTGTTAAAAGAAAGCCAAATGAAGTCTGGTTTGCGGTTTGCAAAAAGCCATGTGGGGGACACAGCAAACACGTGGAAGAAGGTGCTCTGGTGAGGTGAGACCAAAATTGAACTTTTTGACCTAAAAGCAAAACGCTATGTGTGGCAAAAAAACAGCACTGTACATCACCCTGAACACACCATGCCCACTGTGAAACATGGTGGCGGCAGCAAAAGACTTGAGACTGGGGAGGAGGTTTACCTTCCAGCAGGACAAAAACCCTAAACATACAGCCAGAGCTACAATGGAATGGTTTAGATCAAAGCATATTCATGTGTTAGAATGGTCCAGTCAAAGTCCAGACCTAAATCCAATTGAGAATTTCTGGCAAGACTTGAAAATTCCTGTTCATAGACGCTCTCCATCCAATCTGACAGAGCTTGAGCTATTTTGCAAAGATGAATGGACAAAAATGTCACTCTAGATGGGTAAAGCTGGTAGCGATATACCCAAAAAACGTATTTGTCGTTGCAGCAAAAGGTGGTTCCACAAAATATTGACTCAGGGGGGCTGAATACAAATGCATGCCACACTATTCACATATTTATTTGTAAAAAAAATTTGAAAACCATTTATCATTTTCCTTCCACTTCACAATTATGTGCCACTTTGTGTTGGTCTATAACATAAAATCCATTTACGTTTTTGGTAGGAACATAACAAAATGATGAAAATTTCAAGGGGTATGAATACTTTTTCAAGGCACTGTAGAAAAATCAATATAATAAATGTGTGTTGCTGCTAAGATCCAAGAGTGTACCACTATCACTATAAATTTTAAAATATCACAACCCAAAATGATCCAGCTCCTCACTTGTGTTACACTGTGCATATATTAATACTCAAGAATCCCAAATTCATCAAAAACAAAATACAGTCCTTTTATACTTCCAATGTCAAATCAATAAATATGAAAAGGAAAAGTCCACATGTTGCACTCCACCGATAATCCACTTGAAAGTGCTTTATTAAAGAATAAATATAAAAAGAAAATATGAAAAGAAAAGTTCATGTGTTGTGCTCCACTAATAATCCACTTGAAAGTGCTTGATCCCTTATGCTGTACACACCATGTGTGACTTATACCAGCACCATTAGCTCACCTTCTGTTTTGACCTATGGGTAATAGGTCATCTGCGCTTGTTCCTTTAGTGCCGTTTCACACTGCAGCGATGTCCGACATTGGATTCGCATCACACTGCAGTGCAAATCACATGCAATCTCTGTGCAATGCGATTTCAGCGATACAGATAGTATGTATGGCTGATATCATATCACATTCGGACCAAACTCACACAGGACCCATTTTTTGGTCCGCAGCAGAATCAGATGGCATGGGTGTTCACACCCATGCCATCCCATGCCATGCCAGTGTAAACTGTCACCAGGAGACATGCGATGCGGGAACATGCAGTGGATTCACAGGGTTTCCACATCGCTGCAGTGTGAACTGGCACTTAAGGGAAATCTATAGATGGGGTTAGATCTTTCAAAAATCTCCTCCAAATCCGTTCTTATCATATAGAACATTTACCAATTCCACTGATGGAAACTCAGAGATAAAGCATACAGACCATCATAGTGCTTTACAACAAAACAAATTGCCTACCATAATTTAAAGACTTTTTTAACAGGCAAGTAATTATACTTAATATACCTGTATATATCTCTTGCTCATGTTGTACAAATCAGGTACCCATAGATCAAAGATTTATTGGTGCCTCCTCTCCACACTCAACTTGCTCAAAATTCTTCCCTTATTTTAATATTGGACATTGGTTGTCCCAAAGTTACATCAACACACAAAAGATAAGTAAGTGAACCCCCTCATTTAGATCATGAGGCACCCTCTCGATCCCAGACGGAAAATTGATTTGGCCTCTGCTTTAAGGAGGATCTAGTTCTTGGGGGGGGGGGGGGGGGGGCACGTATGTGAAGTCACCCTCTTCTGATCAGGATTATCATCATTAGAGTCACTTTTTGGACAGTAATATGTATAATAGCCCAATTTGCACTTTTGTCTCTATGGATTGATGAAAATTGGGAGAAAAAAATATTTTTTTGGACACTTGATATTAAGGAATAATACTAAATGTCTTTCACTGTGAGCTTGCTTATTACACACACACAAAAAAAAATTATGTTCATAGTTACATTTTTTAGCAATATTGATATATATATTTTATAATCAACAAAGGTTGATTTTTTTGTCTCTCTTATTGGCCATTGATGCGTGGGCATGCACACCCCAGTTTATAGTTTTTTTCACCATCATAGTGCTTTCCATATAAAATGCCACGTTTATTAAAAAAAACTCACTCACATTTAAAAGTGCACTGCTAGCTGGTGCACAACAGACAAACAGCATGTGTAATGAATCAATCCACCATGTGGGGCATCATTATTGGAGGCTGCAACTTGTAGGTTCAGTAGATGAGCGACTACTGTCCCACGTGACATGTAACATATTTCCTAAAACTTGCTCCACCAAACCCAAAATGAACGTCCGTAGGATAAACACATGTGAATTGATTCATTACACATGCTGTTTGTCTATTTAAGACTTAATTGTATCAGGAACTCTGCCTATATTACCCAGAGTGCACTCCTAAAAGAATACATTTCTTGACAAAGGATGTCCTGAACCATTAGTAGAACAGGCCTATACCTTTTATTTGAATGGAAAACCCACCAAAGTAGCCCTCAGAGGAATGTGAACACTCCATCAGATTCACTACTCGTTTCCACAACCAACAACGTGAAATGGAGCGTATCCTGGCAAAACATTAGAATATTTTATTGCAAAATTCCCATCTAAAGTCTGTTGCCCATGAGACACCCAAAGTAACATACAGAAGGGCTCCCAATTTGAACTATAAGGTAGCTTGGAGCAAATTGAGACCAGCATGGCCAAAAGGATTTTATGGCCAAGGGCAGGACATACAAAATCGATTTACAACTGTTCGTATAATTTTGTAGTGTATTGTCTGATTTGTTCTTATAGATTGTTATATGTGGGTCATACTATCAGGCCCTTAAGAAGAAAAAGATTTGGTCAGCATTGCCGCATTTTTTGAAGAAGGGAAGGATAAGCACAGTGCCCCCCATCATTTCTCTGAGGTCCATAACAAGTTCATGGCTAGAGGTCTCCCTGAGGCAGAGCATTACCATATGCTCTGATAAAGGAGACATATTGGATTTATATTCTAGATCCTCTCTCCCCTGGAGGGTTAAATAAGGAGTTAGAGGTTGGTACCATTCTGTAATATATTGACTACTCTAATGTTTTTGTCATGCTATATTCATAATATACATTTTTAGGTTATTTACAGAAATTCATTTTGATAACAGGTATATGGCAATCCTGCATCCTTTAGTTTTATCCTATTTGCAATTAATATTGCTTACCTTATATCTATGATTTTTTTTATATTTCTGCTATTATTTTAGTTTGTGGAGTATAACAACTAATAGTAATAATGACATACAATTAATTGCAGATCATTTCATTCCCCTCTAATCATTGGTGAACAGATTAACGTGCATCCATATTAAAGACCCTATACATAATATTCACATACATCATCAGTATACATTTATTTTGGTGAACCTAATAACATATAACGCTGATATATATTTAGTATCATGTAATTTGGTGAAATATTTTATTTACCGATAACAAAATCCATTTTTTTGTCACTGGTTTTTAGATATGTATTTCAATACAATGCAAAAGTTATTTTGGAACTGACATCCCAGAAAAATCTTTCTTATCCTAATTTTATTTTTTTTTTCTTATCCCACAGCCATTTGGTAATGTTT
This sequence comes from Aquarana catesbeiana, assembly GCF_042186555.1. NCBI lineage: Eukaryota > Metazoa > Chordata > Amphibia > Anura > Ranidae > Aquarana > Aquarana catesbeiana. Next base: position 295,839,384 of record NC_133328.1, read on the forward strand.
CTAATATAATTTTATCATAAATTGTATATTTTTTTTAATTTAAAATACAATTTTGGTTCCATGCTGGGAATGAGAGGTAAAAGGGGGTGCTGTCTTGAACCTTTTAAGGTTGGCTCAAGGAAATGAAACAAGCATTAGGGTAGGCCAGAGAGCTTCCTTATTGTCCCAGGAGACCTTGCTTGCACCTAATCTGCTGCAGTCATTTAAAGCTGATTGGACAAAGAGCTTCAACTGCGTTCAGCATTGAGAGCTTTTCCTATTTGTTTGATTGTTGTCGAGTTTGGAGTGCCAACTGCTTACAGGATTAAGGTATAGTTAAGCGTGCAAAAGCTTTGCAATGTACAGTAAGTCCATGTATGGCAGCATGCACGCTAGGAGGGGACGGAGAGGTGCTTCTGGGTAATCCAACGCTGTGGAAGGTTGCTAGGCAATGCTTTTCTTAGGCATACTCCTTCTTTAAGCCTCTAAATTGCATCGCCTAGCAACCGGTCACAGCGTCAGGTTACCCAGGATCACGTCTCCCTCCTCTTCTCACAGCATACACACTGCAACACATGGACGTGTATTGTGGGCTTCCACTGTTCCACCTTCTTTGACTGACAGCTTCCCCCCTCACACTCAAGCAGAAACAGCAACCATCCAGCTTTACCATTCCTGCCACAAATTGTAAAATTATTACTGTACTTTTTTCTCACAATTCTATATGTAAGTGATGTCTCCTTCTAAAACCAATCTATCATTTGGTACTAAAAGAAAATCTTGACACCAGACTTTCCATATTTATTGCACTTATTACAGCTGTCTATAGCCACATCTCGGCAAATTTTATAAGCCAGAGGCTGCATTTTAAAAAATGTTCCTCTTACAGTCAAAGGGGTTTGACTCATGCCAAAAAAACTACTACTGCAACTTTTTTTTTAATAAAATGTCAAAACAAAGCCTACAAAAAACACTTCAAAGCCACAACCCAACAGACAAGGCAGTTTTCATCATATAATAAGAGCTAGAGTGCCATATTTTACAGACAATACCCACAAATATAGCACAGTTGCTGGGGAGTATGTAAGCAGCTTGTTTGGTTTGTAATTTAAGAGGGAGAGATAAGGCAGTTTTTATGATCAAATTTAAATGAGTATTTTTTAAAACACAAAAACCAAAAATACTTTACCAAAAATGTATATATATCACAGAAAAAAAAGAAAGGAATATTTTACAGAACTTTTTTTCAGTACAAAAATCCACATTAAAGTGTATATTTTTCACAGGAAAAAGGAAGGAATATTGTATAGACTCCATAGACAGTATTTAAACATTTGGGTATGCTGCATTTTCAAAAGGAAACACAGAATATAGTATTTAAGCAAAAAAAAAAAAAAATGCATATTAAAGTGTATATGTATTTTACAGAATTAGCCCCCTTCACATGGGAGTGACTTGTCATGGGATTTGACAGGTCAAATCGCATGATAAGTGGCAGCCTAATGCTGGCAATTGCACTGTTCAAATCGGTGCAATGCCGACTTTGTGGTGCCGCACTGATTTGCAAAAGTAGTTCCTGCATACTACCTTTGGCAATTTCAGGTGCGTTGTACCTGAAGTCGCACTGACATTCACACTCCCTCCAGTTTTCAGACTGACATCCCATATAGAAGTGTGGGCAGAAAGCTGGAGGGAGAGTGTGCAGGAGCCGGGTATTGCACATGTGATCCACAGATTGTGGGTGCAATGCTTTGCAGGCTCCTTTTGGAAAAAATAACAAATGCAAATTTTTATTGCAAAATCACATGCATTTATTATTTTTTCCTAAAAGGTGAACAACTTACCCTTAAAGTAGAACCTCATGAAATAAATGGTATGGGGTCATCCCGAATTCCATACCAGACCCTTCAGGTCTGGTATGGTTTTTAAGTGGGAACCCCTGCAAAAAAAAGGAAAAAAGAAAAAGCATTAGATTCCCCCCAAAATCAATACCAGAGCCACAGCATGCAGTTTTCAATGCCCAATATTCACTTTAAAGCTTATAGATTAAACAGAATGAAAGAATAAATATTGTACAGCCTCCATAAACGGTATTTAAATACTTATAGTAGATTGCATTTTCAAAATATCTAACATGCAGTTTTTTGCCTGAAAATCTACATTACCATGTCTATACTGTATTTTTTTTATTCTTTATTTAATTCAACTAATGATAGGTGTGACAGATAACCCCTGTCAGTTGTCAATGGTGTGTATCTGCCACATAGAATTTTGAGGTTCATAAGGGCATAAGGTCTGTAGCAGGACGCAAGGTGTTAAACACTGGACACACCTTGCTCCACACCTGGGGTATAATTTGTCTTCCTTGGGCTAATCAGTGTTATTGCTGAGAAAGGAGACAAGCAGGCTGTGAGGGAACATATCTACCGGACTTAAGCAGACCCAGTGAAGTCTATTTACTAGCCAGGAGGCTTAAAACGGTTTTGGTTGGACTTTTGTTTTGGACTGTTTCTCACACCTGTGTGGGAATCAGTGGCATATTATTCACGCGTGCAGTGCACACGGGCCCCCAAGGGAAGGGGGGCCCACTGTGCCCTGACACACACTGCGCACATGGAGTGAATAGAGCCACAACAATTTCCATGGCCCCAGTATTGAAGGAGAGTGGAGCAAAAGGCAGTGGGCTTCCACTGTAGCCATGGAACTCTTTTTCATTTTCATGTCAGGCGGCGGCCAGCTGCATTTGCATTTAGTAAAAATAAAGTTGTGGCCGCTGCCCGCAACTACTGGCTGCCTTGGCGGAGGGACATGTACCAGTCTGCAGGCCTCCTTGCCTCACTCCTCCAGTCAGGCTGCCTCATTGCCTCCTCTATAACTCTGCCTCCTCTCCTCCCTCAGCCTCGGTATCCAGTGATGTCCGGGGTGCTCACTGTGCTGGAGCCGAAACTAGTGGGGGACATGTGCGGCAGACACTGTGCACAGGGCGCCGCTGTGCCAATCTCCACTTCCTGTCAATCTGGGTCTTAGCTGACAGGTGTGTGATCTCCGTGCTTCCGCTGCAACTACAATCTCTCCCCTCCTCTCCTTCCCTATGTACAGTTCTAGCCCCACTGGAGGACTCTTTCTATAATAGGGACTCTGATGTTACAGGGGGGGACTCTGATGTTACGAGGGGGGCTGTGATGTCACAGGGGGAACTCTGATGTTACAGGGGGGAGCTCCGATGTTGAAAACTTGAAGTCTTCAAAATACTCCCCATGCCTTTTAGAAAATACCTTGGGGTGTTTGCTTTTTTTGTGGTCATTTTGTGGGTGTTTCCACTGTCCTGTGCTCCAGGACCTCCAAAAATGTGATAGGTAGTCAGGAATTTAAAAGTGTAATTTAAGCACCTAGAACGCCTGCAGGTGCTCCTTGGATTTTGGGCCCCTCTATGCATCTAGGCTGTGAAAAAGTCTCACACATGTGGTATACCCATACTCAGGAGGCATAGCAGAATGTGTTTTGGGGTAAAATTCTAAGTATGTCTATAAAGTGTGTTAGAAATAACTCTTTTAATTACCTGTAAAATCCTTTTCTTTGAGTACATCACAGGACACAGAGTTAGGCTATTATTCCTTACTTACTGGGTTATATGCCATCTCTAGGTGAATGGACACTGGTAAACAAAGTCTTAGACAGGATGTCCGCCCCTATATAACCCCTCCCATACAGGAAGTACTTCAGTTTTGTTCCCACAAAACTGTAATACTTCCTGCATGGGAGGGGTTATATAGAGGCAGAATCCTGAGTCCTCAAAAGAGGGGAGGGACCTCTGTGTCCTGTGAGGTACTCAAAGAAAAGGATTTTACAGGTAAGTATGATGAAAAAATCCTATTTTCTTTATCGTGCATCACGGGACACAGAGTTGGACCATTGTTCCTTACTCACTGGGACATCCCAGAGCAATGGGCTTGAGGGGAGGTAGACACCCTGCCAAAAAAAAACCCATCAGACTTTATACGGCAGCCTGCAGTACACTACAGCCGAAAGCTGAATCCTCGGCTGCTCCAACATCCACCTAATAAAATCTTGTGAACGTATGCACTGAAGACCAGGTAGCAGCCTTACAAAACTGAGCCACAGATGCCTGATAGCGAAAAGCCCAGGAGGTTCCCACACCCCTGGTAGAATGAACTCTCACCCTGAAGGGAGGAGCCTTACATTTCAGATCATAGGCCTGAATGGTCAATTGGCGGACCCAATGGGCAATGGAAGCTTTGGAAGCTGCCTGTCCCTTCTTGGGTGCTTCTGGTAAAACAAAAAGGAGTCTGATCCTTTGATCCCTGCAGATCTAGAAAAAAATAAACTCTTACTGCCTGCACTACGTCAAAGGACTGCAGTCGTCTCTCTTCAGCCGAACGAGACTGAGAGAAAAGGAAGGCAAAACAATTTCCTGATTCAAATGAAAGGCCACCACTACCTTTGGCAAGAAGGAATAGGATGCAACACCATCTTATCCTGGTGAAGGATTAAGTATGGTTCCCTACATGCAAGGGCCACCAATTCTGCCACCCTTCTAGCCGAGTTGATGGCCATCAGGAAGGCTAGCTTGCGTGACAGCATGACTAATGGAATTTTCTTGATAGGCTCAAATGGTTGTTTCTGTAACATAGACAGCATCAGGTTTAAGTCCCAAGGACACATAGGTGACCTTATGGAAGGAAGCAAACGAGTTGCCCCCTGCATAAGGGTTCGGACCAGAGAATGGGGGGCTAAAGGCCTTTGGAAGAATACCAACAAGGCCGAAATCTGACCCCTGATTGTACTCAAAGCCAATATGATTTCCACAGCCAACTGTAAAAAAGAGAGATTTATCCCAATCACGTATTTCAGAGGATGCCATTTTCTGGCTTCGCACCAGGCAATGTAAGTCTCCCAGACCTTATATTAGATCTTCCTAGTGACCACTTTCATTCACTAGAGTAGACACCACCGCTTCCGAAATGCCACGATCCTTCAACACCCTGGCTTCAATAGCCATGCCGTGAAATTTAGAGACCGTAAACTGGAGTGGAATAAAAGGACCTTGAGACAGTAGATCAGGGTGGCGCGGAAGCCCCCATGGCCCGTCTATTGCCAATCTCATGATTTCTGTGAACCAGGACCTTCTGGGCCAGGCCGGTGCCACCAGGATGACTGGAACCCCATCTTCCCAAATCCTGCGCAACAAATGTGGAAGGAGAGGGATCGGGAAGAAAGCATAAACCAGGGAGAACTGGCTCCATGGAATCACCTGAGCATCTGTTCTGATTGCCAGGGGATCCCTTGTTCAGGACACAAACTGATGTAGCTTGTTGTTGAACCTAGATGCCAATAGATTGACATCTGGCCATCCCCATCGCAATCAGCAGATTTTCGTTCGGGTGTAGGGACCATTCCCTCAGGCAATTCTGCTGAGATAATCTTACTTCTAGTTCTCTACCCCCGGGATATGGACCATCCATAGAACCGGCACATGTCCCTCTGCCCAAGCCAATATGTGGTTCACCTCCTCCTGGGCTGAATGGCTCCTGGGACCACCTTGGTGGTTGATATAGGCCACCGCAGTGGCATTGTCGGACTGAACCCTAATAGGGCAGTCCTGAAACTCCACCGTACAAGACAGTAGGGCCAGACGCACTGCCTGCAACTCCAGGATGTTGATAAGCAGGCTCTGCCCTTGACCATCTCCTCTGAGCTGTGAGCCCTTCTAGGGTCACTCCCCAGCCAGAGAGAGTGGCTTCTGTGGTCAGTACTCTCCAAAACACCAGGAGGAAGGAAGTTCCCCTTTGCAGGTTCTGATCCTGCAGCCACCAGCTTAGGCTTAAGCGCCAGAGGAGATAAAACATGGGGTAATCTAGAGCTTGCACTCTCTTGTTTCAAGCCGACAAGATGTCTTGCTGTATAGGCCTGGAATAGAACTGGGCATAGGGAACTGCCTTAGAGGAGGACACCGTCTTTCCAAGTAGAGTCATACAGAGCTGAATGGAGGGTTGCCTGGTGCCCCTTACCTGACGCACCCGATCCTTGAGGGCACAGATCTTTATGGGTGGCAAAAATACCCTTGCCTGGACCGTATCTAGGATCAAACCTAAATATTTCAGACACTGAGCTGGCCTCAAGGCTCACTGTGTAGCCTATGCTCTGTTCTAGGGGCCTGTAGTGAGCGATCTCTGAGCAGATGGTCATCCAATTATCCGAGCACCAAGATTCCCTGGGCCCTTAAAAGACCCAGTACTGGTGCTAGGACCTTTGTAAACACCTGGGGTGCTGTGGCGAGCTCGAAGGGCAGCTCCACAAACTGGAAATGACGTTACTCTACTGAAAATCGCAGAAACCTCTGATGTAGTTAAAGGATAGATATGTGTAAATATGTAAATGATATCCATGGAGGCTAGAAAGTCTCCCATCTGGAGCAAGGCTACTACCGAGCGGACTGACTCCATCTCAAGGGACTGGATTACTAGACACTGGTTCAGGAATCTTAGATCCAAAATGGGCCTTGTGTCTCCATTTGGCTTTAGAACCGTAAGCAGGTTTGAATAAAACTCTGCACCCCTTTCGGATACAGGGACCTGTATAATCACCCCCTGATGCACTAAATGATCTAGTGCCTGAAACAATACGTTTCTTTTTGGAGGATCCGAAGGAACGCTGGATCTTAGAAACCTGTGAGAAGGAACCCCCCGCAATTCCAGCTTGTAACCACGGGATACTGTTGAGGTGACCCATACGTCATGAACCACTGTTCTCCAAATGCAAAGTGAAGGAGCCTTCCCCCCACCCGATAGAGTGGGGGTGTCCCCTCAAAAGGAGGGCTTGATGCTGGATTTAGAAGAATTTTGGACCCAGGGTTTCTTCTGGCCTGGTCTGTGGGTTGCCTCTAGCTCTAGCGCCCTGTTGGCGGCGGAACTGCCTTGGCACTGAGAAACCTGGGGAAGCGGTCCCTGAGGTTTTAAACGAAGGACACCTGGTCTTTCTCTTCACAGGAAGTAGAGAGCTCTTCCCTCTGGAAATCTTTTGGATATATTTGTCCAAATCATCACCAAACAAGTGTTCCCCATGGAAGGGGAACCCTGCCAACAACTTCTTACAGGGAAGTCCGGCTGAGTTCTTAAGCCACACAAGTCTGCGCATGTGTACAGACAGGAGAGCCAGATGAGACACTTGCTGTATCGAATCCTTCAAGGCATCTACAGCAAAACACAGTGCTTGAGGTAGATCCGCCCTATTTTAAGCAGAATCCTCCTCTTGGTTAGGCCTCCGACCTGATCCCTTAGGGACTGAAAAAATAATTAACAGACTCCATAGACCATATGTAAACACTTGGGGAAGGCCACATTTGTAAAAGGAGAATATTTTTAACATGTTTCTTAACCATTTTGTGGCATATCAATGGCCCCCCTACCCGCAAAGGACTCTAGATACTTTTTGCGAACTTCGCGGGTGCTTTGGGGGGGCAAGCCAGGACGGCCAGCTTCAACAGCCGTCAGGGTTGTTGTATCTAGTAATAAGCCAGCCTCAGTCCCAACTGAGGTCACGTAGTTTGATGCATGTTTTTTTAAAGAGTTATGCAATATGCAGCATGCCATAACGATATGATTGATTTTATATGCCACCATGTTTATTGCAGTGAGGAATAGGCGGAACCGGCTGGCCATTGTTTCAAAGGCATTTTCCACCACTTTTCTGGCTCTGACCAGCCAGTAGTTAAAAACCCTCTGGTCCTCATCGAGAATGGCTGCATCTGGTATTCACCCAGACCAAATGCCTGATCAGCGACAAAGACGAACGGGAGTCCTTCCACGTTCTCTTCAGCAGGTGGCAATCCCAAGCCACCACTCTGGAGCTGTCTGTAAAATTCAGTCTGGGCGATGACTCCGCCATCCGCCATACCGCCATTCTTCCCCACATCCACATACAGGAAATCATATGTCGCAGACACCACCGCCAACATCACAACACTATTTAACCCCTTATAGTTATAATAGTATGACCCCCGAGTTGGGGGGTGGGACAATGTGGACGTGCTTCCCATCTATTGCCCCTCCGCAGTTGGGAAAGTCCCTCCCCTGGGGGAAACTGGGATGCCACAGTCTGCCATTCCTGTGGCGTTAAAGGAAACTGTGGAGACAAAGAAGAAAAAAAAATTAGTAATTTTGCACATAAACATTGCAAGCAGATTAGACACAAACATACTTGGCCAAAATCAGTATTAACATTTATTTGAAGGAGTATTTAAAGACAAAAAGAGAAGGTCCACTTATCAGATGCCTCACCCCCTCTGATGGCCGATTGTAGAAATTTTAGGGGGGGGGGGATATTTTGGACAGGTAACCCTCTCCAATTCATTGAGAGCTGAATGCATACATAATGTGTGTTACTTTGGCCAGCCCCTCCTTACTTACACTATTGGCAACCCACTGGACAGGTTAAGAAGTGTCATAATACAAAAATATGAATACACACTGTACAAATTGAAGCACATTTTTACATTCTGCAATTACCTATCAAGATAATAGGAGAACAAAACTTTAAACAGTACCATTTGAAAGTATTCAGGCAGGCCCTTTCACTACATGCTTTGGTGAATTCATCCATAAATATGACCACGAAAGAGGTAGGTATAGTGTGTATGGGTTTGGCAAAATCAGCAGATAGAGGATTGGTATCGGTTGACTTAGCGGTTGGGGGGGAGGGAGGGTTCAAAATGATTTTTGGACCCCAAAAAAAAGCCTCTGGCACTCTGCATGAATTTAAGGACACAAATAACATTTGCACATATTTAGGGGTTGTTTAGGGTAAAGCACTACTATTGAGCTGACAAAATACATTGTTAAGTGACTAGGCTAGGTGTGTATGGGCCCAGGATAGCATGCTGGGGAGGTTAGTGAAGGCAAATATGCATGAAGGACAAAATAGGAAGTTTAAAAGCTTCCAGCATGCATGAGAACAAAGGGGACATTCACAGCATATTACAATCATGGTAATTAGGGAATGATGAAAGAAATACAATACAATACATTAGCAAACATAAAATACATAGAATGTGATGTTAAAGGAGAAATCTTACCTTAATATAGTCCTTCTGCAGGACCTGAATGATGGCAGAACAGGTCTCTGGAATAATGATCCCCAGAGCCTAGGGGGAGATGCCTGTCGAGAACTTGATGTCCTGCAGACTTCTCCCCGTCGTCAAGTACCACAACGTGGTGACTAGCCTCTGTTCAGGATTGATGGCTTGCCGCATGCACGTGTCCTGCCTGCTAATATAAGGGGACAGCAAAACCAACAAACGGTAAAAAACGGGGTCCATTATCCGGAGATAATTCCTGAAATCGTCAGGATTATTCTCACAGATCTCCCGCTACAAGGGCATATGAGAGAATAGGTCACGCTGGAGTAACCAATTCTTCATCCATGAACTTCTCCCCACCCTGTTCATGGACTGGGCTTGGGTCAAAGCAAGAACCCCAACACCAAGCCCCCTCATAGCACGAACACTACGACGAGTACGTAACCGCAACATGGCTTCAAAACGGTCGGCTGGTCAGAGCGAACTAACAGAAAGCACTGTAAAACAGAAAGGCCTGAGAAGAGGGATCTGAAAATCAGAAACGAGCGGACAAGAACGCACTGGTAATCAAATACGTACTATAATAATAATAATAATAATAATAATAATAATAACAATACGCACTGACTTACAAATGCAAACTGACTACACGCACTGAAGAACACATACGAACCCACAAGCACAAACTGAAGAGCAGTAACGATCTGAAAAGCGCAAATCGCCTCTCACCAAACTTCTACTAACACGAGATAAGCATGAGATTAGCAGAAGGAGCCCAAAGGGTGGCGCACTTGATTTGAAACTTCCCTTTTATAGTGCCATCATACGTGTTGTACGTCACTGCATTCTTGACGTTCGCAATTTCCGCAATTTTTTTATGCATGTGGCCGATGTCCTGCATGCAAGCAGGCTAGGCGTAAAATTAGAAAACGTAAAGATTTCATTGCGTCTGCCACTAACAAAAGCTATCAAATAAAAGAGTTAATAACATGTAACACGATAGGTGTAGTGTACATGTTAGAATGTGAGTGTGGCCTACAGTACATGGGGAGGACCTCAAGGCCTTAACACGTGAGGATTTGGGAACACGTGAATAATATAAAAAAAGGATCTCAAAACTCATAATTTCTCCAAACATTTTTGGATGTTCCATGTGGGGATGTGGGGTTGAAATTCTGGGGGGGGGGGGGGGGGGGGGCAGGTCGAGAAGGTGACTAACCATTGGAGGGGAAGGAATTTTATCCGGCAACTTAGTCGCCGTGAATCTTTTTGGGTGTACGAAACAAAGGTGGGAGCCCCCACTGGGTTAAATGTGGAGTCTGATTTAAATTGTTTCATATCAAATAGATAAAATGGCTAGAAAGCAGGTTAGGACATTACGATAGGTTTTTATAGGTTTGCGCATGAAATGTTTCCATTTTGAACTTGTTTTATATTGTACTTTTTGTATTTGTTTAATGTATGTGCCTGAGAGGTGGCTGTCATGGCGTTATTACATTTAAATGTTAATATTTATGATACATAATAGGTGAGCAATCAGTAGGTTGGGAGTAAAAGACCCTAAGGGTGTTTTATGTTCTAGTCAAAATAGTATTATTTATTATATTTTGACCCAAGTCTTGAGGATTTTTGCACCTGAAATTCATAACCCTGGTGCCCACATAACAGGGCTGGATATGTGTGTATTTTATCCATGTGAGGTGACCCCGTGATTACTTTAGACACTTCTGGTTCTGGAAGGTATGGGTAGGACAGTGGTTCTGTTTATCATGCCCCTTAACATGTGGGTTTGGGCTAAGGATTGCTCTGTCCATTGTCCCTACACGTTTAACAATGCACGCAGTTAAGGGGCGGATGTTATCATGCATTTGGAATGTCCATGGTAGCATGTGCTGTGGAGGCCAGATCGGAGTGTTTGGCCACGCCCCCCCAAGCGTCCTTGTTACTATGGCATCATATGCTGGAGGGCGGAGGTTATTATGTATCTCGGGTGTCCAGAGTGACCTGTGGCGCCAGCTACGTTCGGCGGCCCTGAGTTTTTCGTCACGCCCCCTAAGCCTCTGTGTCACTGTGGCAATACACGCTGGGGAGGCATATAATTAATTAATAAGACAGGAGGAATCTAGGAAGGGTTCTGGTCGTCCCAAACGTCTTCCATTTAAGGATTATGGAGGCCACTGTGCTCTTAGGAATTTTAAGTGCAGCAGAAATTTTTTTGTAACCTTGGCCAGATCTTGGCCTTGCCACAATTCTGTCTCTGAGCTCTTCAGGCAGTTCCTTTGACCTCATGATTTTCATTTGCTCTAACATGCACTGTGAGCTGTAAGGTCTTATATAGACAGGTGTGTGGCTTTCCTAATCAAGTCCAATCAGTATAATCAAACACAGCTGGACTCAAATGAAGGTGTAGAACCATCTCAATGATGATCAGAAGAAATGGACAGCACCTGCGTTAAATATATGAGTGTCACAGCAAAGGGTCTGAATACTTAGAACCATGTGATATTTCAGTTTTTCTTTATTAATAAATCTGCAAAAATTATGTGTTTGTCTGTCAATATAGGGTGCTGTGTGTACATTAATGAGGAAAAAAATGAACATAAATGATTTTAGCAAATGGCTGCAATATAACAAAGAGTGACAAATTTAAGGGGGTCTGAATACTTTCTGTCCCCACTGTATATACAATATAAGGGAGGTACCGCAATCTTAAATGTAGCCAGGCCAGGGTCATTCACAGGAGACCAGCAGATCAACAAGGGCAATTCCAGAATCACAAATGTATGGCAGGCCGGGGTCATACACAGGGAATCAGCAGATGGTGGAAGGTGCAAAGGGATCAGGCTGCAGGGCAGGAATGCAAGGTAACAGGAGGGATAGGATCAGGATGGGATCGGGTACAGGTTCACAGGTATGGATCAGGGCACAAGGAAGATACACCTGAACGCAGGAGGGGCTGTCTGCTCCACACTGCCAAGATCCATCCGCTGGTGGACCCCTGTACTATGGCCCAAAGATGACATAACACCAGCAGGGAAAAGCTCTCCTGACAGTTCCAAACTGCCAGGAGACACCTGCTGGTGGACCTCAGTACTGCACGCCAAATGACAGATATTACCAGCGGATGGAACCTTTCCTGACAGTACCCCCCACCCACCAAAGGAGTGACCTCCGGGCGTTCCAACTAGGTGTAACAGCGAATAGTCCATGGCATCAAGCTGAGCAGCGGGCAAAGGCAAATAAAGCTGGGCGTGTAATAAGTCCATGGTATCAAGCCAGGCAAAGGACAGAGGTACAGCAAGCTGGACAGCGGGCACATCAGGGCAGACAGCGAGCACATCAAGGCAGACCGCAGGCTCCAGGTCATCGAGCTGGGCAGCAGGCTCTGGGTCATCAGGGTGGGCAGCCGGCTCCCGTTCATCAGGCTGGGCAGCCGGCTCTCGGTCGTCAAGCTGGGTAACTGAAAAGGGACCACCAGGCAGGGTATCAGGAACAGGACCACCAGGAACTGGATCATCAGGCTGGATACCAGATACGGGATCAGTAAGATCAGACATCGAATCATCAAGCAAGACAGTGGGCGCTGGGACATCAGACTGGAAGGCAGGCACCGAGACATCAGACTGGAAGGCAGGCACCGAGACATCAGACTGGAAGGCAGGCACCGAGACATCAGACTGGAAGGCAGGCACCGAGACATCAGACTGGAAGGCAGGCACCGAGACATCAGACTGGAAGGCAGGCACCGAGACATCAGACTGGAAGGCAGGCACCGAGACATCAGACTGGAAGGCAGGCACCGAGACATCAGACTGGAAGGCAGGCACCGGGACATCAGACTGGAAGGCAGGCACCGGGACTTCAGACTGGAAGGCAGGCACCGGGACTTCAGACTGGAAGGCAGGCACCGGGACTTCAGACTGGAAGGCAGGCACCGGGACTTCAGACTGGAAGGCAGGCACCGGGACTTCAGACTGGAAGGCAGGCACCGGGACTTCAGACTGGAAGGCAGGCACCGGGACTTCAGACTGGAAGGCAGGCACCGGGACTTCAGACTGGAAGGCAGGCACCGGGACTTCAGACTGGAAGGCAGGCACCGGGACTTCAGACTGGAAGGCAGGCACCGGGACTTCAGACTGGGACACTGGGACTTCAGACATGGACATGGGCACAGGATCATCAGGCTGGAACAAGAGCAGGTACTGGCAGGGACAAGGGCTTAGCAGAGGAATTCTGAAGCACTGAGGCTTAGTTCAGGGCGGGTCTATATAGTCCAGCAGACCCATGACAGGTGTGCTTGATGGCAAGTCTGAAGTCCAGGCAGGGAGACACCCGCTGGTGGCCACTGGAATTACACCCTTTTGGTGCTGGATGAAATAGTGCCACCAGCAGGTGAAACCGGAGATGACACCGTTCCTGACAGTTCCCCCTCCTAAAAGGAGTGGCCTCCGGACACTCCATTCAGGCCTGGGTACGACAGTCCGAGTGGGTGCAGAAACACCCTAAAATGTTTCCCTACTGAGTCTGCGGACTTCTTCGCACTTCCAAGGCCAGAGTCTTTTAGTTCACTGGGGGACGTGCCATCAGAGTCTAAAAATAGGACACGCACCCCACCACCTGGGTCAGGAAGTTTGGATCCGGAGATGAAAATTAGCAGGGTAACGGGCAAGAGGCCATCGGAGGCAGACCACACAGGAGCATTACATTCAGGCCAGGCGACAGACAGGATTGACACAGCGGCAAGATGGCCATCAGTCAGGAACAGTTTTAGCAGGCACCATGTCATCAGGCTGAGCAGAAAGCAGAGGTACATCACGCTGGGCAGTGGCACATCCGCATCGAGCTGGGCAGCAGGCAAAGGCACATCGAGCTGGGCAGCAGGCAAAGGCACACCAAGCTGGGCAGCAGGCAAAGGCACACCAGGCTGGGCAGCAGGCAAAGGCACATCAGGCTGGGCAGCAGGCAAAGGCACATCAGGCTGGGCAGCAGACAGGAACCCATCGGGCTGGGCAGCAGACAGGAACCCATCGGGCTGGGCAGCAGACAGGAACCCATCGGGCTGGGCAGCAGACAGGAACCCATCGGGCTGGGCAGCAGACAGGAACCCATCGGGCCGGAGAGTGGGCACCGGGACATCAGACCAGGCAGCAGGTACTGGAACTTCAGACTGGGCAGCGGGCACAGGCGCTGGCACATCAGGCAGAACAGCAGGTGCTGGCACAACATCTGACTGGATAGCAGGTACTGGAACTTCAAACCGGACAGCCGGTACTGGAACTTCAGACTGGGCAGCAGGCACAGGCGCTGGCACATCAGGCAGAACAGCAGGTGCTGGCACAACAGGCTGAACAGCAGGTACATCAGACTGGATAGCAGGTACTGGAACTTCAAACCGGGCAGCTGATACTGGAACTTCAGACTGGGCAGCAGGCACAGGCGCTGGCACATCAGGCAGAACAGCAGGTGCTGGCACAACGGGCTGAACAGCAGGTGCATTGGACTGGATAGCAGGTACTGGAACTTCAAACCGGGCAGCTGGTACTGGAACTTCAGACTGGGCAGCAGGCACAGGCACATCAAGCAGAACAGCAGGTACTGGCACAACAGGCTGAACAGCAGGTACATCGGACCGGATAGCAGGTACTGGAACTTCAAACCGGGCAGCCGGTACTGGAACTTCAGACTGGGCAGCCGGTACTGGAACTTCAGACTGGGCAGCCGGTACTGGAACTTCAGACTGGGCAGCCGGTACTGGAACTTCAGACTGGGCAGCCGGTACTGGAACTTCAGACTGGGCAGCCGGTACTGGAACTTCAGACTGGGCAGCCGGTACTGGAACTTCAGACTGGGCAGCCGGTACTGGAACTTCAGACTGGGCAGCAGGCACATCAGACTGGAACATTGACACTGGGATGTTAGACTGGACAACGGGCAGAGACACTGGCACAACAGGCTGAACAGCAGGTGCATTGGACTGGATAGCAGGTACTGGAACTTCAAACTGGGCAGCCGGTACTGGCACTTCAGACTGGGCAGCAGGCACAGGTGCTGGCACATCAGGCAGAACAGCAGGTGCTGGCACAGCAGGCAGAACAGCAGGTACTGGCACAACAGGCAGAACAGCAGGTACTGGCACAACAGCAGGCATCGGAACATCAGGCTGGGCAGCATACAGGAACACATCAGGCTGGAACAGATCAGCTGGTGGGGAGGCAGGATTGGATACTGGCATGATGGTATGGGTTGGGAAAAACTTCCACTTCTTTTTGGTTTTAGCTACTGGGGATTTATAAGTGGGTACAGGGCTGTAGGTAGTGAATGCAGCTGGTAGAAGCGAAGAGTGAAAGGATGCAAAACAGAGGGAGCAGGTTTTGAAGGGAGATTTAGTGGAGCTGATGGAGGCAGCTGAGAAGCAGCAGGGGGATTAAAGGCAGGGTAGGTGCAACAGGAGGAAACAGGGTACTGGTATTTCATTGGTAGAAAGGTATATTCGGAGCGAACAGAAGCTGAATGCAACAGACTTGACCAGGCCTGTATTAATGATTGCACTGAATCAGGTTTGCACTTAGCTTGTCTGACCAGAGACTGCACTGATTCAATGCACTTTGCAAGCACCTGCTGAGGACAAGCTGAATATTGTTAAAAAAAAAAAAAAAATGCTGAGTCATCCTCCAACAGCCAAACTAAAGATTCTGCCTGAGCTGCACTAAAAGGGGGTGTATAGTCATCATCTCCCCCAGCGACATCAGACAGGGCCAACTCAGTACAGATCTTAATTAATGGTTGCACATCTTCAAACAAAAAACTGCCTTAATCAATAAAAACATGAGCTAGGCGGATGCATTCTAACAATTGTTCTCTAGTGTATTCAGCCAATGTCTGATAACAAAAGTCTCTGTCATAAGTTGCCAGGAGCAATAAATACAAAATACTTTCAAAATCCATCTTTCAACAATAGCTGGGACTCAGGCCCCAATTCCCAGGTGCAACCGATCTGATTGTATGGCTTCAGAATTCTGTCAGGGGATGTTATGAAACGACATCCAATGCAGGTGATCAGATCGCTGGGCTGCACCAAGGAATCAGGGACAAACGAGTAAATAAATAAAAAAAAGTATGTTTATTATTAATGATAAAGATACACTTGAAATCAAGACAGCAAACCAAAAACAAGTAAATGGTGAAAACACAGCAAACCCCCAAACTCACCTAACTATCTATCTAACTAATATAATACACGAGCAAGGAAACAAACATGAAATAAAAAATAAGGCATGGGCGACAAGGGAACAGAAACCAGGAATAATGACCAAGGAGCAGGGAACAGGAAACAGGACTCAAGGACAAGATACACAAACGGGGTCCAGGAACAAACAGGAACAGGCTGGAACAAGAGCAGGTACTGGCAGGGACAAGGGCTTAGCAGAGGAATTATAAAGCACTGAGGCTTAGTTCAGGGCGGGTCTATATAGTCCAGCAGACCCATGACAGGTGTGCTTGATGGCAAGTCTGAAGTCCAGGCAGGGGACACCCGCTGGTGGCCACTGGAATTACACCCTTTTGGTGCTCAATGTAATAGTGCCACCAGCAGGTGAAACCGGAGATGACACCGTTCCTGACAGTTCCCCCTCCTAAAAGGAGCGGCCTGACACAGACCCAGTTCTGTACATATCTTAATCAAAGGCCGAACATCCTCAAACAGTATACTGCCCTGATCAACTACAGAGTGAGCTAAATGAATAATCTCCAGCAGCTGATCACTGGACCACCCTTTCAATGTCTGGCGGAGATATTCAGAACTCTCTGATGCCAGCAGAGCATAATAGACAATTACATCTGAATTCATCCCAGAAAAATAAACAGAACCAAGATGGTTCCCCTGTGCAGACACTTCTGGTCAGAGATGGCCCTGGTATACTGTCATGAATTGGTATGACCAGACTGTGTGGATTGCACAGAAAGAACCAAAACGCGTGTAAGTGAATAATTAAGTTTATTTAAGGATAAGTGATAACAATATATAAACACCTCCAATATAAACAGTGAACAACCAACCAAACAGCGACCCACAAACAACAAAAACTATATACAATATAACTATACAATATATATATACAATACTATACAATAACTATATACAATATAAGGGAAGTAATGCAATCTTAAATGTAGCCAGGCCAGGGTCATTCACAGGAGATCAGCAGATAAATAAGGGCAATTACCAGAATCACAAACGTAAGGCAGGCCGGGGTCATACACAGGAAATTGGCAGATGGGGGAAGGTGCAAAGGAATCAGGCTGCAGGGCAGGAATGCAAGGTAACAGGAGGGACAAGATCAGGATGGGATAGGGTACATGCTCATGTTCAGGGTCAGGATTAGGGATGAGCCGAACACCCCCCTGTTCGGTTCGCACCAGAACATGCGAACAGGAAAAAAGTTCGCTCGAACACGCGAACACTGTTAAAGTCTATGGGACACGAACATGAATAATCAAAAGTGCTAATTTTAAAGGCTTATATGCAAGTTATTGTCATAAAAAGTGTTTGGGGACCCGGGTCCTGCCCCAGGGGACATGGATCAATGCAAAAAAAAGTTTTAAAAAAGGCAGTTTTTTCAGGAGCAGTGATTTTAATAATGCTTAAAGTCAAACAATAAAAGTGTAATATCGCTTTAAATTTTGTAGCTGGGGGTGTCTATAGTATGCCTGTAAAGGGGCGCATGTTTCCCGTGTTTAGAACAGTCTGACAGCAAAATGACATTTCAAAGGAAAAAACCCATTTAAAACTACCCGCAGCTATTGCATTGCCGACAATACACATAGAAGTTCATTGATAAAAACGGCAAGGGAAACCCCGAACCAAAATTAAAAAAAAAAAATGACGTGGGAGTCCCCCTAAATTCCATACCAGGCCCTTCAGGTCTGGTATGGATATCAAGAGGAACCCCGGCCAAAATATAAAAAAAAAAATGACGTGGGGTTCCCCCTAAATTCCATACCAGACCCTTCAGGTCTGGTATGGATTTTAAGGGGAACCCCGTGCCAAAAAAACAAAACAAAAACGGCATGGGGTCCCCCCAAAATCCATACCAGACCCTTCTCCATACCTTCTCTGGGCCGCTCCGCACCCATGCTGGCATGGAGGGAGGCTCCCGCTGTGTGACGGCGTCTCCTCGTCTGACGGTTCTTAAATAACGGGGGCGGGGCCACCCGGTGACCCTGCCCCCCTCTGACGCACGGTGACTTGACGGGACTTCCCTGTGACGTCACGGGGAATGCCGTAGGGAAGTCCCGTCATGTCCCGTGCGTCAGAGGGGGCGGGGTCACCGGGTGGCCCCGCCCCCCATTATTTAAGAACCGTCAGACGAGGAGACGCCATCACACAGCGGGAGCCTCCCTCCATGCCAGCATGGATGCGGAGCGGCCCAGAGAAGAAAATGAAGAAGAGAAGAAGTAGGAAGAGAAGAGGATGAAGAAGAAGATGAAGAGAAGAGCGGGAGCCTCCCCCCATGCCATGGGTGCGGAGCGGCCCGAGGAGAAGAAGATAGAAGACGCCGCGGAGGAGATGCTGGACGAGAACGCCGGAGAAAGAACCAGAAGAACCAGAAGAAGATGAAGGAAGATAGAAGAAAGAAGAAGCATTTAAATAAAGGAATTGTCAAAAACTGTCTCTTGTCATTTTTAACATTTTTGACAGTTTTTTAGTGAAATGGTAGGGGTAAGTACCCCCTTACCATTTCACACAGGGGGGGCCGGGATCTGGGGGTCCCCTTGTTAAAGGGGGCTTCCAGATTCCGATAAGCCCCCCACCCGCAGACCCCCACAACCACCGGCCAGGGTTGTGGGGATGAGGCCCTTGTCCTCATCAACATGGGGACAAGGTGTTTTGGGGGGCTACCACAAAGCACCCTCCCAATGTTGAGGGCATGTGGCCTGGTACGGTTCAGGAGGGGGGGTGCACTCTCGTCCCCCCCTCTTTTCCTGCGGCCTGCCAGGTTGCGTGCTCGGATAAGGGTCTGGTATGGATTTTTGGGGGGACCCCACGCCGTTTTTTTTTTTTGGCACGGGGTTCCCCTTAAAATCCATACCAGACCTGAAGGGTCTGGTATGGAATTTAGGGGGAACCCCACGTCATTTTTTTTTTTAAATTTTGGCCGGGGTTCCCCTTAATATCCATACCAGACCTGAAGGGCCTGGTATGGAATTTAGGGGGACTCCCACGTCATTTTTTTTTTTAAATTTTGGTACGGGGTTTCCCTGTGGGGAATTCCCATGCCATTTTTATCAATGAACTTCTATTTGTATTGTCGGCAATGCAATAGCTGCGGGTAGTTTTAAATGGGTTTTTTCCTTCGAAATGTCATTTTGCTGTCAGACTGTTCTAAACACGGGAAACATGCGCCCCTTTACAGGCATACTATAGACACCCCCCAGCTACGAAATTTAAAGGGATATTACACTTTTATTGTTTGACTTTAAGCATTATTAAAATCACTGCTCCTGAAAAAACGGCCGTTTTTAAAACTTTTTTTTGCATTGATCCATGTCCCCTGGGGCAGGACCCGGGTCCCCAAACACTTTTTATGACAATAACTTGCATATAAGCCTTTAAAATTAGCACTTTTGATTTCTCCCGTAGACTTTTAAAGGGTGTTCTGCGGCATTCGAATTTGCCGCGAACACCCCAAATTGTTCGCTGTTCTGCGAACTTGCGAACAGCCAATGTTCGAGTCGAACATGAGTTCGACTCGAACTCGAAGCTCATCCCTAGTCAGGATCACAGGTCACAGGTCTGGATCAGGGCACAAGGAAGATACCAGGGCGATGAGAGCAATCATCAGCTGGGTATTTATATGAATGCCTGTAATTAGCCTCAAGAGACACCTGAACACAGAAGGTGCTGTCTGCTCCACACTGCCAGGATCCATCCGCTGGTGGACGCCAGTACTGCGGCCCAAAGATGACATAACACCAGCAGGGAAAAGCTCTCCTGACAGTTCCAAACTGCCAGGAGACACCTGCTGGTGGACCTCAGTACTGCATGCCAAATGATAGATATTACCAGCGGATGGAACCTTTCCTGACACTAAGCCCCCGTGATGCGCTGAAGAAGTCCCGCTCACAGGGACGATATGCGTGTGGACGGAAAAACTCTGACGTCATTGCAGCCACCTTTCAAACTTTTATCATGAGATGCTGTGTTATGAAACACGCTCCATTTCCTAGTACTGGGGATTCAGTGCTTCTTTTGTATTTAATATTTTAATTGAATAAAAGGCTTTTCAGGTATAAGCAGAGAGCACTATGTATGTTATGTCCTATTGAATTTTACATGAACAACGATGGTATCTACCACATATGAGAGGGCGTTGCTGTTGTCATCTATCTGAGGCTGGATTGTTGGAACATCGTAGAGACAGGATCTCATCTTACTATTTGATTGCCCCTGTGGGGAATGCCTGTATGACCTTTCTGTTTCTGTTGTTCATGGTCCATGAAGTAAGGTGAGCCGCCTGTACTAATGGTGGTGGAATCACAGATAAGGACGCACATATACTACAATTTTATTCGAGCACCCTGATCACTATTGAGGACTCTTCATCTTGTCTGTTGGTGCCTCTCTCTACGTTGACCTGGCTTTTTAAAACATTCATTGGGACTATCCATATATTACAGAGTTATTGGACATTTCATATGAAAGCTTTTTAGAATTATTGTTTTATTATTTTTAAGCGGCGCACTGCTTTTATTACATGTATATACAGTTCGGACGGAAAGTATTCAGACCCCCTTACATTTTTCACTCTTTGTTATATTGCAGCCATTTGCTAAAATCATTTCAGTTCATTTTTTCCTCATTAATGTACACACAGCACCCCATAGTGACAGAAAAACACAGAATTGTTGACATTTTTGCAGATTTATTAAAAAAGAAAAACTGAAATATCACATGGTCCTAAGTATTCAGACCCTTTGCCGTGACACTCATATATTTAACTCAGGTGCTGTCCATTTCTTCAGATCATCCTTGAGATGGTTCTACACCTTCATTTGAGTCCAGCTGTGTTTGATTATACTGATTGGACTTGATTAGGAAAGCCACACACCTGTCTATATAAGACCTTACAGCTCACAGTGCATGTCAGAGCAAATGAGAATCATGAGGTCAAAGGAACTGCCTGAAGAGCTCAGAGACAGAATTGTGGCAAGGCCAAGATCTGGCCAAGGTTACAGAAAAATTTCTGCTGCACTTAAGGTTCCTAAGAGCACAGTTGCCTCCATAATCCTTAAATGGAAGACGTTTGGGACGACCAGAACCCTTCCTAGAGCTGGCCATCCAGCCAAACTGAACTATCGGGAGAGAAGAGAACTGGTGAGAGAGGTAAAGAAGGACCCAAAGATCACGGTGGCTGAGCTCCAGAGATGCATTCAGGAGATGGGAGAAAGTTGTAGAAAGTCAACCATCACTGCAGCCCTCCACCAGTCAGGGCTTTATGGCAGAGTGGCCCGACGGAAGCCTCTCCTCAGTGCAAGACACATTAAAGCCCGCATGGAGTTTGCTATAAAACACCTGAAGGACTCCAAGATGGTAAGAAATAAGATTCTCTGGTCTGGTGAGACCAAGATAGAACTTTTTGGCCTTAATTCTAAGCGGTATGTGTGGAGAAAACCAGGCACTGCTCATCACCTGTCCAATACAGTCCCAACAGTGAAGCATGGTGGTGGCAGCCTTATGCTGTGGGGGTGTTTTTCAGGTGCAGGGACAGGATGACTGGTTGCAATCGAGGGAAAGATGAATGCAGCCAAGTACAGGGGTATCCTGGACGAAAACCTTCTCCAGAGTGCTCAGGACCTCAGACTGGGCTGAAGGTTTACCTTCCAACAAGACAATGACCCTAAGCACACAGCTAAAATAATGAAGGAGTGGCTTCACAACAACTCCGTGACTGTTCTTGAATGGCCCAGCCAGAGCCCTGACTTAAACCCAATTGTGATATTTCAGATTTTCTTTTTTAATAAATCTGCAAATATGACAACAATTCTGTGTTTTTCTGTCAATAAGGGGTGCTGTGTGTACATTAATGAGGAAAAAAAATTAACTTAAATGATTTTAGCAAATGGCTGCAATATAACAAAGAGTGAAAAATTTAAGGGGGTCTGAATACTTTCCGTCCCCACTGTATTTCACTGAAAGAAAAAAAGTATATATTTTCACAGAATAATAGAATAAATACTGCAGACTCCAAAGAGAGTATGCAACATTTTAAAAATAACACACAGCATAAGGTTTTTCAGCCCAAAAATCAACATGAAAATGTATATATTTAACAGAAAAGGAAGATATATTGTACAAACTCTATAAACTATATATAAACACTTGAAGTAGGCCGCACTTGAAAAGGAGGGACACTGTCAGCTTTTAATCCAAAATAAACAGTAGGGTAGGGGGGCCATCAATATGCCAGGACGAATGAATAATGGGCCCATGAACATGAAAGTTGCCATTTTAAACTGTACAACACTTAGGAAAAGCACATGGAGCAGCACGAACGTAATAAAGACAAAAAGAATAGGAACACAGCACAACTACTTACTTTTTTGCAGCAGTCTCCGGATCTTTTGGTACTGCTCGGGCTCTCTTAATTTCAGGTCCGACCACCACTTCCTGAGCTGATCTTTCGATCGACGTACCCCGAAATTCCGGTGCAGACTCTTGACCACTTTCGCCATGATCTTGGCCTTTCTGATATTGGGGTTGGGGTAAGGTCCATACTTTCCGTCATAGTCGGCCTTCTTCAGGATGTCGACCATCTCCAACATCTCCCCAAAGGACATATTTGAGGCCTTAAATCATCTCCTTCTGGATCGGGATGTTTCCGGATCCGGGCTTTCCTCCTCGTTGCTATAATTAGCACGCACCTGCTCTGACTCCGCCATGTGCTCTTCACCCACTGCGCCGAACAAAAAGGGGCGGGGAATAGACTAGAAAGAACGTCAGGGGCAGGCGGAGTTACACGCATGCGCAGTGTGTATAAAGCGTAACACGCGTGCGTAGTACGTATGATCTGTGAGTGGACGGAGTATCGGAGGCGCCGATCGTGATAACGAAGGTAAGAGCCAAACTTGGGCCTATACTGCTTCTAGATTGAGGCCTATATTGTAACTAGATTAGGAGAGTTTTGCCTGACATTAGGGTTTGTCTTGTGTTGTGTCTTGCAGTGAAAATGGATATCTTGAACGATACCGACTTCATGGCAATCTTCATTGACATGTTCAGGGAGCTGCCTTGTCTGTGGGAGATCAACCACCCACATTATAAGAACCAAACAAAGAGGAAGGCAGCACTGGATCAATTGCTGGAAATTGTGAAGCAGATGATCCCCACGGCAGACATGACCTATTTGAAGATCCTAATTGGTGGCCTGAGGAGCACATATCTAAGGGAGCGCAGGAAAGTCCAGGGTTCACAGAGATCCGGAGCAGTAGATGACATCTATGTCCCCAGGATGTGGTACTATGACAGGCTGCATTTTCTGGCAGGTCAGACTGAACCCAGGTCATCACTCTCCAGTCTTTCTTCCACACTTCCTTCCCCCCCAGCTGAGGCTTCTGACGCCCAACCTGGGCCTTCCAGGCAGCAACATGTGGAGGAGCCCAGCTTGAGCCAGGTATAGCATTCCTCTAAATAGTTCAGGTTGTCCAATCAATGATGTTAACTAGATGTTAGTTTGGAGTACTAATTTATGATTGTGATTGATGATGCAAAAACTAAAACCATGTCCCTTTTTCATACACAGGGAAGTCGCAGCCAGGAGGTGGCCGGGCCGAGCAGGCTGCCTGATATGCAGGTCCCTCCCCTACACCTGCAAAGAGAAAGTGGCAGGAAGAGGAGTACCCTAGAGGAGGCTGCCATAGGCCTCTTTTGGAAGGCTACAGAGGCCCTGGGAGAACCACACACTGTGGAGGAGGACTTTGCTGGCATAATTGCGTGTAAAATGCAGCGGATGGAGGAGGGCCAACAACTCATGTGTGAGTCATTAATTTTGGAAGCTCTCAATAAGGGGTTGAGGGGCCAAATAACATCTGATACCCACATTTGTGACCTCACACATG
Source organism: Aquarana catesbeiana (assembly GCF_042186555.1). Classification (NCBI taxonomy): domain Eukaryota; kingdom Metazoa; phylum Chordata; class Amphibia; order Anura; family Ranidae; genus Aquarana; species Aquarana catesbeiana. The sequence goes on from NC_133328.1 coordinate 295,863,571, forward strand.
GTCCTCCTCCTCCAGGTCCTTCTACGTCTCCTCCTTCTCTTCCAGGTCCTACTAGTCCTTCTCCTCCTCCAGGTCCTACTCCTCCTCCTGCCACATCTCCAACAACAGAGCCACAGCCGGGAATGAAGTGTGGAAGGAAGACCAGAAAGTGATGACACTGGATCCAGTCTGGTCTGGCAAAAGATGCAGCCTCTTGTGGTACCACAGCCTGGGGACACAGATGTCATCTGCTGCTTTCTGGATCTCTGGGACTTCTGGACCAGACTGCACTCCCTTACATATGGACTCCTCAGGCCACCAATTTTGATGTTCAAGAATTGATGTCTGCCCTGGGGGTCCAAGGCTTCGGTAATTTCTGCTGTTTCTCCAGCGTTGCCTCCCTATTTGTTTGGTTCTAAGCCCTTAATAAAGGATTTTTGGTTTCAATTATACTTGCCTATGTGTTTTTTCCTGCAAAAAGGACAGTTTGTTTGTGAGGATTCAGGTACATTTCAAAAATACTATGTGAAAATAACAAGGGACACCAACACCAAGCAATCTCCTTGAGATTAAATAATACAAGAGATTAATGGTGTTGTGGTAACTTGACACACAAAACACACAGAAAAATATTCTGGAGTAAAACTAAAAAAATAATTAAACAAAGATCAGCCTTGAAAAAAATACAAACCTAAGATATAAAAAAAAATGCCTTTAAAAAAAAAAAAAAACATAAAAATATTTTTGTCAGATGTGACAAATCAAAATATATTAAGGGAATCCCGATAAATAATAAAGAAATAAGTTTGTGAGAAGTCTGTATGAATATGAGCAGCAACACTACTTCATTCTTCTCACATTATAAAGAAGAAGAGAGTGCGCTGTATTAAACCATTTTTAACATTGCACCGTGACGAAAGTGTTGTATCCATTGCGAATGCTAATTTTACCCGACCGAACTGTTCCATCTCGGAATTTCTTCTGATCATGCGTGGCACTTTGTGCGTCGGAACAGGCCACACACGGTCGGAATTGACGCGATTGTATTTTGTTGTCGGAAAATTTTATAGCCTGCTCTCAAACTTTGTGTGTCGGAAAATCCGATGGAAAATGTCCGATGGAGCCCACATACGGTCGGAATTTCCGACAACACGCTCCGATCGGACAATTTCCATCGGAAAATCTGACCGTGTGTACGGGGCATAAGTATGTAAGCACTTTTTCTTGGGTGGTGGTTTAACAAGGAGATACCAATATTATTTTAGTTAATAAATCACAAGAGTGATTTACACAGTGCACTATATCAGAGAGACAACAGCCATAAATATTTTTGATTGACAGAGTAGTAGATAATGCTGCAAACTAGTAGAAACAGAGCAAAATGTACCCTGCAGTAAACGCTATATATTTTATAGCTGACATTCTGCTGTGGAAACATTATGTGTTGCACCTTTAAAAGCGCCTGGTCACCAAACCAAACCTGAAACTTTGAGGCACAATGCAGGATTGACACTGCTGAAAAGAAATTACAAACTTTATTCCTGAGGTCCAGCTGCACAAGATTACATGTGGAACATTTGATGGCAGGCCAGCAGTGGTAGCAGGAGATGTTAATGGTTTTTGTACTCATTGTTGACCTAGGACTGGTTTAATTTTATACTGTAAAAGTTTGCTGGTCAATTGTGTTAAGGAACAGGTGCATTTGACTTTCTGTCACAAAACTGCCCATATCACTGAATTTCCTCTCCAACAGCAATAAGCTACAGATCAAGCCAACAGCTCCTTTGCATGCTGAGTAAGCTCGAGCCAGTTGTCCAGCCTTGACACTCAAAAGTCCATGGGGTCCTCAGTTTAAAGGTTGTCGCATCCGCTCTGGACCCCATGTAATTTAAGAACATATAGTTTAGGCAGTGTTTGTGACTGCTGCTAGCAGTCAAGTCTGCCAACCGTGGTCTGCAAAATGACTTTAAATGAGACCTGAGGATCGGAGGCACATTGGCCATGAAAGGGAATCCTGCTTTTCAGCATGGTAAATGATATCTGCCATTTTTCTCTTGTATTGGAAATCCGAAAGTGTGGAAAACCAACCAGTAACGAACGATTCCTCTCCTTCATGGCCTTAAGCCTGGGGTCCTTGCACTTCAGTATAAATGAGCTCATTCACCATAAATTTCCTGCAGCAAAGGACTTTATGTGTTACTGAGGTCATCAATGTCCATAACTATCTGGTCTATTACACCATGCAGTGCGTACTCCAGTAGGAACACCAGAGGGGTCATGTTGCTAATACCTGCCTCATCATAGCTTACCTTTCTGATCACTTCAAAGAACCGTGGCAGGTTGGTACAAACATTCTGAATTATTATCCACTGATGTGGTGAAAAAAACACCAGTTCCCGAACTAGTCTGTACTTACATAAATACTCATTGACAGTACACTGCTGCATGTGCAGCTGCTGTAGCAGAGTCAAGCTCCAGTACATGGTTGCATTGCCGAACAAATATGTGGCAGGATAACTGTGTTGCCGCTGCATTTTAGGAAGTTGAACACTCACTGGAAATGACCACCTAAATTGGCCACACGTTAATTTGACCTGTCATAGGGTACCTAACTAGGAAACTTTGCACTACCAGGTTCAGGATCTGCGAAAGGCATGTGTGTGTACTTTTTTTGCTGAAGGGAAGACAGCAGGTTAGTGCCTAGTCACACACGACCTTGACCCATCACACATGACCTTGCCTGGCACAAGATTCTCAGGCAGGTTTAGGACATCCCCCAAGCATGTTATTAAAAGCAATTGGGTGTTTTAAAGGTTTAACTTTAAGTATTATTTAAATCACTGTTCCGCTCCAAATGGTATTTTGGTTTTCCATTTGTACGTGTTGTACGTTTGTTTAACAATCCTTTACCTCTTAGTCTTGAAAGTAGCCAAAACAGATTTTATGGATTCTGCCTCCGATGACTTTCATTGGATTTGGATTAAAAATGAGACCTTTGGTACAGTTTGGCAAACCTCCTGCAAACCGAACCCTATAACTTTTTTCTTATCCCAAATAGAGAACTCAAAAAGACCTGAAAGCATGCCTAGCATATCCAGGGATGACAAAGTGGAAACTGCCTAGAATAGTTTTTCCCCCTAAGGTTTATGCACACCATTTTTTTTCTGTGCTATCACCAATTGGCTCTGATTTATCTCCCTCATTATGGGAAAATAACTCAAAGCAGGGAGCAAATATAGTCTTTTTTTTATTATAAAATTCTTTTTATTGAACATTTTGAAACAGATACATAGATTGAGGACATGCCAACGTAGCATATCCCCAAGAAACAATGACTGCACAGGGCCCCATACCTCAAGTCTATCTAACATAGTCTTATAAATTAACTATTAAACATACCCCCTCCCCCAATTTACCCCCCCCCCCTCCCCCCACCCCCTTGTCAGAGCTCATATTACAGATCGGATAGTACAAGCTTTTCACAGTTCTATCATTCTGGATTTTCTACGTTATATAGTCATCAAGCGTAGTTAATCAGTGTAATATGTTCCACCTTTCATGACATTAAGCAATTTCCCCCACAGTATGGCTTATTGTACTTTACACTCAGGTCTTACTTCATGGTACCTTATCTGAATGAACAGACCCCTATGTCTTCTTCCACTAACCTACCGTAGCATCCGACTCACACCACACTTTCCACACTTTGTCAAATTTTTTAATACATCCCCTTGCCTGGTATGTAGATTTATAGTAGGGCAGCATTGAATTGACCAATCTCTTCCAAAAATTTAAATCAGGAGCACTGGTATTTTTCCATCTAAGCAGTATAGCTTTTTTCCAGTAAAACAACAAAATAGTAAGTAATGTTCGTAGAGCTCTTGTTGGAACCACCTCATCAACCAGTCCCAATAAACACACCCTCACTGTCATTGGTATAGGTACTGTTAGGAGGTCCGATATACATGCCGTGATCCCTTTCCAGAAATCCTGGATGTGTGGACATTGCCAGAAAATGTGCTGGAGAGGCTAGCATCTCCAATATTCTGCCGAGTCATTGCCATATATCTTCGCTAGCCTAGCTGGTGTGTGATAGCTCCTGTGTAGAATTTTAAATTGTATAAGTCTGTCTCTTGCTGACACCAGGTGTTTAAAGGGCTGAGTCCATAGGTCATCCCAGTCTTCACCCTGGATGTCTGGAACCTCCACTTCCCATTTGGCTCTGCAATTTGTGATCACTTTTGGTGTTATTTTAAAGAGTTCCTTGTATGTCACTGAGAGAACTTTGTTCAAGTCCCCCCGCTGACAGTAGGGATTCGAGAGTCGACGGCCGAGATTCCACCCTCAACTCTTTAAATTGTTCCTGATAAGCATGCCTAATCTGGAAGAAGCGAAAGAGGTATGAATTGGGCAGTTCATGTCTGGTCTGCATTTGGGAGAAAGTCAGGAGATCCCTATATGAAGTGATATTTTTAAGCGTTCTAACACCCTTAACCGCTCATATCCCCGGATCTGGTATGTTGTAGAAGTGAGGTAGAGTATGATTCATCCAAATTGGCGTTGATGGGGAGAGCCCTCTATAGCTGGGAGATGCTAATTTCACCGCTAGTTCCCATGCCCTAATAGTAGCTTTCATAGTCAGTGTCAGAGGTAAGTCAGTTTTGGTACCTCGAAATAGCGCCAATCGCAGGCTTTAATAGGAGCCCAGATGGGCTGCTTCCAAAACTGTGGCAGCATTCCCATCGTCTGACAGTAGCCATCTTCGGACAAACACCATTTGGCCCGCCAAATAATATTTATGCCAGTCCGGTAGTGCCAGCCCCCCCTGATCACCAGGTTCTTGTAACACTTTGGTCCCTATCCTAGGGGATTTAGGAGCCCAAGGGAAGGAACTAATAATCCCTTCAATCTGCTTGAAGTATGTCTTGGGTATCCGTACCGGTGTATGGTGTATGAAGTATAATATTACCGGAAGGATCTTCATTTTGAGTAAACTGATTCTACCTATTAGTGAAAGAGGTAGTTTGCTCCAAGCCTGCACTTTCTGTTTGAGGAGGGAGTAAATTTAGAGGGATGTACTCTTGAACCTTTCCTGTAATTTTCACCCCTAGATATTTAAGAGATGTAACCCATTGCAATGGCATGTTTGGGTCCGCTTTCTCTCTGGCTTTAGTGTCCAGTGGTAAGATGGACGACTTACTCCAGTTTACTTTTAACCCAGAGAATTTGGCAAATTCATCTAAAATCTTCAGCCCTGCCTTTAACAAGGTATCAGGGTCATTTATAAACAGGAGCATGTCATCTGCATATAAAGCTAGTGTTTCATAGATTGTACCTACTTTGATTGCCTGCACTTCCCCAGAGGATCTCAGTGCAATGGCCAGGGGCTCCATTACCAGGGCAAACAGGAATGGGGACAATGGGCAGCCCTGCCTTGTGCCCCTGCCCACCTCAAAGAAGTCAGATATCCTTGATCCCATTCTGACTTTTGGGCTTCTATATAACATGGATATCCAACTTCTAAATTGCGGCCCAATACCCATGGCCTCCAATACTTTGAACATGAACAACCAGTCGACAGAGTCGAAGGCTTTTTCAATGTCTATCAACAGTACAATTCTGGTGTCTGTTTTCGTCGGTGAGAGTTGTACGAGGGTAAAAAGTGTCTGTATCAGTCGATTTCCCCGGCATAAACCCGGTCTGGTCGATATTGACTACGGTTTGTATAACTGTAACTAGTCTGGTCGCCAGTATTTAGTCTGCATTTAGTAGTGCTATGGGGCGGTATGAAGCACACTCTGTCGGGTCTTTCCCTGGTTTTGGTAAAAGGATCATGTAGGCATCCAGCATCGAGTCTGGTAAGGAAGAATTCTCTATACAGTGTTGTAGTAACCAGTTAAATCTCATAGCTAGTTGGTCCACATGCGCCTTGTAAAAGTCTGCTGGAAAAGCCATCAGGGCCTGGGGCTTTATTGGGGGAAAGGCGAAAATTGCCTTTTGCACCTCCTTAATTGTAATCTTAGCATCTAATGTTTTACAGTCTTCTTCAGTTAGTCTTGGAATGGGCAGTTTTGTTAGTAATGAGTCCAGCGCCTCTGTGTCATATTTAGGAATGGGAGAATATAGAGTAGAGAAGAAATCAATGAATTCCTTCATAATTTGTGTCGGGTCAGTGACCAATGTTCCCCCTTTGTCTTTTATGACCGGTATGTGTGCCACTGGATGGTGATTTGCTACTAATATAACCAGGAGCTTACCATTCTTGTCCCCTTCTGCAAATATCATGTGTGCATTCCTGTTTAATTCTGTTTTTGTCAGTCCTTTGATATGCAATGACAAAGCTCTCCTATCCTGCAAAAGGGCCGCATACGCGACTCCTGTAGGGGCCTCCGCCTGCTCTTCCGCACACTCCCTCTCTTTCTTTTTCAAATTGTTAAATACTTTGTTGTAATTTACCCTCGCTGTCTTAATGGCTGATATGCATTCCCCTCTTACCACCGCCTTAAAAGCGTCCCATACCACTCGTGGCTCTGAAGTGTTGACATTAGTGGTCCAATATGACTTAATTGTTTCCTCCAGCTGAGTCGCAACTTGTTCATGTTGTAGCCAGCTGGGTGAAAGACGCCATCCTCCCTTACTTATCCTGGTCTAAAAATACAGGGCTAGAGACAAGGGATTGTGATCTGAAAGTCCCCCTGCCATATAGTCAACATCTATTACATATTGCAAGATTCGAGTGTTACCAAAGGCCAGATCGATTCTGGCCGATGACCCATGTGACAGTGATATATGAGAGTAAAAACAAAAAAGGAAGGAGGATTTTCCCCAGGGTGGGGTTTTTAGGCAGCAAAATGCAATTATTGAATCAATATTGTATAAAAAATATATTTTATTGTACAAAAAAATCACATGACACAAGGGTTAAAAATGAGCTCCAGTAAAGAATGTTTACAAAGCTTGTAGGATCAGACACACATTATACAGACATATTTCCATAACAACATTAAACAAATATTGTCGACATCAGAAAATAAAAACTGACGCGTTTCAACCCATATATCAAGGGTCTTCTTCAGAGGTCAGTCTGTTAAGGAATATATAGTAAAGGTACACATGTGAAGACTTAATTGCGCACAATAAAAATAATGTACAGTGCATGTATATGATATAATTACTCAGTAATGCGTGTCCAAAAAACAAAAGGCTTCCTAAATGGAGATCCTTTTAAAGAAATGCCTATTCTCTCTCCCCGAGGGGTCTCAGAGCACCTCCACTGGCACGGCCACCAACACCGGAGCAAGAGTCCAACGATGTGGCTTACGAGAAGTCACACTAAAAATTGCCCCCCATCAGGCCAGATGAACGATTGGGGAGCAAGCCACACCTGCAGCGAAAACCCAGAAATATACTAAGAGACACACCCATAATATATATCGGAAAGATTGTATCAAGGAGTATTTCTTCAATTAGGTAGTCATGTAAGAGGCACCCATCTGCATGCATACCATACATGCAGATTGTAGCCTCAGAGTGTTAAATACATACATATGCGGGTCCCGGCGTTCGGGACCCGCGGGTGCGTCACGTAGTTACGACAAGGATGACGTCAGTTCAGGGCCTCGGCCTGTCCCGAACGCCGGGGAAGCCACACAAGGCTGCCTGAATGGCGGCCATGCCCTCCATGACGGTCCCTTGGATGGGCTCTTGGGGGGGGTGCACACCTGCAATGGATGCACTCTAATGAATACACGCCCACAGCAAGTATATATACATGTAAAAGATCTTGCACTTGTAGTCCCTCTACCTGGTTGGTCAGATACCTCTGCAGCTCCTGCACTGTAAGTACACTTTCTTGCAATGTGTGTCTGCACCATTTTAGCCCTATACAATTCTGATCGGTTAACAATACTTATTATGTACTTATGTATAATCTTTTACAATTCTTACAATATTATTTTCCTCTTTTTTTTTCTATACATTTATTTTCAGACTTGTCGACTCGGTTTGGATATTTATCCACTGAGCCCGACACAACTTGTGGCCAATCCCGGGCTAGGTCACAAATTAGTCTGATCATATAGGGCGATATGGTGCAGCCTCATATTTGCTTTTACACTTCTTGAGGTAAACACTTAAGGCTATTTTGTCATCTTTATGTCTGCTTTCATTGTGGGCACTCTTTTTTGTTCCAGTCACATTTTTCGTTCTTGCACGTTTGGTTCTTGCTTGCTTTTTAATATGTGCGGGTTAGTATATACCGCACGTACCATTTTTTCACCCTCACAGCTTTGAGTATTCACGATTACCCATACACTTAGTTCTTTCTAACTTTAAATCACTTTATCCAAACGAGGTGTATACTATTTGGACTCTTTATTTTATTTTTTAACCAATTGGTTACTTCAACCATTCTTATGATTCTCTCTTATTCACTTACTATTCTTTTTCACATATGTATGTATTTAACACTCTGAGGCTACAATCTGCATATATGGTATGCATGCAGATGGGTGCCTCTTACCTGACTACCTAATTGAAGAAATACTCCTTGATACAATCTTTCCGATATATATTATGGGTGTTTCTGGGTTTTCGCTGCAGGTGTGGCTTGCTCCCCAACCGTTCATCTGGCCTGATGGGGGGCAATTTTTAGTGTGACTTCTCATAAGCCACATCGTTGGACTCTTGCTCTGGTGTTGGTGGCCGTGCCAGTGGAGGTGCTCTGAGACCCCTCGGGGAGAGAGAATAGGCATTTCTTTAAAAGGATCTCCATTTAGGAAGCCTTTTGTTTTTTGGACACGCATTACTGGGTAATCATATCATATACATGCACTGTACATTATTTTTATTGTGCGCAATTAAGTCTTCACATGTGTACCTTTACTATATATTCCTTAACAGACTGACCTCTAAAGAAGACCCTTGAGATATGGGTTGAAACGCGTCAGTTTGTATTTTCTGATGTCGACAATATTTGTTTAATGTTGTTATGGAAATATGTCTGTATAATGTGTATCTGATCCTACAAGCTTTGTAAACATTCTTTACTGGAGCTCATTTTTAACCCTTGTGTCATGCGATTTTTTTGTACAATAAAATATCATATTTTTTATACAATATTGATTCAATAATTGCATTTTGCTGCTTAAAAACCCCACCCTGGGGAAAATCCTCTTCCTTTTTTTGTTTCTACTATCAGGGGTGAGCAGCACTTTTCCTCTCTTTTGTGTGTCCTTTCTTTGCTAGTGATATATGAGAGTAACCTTTATCATTAGGATGCTTCCACCTCCATAGCTCAACCAACCCAGCCGTGGAAGCCCACCCGTTCAGGTCGGCCAGACTCCCTCTGCTTGGATTGGAAGAGTCCAGGGAAGCATCCAGAATGGTATTGAAATCTCCCAACAGGAGCGTGGTAGATGTAGAAATTGTGCCAATCGAGTTAACATATCATATAATAGGTGAACCTGGAATGGAGGGGATATATATACATTAACAAGCAAAATTTGACATTGAGATACATCCAACACCACAGCCACAAACCTCCCCCCTGGGTCAGAAATTACCCGATGGATAGTGCACAGGACTGACTTGCTAATAAGTATGGAAACTCCTCTGGCAAAGGTGGAATATGTAGAGTGCAAGGCTCTCTGATTACACGGTCTATGCAAGGACATCACCCTATTGCTGTCCAGATGCGTTCCTTGCAGAAAAATTATGTGTGGTTTTGACTGTTTTAAGTATTGGAACACCAGGGCCCTTCTGAATTGGTGATTCAGGCCTCTAACGTTCCAAGACACCACATTTAACTTATCCGCCATTAGCCCGTTTCTTATGATGGATGCCCTTAGCACAATCCGGTGGAACCATTTTCCTCCCTTCACTGACTTCTATATGTTCTATTAGCATTGCTAAAAAATAGATTCTTGAGATCGTTTTAGTGGAATGAGCTGTGACAAGTAAAACTCCCCCCCCTGCTATTATACCAGAAACAAAAAAAAAAACCTGATATAAAAAAATCAAAAACAAAAAACAAGAAAGTTCCGGCATGTAGCTTCTTCCCAAAAAGTAACGAACCAAACCTGATGGAGAGTTCCAGCTGTAGTTCAGAAATCGGAATAGAAAGGGCCTGGGATAGGCTCCAGGAGGTCTTTTCCATGTGGGGACCCTGTGCGCTCTCTCTACCACATGGGTGGGGGGTAAATTCTCCAGTGAAAGCAGCTTTTTGAATAGAGCTTCAGAAAACAGTACAGGTTTTTCCCCCTCCGCACCTTCAGGCAGGCCCAGCACCCTGATATTGTTCCTCCTTTGTCGGTCTTCAGCATCATCTGCTCTATGCTGCAGGGACCTCACCAGGTCCCAGAGTTCAGGTATATGTGTGCATTGGGTGTGAGAAGTGCCTTCTACCCCTGAGACTCTGTCTTCCACTGTGGTGAGCCTGCCCCTGATTTTGTCAAGGTCATGCCTAATCAGCGTGCTAGACAAGTGGTCTATGCGCCCCATTATCTCTGACTTACTCAGGTTGATGGCTTCTAGGATCAGCCTCGTAATCGCATCTGCATCCACAGCCAGCATCGGTTCCTCCGCAACCTCCCGTTCAGAGCTCGCCTCCTCCGAGTCCCCCATCAGCGCCATTTTGGCCATCTTGTGTTCGGCGCGCTGTTCCGACCTCGGTGCAGGCAAGATGGCGGGGGCGGGGTCTCGTTCCGCCTCCCTAGTAGAGCGTGTCTGGTGCTGATCTTTCGGTGGCTCCTGCACCTTTTTAGATGCAGATGAATGCATGGCCGCGATCCTCTCACCTTCCCCCAGGTGCTGGTATATGTTGAGAATGATTAAGTTCGCTCCAATATAACGGATTGGGTCAGAGTGTGCGGAGCTCCACAGAGACGCGTGCTGCCATGATCACATCCGGCCACACCCCCTGAGCAAATATAGTCTTAATGGAACCTGTGTTTACACAGGATTGCTACTTGAAAGTGGCGATTTTAAATAAGGTTAGGGGTTTTTAGCACCTCCAAAGTCTTCCTGGTGCATACAAAAAGGAACGATGCGTGAAGATTTCTTTAGAACCATATCTACCATATCATTTTGCACTAAATTCAATTACCCTAATGTTGAACACAGCTCAGCTCAATAACAGTAATAATACCAGCAGCAAAACTTTAATGTACATACAGTACATGTTCCAATCCTATTTAATGTGCATGTCTGCACAAAATAATAAAAATTAGTACAAATCTGCAGTACATGCACATTTCCCCATTTCATTCCTTTAATAAGGATGCACGTACAAACAAATATCTGTTGACTCTTCCAAAAATTCAGTGAGCTCCTAACATCCCGATTAAGCTGACAGCACAGTGCCTCTGCTGCACTGAAATCCCAGGTAGAGTTATCAGCCCTCCCCTATTCTCCCTTATATACTACAGAAGCCCTCTCTCTCATTTCCATACCAAGAGGGGGGTGTTCTACATCTACAGTATCGTCCAGAAAGAACAGTCACATAGGGCAGATAACACTGCTTGGGATTTTAGTGCAGGAGAGGCAGAGTTGTTAACTCAAACAGGAAGCTATGCCCTCGGTGGATTTCTGGCCGGATCAAGAGGTATTTTTTCATTTTAGCAGTATTTTTAAAAATAAAACATGGGGTAATGTACATGCATTGCAGAGATTTACGGAATATGTTTTTTTTTTATTTTTCCTAGGCATACATTTTAATCCTTTTTTTTCCCCTGACATCTATTGAAGATGGTTGGGCAGGAGATGTTTCAATAACTGTATCTACTGCAACTCTGTTGATGTTGACATCTTGGGAAGAGGGATCCAATACAAGCTGAATTGCATATACCAATGTAGATAACATATAAAGCTTGAAAAGCCCCAAAAAATGTTATATGTTGAAATATTTGGATATTATATAAAGCATTAATTTAAAAGTAGCCAAGAATATGACAGTACCTTGCTCGCATTGATGTGCAAAGGTTTCCATGGGGAGGCCATCTTACTTGATTCAATATCTGTTTTTTTGAGCCCTGAAGCATCTTCATAAAGAATGGGAATTCCAGAAGGCATGTCTAAAAAAACAATCAAATGTAATCAGAACATAACATTTTCCATTATAAAATGTATGCATAAAAGGGCAACATGCATTGTTTATCACAGTATACCAAAAAAATAACATACTTAAAGCCTGACCATTCATTTTGAAAACAATCTTTCTTTAAGTTTATATCGTGCATTTAACATATTTTAGGCATGTTATGTGCCTAAAAATGTATCCTTTGTGTACACACCAAAAGAGCCTAATGGCGCGTACACACGACCGGACTTTATGGCATACTTGGTCCTGTGGACCGGAGTCCGCCGGACAATTTGATCGTGTGGGCTCCAGCGGACTTTTTTCCCCAAAAGTTCGACGGACCTAGAAATTAAACATGTTTCAAATCTTTTTGACGGACAGGAGTCCGGTTGAAAAGTCCACTCGTCCATATGCTAGTCCGACAGACAAAAACCGAAGCTAGGACAGCTATTGGCTACTGGCTATGAACTTCCTTGTTTTAGTCCGGTCGTACGTCATCACGTATAAATCCGTCAGACTTTGGTTGATCGTGTGTAGGCAAGTCCCTTCATTCAGAAAGTCAGTCGTAAAGTCCGTTGAAAAGTCCGCCGGACAAAGTCTGCTGTAAAGTCCGGTTGTGTGTACGCGGCATAAGATTGTTGCTGAGCACCTCCATCTTGGACGTCAGAACTCACCAGACTCAGAGATGTAACTTGAGTGGCACACTAGCATTTGTAGTGTCCAGGGTTTGACTAAGAAACCAAACAAGTACAGCAAAGCACCTCCCATAGGAAGAAGGTTTCCTGCAATCCTCTGTTGAAATATTACGAGGGCAATTAGGTTAAACTATATAAGCACCCTTTACAAACAGTCATGAACTGAATGGCTATACTGTCAGCTACCCACTGCTGTTGGTATATTGTTTTGTTTTGCTTTAGTCACATGTTTACTTTAACACTAGTTAGCCCTTATTCTGCTGCATACTTACCTTGTCCCATGCTAGAAACCTCTGTATCAATAGCATGCAATGCTAAGATCTTGCCACCTGGATAAACTCATCTACCTTTATCCTTTCTTTTCATTTATTAACATAGATGTGAATTTACTAAAAGCAAATAGACTGTGCACTCTACACGTGCAGTTGCTCAAGAGCTTAGTAAATGGGGTGAAGTTTCACTTTGCATGGAATACCTAATCACATGCAAGGAAATTGCATTTTTGCTTGATTGGATGATGGAAGTCCACAGAGCTTCCCCTCATTTGCTAAGCTACGGAGCAACTGCTCTTGCAGAACGCAACTGAACTTACAAAGTGCACAACCTTTAGTAAATCCATCCCATAATGTCACCTTTACCCTCATCGCATTCATAGACCATAAATTTGCTGACAGTCTTCACTATTAACTTTCAATACTTCTCATTTCTCATTCAGTGTGCTCTAATAGCAGAAAGAAGACACATGGCTGGGGAATTCGACAAAGTGTTAATGGCAATTTTATAGTGGGAGGCCCCTTTAGAACTACCGGAGCCTAATTCAGGCAAAAATTAGTGAAAGTTTTGGCAATATTGCTGACACAAGCAACACATTTACTTACTATAAGGAATATGTAACAGCGCTTACCACAAGGTTTCTCTGTATTTATCAAACAATTACCTTTATATTATCTCAACAAATCCTTAGTGTACAACACTCACCAATCATTAGTGTTTAAATACATATATAAGAAATGAATTCATAAGTTGCTGAAGACTAGGGATGAGCCGAACATCCCCCCCCCCCCCCCCCGGTTCGGTTTGCACCAGAACATCTGAAGCTAGAGAATCTGATGTCACAGCGCACCAGCCAGCTGGCTTGAGCCGCGGCTGGATCTTTCACTTGAAGTGCCTGCTCTTGTTTGCTTGCCACAGATGTCAGTGCTTTATTTTATGGAATAAAGGAACCTTGAATTTTAAATCCACTGCACTATGAAACCCTTTTTCTTTCTTACATGGTATACCTGTTGAAAATATACGGGTTTCATGGAGCATGTTGCAGCATTGGACACTCCAGCAGAGGAGAGGATTCAGATGGATGTTTGAAACTACCGCTCCTGTCTAAGTGATATCTCCTGTCTGTGCCCATTAGAACTCCATAACAGAGATCCTACTTTTCCAGTAAGCGGCCATCTGGCAATTTATTACTCTCTGCTGTTTTATAGGACTATGCTGTGAGAAGAAATCCTTGGCCTTCCCATCACAGGACTTACTTATAATGGAATCCATTTAACATTTAACATTTTATGGACGTTTTTTCCTGTTCCCTTTTTGCTCAATAATCGAGCACCAGTTATTATTATCTTTTTGGGTGCAGATGTACATTTCACTTTTTGTTTTTGTACACATCTGATGAGTTTGCACATGTTTATGCACTTTTTACACTTATTTGTAAGGTTTGTACATTATTTTGCACATATTGGTTATTTTGGTTGCGCATCTAATTCTACTTTACACAAAAAATTTGTTCGAACACCGTTACAGTCTATGGGACACGAACATGAAAAATCAAAAGTGCTCATTTTAACCACTTTAAGACCGGACCTTTTTTTTAGATGTGGTGTTTACAAGTTAAAAACAGTTTTTTTTTGCTAGAAAATTACTTAGAACCCCCAAACATTATACATTTTTTTTCTAACACCCTAGAGACTAAAAAATGGCGGTCATTGCAATACTTTCTGTCACACAGTATCTGTGCAGCGGTCTTACAAGCGCACTTTTTTTTAGAAAAAATACACTTTTTTTAATTAAAAATAAAAACAACAGAACAGTTAGCCATTTTTTTTTTATATTGTGAAAGATAATGTTACGCCGAGTAAATTGATACCCAACATGTCACGCTTCAAAATTGCGCCGTGGAATGGCGACAAACTTTTATCCTTAAAAATCTCCATAGGCGACATTTAAAAAATTCTACCGGTTGCATGTTTTTGCGTTACAGAGGAGGTCTAGGGCTAGAATTATTGCTCTTGCTCTACCGATCATGGTGATATCTCACATGTGTGGTTTGAACACCGTTTTCATATGCGGGCGCTACTCACATATGCGTTCGCTTCTGCACGCGAGCTCGGCGGGACGGGGCGCATTTAAATTTTTTTTTTCTTATTTATTTTACATTTTATTTTTTACTCTACACTGTTTTTTTTTTAAAAATGTGTCACTTTTATTCCTATTACAAGGAATGTAAACATCCCTTGTAATAGAAAAAAGCATGACAGGACCTCTTAAATGTGAGATATGGGGTCAAAAAGACCTCAGATCTCATATTTGGACTTAAATGAAAAAAAAAAAATAAATAACTGGCATTTTGAAAAAATGACAACAAAAAAAAGTGCCTTTAAGATGTATGGGCGGAAGTGACGCTTTGATGTCGCTTCCGCCCGGCTATGGTATGGAGACGGGTGGGGGCCATCTTCCCCTCACTCATCTCCATACCAAGGAAGGAGACAGACGTGACTGCCTCCGCTGCTGCCGACGGCTCCGGTAAGCGGCGGAGGGCCCAGGATCACAGCGGGAGGGGGGCCCCTCTCCCGCCATCGATAAAAGTGATCTTGCGGCAAATCCGCCGCATAGACCACTTTTATCTTGTACCAGACCGTCGGCCAAACATGGGGATACTGGGGTTATGGCAACTATCTGCTAATATAACAACGATATCCGTCCCCAAAGTAGGGACGTACATCAACGTGTGGCGGTCCGGAAGTGGTGAAAGGCTTTTATGGAAGTTATTGTCATAAAAAGTGTTTGGGGACCTGCTCCAGGGGACATATATCAATGCAAAAAAAAGTTTTAAAAACGGACGTTTTTTCAGGAGCAGTGATTTTAATAATGCTTAAAGTGAAATAATAAAAATGAAATATTCCTTTAAATATTGTGCCTGGGGGGTGTCTATAGTATGACTGTAAAGTGGCGCAGTTTTCTCGTGTTTAGAACTATACCACAGCAAAATGACATTTCTAAAGGAAAAAAGTAATTAAAAAACTGCTCGCACCTGTAATGTATTGTCGGATGCCGGCAATATAGATAAAAATCATTGAAAAAAAAAAACGGCATGGGTTCCCCCCCCCCAGTCCATTACCAGACCGAAGTTAAGGGGAACCCAACACCAAAATTTAAAAAAAATTATTTTGTGGGGGTCCATCCAAAATCCATACCAGGCCCTTCAGGTCTGGCATTAATATTAAGGGGAACCCTGCGCCAAAATTTATAAAAAAAATGATGTAGGCCCTCCCCAATCCATGCCAGGCCCTTTAGGTCTGGTATGGATTTTAAGGGGAACCCCAAGCCAAAATTTAAAAAAATGGCGTAGGGATCCCCCAAAATTCATACCAGACCCTTATCTGAGCACACACCCTGGCAGACCACAGGAAAAGGGGGGAACGAAGGGCACCCCCCTAAACCGTACCAGGCCACATGCCCTCAACATGGGGAGGATGTTTTGGGGTCCCCCAAAGCACCATGTCCCCATATTTCTATTATTACATTGTAATATAGAATTAAATTATTCCACTCACCATAATGCAGAATCAGTGGGACCCCTGAGCGTGTCACCCGCCATGTTGCCTGCCACCAGCAGAGTCCATCCTTGCATCAGGTGTCCCCAGCAGAGTCCGTCCTTGCATCAGGTGCCCCCAGCACAGTCAGTCCTTACACCAGTGTCCCTAGCCTCAGTCCTTACATCAGTGTCCCAGGCAGAGCCATAGTTACCCCCTCTGTACATAGTTACCCCTCTCCCCCTAGTTACCCCCTCTGTACATAGTTACCCCCCCTGTATATAGTTACCCCCCTGTGCATAGTTAGCCCCCCTGTACATAGTAACCCCCGTGCATAGTTACCCCCCTGTACATAGTTACCCCCTGTACATAGTTACCCCCCCTGTGCATAGTTACCCCCCTGTACAAAGTAACCCCCCTGTGCATAGTTACCCCCCCTGTACATAGTAACCCCCTGTACATAGTTAACCCCCCTGTACATTACAGTTACATCGCTGCCTGGGCTTTACACTTAAAGGGACAAGAGCAGAACAAACTCCACGAGCGGCGCTGCGTGTTCAGTGGAGAGACGAGGGGTCGATCCATGCAGCTAACCCCGGCTTCAGAATTGTGAAGAGAGAAGCCGATTCATTGGCTGCATGGATCAAGCCCCTTCCCCTCTCCACTGAAAACAAGGGGAACGATCTAGCGGCGGCACCGGTGGCCATTTTGTTGGAGCCAGCTGCTGCAGAGCCAAACATTCCCGATTTCCCTGGACAAAAAAGGCAAAATCCCGAATCGGGATGGCCTCTGATCGGGATGAGGGTCCCAAAATCGTGAGTGTCTGCGAAAATCGGGACTGTTGGCAACTAATGGGGGGGGTGAACTCAGGCCTGGAGCTTGGGAGCTGGGAGGGAGCCTCTTTCTACGTGGTCATTGAGAGGTATCTTGGAACAGGAGCAGGAAGAGGACAGTTGGGAGCACTGCCTGGAAAGTCATTAAGGAGGGATCCATTCCAGGGTCAGTGAGTGAGAAGCACAGTGTGATGCTCTGGGAGAAAAATGCCAGAATTTGTATGTGGAGCCAGAGGGAGAGACTGTGGTGTTGTTTTGGAGTCAAGTCATTGCAGCCACGAGGGCTGGCAGGATTTTCATTGGACATGCTGGGATCAGTAGTCCACCAAGTGTCAGTTAGCGCATCTATTCTTGTAAACTAAAACGTTTGCTACCACAAAGGGGACTGCAGAACCCCTGCCTGTAAAGGGCTACTAGGAAATTGTTAGGACTTATTCAGAGTGAGGCCTAGCCATGTGCTAACGGTGACAGGAAACTAGATTTGGACAGTGAAGTGAAGCAAGTGATCTCAGGTAGTGTGCTGGAGGGGAAGTGCAGAGGAAGAGACTGTCAAATTTAGACTCAACCAACATTTATTTCATTGAGAAGTATTCATCATTTGGGCATCCAATGTCCCTTTCCCCATCCATGTTTAATCCCTTAATAAAAACAACAAAAACAAGCAAGAGACTGTTCATTGTCTGGGAAAGTGTGCCAAAATGGATGTCTGACCAGCAGGGTGAAATGTGTGGATGTTGAAACACACAGCGTATATATATATATATATATATATATATATATATATATATATACACAGTGGGGATGGAAAGTATTCAGACCCCCTTAAATTTTTCACTCTGTTATATTGCAGCCATTTGCTAAAATCATTTAAGTTCATTTTTTTCCTCATTAATGTACACACAGCACCCCATATTGGCAGAAAAACACAGAATTGTTGACATTTTTGCAGATGTATTAAAAAAGAAAAACTGAAATATCACATGGTCCTAAGTATTCAGACCCTTTGCTCAGTATTTAGTAGAAGCCCCCTTTTGATCTAATACAGCCATGAGTCTTTTTAGGAAAGATGCAACAAGTTTTTCACACCTGGATTTGGGGATCCTCTGCCATTCCTCCTTGCAGATCCTCTCCAGTTCTGTCAGGTTGGATGGTAAACATTGGAGGACAGCCATTTTTAGGTCTCTCCAGAGATGCTTAATTGGGTTTAAGTCAGGGCTCTGGCTGGACCATTCAAGAACAGTCATGGAGTTGTTGTGAAGCCACTCCTTCCTTATTTTAGCTGAGTGCTTAGGGTCATTGTCTTGTTGGAAGGTAAACCTTCGGCCCAGTCTGAGGTCCTGAGCACCCTTGAGTAGGTTTTCATCCAGGATATCCCTGTACTTGGCCGCATTCATCTTTTCCTCGATTGCAACCAGTCGTCCAGTCGTTCCTGCAGCTGAAAAACACCCCCACAGCATGATGCTGCCACCACCATGATTCACTGTTGGGACTGTATTGGATAGGTGATGAGCAGTGCCTGGTTTTCTCCATACATACCGCTTAGAATTAAGGCCAAAAAGTTCTATCTTGGTCTCATCAGACCACTGAGGAGAGGCTTTCGTTGGGCCACTCTGCCATAAAGCCCTGACTGGTGGAGGGCTGCAGTGATGGTTGACTTTCTGCAACTTTCTCCCATCTCCCGACTGCATCTCTGGAGCTCAGCCACAGTGATCTTTGGGTTCTTCTTTACCTCTCTCACCAAGGCTTATCTCCCCCGATAGCTCAGTTTGGCCGGATGGCCAGCTCTAGGAAGGGTTCTGGTCATCCCAAACGTATTCCATTTAAGGATTATGGAGGCCACTGTGCTCTTAGGAACCTTAAGTGCAGCAGAATTTTTTTTGTAACCTTGGCCAGGTCTGTGCCTTGCCACAATTCTGTCTCTGGCCTCTTCAGGCAGTTCCTTTGACCTCATGATTCTCATTTGCTCTGACATGCACTGTGAGCTGTAAGGTCTTATATAGTCAGGTGTGTGGCTTTCCTAATCAAGTCCAATCAGTATAATCAAACACAGCTGGACTCAAATGAAGGTGTAGAACCATCTCAAGGATGATCAGAAGAAATGGACAGCACCTGAGTTAAATAAATGAGTGTCACAGCAAAGGGTCTGAATACTTAGGACCATGTGATATTTCAGTTTTTCATTTTTAATAAATCTGCAAAAACGTCAACAATTCTGTGTTTTCCTGTCAATATTGGGTGCTGTGTGTACATTAATGAGGAAAAAAATGAACTTAAATGATTTTAGCAAATGGCTGCAATATAACAAAGAGTGAAAAATTTAGGGGGGTCTGAATACTTTCCGTCCCCACTGTGTATATATATATATATATATATATATATATATATATATATATATAAAGATCAAATACAGTGAATTATTGTTATTATTGTATTGTATGTCATGTTTTCCCCTGCAATTGTGTTTTCCCCTCCAGCAGTAAAGTGTTATATTTCTCCATGTGTATATTTAAGATTTCAGGTCACACTGACAAAAATATTTTTTGGAAATACTGGTCAATAGGGATGAGCAAAGCATGCTTGGTTTAATTTGCAGAAGGTTTGGTAAACCAATCAGGAAGTTCACAAACTTAGTGGTGAAACCAATTGAAGTCTATAGCAGGAACAACTAGTTACTTTTTTTCCAAGGCTACTAGATTTTCACCACCTCCTGGGGAATGAACACATTAAAGTTAAAATTAAATAAAGACACCCACACTGAAAAAAACTCTCTCACTGGCAAATCAAACTAGTAAATAATGCCCCCACCCCCCATGTAAAATTCATCTTCAATTACATCATCCAGCAATGTAACTCCATTATACACATGGACTTGTATAGAGCACTTTTTTTTAATATTTTGCAGCCACATAGCACTTTATGATTGTTCATTGATTTAAAGGCACCACGCACTTTAAGGTTTAGCTAAAGATTGATGTTTGACACTTTATTACTAGGAATATAAAAAGGAAAAAATTGCACATAAAAACCTGTTAAGCTGCCAACACGCCACTATACATATAGTGCAAAAAATAGGTAAACAATAATAATGTGGCGCTTAATTGTGAACAAATAAAATCATACAAAGAATTGAACCTGAAATGTTCAAGGTGTAAACATATGGTGAGTGAACAACAAATAATAAATAAAAGTGTTAAATGATGTGAAAAAAACAACATTCAAAATTACTCAAATTCATAAGTGGGATTTGATAGCGAGGTGTGGAGCGCATGCCGGCGCCATATTGGAACTCCGTAAATTTGAACATCCAGGTGTCTCCTGTTGCCATTTTTGATGCAAATTCATACCGGCAGAAGTTTGTTATATTCCCTTTCCATATGCATATGTCTTAGAAAGAAAACTATGTTCTTGTGTGAACAAATATGGTATTGGATCAGTGTGACATAAAAAAAAAAAAAAAATTAAAAATAACAAAAAAGAAAAGTATGCACATTGCGTGATGTAAAACTCCAGTCAGCGACCATGTATACTATTAGGATGACAAGAACATAGTTTTCTTTCTAAGACATATGCATATGGAAAGGGAATATAACAAACTTCTCCCAATAATTTTTTCATTTTTTAACTTTTATTATGCATATTTATATATATTGTCCTCCTCTCGCCACCCATAGCGTCTCTTTCTTTCTTCCGGGGATACCGGAAGTTGAGCGCATCGGAGCGCCTCAGATCGGCATGCAATGACATCCCTCCATGGCCAGTGTGGGTGTGGTTACCTCACCTCCTGGCCTTGTACACTTACACTTCCTTGAATGGAATGCAGGCTCGGAGCGCGGCGGCATACACAGCTGTTTGCTATTCCATCAAGTTTATTGTGTATATATGTGAGCGTGGTACAGACATCTAGCTATATGCCCCAGTTGAAGGACTATCGTCCGAAACATGTCGGGTCGCTAAAGCTGTTGATGTTCTGCTACCACGCGATTTTATTTTTACTTTGTGATCACTTTTTATCTATTCAACTTGGTGCGTGTTAAAAACTTTTTAAATAAAAGTACTTTTTATATTGGATTCATGCACTATGTAGAGACTTTTTTTCCTTTTCTTATGAACTGGACACCTATGGGGTGGAAGCCGCGTTCTCTAACAGCCTGTTCCTTCTGAGAGTCATCCCTCTGTCTGCTGTGGATCCACATATCACCTGACAACTACGGTTATCCCGGATGGAACCTACCACTAAGATTTTCCAGTAGAACATCCCTGGGATCGTTTGACCCTTAAAAGCTCGTATGACACTCCACCGTACGGTGATTGTGTCCATCTCCTCCGGTAAGGGTATTTACTTCTGCCACTTACACCTTGATTTCAAATATAAGAAGATTTGTGTGTTAATTGAAATCTTTGTCTGCACTTGGTTCCAGTTTTTTCCCCACTTCAAAAATGTTGCACTACATATGCTCATGAACTCTCAACTACCATGGACTTCTTTTGACTTCTAGTTATTTGTGAATGGACTTTTTTGATTTTCAGTTATTTGTGAATGTTCACTGATTTTAATTTATTTCCAGTCCACAAAATATTACTTATAATGGTCATTCTATATAGGATGTGAACACACCATCCTGTCACTCATTTTACGATATATGATGTGATCTCCATATGGGATGTGAACACACATTCCTGTCATTCACTATATTTAGCGCTGCATGTGTTTAGTATTTACGTATTCTCTTGCACTGTGCACCACATTGTTACATGCTGGCAGCTATCACTTATATTTCATGTTTGTAATAGCACAATTATTTAATAGTTTTATTTGTTTCGCACTTTTTTGGTTTATAGTTGCTGCCATTACACTTTTTCATATCACGATATGGATGTTTTTGAGTATCGCACTGCCCGCTCTATTATCACTGAAGGAGTTTTTGTCGTTTTAAACACCAACACAGAAATTGGGGGTTTATTTATGCGTCTCAAGAACCTTATGGTCTCTGAGATTCATTTGTTATGGGACATTGCGTTCCTGGAGCAATACTCCAAGGAACGCATGGTCCCTAGAGGCCTAAGGTGGGACATCCATCCGCAGCAGGATGAAGTTGAGGTTGAGGCTTGGTACCATTACTTCAACAAAGTGGGTATTAGTCTTCTTGGTTTCCTTGTCGATAAGAAGAGAAACAGATTATCGCAGATCGACAGAGAAATCAGGGAACTAAAAGATAAACTTCTTCCCCACAAAATTACACCTGAGTATTTGTCTCTTTCGGCTAACCTTAAAAGCCACTTAGAAAAAGAAGAAAAAGACCAACATACCAAAAAACAGAAGAAATATACACGCGATGCCAATGACTACAAGAGCCATCTTGTGTTTAACTGGCAGAAAAAAGAGGGTGATGTCTCTGCTGAGACCTCTGGCCCAGTGAAGATGGACACCTCTTCTTTAGCTCCAAATAATGGAATAGTCCTACAGCTTCTGGGACACAATACCCAAGCGATTGCACGCAAAAATGTTCATCCCCCGACTACCCCAAATAATCATAATAGATCACACGATAGGAATCATCCTTCCAACAATCCCTCCGGATATGGCTACCAACATCCCAATAGGGGTAGAGGAAATGCCCATAGAGGTAGGGGTCATCCCCAAGGGTATAGTAGGGGTAACGGATATTCAGATGCATATACTTACACCAGATCCCCTCAACGTAACCACCACGCAAGCGTTTATCCAGAACAACATTATACATACCGCACTCCTATTCGCACCCATAACAGATTTTCACCCCTTAGAGAGGGGGCATATATATATGCCCCAGTTGAAGGACTATCGTCGCTAAAGCTGTTGATGTTCTGCTACCATGCGATTTTATTTTTACTTTGTGATCACTTTTTATCTATTCAACTTGATGCGTGTTAAAAAACTTTTTAAATAAAAGTATTTTTTATATTGGATTCATGCCCTATGTGGAGACTTTTTTTCCTTTTCTTATGAACTGGACACCTATGGGGTGGAAGCCGCCTTCTCTAACAGCCTGCTCCTTCTGAGAGTCATCCCTCTGTCTGCTGTGGATCCACATATCACCTGACAACTATGGTTATCCCAGATGGAACCTACCACTAAGATTTTCCAATATAACATCCCTGGGATCGTTTGACCCCTAAAAGCTCGTATGACACTCCACCGTATGGTGATTGTGTCCATCTCCTCCGGTAAGGGTATTTACTTCTGCCACTTACACCTTGATTTCAAATATAAGAAGATTTGTGTGTTAATTTAAATCTTTGTCTGCACTTGGTTCCAGTTTTTTCCCCACTTCAAAAATGTTGCACTACATATGCTCATGAACTCTAAACTACCACGGACTTCTTTTGACTTCTAGTTATTTGTGAATGGACTTTTTTGATTTTTAGTTATTTGTGAATGTTCACTGATTTTAATTTATTTCCAGTCCACAAAATATTACTTATAATGGTTATTCTATATAGGATGTGAACACATCATCCTGTCACTCATTTCACGATATATAATGTGATCTCCATATGGGATGTGAACACACATTCCTGTTATTCACTATATTTAGCGCTGCATGTGTTTAGTATTTCTGTTTTATGCACACTACCATGGATTACTACAACATCTGATGTGGTCCACTGCACACTCTGGAGTCTGTGTCTTGATGCTGAAACCTCTTACTTAATACTGGATGGGACCTATTTTCTAAACATCGATCTCCTTGTGGTGTATCCTGTTGAGGTGTATCCTCACGAATGCCTGTTTGACCCACGTGCTGTATAGTATGTGTGTCCACTGTTTCTGGTAAGCGTGCCAACCTCATCACTTGTTGTTTGCACCTTTAAGACAAAGTCTTCATTAACGTGAACAAGCATGAGAGACTTTTTATGCACATGATTTATTTCATTTTATTTTTCTAAGATGGATTGCCCCATAGTGTTCACTTATGAATTTGAGTAATTTTGAATGTTGTTTTATTCACATCATTTAAACTTTTATTTATTATTGGTTGTTCACTCACCATATATTCACACCTTGAACATTTCAGGTTCAATTATTTGTATGATTTTATTTGTTCACAATTGAGCACCACAATATTATTGTTTACCAACTTTATTACTAGGGACACCCAAACAGTAGCACCACATCTATCTGACCAAATGTAGCTCCATTGCCATTCATGAAACCCATCAGCTTACAGTGTTACCCCACCACCCAGTGATGTTTCTCTTCCACTATACCACTGCTAAATGACAGAATCCCCAGTGCTGCTGTAATGTAAATGGCAGCCCCAGTGATCTTGGGTGATGTCATTGACTAAGGATGGCCAAAGATAATTTATGGTTGCCTTGTTGCTCAGTTCTAGCCAAACTTATAGCTCATCCCTACTCACCACAGAGTAACAAGCTTTTATGCTCATTCAGACCCTCCATATCTTTACAAACACTTAAGTAAATGAAATCTATTTTTATATGCAGTAAGTCTATGGTTGTTGCTAGCTAACAAATAATTAACATGATGTGTGTTTTTCTTAATAAATAACTTATACAAATGTAACATCTATCTTGTGTGCATGGTTCAACTTTTAAAATGCAGAACTATTTCTATGTGGAGAAATTTTGTATTTTTTTCTAAATTCCTCTTAGCATTGTGGTAAGTCAGTAGCCAGCAGTGGGTTGTACAACCTAACTGTACCTCAACAAGAGTGTTTATCCAGACATAGAGTGTATTTTCTCTGATACTCTTTGTTTAAGCTTGCTCCAGTAAGGTGTGCTAGAGAGGCGTCATTTTGTGGTATGGGTGTTTAACAACCTAACCAATCAGTAAGCCTGGAGAATCTGGTAATGCATACTGGGATAACTATTAAATATCTGAGACATATGCAGATGCGGAGCCTGAGATGCCAAGGGTGGCCTCTTGTAAAGTTCTCGTCTGAGCCCCCCTAGAAGTTGACACAAAGTCTGCAGGGGTGAATGTAGGGCACAAGTGCTGATTTACAGGCAGGATACAAGTCAGGAAAAAGCAGAGTTTGGCAACATCTAGGTAGTGAGGTACAAATTCGATGGGCAGAATTTTGTCCAGGTCGAGGTTGGTAATAGAGATGGGCAGCAAACAAAGACAGACATGGGTAATCTAAAAGCAGGTTAAGGGGCAGTCAATTTGGGTTGAAAACAAGGTCAGTATAAGTTTCAGGATCAGGAACACAGAAGAAAAGCCTGAAAGATCATTCAGCAATGATCCTGTGCAAAGCCCAGGTTAAAATAGCCTGCTTGACACCAGTGGTTATGTGTGTGCACAACACTGTACGTGTAGTTATTCCTTTATGCCAGTAAACATGTGTATGTTTATGTGCACACACATTAGCCTGACAGCAAGCATGATGCTCCTGAGACCTATTCTGTCTCCTCCTTCGTTTGCTTTTGCAATGTGAGAACGCCATCCTAGAAGTTTAGTCTCTACTAGGCTTTGGGGAAGGATATTATACTCAGGAACCTTCCTACTGTATGGTTGCCTGCCTTGGAAAATAAAGATTGGACATCACGAACCTCAACTGCAAGGGAGCTAGAGCTCTGAAGGATTCCAGTCAGCACAGCCTGTGAAATGAAGGTAACTTTGATAGACTTTAGAGAAAGATTTAGCAGAGGTAATGTCCTAGTCTTTTGTATTGGTTCCAGTGTACTTTGGGCACATCCTGATCCAGACTTTACCCTCCTTCCAATATTGCAAATGCATTAAACTTGTTTCGATTCGAAAGTTTACTAAAGTGACTGGTGTCTATTTCTGTACATCATGAGCAATGAACCACACCTGAGATGAATGTCTGAGGCTTTAATGCAAGTAATTCAACTTTTCACATTTCCAATGTAGCTGCTGATAAGCTGAAGATCAGCATGTCTTCAAATTATCAAAATCTAACCAATCTAGATTAAAATATCAATAAAAAAATATTTTTTCCTAAAATACTTTCACCTGATTTTTTTGCACTACTTTGCAGCTTAGTGCTGCTGACCAAGTCCAGCTTTTTCAGTCACTTCATATTAGCACATACTACCTTAAGCCTAGACTGCACATCATTGTTCTGAACTGTCTTCACAATAACGACAACATTGGAATAGGACTAAATATTCTGTGTCAATACAGTGACTTTTAATCTTCAGGAGTTGTGAGAGGGTGGCAACACAGGAGCACAACTAAGATACAGTTGCCATTTCTGAACAAAGACCTTCAAAACAAGATCACCAAACAAAATTTTAATAAAAGTTGTAAGATTGAAAACTTTTGGAATTACATACATACAGTAAATATGTTAACGCTAATTTAAGATATTTTATTTGTGGATTAAGATCTACTTTAATGCCACTTTCCAAAGGGGTATCTTTGACTATGTTCCATTTCTAGCCTGTCTAGCTGTAATACAATCCACCAAACAAAAAAAATTAAACTATTATTACTATTTTGGTTCTCCTAGATATAAAAACTGTTATGTTACAGTATATTTTATATTTAAAAAATATGCAAACTTGAACAAAGAAACTATAGCTATATAGCTATAGCTATAGCTATTCAGTCTGGTTAAAGCAAGAGGCTGACATATCACTGCCCTAAATTGTGCTAAATTTACAATGTGAATACAGCATGGTACACTGCAAAAACTGCAGACATTACAACACTCTTTAATAACTGTTACCAAGCACTATACTTCTCAGACTAAAACATCACTGTTGAAAATTCATAACTACTTAGCACATGAAACTTTACAAAAATGTAATGGCATACTAAAATGTATACCTAGATTATTCAACTATTTTGGCTGAAATTCAGGAAGCTATAGCTAGCTATAGCCCTAATAAGACCCTCGGACTTGCCATAATACCTACAGAAAAATGCAAAAGGTAAAAGTATCATATAAACACACAATTATTTTCAGCTTTAAAAACCTACATATGACCACAATATCCTTCTTTTAATTGTGTATAATACAGACCCCCTGCAGCAAAGTCAGAAGCGATGAAATGCGTCGGCGTGTGGCTACATGGTGACTGTATGTTGAAGCTGGGGTGGTGTTCTGAAGTCTAGCGAATGAAGCAGTGGTGAGATCGCAACACAGAGCCATTCGGCATGTCTTCTACCAGGTTTCAAAAAGGCTGGTTTTAACTATATTTGATGTACGTGCAATATTTATTTTAAGTGGATCAATATCTCAAATGATTTTAGGCGGCACAGTGGTGTAGTGGGTAGCACTCTCGTCTAGCAGTAAAAAGGGTCGCTGGTTCAAATCCCAGCCATAACACTACCTGCCTGGAGTTTGCATGTTCTCTCTGTGCCTGCTTGGTTTTCCTGCGGGTACTCCGGTTTCCTCCCACACTCCAAAGACATGCTGGTAGGTTAATTGGCCCTAGTATATGAATGTGAGTTGAGGACCTTGGATTGTGTGCTCCTTGAGGGTAGGGACCGATGTGAGTGTGCAATGTATGTGTAAATTGAAGGCGCTATATGGGTACCTTAAATATATAATAAATATAATAGATGAGCATCTTAATGAGATGCAATGTACAGGGATAGGGACAATTGTAAACATGCACACTCACTCAGGTTGAACTGGATGGACTGGTGTCTTTATTCAACCTTACTAACTATGTAACTATGTAACTATTGGAGGCTCCATTTCTCCTTCTATTTTCTACATGTGGAGTCAAATCCAGGCATGTGAACGGAGTGTGGCGTTTTACAGCAGCTGTTCAATTTAATCTTTGAGCTTGTTTGCCAAACATGAGAATGAATGGAAACATCATTTGGTGAGCTTGTTTCTTAACAGGAGTTGATCTCGCATTCATCACTCTGGAGGAGGAATTGGTTTCATCATATATTCATATTGCTTTTGCACTCTTCAATAAGGACTGTCTTTTTTTGGTCTGGATTTATAAGACTATTTCACTATTTTTGTATGTATACATTTTTTTTTTACTGTATATTTATATACATATATACATTTTTTCATTATTAAGGACATTATTTGTGTTTTTTGGACAAATTTAAGAGTGTTAATGTGGATTATATTATATATACCTGGTTATATATTTATGTTTTTCATCTTTTGTCATGTTTATGTTATTTAAGTAGCAGCACTATTTTTGGGAATTTTTGCATTCTAAAGCGAATTGTTTTTATATTTATTTGTGTATAATACTACCCTAATTATACTAAAGTTAAAACCTTAATTGCTTTATGATTATGATTATATTTAGTCTTTGTCCTGTTTTTTTGATTTGTTAATTATCTATTCTAGGTATTCATATTCTAGGTATATATGGTATTGTCAGGGCTGGGCTCAGCCCTTCCTTCTTTGAGCTGGCCGCCCAGCTGTCGGCTAATTGCCAGCTCCTATCTCTCCACAGTGACTCACCTGTTGATGATATCCTGCTTGTCAGTCCTGCCGTCCAGCCCAGATGATCTCTGCCTTCCTCTTGGTCACATCTCTAGAGACGCTCTCCTGTGTTCCTGTTTAGGGATGAGCTTCGTGTTCGAGTCAAACCCGTGTTCGACTCGAACATCGCATGTTCGACTGTTCGTCGAATTACGAACGATATGGGCCGTTCGCGCCAAATTCGAGTGGCACGTCATGGCCGATAATTCACTGCGGCATCGCAGTGCATTGCTGGCTGATGATTGGCCAAGCATGCACAATGACCCGCATGCTTGGCCAATCACAGCGCTGTCTGTACAGAAAGCCGTAATTGGCCAAAGCCACGGTGGCTTTGGCCAATTATGGCTCAGGGGGTTTAGTACAAGCCCCACACTATATAAGGCTGCCTGCACATCGGCCCTGTGTAGTGTGTTCCGGCGTTGAGAGAGAGATAGAGAGAGAGAGACAGTGTCATTTAATTTAAGTTACATAGAGTAGGCAGGCGAGTCAGTTAGCTGCACTTACAGTGTATTGTTTATATATATATATACATCCTAGGTGTTGTGTGTATATATATATATATATATATATATATATATATATATATATATATATATAAAAATACTGTATTTAGTTTAGCTAGAACCGTTCCTGTTATTCTCTTGCTACTGACAGGCAGGCAAGTGTTTTTACAGTACTTACAGGCAGCTGTAGTATTTACAAATTAGTGTAGTGCGTCCTCTGCACAGTGTGCACCTAAAGCTACCTGAAGAAAATTGGTGGTGTTCTTCTGATCCTATTAGTACCGCAGGCAGCTGTAGTATTTACACGTTAGTGTAGTGCATCCTCTGCACAGTATGCACCTAAAGCAACCTGAAGAAAATTGGTGGTGTTCTTCTGATCCTATTAGTACCGCAGGCAGCTGCAGTATTTGCAAGTTAGTGCAGTGTGTCCTCTGCACAGTGTGCACCTAAAGCTACCTGAAGACAATTGGTGGTGTTCTTCTGATCCTATTAGTACTGCAGACAGCTGCAGTATTTACAAGTTAGTGTAGTGCGTCCTCTGCACAGTGTGCACCTAAAGCAACCTGAAGAAAATTGGTGGTGTTCTTCTGATCCTATTAGTACCGCAGGCAGCTGTAGTATTTACAAGTTAGTGTAGTGCGCCCTCTGCACAGTGTGCACCTAAAGCTACCTGAAGACAACTGCTGTTGTTCTGCTCCTATTAATACCACAGGTAGGCAGCTACAGTATTTACAGTTAGTGTACTGTGTCCTCTGCACAGTGTGCACCTAAAGCTACCTGAATAAAATTGGTGGTGTTCTTCTCATCCTATTAATACCACAGGCAGGCAGCTACAGTATTTACAGTTAGTGTACTGTGTCCTCTGCACAGTGTGCACCTAAAGCTACCTGAAGACAATTGCTGGTGTTCTCATACTAATACTACAGGCAGGTAGTTGATTCTGCTAGCTGCAGTATCAGTATATATATACATCCCAGCTTTGTGCAGCTACATCTCACTGCAGGCCTTTAGTATGTCTGGAAGGCCAAGGAGAGGCAGACAGTCACAAGCCAGAGAGGGCAAGCAGGCTCTATGTCTAGAGGCAACAGTGCTGGTCATGGAGACGCTACATCCTCATCGGCACGAGGCCGTGGGACACGCTTATCCGTTTTTTCAGCAGCTGGCCGTGTTGAGCCGCAACATGCGGAAGACTTGGTAGAGTGGATGACCAAGCTGTCCTCATCCTCCTCATCCTCTCTCACCCAGGCTCAGGTTACTTTGTCTGGCAAAGCAGCTGCCAACGCGGCGCCTCTTCCCTCGGCTCAATGGCATCAGTCACTCCTTCCCTAGCCCCACCATGTCCTCCTGAGGAGTCCCCCGAACTGTTTGAGCACAGTGTTGGGTACATGCTCCAGGAGGATGACCAGCGTTTTGAAGGCTGCGATGATGGTACCCAACTAGAGGAAGGCAGTAACGTAAGCCAAGAGAGAGGGGGTGCCCAAGAAGGACAGCAATCTGGCAGTCATGTTCCCCCAGCTGCAGCATACTGCCAGCTTTGCTCCAGTGATGAGGAGGGAGGGGATGATGAGGTCACTGACTCCACATGGGTGCCTGATAGGAGAGAGGAGGAGGAGGCACATCACCAATGAGGCAGGAAGCCCTCCAGGGGCCAGCTTAAGGGCAGCACACCGACTGAATCACACCACAGAGCTCCGCATGTGCGTTATTCCAAAAGTTCATTGGTGTGGGCCTTTTTTGAGACGAGTACATCAGATCCCACCGCTGCTATTTGCAACATATGTCTCAAGCGTATCTCGCGTGGCCAAAACATCACCCGCTTGGGCACCACATGCTTGACCAGACATATGTCGACTTGACATGCAGTACGTTGGCAAGCGTGCCTCTCCTTGCTCCTCATCAGCTGGGATCTCCAACCCCACTATACCTTCAGTCCTCTCTGAGAACTGCACTGAGGAATAAAGGTGTAGAATTAGGTGTGTCACAGCCAAGTACTTGGGTGCAATCTGCTATCGGTACACCGATGTCAGATTGTACCAGGTAAATTTCCCTGCCCCAGCTGCTGCACCGCTGAAAGAAGTTCACTCCCAGGCATCCACATGCCCTGCGGTTGAATGCTAGCTTGGCTACATTTCTAGCACTTCAACTGCTGCCTATTCAGTTGGTAGACTCTGCCCCTTCCGTGAGTTTGTGGAATGTGCGGTTCCTTAGTGGCAGGTTCCCAGATGCCACTTTTTCTCATGGAAGGCGATTCCGGCTCTCTACCGGCATGTGGAAGGCACTGTTTTGACCTCGCTGGACAGGGCGGTCAGTGGTAAGGTACATATTACCACTGACTCATGGTCCAGCAGGCATGGATAGGGACGTTACCTATCTTTCACTGCACACTGGGTGACTCTTCTGGCAGCTGGGAAGGATGCAGGACAGGGTGCAGTAGTGTTGGAGGTTGTTCCGCCACCACGCCTCCAAAATTCTACTAGTGATGATTCTGCCACACCTCTCTCCTCCACCCCCTCCTCTTCTTCTTCCTCCATGGCCTCTTCCTGTGCTGATTTGTCTTTGGAACCAGCAGTGCTCCGTAGAATTTCAAGGGGCTACGCAAGCACGCAGGCAAAAAATTGCCTCGTGGTGCTTGAGCTGGTGTGCTTGGGGGACAGGAGCCACACTGGGGCAGAGATTCTGTCAGCTCTGCAGGGGCAGGTTCAGAGGTGGTTGACGCCACGCCAGCTTAAGGCAGGTATGGTGGTTTGCAACAATGGCACCAACCTCCTCTCCGCCCTCCGACAGGGACAACTGACCCATGTGCCCTGCTTGGCTCACGTCCTTAACTTGGTGGTGCAGCGGTTCTTGGGCAGGTATTCAGGCTTACAGGATATCCTGAGGCAGGCCAGGAAAGTCTGTGTGCATTTCCGCAGGTCATATAATGCCAGTGCTCGGCTGGCTGACCTCCAAAAGGAATTTAACCTGCCCAAGAACCATTTAATCTGTGACATGCCCACCAGGTGGAACTCAACGTTGACCATGCTGCAGTGGCTGCACACGCAGCAGAGGGCCATCAATGAGTACCTGGGTGACTATGGCACCAGGACAGGGTCAGGGGAGCTTGTTTTTTTTCCCACGCCAGTGGGCCATGATTAGGGATGCATGCACTGTCCTGTCAACATTTGAGGAGGCCACGAGGATGGTGAGCAGTGACAGTGCATGCATCATTAACACTGTCCCCCTTGTCCACCTGTTGGAGCACACGTGGAATAATGGATAGGGTACTTGAGGCAGAACAGAGGCAGGAAGAGGAGGACTTCCTTAGCTCTCAAGGCCCCCTTTATCCAGACAGTATTCCTGCGTGCCCGCCAATCACACAGGAAGAGGAAGAGGAGGAGGATTGTGTCAGCATGGAGGTGGAGCTTGGCACTCAGCATCAGCAGCAGTCTTTAAGGGATCATTTACAGTCCCAAGAAACCCATGGACTTGTACGTGGCTGTGAGGAGGTAGCTGCGGATCATGTCATCCTTAGTGACCCAGAGGACTCTGGACCGAATGCCTCAGCAAACCTACGCTGCATGGCCTCCCTGATCCTGCAAAGCCTGCAGAAGAATCAATACTGGCTGGCAACCCTCCTTGATCCACGTTACAAGGGTAAGGTTGCGGACCTTATCTTGCCGTCGCAGAGGGAGCAGAGGATGAAACATCTTCGGAAAGGCCTTGAAGAAAGGTCTGTGCAATGGGTTCCCAGAGACTAGAAGGTTACAAACTCCTGTTCCTGGGCGGGCAACGTGTTGCTGAGGCTTCAGTCAGTCAAAAAAGGTATGATTGGTTCCAGCAACCATCACCAGCGTCTGGGTTACTGGGTCTTGAGGATGGATCACTGGCCAGAGCTTGCACAGTATGCAATTGAGCTACTGGCCTGTCCTGCATTCAGCGTTCTTTTGGAAAGCAAATTCAGTGCTGCTGGAGGCTTTGTAACCGATCACAGGGTGCGCCTGTCCACCGACTCGGTCGATCGACTGACCTTCATAAAAATGAATCAGTCTTGGATCACCACCAGCTACCAAGCACCAGATGCTGATGTAACTGAATAATTTTTTTTGAAATGTCAGATCCCTTCAAGATGCCTATGCTGATGCTGAGAGACTATCCTGTTATGCTGAGTGACTATCCTCTTCCTCCTCTATGATCATGCTGATAGCTTGTAAGAATATTTTTGCACCGCCACCAGTGGCTAAGACCCAGTTTTTAAGCCCCTGTTTAACAGGGGCGTGTAATTACAATTTTTGATGCAATATTTTGCAAGGAGGGTTCGCTGCTGCGCTCAACTAGAGTATTTGTGAGGGGTTGCAATGTTGTGGCACCAGCACCAGTGCCTAAGCCCAATTTTTCAGCCCCTGTTTAACAGGGGCATGTAATTACAATTTTTGATGCAATATTTTGCAGGAGGGCTCATTCCTGCGCTCCAACTAGAGCATCTGTGAGGGGTTGCAGTGTTGTGGCACCAGTGCTTAAGGCCCAATTTTTCTGCCCTTTTTCAACAGGGACATGTAATTACAATTCTTGATCTAATATTTCACAGCAGGGCTCGTTTCTGCGCCCACCAAGAGTAACTGTGAGGACTTACAGTGTTGTGGCACCAGCACCACCATCACCACCAAAGTCCCAATTTTTCTGCCCCTGTTCAACAGGTGCATGTCATTACAATTCTTGATCTAATATTTCACAGCAGGGCCTGTTCCAGCGCCCACCAAGAGTAACCGTGAGGACTTACAGTGTTGTGGCACCAGCACCACCACCCAATGCCCAATTTTTCTGACCCTGTTCAACAGGGGCATGTAATTACAATTCTTGATCTAATATTTCACAGCAGAGCCCGTTCCTGCGCCCACCAAGAGTAACTGTGAGGGCTTACAGTGTTGTGGCAACACCAACACCTAAGGCCCCAATTTCTGCAGAGTATATAGGGCAGGCCCCTACTTTCAAACATCCAACTTACAAACGACTCCTACTTGCAAACGGAAGCAGACAACGGGAAGTGAGATGAAATCTACACCTAGGAAGGGAAATTCTCTCCTGTAAGAGTTAATATAGGGAAAACGTGTCTCCTCTCCACTGATGCTTTATCACCAATCCTTGTTTCACTAAAAACCCCAAATTGTCAAAAAACATTTGTCATTGGGACAGAAAGTGAGGTGAAATCTTCTGAAGAGGTGCACAGACAGCAAAACAAATGTCACAGGGGTGATAACCCTTCCCTATGTTTTCCAAAAAACTTAAAATAGATTTTTTGGCTGGAGCTACACTTTAAATATGTACCAGTTCAAAATTACAAACAGATTCTACTTAACAACAAACCTACAGTCCCTGTCTTGTTTGCACCGCCTGTATACTGCTGTTCAGAGTATATAGGGCCTGGGGGCCCCACACCTTTCCTTTTTTTAATTTGGGTGCGGGGTTCCTCTTACTATCCATACAAGACCTAAAGGGCCTGGTAATGGACTGGGGGGCGTACCCATGCCAATTGTCTCACTGATTTTCATCCATATTGCCGGGACCCGACATTACATTAAAGCCACAAGCAGTTTTAAATGACTTTTATTCCTTTAAAAATGTCATTTTGTGCAGGGACTGTTCTAAGCACGGGAAACATGCGCCACTTTACAGGTATACTATAGACACCCCCCAGGTACGATATTTAAAGGAATATTTCACCTTTTTTTCACTTTAAGCATCATTAAAATCACTGCTCCCGAAAAAACGGACGTTTTTGAAACTTTTTTTTGCATTGATACATGTCCCCTGGGGCAGGACCCGGGTCCCCAAACCCTTTTTAGGACAATACCATGCAAATTAGCCTTTAAAATTAGCACTTTTGATTTCAAACGTTCGAGTCCCATAGACTTCAATGGGGTTCTAAAGTTTGCGCAAATTTTAGGTCCGTTCGCAGGTTCTGGTGCGAACCGAAGCGGGGGGTGTTCGGCTCATCCCTATTCCTGTTAAAGACTTGCTTGGATGACATTCCTTCTGGCTCCAGATCATGCTTGCTGTTCTACTACGCTCATCTCTGGCTCCCTGATGTTTTGGCTTGTCTGACTATCCGTTTCCGGTTCCTAAACTCTGGCTATGTTTTGACTACATTTACCTTTTTTTATTATTATTAAATAAGTGAGATTTAACTGTACTTATGTCTCAGTCTGAGTCATGGTTTCTGACAGTAGGAGAAGGCCATGAATTAAGAAGATGCAGGCAATCCACTTGTTGGTAATATTTTTTCCAGATTGGATGAGCAGGATCACTGCATGGATCACTTTGCTATGGCGTTACAAATGCTCCTGAGTTGCACGGCTCACCTGGAATCTCCCCCTGTGGCTGCTCTCATACAACATGTGTTGCAGACCATCCCTGCTGCTGCTCTGGTCTCTGTGCAGGCACCCACCCCGAATATTACCTCTATAAGAGGTATGTCTGTTTCTGCTCCGCTTCCCCAGCGATTTGGGGGCGATCCAGTCCAATGCAGAGGGTTTCTCAACCAGGTTGAGATATACTTTGAGATGCTTGCCCCAGGCATTTCCCACAGACAGAAGCAAAGTAGGTTTTGTGATATCTTTGCTTTCTGAGAGAGCCTTGGCATGGGCAAACTCTCTATGGGAGACGCAAAAACCTGTTGTCTTGAGTTACCCTGAGTTTGTGGCTTCCTTTAAAAGGGTATTTGACATTCCCGCAGGCTCCGCTTCTGCTGCCAAGTGCTTCATGTCCACCAAACAGAGTTTGAGAACTGTTGCAGATTACGCCATTGAATTCCGTACTCTGGCAGCAGAGGTTGCTTGGAACAATGAGGCCCTCGTGGCTGCTTTTTCTCATGGTTTCTCGGATTCCATCATGGATGAGATAGCAGCCCAAGATATACCCACTGAGCTGGAGAAGTTGATCACGTTTGCCATCCTCATTGACTCCAGACTCAGAGAAATATATATCTGTATATTTGTCTCCGAGCTTTGCAGTCCCACCCTTGCCTCCCTCACCTCCCATGCCTCCTGGTACCGAGTCAGTTAGTGAAGATGAACCCATGCATTTGGGCTTCACGCGTCTCTCTGCGGATGAGAGAACCCTTAGGAGGAGGGAGAGATGTGCCTTTATTGTAGCTAGGCAGGTCACTTTTTGAAGTCTTGTCCTACCTGTCCAGGAAAGGCCGAACCTTGAGGTCCTGTCACGGACAGACTTTAGGTGGCGTTGTTTCATCTGCAGTTATCCAGAAGGATAAGACCTGGTTTTGGTTACCCTTTCTTGGACTGAGTCATCCGTTGACATACAGCTGCGTGACACTCCACTTGCCATCGAGGCTCTTGATGGGAGATCTCTACAGACTGCCCATGTGACTCATGAGACTGTTCCATTGTCCATGGCTGTAGGGGCTCTTCACCATGAGATAATCCAATTCCAAGTTATTTCCTCACCTAGGTTTCCGCTGGTTACTGGTTATCCTTGGTTACAGAGACACAACCCCTCTTTTGATTGGCTCCATGTTGAGGTTCTCTCCTGGTTGCCACAATGCAGTAAGACATACTTCCAGGAGGTAGCCAAGGTCCTGTGCACTTCTCTCTCCTCCCTGCCGGAGGAGTACCGCAATTTTAGCGATGTTTTTGACAAAGGTCAAGCCGGTAATTTGCCTCCACACCGGTCGTATGATTGTGCATTTGACCTTCAACCTGGTGCCATACCCCCTCGTAGCTGGGTTTACCCTTTGTTGGTCTTGGAGGATAAGGCCATGGAGGAGTATGTTGCAGACGCACTTTCTCGAAGTTTCAGCCACAAATCCTCATCTCCTGCTGGTGCTGGTTTCTTCTTTGTGAAGAAGAAGAGTGGTGAACTGAGACCTTTTGTTGATTTTAGGGGTCTCAATCTTTTCACGATTAAGAATGCCTATCCGATTCTGTTGAATACGGAGTTATTTGACCTCTTCAAGGGAGCAACGGTTTTCTCAAAGCTTGATTTGAGAGGGGCATACAATCTCATGAGGATTAAGGAGGGCGACAAGTGGAAAACTGTGTTTATTACCAGAACAGGCCATTATGAGTACCTCGTAATTCCTTTTGGCCTTTGTAACGTCCCTGCAGTTTTCCAGGAATTTATTAACTATGTCCTCCGAGATTTTTTGCAGTTATGTGTGGTGGTTTATCATGATGATATCCTCATATTTTCCAAGTCCCTGGAGAGCCACCACACAGATGTCTGTCGTGTTCTTTAGAAACTAAGAGAGAACAATCTCAATTATAAATTGGAGAAGTGCGAGTTCCATCGTAAACAGGTTAAAATCGTGAGTTATGTCATTTCCACTGCTGGTTTTTCGATGGACACAGAGAAACTTTCAGCAGTCCTATGGTGGCCCCCGGCCCGTCAGTTTACGTCCTCTGCAGCATTTTCTTGGCTTTGCCAACTATCATTGGAAGTTTATTCATAACTTCTCGTCTCTGGTCAAGCCCCTGAC
The DNA here is from genome assembly GCF_042186555.1 of Aquarana catesbeiana. Lineage (NCBI taxonomy): Eukaryota > Metazoa > Chordata > Amphibia > Anura > Ranidae > Aquarana > Aquarana catesbeiana. The sequence continues at coordinate 295,901,368 of NC_133328.1, forward strand.
TAATATGACCAGAAAGGACGGTAACCCATAGTGCTGGTCTCCAGAGTCCATTAGGGTCTTTGAGAGTCTCAAGGCTGCCTTTGTTTCTGCTCCTGTGTTGGCACATCCTGATCCTACATTTCCTTTTATCCTTGAGGTTGATGCTTCTAAGACTGGAGTTGGTGCCCTTCTGTCTCAACATCCTACCTCTGAGAGCGCTATGCATCCTTGTGGCTGCTTAACCAAGAAATTGTAACCTGCGGAGTGCAATTGCAGACAGAGAGCTGTTAGTGATCATTTTAGCCCTGAAAGAATGGAGGCATGTCCTCGAAGGTACCACTGTGCCGGTTCTCATTCTTATTGACCATAAGAATCTCACATTCTTGTCTGAGGCTAAATGCCTCTCTCCCAGAAGGGCGCGATGGGCTCTTTTCTTGTCTAGTTTCAATTACATTGTCTCATTCTTACCCGGTACTAAGAATGTAAGAGCTGACGCCTTGTCACGACAATTTTCCTCCACTTCCAAGATGGAGTCGGTTCCGGTTCCTGTGATTCCTCCTGATCGTATTCTGGCTGTGGTTCGCAACAGTCTCACTTCTACTTTGGGTGACAAAATTCTTGCTGCTCAGGTTCATGCTCCTCCTGAGAAACCTTGTGACCGCTGCTTTGTCCCAGAGAGTCTCCGTACTGCCATGCTCCAGACTTGCCATTCTCCCAAGGCTTCTAGCCACCCTGGGAAGAATCAACTCTTTTGGGTCATTTCCCAACAATTCTGGAAAATGTCTCATTGTATTCCACTTAAGAAGTTGCCCACATCTAAAGGAACTGGCTTCCATTTTTGCCTCAGGAGATCTTTTGCTTACATGGGCTACCCAAGGTGATTGTTTAAGACAGGGGTAGTCAGTTTGTGTTCCAGTTCTGGCGAGCTTTTTGTGCACAGTTGGGAATTCAGCTTGCTTTCTCCTCTGCGTATCACCCACAGTCTAATTGGGCAGCAGAACGAGCCAATCAGCCCTTGGTCCCATAAAACCAGGCATAAAAAACATGGAGTTGTGAGTACAAAAATGCCATTCACGGCGTGCGTTCCACAATACCGGAAGTGACGTCAATAGGAACCGGAAATTACGTTTACGTGTTTCACCCTCCCACAGGGCGCCATCAAGGACCTTGATGCCTGGTTTTAACCTATTTCTTGTAAGTATCCACTTTTATGCGCAATTAATTCTTTACCATGCTGTACTTCACTATCAGTCGTTCCATTTTTTGGGTACCTGTTATCCTGGCTGAGTATCCTTAACAAGGAAATCTACTTGATGATCTGATGATAGCTGCCATTCCTGGTCACCACCATTGAGCCTGAAGTGACCCCTAGACTGAAAAGCTGAGGGTCTATTTTATTTGGTGAGTGGGGACACAGAAAGGGGTGTTGTAGTACACCTTGAAAACTCTGAAGCATTTTGCATTTTTGTTGAATTGGAGCACATCAGTCACTTTATATGGACTTTCACTTTTTGTTATTAATGAATATTTTTCTTTCATTATTATTGTGTTTGCTAGCGCTGTAAATTCATATTCTCATTGTATTTGGTCAAGTGGTTAACACATTGTGTACAGCAGCTGCACATGTTATCTTTGTTTCCATTTTATCTTGTGTTTTGAAATATTTGCTTCACTGTTATACATTTGTGACACCGCTAGCGCGAGTTTATATATTTAGAATATATTTGTTTAAACAGCCCTTGGAGCAATTCCTACGTTGCTATATTTCTGACCATCATAACAACTGGTCAGACCTCTTACCGTGGGCGGAGTTTGCTCACAATAATGCCTTGAATTCTGCTTCCTGATTGTCGCCGTTTATGGTGAACTATGGTTTCCAACCTTCCATTTTGCCTGACTCATTTGTTCCACAGAGTATTCCTGCATTAGAGAAGCATCTCCGTGGTTTTCGTTCCACTTGGGCACAAGTCCAGGAGGGTTTGTGACATGCTAATGATAGGTACAGACTCCATGATGACCGGAAACGCCTGCCTGCGCCTTCCTACCAGGTTGGGGACAGGGTCTGGCTGTCATCTCGCAACCTCCGACTTCATGTTCCCTCTCTGAAGTTTGCACCTCGGTTTATTGGGCCTTTCCGTATTCTTCACAAGATTAACCCAGTGGCTTACGCATTAGACCTTCTGTCATGTACCAGATAAGACCAGAACTGTGTGGACTGCAACAGAGGAAACCCAGACATGTATAAGTGAAAATATAAATTATTTATTAAAGATAAATGAATAAATATAACACAATCACCTCCAATATCACTCAGTGCACCACAACCAATACAAAACTGAACCCCACAAATAATAATAATAACAGAACAAATATATACAAGTAAGGGAAATACCGAGATCATAAACAGAGCCAGGCCAGGGTCATCAACAGGAGGTCAGCAGCTGGGGAAGGGAAACAAACAGGACAAGAGAGGATGGATGGATCACAGGAAGGAGGAGTCAGATACAAGACTTAGGGTCCAGAGCAAGGAAACAGACAGGGAACAGAAAAACAGGAATCAGGTCTCAGGAACAGGAATCAGGTTTCAGGAATCAGGTAAACAGGATGCAGGCTGCAGGTCAGGGCTCAAGGAAAATACCAGGGCAAGATGAGTGTGTACTTGCCGGGTATTTACACTGCAGCTGCTAATTAAGGTCAGGTGACACCTGTCTGCAGAGGGGAATACCTACTCCATACTGCCAGGATTCCTCCACTGGTGGACGCCAGTACTGCGGCTCAAAGGTGACAGAATACCAGCAGGAGAAAGCTCTTCTGACAGCTCCAAACTGCCAGGAGACACCTGCTGGTGGACCTCAGTACTGCACGCCAAATGATCGATATTACCAGCGACAGTACCCCCCCTCGAAGGAGCGACCTCCGGACGCTCCAACTAGCCGTTGCTGGGGAAAGTCCATGATGTCCAGCCGGGCAGCGGGCACCTCAAGCCTGGCAGTGGCACATCAGGCTGGGTAGCAGACAGGAATACATCGGGTTAGGCAACAGACAGGAACACATCAGGCTGGGCAGTGGACAGGAACACACCAAACTGGGCAGCGGACAGGAATACACCAAGCTGGGCAGCGGACAGGAACACACCAAGCTGGGCAGTGGACAGGAACACACCAAGCTGGGCAGCGGACAGGAACACATCAGGCTGAACAGCAGACAGGAACACATCAGGCTGGGCAGTGGACAGGAACACATCAAGCTGAGCAGCGGACAGGAACACATCAGGCTGGGCAGCGAACAGGAACACATCAGGCTGGGCAGCATGCACGGGCACTTCAAGCTGGGCAGCAGGCACAGGCACATCAAGTGGGGCAGCAGGCACATCAAGCTGGTCAGCAGGCACTGGCACTTCAAGCTGGGCAGCAGGCACGGGCACTTCAAGCTGGGCAGCAGGCACATCAAGCTGGTCACCAGGCACTGGCACTTCAAGCTGGGCAGCAGGCACGGGCACTTCAAGCTGGGCAGCAGGCACATCAAGCTGGTCAGCAGGCACTGGCACTTCAAGCTGGGCAGCAGGCACGGGCACTTCAAGCTGGGCAGCAGGCACGGGCACTTCAAGCTGGGCAGCAGGCATGGGCACTTCAAGCTGGGCAGCAGACAGGAACACACCAAGCTGGGCAGCGGACAGGAACACACCAAGTTGGGCAGCAGACAGGAACACATCAGGCTGAGCAGTGGACAGGAACACATCAGGCTGGGCAGTGAACAGGAACACATCAGGCTGAGCAGCAGGCACAGGCACTTCAAGCTGGGCAGCATTTACCTCAAGCGGGGCTTAACCACTTACTCATGCAATCTAACAGAATGTAAGTTATCAAAAACAACACAACCAGAGCCTATGAACGAAGGTAATTGGAAACTATTGCTGAAACCATAAATTAGAATGTCCGCTGCCTTGTGATCTGGGTAATGGCAAAGCCATGGTAACATGTTTACCAAGTTCACCGGTGTTACCGCTTTTAAGAAAAACATTGTTAGTAGTAGGCGTGGAATTAGATGCCAATTTCTTAAAGTAATGCACAGCAGGGTGTGCTCCTGCACAGTGAGCACACTCATGCTTATACTTGCAATTATGAGACCATTTACAATGACTCATTAAAGTTGAAGCATAAACTTTTGTGGTATTGTCCAGGTGCAGGTACAGATGGTTTCAAAACTGGCTTCTGAGGCAATAACAGGTTTAACCAAAGACCAATGTCTTTCATGCCCCATTTCAAAGAACCGTGCACCAAACGCTTTTGATGAAAAGATTTGTCATAGTAAAACCAGGAAAGTCCCGGAAAATGTTTGTATGCCTCCAATATAATATCCACATGCTGGAAAAGACCACTGCATAGATCAGGACGCTGTTTCCCTAGAACACTAGCAAAAATACTGAATGCTTGAAGCCAATTATTAAAACTATGGGGAATAGAATGTTTATGTTTATCATCAATATATTTATCACTTTCACTTTTGTCAATACCAGTCTCTCTAGTAGACAGGAGATCAATATAATCCCCTTTCCATTCTTTTCTTTTATGGCATTTGTAAGATGAAATCTCAATGGTGACAGTTCACACAAGAGAACTTCTTTCAGACAAGTTTCAGGTACAATAGAAGAAGAAGATGGTAAAGGTTCTATAGTCACCATTGACGTAGCTAAGGAAACATTAGGAAGCACAGGCGAACTGTTGTTAGAAAGCATATTGTCTTTCCAAACTGAAACTAACCCTGCATGAGAGGATTGTGACGAATTGGAAGAAGGCAACAATTTAGACTATAAATTTGACATAGAAACAGCAATTTCTTGTAATACAGAGGCATCAAAAGACTCACCTCTAGTCATATTAGTGGCGGACACGGAAGGGTTAACCAATGTAACATTGCTAAGGGCAGTGGATGGAACAGCTTGCAATGAGTCGGTAGTCATAGCAACCGCCTGGTTGTTATGTGATGTAGGTGCCACTTTCTCCAACAAGCTGGCTTCAGACAACAGTGCTACATAAGGACATAATGCATGAAAAGAGTCAAGTGAATTAATACTGCTTTGTTGAGCTAACTCCGTATTAAAGTGCTGGCTAAAATTGGTAGACAAAGAAATTGCAGGCAAGGAGTTGTTAACCACAACAACAGTAGTATTATTTGCAGTAGGCTGAGTAATTGCATTGTGAGTAAATGTCGTCATTAATCACAGTAGCAGGCTGTGCAGATATTTTTTTTACCTCTCCCTCTAATTGCAGATTTTTTAACTTGTCCCCTGTCCCTTGGCTGGGATGGGGAATCGAATCTGAGCGGCCTCTTTCACATCCTCTTCTGTGTCACAAGTCGTTCCGTATGGACATCAGTCAAAGTACCCGCTGCTTGAGTGAGATCTCGTCAGCTATCATGGGAGTTCGGAAGTACAAGGGAGGAGACTGGAACAACGTCACCAGAGACAGTCACAGCATCAATAGCTGGAAACAGTGGCGGGGCTATGTCAGCAAAGGACAGACAGAGCTGGGGGACACCAACGTCAAGGAGAGACACCAAGGAAGCCACTGGTAAACCCAGGCGATGCTGCGTCCATTCGGCTCAGTCTACAGTGCTAGCCCGCTCCATAATCTGTTTTAATAGCGACTCCATGTCAGCACAAACAGCCACAGACGTGCTTCTCCTTGGATCCCCGCCAACAATGCTGCAATAATGATGCATTTTCTTTTCTTTTATAGGTACTGACTCATTTCAGGATAGTTGAAAACCTTTTAAACCAATCATAGGCAAGTACAATAGACCTGTAAATAAAGTGTAATTTTTTTTCATTTTATTTTTATTTAAACTATTTTGTCTGCTACTGTCCCATATGTGAATGGCGGTACATTTTTGCCCACCTTCCACTTTTAATCTTGTAAAAGCTTACCCCTTAATATGTCGGGAAGTATAAATTGTGTTCAAAAGCGAATTAATCTCCTGACTCATATACGCTCATTTTCTGATATACAACTCACCCCTGGGCTATCAGATTACAGTATATGAGCAATGACAGCATAATATCAGATCTAATACATTCTGATTTGTAATCCATAATTGAAAAGGCTATATAGGTTTCCCACCAACAATAAGTTGTGACAATATACTGGCATACTACATGAAATTATGTAAAATTTAAACAATGCATTTCTCAATCTCCCATCTTTGCATTAGGAAAGTGAAAAACAAGAAAATATCCTCTTGCAGAGAATGAGCCAAAGTAACTTTAAATATAAAGCTTGTTGTTGGTGCCTGTAAATAAACAGAAAAAAAACATACCCTTCTACAAATGGTCCATTTTAGCCATATAGTACCTGATTTTATTACATGCAGGTCTAAAGTCCAGGCATGCATAATTTACTGTCTGTGTATGCCTTACTAAAGTGGGAAGATTATAAGATATATGAAAATAGTATCAAGATTAATCAAATACATTAGGGTTATGATAAATGTTTGAATTTAGTAGGTACAGAAATGGTTTCCTACTTAAAACAAGGATAGCAATGTTATCAGCACTTGCTCCTCTGCAGGACTACAAAACACCTTTTCCTTATGTTATTATGTTAAAGAGAGAGATAAAGAGAGAGATATGTGATCTGTATTCCAGCAGATGAGGGAACTGGGCAGGGCTTGTGACTTAAGAAGCATTGTGTTGTCAGCTCACTACTGATTTTTAGGCATATTAACAAAATCTTTTTTCAGTAATTGCAACATTTTAAAGGGACAAAAACGTTTTTTATTCAATTTAAATGTATTCCTTCTTTGTTACATTTGTATATTTTGGAATCCACTTAAAGTGGGGTTCCCATTAAAAAAAAACAATTAAAAGTCAGCAGCTACAAATACTGCAGCTGCTGACTTTTAATCGGACACTTACCTGTCCCAGGGTCCAGTGATGCAGGGGATCGAAGCCCCGCTCTCCCCCCCTCAGCTTGGCAGCGCCGGAATTTTTAACTATGGGCGCCCGGCTGTGGCTTCACAGCCAGGCACCCACTGCGCATGCGCGAGCCGTGCCGCATGCCGTCACTGGCCCCATAATCATCTGGGACCAGTCACGTGTCCCAGATGATTGACAAGAGGGAGGGTAGAGAGGCAATCTCCCTTCCTGCGCCGAGGGAAGTGATGTCACCAGCCCAGGCACTGAAGGAGGCAGACTATGAGGGACCCCCTAGCAACAGCCATTTAGAGGTGAGTAAAAAAAAAAATTTTCTCCAAATTTTTTTTTTATTTTTTTTATGCACATTACTAAATTTTTTTTTTGGGGTGGAACTCCAATTTAAGACTGCTAAAAATGTTTATGTGTTTGACTAGCAGCTATGGTGGAAGATCTGCCACTAGTTTCATATGTTGTAGATTTGAACAAGAGTATTAAAATGTTCTGATGATAATACAAATTCTGACTATTAATAAACAGCAAAAAGTTACACTTACTGCTTGTACTGGTACCTCCAGAAATGTTATCTTTACTATCAGTGACAAGGTGTCCATAAGAAGAGAGGGCGTGATGGTGATGATGTTGATGATGGTGGTTATGTCTACTGGATGCTTTCGATGTATAACGGGTCCCTCCATTTTCTTCAAAGTTGAATATATGAAGATCACTGCTTTTAATTCCTGGTGACAATGGATACCTGATAACAAAACACAAGTACAAAGTATGTTTTCTGAGGGCACAAATGAGCTAGTCATTAAAAAAAAAGTAAACATATACCTCTCCTAGTTTTGTATACAGCAGGAAAGTTAGAACCTCTCTGTTTGGAGATTAACCCTAAGTTCTTGTTTTAGACGGACAATGAGGGGGCATTTTCTCAATGGGAACACAGACAGCAATAAACAAATTGGAATGGGTAATCCTTCCCTAATCCATTCAAAGAAAAAAAATAATTATGCTTGGGATTTTACATTAGATGAACAGAATAAAACATATAAGGCTAAGAAAAACTTTATTAGTGCCAAAGTAATAAAATACAACAACTTGCATTGGCAAACAAGAACAGAATACAGTACCCAAATTATTTACCCATATGCTACGTTTATTCATTTTAGCCAGATACACCCAATAATACATTTCCAGGATGCTCAGAGATGAAAATGGGGACTCTGATTTCAAAAATAAGATTTTTTTATTCTAGGTGGGTCATGTGATTTACAATTTTTATTTAACCACTTCAGAAACAAACGTTTACTCTTATTGGTCTGCATTTCATTCAGAGATATGCCACAGTTATGAAAAAAAACGTAGTCCCAGCATATTATGCATTGGTAAGAGAGTTAAGATTTTAAAGTTTTAAATCTTTTTTTTTCATTTTCTAGACTTTATTTTGGAAAAATTATTATTGGAGATGAGGGGACAATTATAAAAAAATATAAAAAAATGATAACCCCCCCCCTCCCCTCCCAGCAAAGCATGATCCAATTTGCTCCAGCAGGGGGAAAAAAATCTTTCCTGATCCCCCAAGAAGGAATCGGGCATTCCCTGAATCAACTTTACCTATAAATGTTAGTATCCAGTTATATTGTGTACATTTAGGAAGGAATCCAGGCTTTTTTTAAAGCAATCTACTGAGCTAGCCAGAACCAGCTCTTGCAGGAGTCTATTCCACATTTTCACAGCTCTTACTGTGAAGAAACCTTTTTGTATTTGGAGATTAAGGCTGGGTTCACATTAGAGCATGGAGCGGCTCACAGCAGGGGGTCCGGTGTGTCTCCATTCACCGGTTCAGGTCTGATTTCAGTCCTAAAATGGACCAAAAGAAGCACAGGACTCCTGTGCAACTCGCACCAGAGACGCTCCAGAGATGTATGAACCGGCTCCATAGAGAGCCGGTCACAATCTCCCGCTATGTGAATGGGATGTGGGGAAACCCAAAGCCAATTCCCAATAGTGTGAACCCAGCCTAAATCTATTTTCCTCCAGACCTAAAGAGTGCCTCCTTTGTCCTCTGCGATGACCTTAAAGTGATGGACTTTATAGACCACTTATGCATTTACACATGTTGATCATATCCTCCCTTAATCTCCTCTTCTCAAGAAAGAATACATTCCATTCCTCTAATCTTTCCCCATAGTTGAGCTTCTCCATGCCTCTTATCAGTTTGGTTGTCTATTTCTGCATTTTCTCCAGACACCTGATATCTTTTTTGTGAATTGGTGCCCAAAACTGAACTGCATATTCCAGATGACTAATGATTTGTACAGGGGCAAAATGATATCTCTCTCTCTGAAGTCCATACCTCTCTTAATACAAGAAAGGATTTTGCTGTTTGTTGGAGGACAGCCTTCTATCATACCCTCTAAAAGTTGTGCCGTGTTGTTTAAAGTTGATCACTGGGTAATATCACCCTTACTTATTACATTTTAACAGCTTTGTTTAATTACCTGAGTCTGCCATCATAATGCTCTCTGCAACACCTATTTCAGTAGTGAAGACTACTTATCTGCCACTGCTTGAGCTCTTTAGGGCCCTCCCCTAGAGGCCCCAAGCAATGGACAGCCAATAGGAAGCATCTACATCACCAAGTATCAAGTGATGCAAATACTTAAGAGAGGTTCTTCCCACACTGCAGTTCAGAGGAAAGAAGATTTGGGCCCAACATGTCACATGACTGTGGATTCAGGTAAAACATTTATTAAAACAAAATGAGACAATTAGTGGAACAACTAACTAGAATACTTTTTCATTTTCAAACCCAGACTGCAGGAATGACAGTTGGAAGCTGAATGGTTGCCACGAGCAAGGACTGTTTTGTGTAGAATGATTTACACATCAGCCCATATGGTAAAGCACATTGCCCATATCACCAAGCACAGGTCTGTAAAAAAGCAGAGCTGTTTTTTTCACATTCCCCAGTGTTTTAGTGAACAGGTAAAAAGTAATCCAAAGGGCACCTTACCAGTTCACTGTAGTGAACGGTCTGCTTCAACAGTTTATCCACAACCCCCCCCCCCAAGCAAGGGGCCTGTACTCCAAATAAAATCTGGTTGCTAAGGTGTTAAAACACTTTACAAATATCACTTTCCTCCTTGCATTGTTTATTAAATAAACCTGCATTTATCCTGCCAGTTGGACATGCTTCACAACAAGCCGTTTATTCTACTATGATATATAATTATTAATGATAAGATGATGTTCTAAGTTACCATTACATGTTTTCCCGGTATAGAGTAAAATAGAACTATGACTCAGTGCAATGGAATTACACACCATTATTTTATCCAACTGGATATGTTATTTTTCTAGATTAGGGATTATTAACACTTAAATTGCTTTCTGTGATACTTGCTTTATAAGTAAATTAACTGGCAAGTATTTTAAAGAGCATTGGTATTTTCAAACTATATTTATGAGATAATGCCGTTTATAATGATAACAACATGGATTGGGGTAAGTGTATAAAAAACATAGAAAGGAAAATATGGTGCCCAAAACAACCAATTATATAGCAGCCCATTTAATAACATTCACTAGCAGCAAAACTGGTTGCTACCCTTGTAGATTTACTGTCCTCAATTTTTCAAAAACTGTAATCAAATTTACTGAATTACCAAGAATCTTTGCTTTTTGAGCATACTTTTAGATCCAGATGAATACCTAATGCATTCTTTTTTTTAATTCTATATTTTATTTTTTCAAAAATGTTTATACATATAAACAAAAACATTTTAGTTGCTTGCAAATCACAAAATATAGCTTAACATACATCAATTCTATTTTCAGTGGATATATATGGCTTATCAAACAAACAAAAAAATAAATAAAAAATAAATAAAATGGGGGAGGGGGAAAATGGTTCCCTCTTCTCTCTTATATACCCATTCTACCATTCATGTGTATATTTCTTTCCCTCTCCACCTCTCACTTATACACAGATACTATTTACCAGAGAGAGCGATAAGGAGAGGAGAGAGAGGAAAAAAAAGGACTTTTCTACAGGAATAATTAAATACTCTCACTCTCTTCCTTCCCCCTAAGACCCCACCTGCTCCCCCTCCCCAAGCGCACAATTTCTCTTCCTTACCTTGCATAATTGCAATACCTTTTTCAATGGTATATATATCAGCTATTTTTTTGAACCATGGGGAGATCGAGGGGGGTGACTCCTGCCTCCAAATGGCCGGGATACAGGCCTTTGACGCATTCAAAAGATGAGCGACCAGCGAGTTCCGATATTTATGTTTTGAAAGGTCAGAAAAGTGAAGAAGATATCTTGCTGGGTCAAACCCCAAATCATAGTCTGTTAACTGTCCTATAGTATCTCGCACTTTAGACCAGAAATCCACTAACTTCCAACATGACCAAAAGATATGAAGCATATTACCCTCTGACTCTCCACACTGCCAACATGTATTTGTCCTCTCCGAATACATTTTTTGTAATAGTGATGGAAGTTTATACCACCTTGTAAGAATTTTATAACATAGCTCTTGGTATTTACTAGCTGTGGAGGAATAATGGGCAAAATATAAAATATAGCTCCGTTGCTCCTTAGAAAATGTAATGTCTAAATCTCTTTCCCATTTCAAAAGGAATCTTGGAACAAAGTCTTCAGGGGGGTCTATTAGTATTTTGTATACCTCAGATACCCCATGGACAGAAGGCTTTTCTATAAAACATAGATTTTCCATAGGTGTGTTTAAACGGTCCGATCTCTCCACCCCTATTAAGGAAATGAGTAAGCTGTTGCATCCACCATGGATCCAATGGTGGACTAAACAGTGACTGTATTTCCACCCTGGTCTTCAACCTTGATGCTTCAAGAAAGTCTCCTAATCGAAATTTACCACGCCACATAATTTGTTTAAAACGACTGTCTGTATAGCCAGGGGGAAATAACGGGTTTGCCAAAACTGGATAAAGACGAGTAATTTCCCCATCCAGTTTTGAAAAGAGATGACTCTGTTGGATTACTTTTAGAGTTGCCCCTATTAGGAGGCGGTAACTTAAGGTTCCCAGTGTTCTCAACTGTAACCATGGCAGGCATCGGAGTGGAATCTCCGTACATGATTGGTTGATCGCTACCTAAATCTTATGTCCTTCGTCTCTACACCAGGCAAGGTGTGCTGCTTTGTAGTATCTTATCGGATCTGGAAAAGCCACACCCCCTGGGTTTTTAAAATAGCCAATAAATGAAAATATAGACGGGGATGCTTTTTTGCCCAAATAAGTCTAATAAAGGCACTGCGTAATGATTTCAAAAAGGACTCTAGGATAGCTATTGGCAGAGTCTGAAAAAGGTACAATGATCTTGGTAGAATATTTATTTTAAGGATAGCGTTCCTACCTATCCATGTTGTTCCATCTTTCTAAATCGGAAGAAAATTCCTGTAATAATGGTGGAAAATTTGCTTGAAAGACTTTGTCTATTGAGGAGGTCAATTTAACTCCTAAATATGTCAAAAATGAAGATGCCCATGGAAAAGAAAACGATGATTGGAGAGCCTGTGCGCATGTAGTTGACAACGTAATATTTAATATTTCCGATTTTTGAACGTTAAATTTAAAATTTGAAAGTAAGCTATAGCGATCAAACGCATTTAAAAAAAAAATGGTAGCTTGGTTTCTGGTGATGTAAGAACAGTATATCATCTGCAAAAGCCGTCGTTTTATGCTCCGATTTATCGATCACACAGCCTTGAATATCAATATTTCGTCGGACATGACGCAAGAATGGTTCAAGGGTTAATATAAAAATCATTGGAGACAGAGGACAGCCCTTTCTTGTACCATTACTCATATTAAAATATGAGGAGGTCGCCTCGTTGATTCTTACCGCTGCGGATGGGGCAGGGTATATAGCCTCTATCCATTTACCGAACGCTTTCCCTACTCCAATGTGAGTCAACGTTTCCTTCAAAAATGTCCAATCAGCCCGTCAAAGGCTTTTTCTGTATCAGAAGATAACACACACAATGGTATTTTACGAGAGTGAGCCAAGTGGATAATATCTAGAGCTCTAATGGTGTTATCTTTTGCCTCTTTAGTAGGCATAAAGCCTACCTGGTCAGGGTGGATGACAATTTGAAGGAGAGGTTGTAGCCTTGTGGCTAATATCCGTGTAAAATTTTTTAAATCAACATTTAATAATGAAATAGGTCTATAGTTCTTACATTGGGCATGGTCCTTACCCTCCTTGGGAATAACTGCAATATTTGCCCTGAGAGTATCTCTCGGTATAGGTCGATCTTCTAAAAGGGAGTTAAATACTTTTATAAATCTCGGACCTAAGATAGAAGCAAATGCCTTATAGCAAACTACTGTGTACCCATCAAGGCCAGGGGCTTTATGGGGCTTAAACATATTAATTGCACTCATATATTCATCTAATGATATTGGCGCATTTAGTAATTCGGACGCATCCTCAGAGATTGATGGTAGACTTGAGGATGCAAGATAATCTTGGATTGATTGTTGCTTTTGTACAATCTGATCTGACGAGATATTAGTCTGTAGATTATATAACAACTAATAATATTCTCGAAAGACCTCTGCAATTTTACTAGATACGAAAGTACGATTCCCGCCATCAGAGTCTATATGTGGGACATAATTTCTCTGTGAGTTTTCCCTAATTTATTGGGCCAGCAGTTTGCCTGATTTATTCCCTTGTTCATAATATATATTCCTAGCCCTCAATATCTGTATACTAGTCTCTTGTCTCATCAGAGGATAGTTTTTCACGTTCTAACCTAAGGTCTACTGCTATGGATTGTGAAAGTGATTTTTTATTTTTAATTTCTAAATCTGCTACCATATTTAATTGAGCCCGAAATGCAGCTTGGATATTTTTCCGTATTTCCGTCGCCTTTTTAATCAATATGCCTCTCATAACGCATTTATGCATTTCCCATATTGTAAATGGAGATATTTCATCTATCATTTTCTTTAAAAATTCTGATCAATTCACTAGTAAGATCGTTTCGTAGATGACCTTCCTGTATCAACGATTCGTTAAGTTTCCAATTCCAGGGTCTAGCTTAATCAGCTGGAGATCTATAAACGCCAGGGCATGGTCTGACACCATTTGTGTCCCGATTGAAGAATTCGCCACCGCTGGTAATAAAGATTGAGATACTAATACTTAGTCAATTTGAGAATAACTATCGTGTGGCACCGAATAGAAAGTATAATCACGCTCAGCTGGATGCTGGACTCTCCAAACATCTACAAGTCGCATAGATTGTAGAGCTTTTTATTTGTCTAAGATATTGATATGATAGATGTGTAGCAGATTTAGAAACATCCAGTAAAGGGTCAAGAGCCACATTAAGATCTCCACCCAATATCAGCCCACCCTCCATGAAAACTTGTAGATTATTAAGAATTCCGTTCAGACAACTCAGCTGAGCCTGATTCGGTAAATAAATAGACGCTAAGGTGACTCGACGGCCAGCTAAATCACCCTTAAGAAAGAGATAGCGTCCCTCCGGATTGCTCATTTGATCAACACAAGACCATGGAAGCATCCCAGAGAGCAGGATGCTCACCCCCCTCGTCTTGGAATCTGGGGTTGTACTGTGGAAAACCTGTGGATACCATTCATCCTTAAATTTTGGTATCTACCCAGATTGAAAATGGGTTTCTTGTACGAATACCACTTGTGTACGCATAGCCAGAGTTCACATAGGACCTATTGTACACTTCTCCGGTATATTCAGTCCATTAACATTTAACATTAACACTGCCCAGGAGATCGCCAATCACTTCAAAACTAAGATTGATACAGTTCATGAGGAGATCTCCAATGCGCAAAAACCTCCCCCATGCAACACCCCATGTCCACAGATACAATCATTACTTCCCTCATTCAACCCTGCTACTATTAATGAGGTTGATAAACTTTTATCTAACACTCATCTAACCACCTGCCCCCTGGATCCTGCTCCCTCGCAAATGCTACGCTCACCCTCTGACTCAATTCTACACTCTCTAACTCACATTTTCAACCTCTCCCTCTCTTGTGGCATCTTCCCAAACTCTCTAAAATATGCGTTAGTCACCCCCATACTTAAAAAGCCCTCACTGGACCCCACCAATCTTAACAACCTACGTCCCATCTCCTTACTCGCCTTCTCCTCCAAACTTCTTGAAAGACTGGTTTACAACCGATTAAGCCACCAACTGACCATGAATAAACTTCTTGATCCCCTTCAGTCCAGATCTCGCCCTCAACACTCCACGGAAACTGCTCTCCTTAAACTCTCAAATGACCTACTAACGACTAAAACCAGTGGACACTATTTTGTACTACTTCTTCTGGATCTCTCTGCTGTCTTTGACACAGTGGACCACCCCCTCCTCCGCAATAAACTCCACTTCTTTGGTCTCTATGACTGTACTCTTCGCTGGTTCTCATCCTACCTATCCCACCGCTCCTTCAGTGTCAGTTACAACTCTACTTTCTCCTCTCCTCTTCCTTTCTCCGTTGGGGTCCCCCAAGGTTCTGTTCTTGGACCTCTCCTTTTCTCAATCTATACCACCTCCTTGGGTCAGTTGATTGCCTCCCACAGCTTTAAATATCATCTCAATGCTGATGACACCCAAATCTATCTCTCCACCCCCCAGCTCTCTCCATCTGTCTCCTCACGCATTACCAACTTACTAGCAGGTATATCAGCCTGGATGTCACATCACTTCCTTAAACTCAACCTACCCAAAACCAAGCTCATGATATTTCCTCCCCCAGGTGCCGCTTCCCCTGATTTCTCTGTCAATATCAACAGGTAAACTTTTAACTTGTCCCCCCACGCCAAGGTCTTAGGTGTAATCCTGGACTCTGAACTAACCTTTCGGCCCCATATCTTATCCAAAATTTGCTGCCTCAACCTCCGCAACATCTCCAAGATACGCCCCTTCCTAACCAATGTCACCACAAAGCTTCTAATCCACTCCCTAGTCATCTCCCACCTCGACTACTGCAACTCCCTCCTCATTGGCTTACCTCTAAAAAGGCTATGCCCACTTCAGTCCATCATGAACGCTGCTGCCAGGTTCATCCACCTCACAAACCGCTCAGTGTCTACTATACCCCTCTGCCAATCCCTCCATTGGCTGCCACTCAGTCCCTGAATTAAATTCAAGATACTAACTATAACTTACAAAGCCATCCTTTTCTTCTTTCCTACCAGGAAAGAAGAAAAGCAAACATACTGTGTGCATGAGGTCTATATGTTTACACACTTTACCATGGCCACAACTCTTGCATTGGGTATCAAAGGTTAAACATTTCCATTCATTTTTGCTTCTACCCACAGCCTGATGAGAAACAGTTTTGATGTAAAATTTCAATTTGAGTTGAATGTTGAATGTTTATTAATAATCATCTAAATTTCCAGGTATTGTGTGCTGTTAAATACGTTCAGAATGTTCTACAAATATTACTTTACACTTATGTTTTATCTTCTAACATTACAAATACTTGACCATAGCTTCACTAAACATTCGTAACAATGTTAGGGTAGTAGTGCATATATAATTTCACATACTTTTTTTGTTTGCTTTTCACTGGCTAAACAAATGTTCAAAAGTTACTCAGTTAAACAGCCATCTAATTTAAACATTTTAAACAGTTTGAATATTCAGTGTGTTATATACATAATTTCAATTTTGCCACCAATAACCCTTTTTTTATTACCATTTAATACAATCCATCTTAACAATAAACATTTTAACATGATTTATGTTAGTTTTCTATACACTCCACTTTGACTGATTTTTCTGTGGCTACAGTATTGTAAAGGCATTTATTTTAAAGCCACTTTTGTAACCTTTTATTTTGAGGAAAAGAACATTTAGTATACATTCTAGACCAAGAAAGGAAACAAGTCAAACACTAATGGTAAAATTTTTGGCACAGTATGTGTTTCACAGGTTACATAATTAAACGTCTTTTCTTAAGGGTAAAGCACAGTAATGTACCGAAGCCTAGATATTCACTGTATAATTAACATGTTCAAAAAATGTAGGCATTGAAACCTAGTACTTCAGAGTTAGAAAATAATGTGGCCTAGTTTATATTCCCATTGTTCAGATTAACTTATTAATGCAATCTGTAGACAAAAATGAGAAAAAAAACACCTTCTTAAACTTTACTATTGTTAGTTTAAAAAATTGTGTTGTATATATAATTAACTGGGAAAATATTGGTGATTGCTATTCCCTAATGTGCCACATCCCTATGTATAACTAGAAAGCAAGAAAACCCCTAGGGGTGGGACTTTAAAGGCACTTAGTAGTAGTACAATGAAGTATTGATCAAATTAATTTATTGATGGAAAAATGAATAAAATTGCAAACATGGAATAAACATGATATGAACAACTGGAAATACATCATAACAAAAATACATGACAAAGCAGTGTGATATCCTTCACCCAACATGTTTCAGAGCTGGATTTCATCTCCTGCATAAGGGTATAATAGGTTATCAATTGTGTTTATTCCAGTCATGTACATGTATAGATTCCATGTTGTATTAAAATAAAGAACACTGTTGCATAGTGTGTTTGATAGCTTCACCCACTTTGCAGCTGTTATAGATTGAAGATTTCACTAGAGAGTCAACATTTAGAGGGGGCCAAAAACAGTATTGCCCCTGCTAGGGAAGACTGAGAACACTGAGGCCAGACGGGCAGAATCCTGCATGTAGGGTCACGCCATGCACAAAGAACACAGTCCTAAATTGGCTGGATTCCAAAAGTATGCTGAATATAGGCTAATATTCTGTTTGCAGGCGGCCCTCCAGATGCCTCTGTGACCCTTCTGTTTTCTTGCTTTCTAGATATAATTAACAAACTACAAACAAATGAAATAAAAATAATAAAAAACATAAATATAATGGCTTACAAATTTAAATTTAAAAAAATGCAGAAAATAATAGCTAAGGGCAACATGGGGAAAATATATAATTAGGGCTGACTAGAGTTAACTAAGGGTTAATAAGGAATATTTTTTATTAAAAACATACAACTTTTTGGATTTTAAGGTTGTTTTATGACATAATTTGCAGATCAATGATCATACCTATGATCTTCTATTTTTTTAAACGGTAAAAAAAAACAAAAAAAAACAGAGTGCACAAAAAAAAGAAAATCACACAATTAACCAGCATTTCCCTTTTCACCCCCAGTCATTCCCATAGCTCAACTTTTTCTTTCTTAGCACTACAGCCCTCAGGTATTCTTTGGTAGTGACAGAACCATTTGGCGGCAGCAATAATGCTGAGACAATAGGCATAAGTGGATTATTGGCCAGTGGCAACATGGTTTGTGAGCACCATCAACAGGGCCAAAAATTGACTCTGTTTTTTGATTAAAAAAATAGTTTCAGTCCACACAGGTGTGTAAAACATTTTTGGATCAGCTGTCCACTGGCTGGAGTGTGGCTTCATTTGGAATGCTGACAGGCACTGAACCACCCCCTCCGTCTGATGTGCATGGTCCTACCACTGCTTTGTCCTACAGGACTTGATTTTCCCTACTGATTCCATGTCATATGCCACAGCTTTTGCCTTTAGGACTACCTGCCATTTTGTTTTTTCTGAGAGCTCTATGCCAAATTTTTCTTTTTACTTTGGGGAAAGGGAGTGCAAGTAAGTTCGTTCATCCGGGAATTGCACAAGAACATGCTTCTGTGCGATTCAGTCTGATGTGATTTTCAGCTAATTCATCTGAATGGGCTGAAATTGAACTAGATTACACCAAAAGCAGTGCATGCAATACTTTTAAAAATGCACTGCAACTGGATCGCATGGTATCACAGTACCAGGCAAATGCACTGCGTTTGGGATGTTGTTAGGAATACATTGACACCCACAGCAGATCGCACACCCAGTGCATTTCAAACGTGGTGCTGGAAACGGGCACAGAACATGGGTTTCCCTTATCAAATTCTGGTGTGAATCAGCTCTTAATGTTCAGGGCTTTTGACGAACACCCTTTCTTTTTAAATAATGCAGCAGACAGTTAGCATACTGCAAACAAAAAGCAGCTACCAGTACAGATTGTCAGCAAAAGGATATGCTGCAATTGAATCATCCAAAATGTAAAAAGTCCATAACAACACAAAATAAAAACCAGGATACCCCAAAAAATTTAAAACCTAAAATGTCACTAGTAAACCAAAGCCTCAACTCACATGACTGGCGTTTTTCTGCACAGAAGAACGCCAGGCACCACTAGAAAACACAGAAAATAATTGTAAAATCACTTTGGCTGCCTTGATGGTAAGACAGCACTGGTGGAATATCATCCTTACGCTCTTCCCATGTTGCATTTGACATAAAATACTTCTGGCAAGATATCATATGGGTGGGGCCTACGACGGTGACATCATTACGCTATCCCTTTTCGAGAGGTCGACACACGAGTGAGCCAGTAAGTGATATACTGCACTATGGAAGTGCTTTCTTTCTTATCTCTGAGTTCCGTGTGAGCGGTGAAGACTGAAGAGAGCTTTTTAAGGTTTTGTCGAGACCCATGTTCCTGTGCTCAGCCGGACCACTCATAATCTAGTGGTCATATCTAACTGGTAAGCAGGTTGCATTAACTTGCCCTGGGTGTGGAGCAGGACTCTTTCTGGTTTAAGGACTATCACCCTTTCTTCACTTGAAGTGTGGTTTACTACACGGAGCACGGAGTAGGATTCTCTGTATTCATCACTCATTATATGGACTCTTGATATGGGACTTTTTATTTTATTTTCTACATGTCATATTTTGTGATTAAGGATTTTAATGACCTTATGCCAATTTAATTCTGTTGTTTTAGTGCTGCACTATCTGTTTATAAGATATCATATCCATACATTCACCTATCGTCTGAAGTCTTTTTTGCTAAATTTTTTAAAGTCAAGATCAGTCTATCTATTAATAACACCTACATGTGTACAGAGTGTGTGAACATGACACAATGGAGTGTGGACTGTTGACAGAGTTCACTGTTTGTTACAGTAGTATTTAACCCGCAGTATGTAGTTTGGTCACATTCCTGCATTCAAAATACAGTACCAAGAAGTTGGTCTCATGGGGTGGGGTTCCTGCAGCATGGTGGAAGTAACCATGAAGGCATTGCTATGGCAAAGAAAACCCAGAGTGTGAACAAGAGCTTAAAGTGATGTTACTGTGAAATTAAGCAGGGTAGGAAATTTCTCAATTACAATTATAGTATTTCCATTTGTAGTGACCAGGTTTTCATATCTAGGTAATACAATACAAGCATCTTCTGGCACACTTACCAGCCAAAAAACAAAAACAAAAATGGTACACAATTAATGATTTAAATTAAAAATAGAAGTTTTAGTTGCATACACTTGCAAAAATATATGTGAAAGCCACACTGCCTTGTCAAGGCCCCTCTGTGAAATGTGTTACTAACAATGAATAAATTGAGGAAAGGTATGCCTGGAGGTAACACCTCCTCCTTAAAGGTGCAGAGACACAACAGAAGCCTAGCTCAGCACAATGGCAGTAAGAGTGCTAGGAAAGTTTAGTATTGTAATGTTGTGCGAAATGTCCTGTCCATGTGTACCTTACTTTAAAGGTTTGTAATGAATTGATTTCATTACGTGATGACACATTTGTAATTCAATAAAGTGATTGGAGTAATTGCTTTTTTTTAATTTGTCCATATCTGGGCCTAAGTGAAACAAGCTAATATTATAATTTTTTTAAGTCAGGTACTTTCTGCTTTGATATTTAGCCTTTATTGAAAATTCACTCCAGCTGAACATATACAAATATTGTAACAGCTTAATTTATATTGAAAATTATAAACAATGGACAAGCGCTTCTACTCACTCAGTTGGTAACTGCCTTGACCTCATATTCTCCTACCTATGCACTCTGCACAACCTCTCCGATATTCCTTTTCCTCTCTCTGATCACCACCGTATTCGTTTCACTGTCTCCTTGTCTGCCTCCTCCTTGCCTTCCAACTACCAAACTATTACCTGTAGAAACCTTCGCCATCTTAACCCTTCTCTTCTTTTTTCTGCTACAGATTGTCTCTATGACAGAATCTCATCTTTGTAAGACAAAAACAATTCCATAGCTCAACTCACCAACCAGTCTGCTGACCAACCAAATTACCTGTCTAACCGTCTGTTAAAAGCAGGGGTTTAGTTAGCACACATTTGCAAACGCATGTGAAAGCTGCAAGGCCTCGTCACGGCACCCTGCGTTGCTTGCAGTCCTAACACTACAAATTTATAAGTGTCTCCACAGTGGAAGCACATGCATGGAATGGATAGATGTGGGGCAGGTGAGCCTGGAGGCAGCCCAGGTCCCCTTAAAGGAACAGGAGCACACTGGACACCCAGCAAGAGCACAATGGCAGCGAAGGTGCCCAATGTGTCCACGGACCATATATACGAACAGTAACAAAAAACTCAAAAAACAAACTCTCTATGACAAAATCTCATCTTTGTCCGGTACCCAACTTGACCATTTCTGTCTACAACAGTTCACTGTCATCCACCCTGGATACCTTCGCCCCCCTCACTACGCACAGAATCAGGCCCTGACCTCTACAACCCTGGCAGACAGACAATACCAGAAGCCTCAAAAAATGTAGCCGCACTCTTGAGCATCTGTGGCGTAAGATTAAGTCACAGCAAGATTTCAGCCAACATAAATCTGCCCTCCAAAAATACCATTCCTGCCTCCACACTGCCAAACAGACCTACTTTATCACTCTCATTAACACCCTCTCACGCAGTCCCCGTCAACTCTTTTCTACCTTTACCACTCTACTTCATCCTCCATTACCTCCACCCACTAACTTACTCACTGCCCAGGAGATTGCTAATCACATCAAAAATAAGATTGAGACAATTTGTCTCGAAATCTCCGCCCTACAGATATCTCCCTCACTTTACACTCCTTGTCCTCCTGCACAATCAATACTTCCCGCTTTAACCCAGCTACTATAGAGGAAGTCACTAAACTTTTTTATAACACCCACCTAATCTCCTGCCCCCTGGACCCTGTTCCTTCTCAAATACTTTGGTCACCATCTGACTCTATCCTACACTTTAACTCATATCTTCAACCTCTCACTCTCTACTGGCATCTTCCCCAACCCTCTAAAACATGCGCTGGTCATTCCCATACCAAAAAAGGCCTCACTAGACCCCACCAATCTTAACAACCTAAGACCCATCTCTTTACTCCCTTTTGCCTCCAAACTCCTTGAACGTTTAGTCCACAACCGACTGAGCGACCACCTCATTGAGAATAACTTTCTTGATCCACTTCAGTCTGGATTTTGCCCACAGCACGCCACAGAAACTGCCCTCCTAAAACTCGCAAACAACTTACTAACAGACAAATCCAATGGTCATTATTCTGTACTCTTACTCTTGGACCTTTCTGCTGCCTTTGATACAGTTGACCACCCCCTCCTCCTCAAAAAACTAAATTTTCTTGGTCTCCATGGCTGCACTCTCTGTTGGTTCGAATCTTACCCATCTCATTGCACCTTCAGTGTAACTTACAACTCCACTTCCTCCTCTCCAACTCCTCTTACCGTTGGGGTCCCCCAAGGTTCTGTCCTTGGACCTCTACTATTCTCGAATTCTCGATCTACACGTCCTCCTTGGGTCAGCTGATAGCCTCCCATGGCTTCCACTACCATTTATATGCTAATGACACCCAAATCTATCTCTCTGCCCCTCAGATCATTCCATCAATCTCCTCACGCATCGTTGATTTACTAACAGACATATTAGGCTGGATGTCAAACCACTTCCTCAAACTGAATCTAAAACTGAGCTCTTAATATTTCCTCCCCCACATGCCCCTTCCCCTGACTTCTCTATCAAGATCAATGGCACTTTTATCAGTCCGTCCCCACATGCCAGGGTGCTAGGGGTAACCTTAGACTCTGAACTGTCCTTTCAGGCCCACATACAATCCTTGTCCAAATCATGCCTTTTCAGAATACGCTCCTTTTTAACTAATGACACCACCAAGCTTCTAATTCACTCCCTGGTTATCTCTCGCCTCAACTACTGCAACTCCCTCCTCATTGGATTACCTTTACATAGACTATCTCGCCTTCATTCCATAATGAATGCCACTGCAAGACTCATCCACCTTACCAACCATTCAGTGTCCTCCACCCCTCTCTGCCAATCCCTCCACTGGCTTCCATTCACCCATCGAATAAAATTCAAAGTACTAACAATAATTTACAAAGCCATCCATAACTCTGCCCCTAGCTACATGACTAACCTAGTCCCAAAATACCAACCAAGCCGCTCTCTTTGGTCCTCCCAAGATCTCCTGCTCTCTAGTTCCCTAGTCACATCCTCCCATGCTCGCCTCCAGGATTTCTCCAGAGCTTCTCCCATCCTTTGAAACTCCCTACCCCAATCTGTGCCATTGTCCCCTAATCTATCCATCTTTAGATGATCCCTGAAAACCCTTCCCTTTAAAGAAGCCTATCCTGCTTCTAACTAACACTGTTTTACTTCCTCCATCAGCTCATCCCCCACAGCTATTACCTTTTGTATCAATTGAGCCTTCCTTTTTATATTGTAAGCTCTAATGAGCCTCTTGTCTAAAATTGTAATGTAACCGTAATGTCTGCCTTTATTTTATTGAGCTCTGCGCAAACTGTTGGCGCTATATAAATGCTGTATAATAATAATAATAATAATAAAATTAACCAAGTCTAAGAAATAAAGTAAATGGGATGTCCCAAACTATGTAGCTGAATGTGTGTACATGACTGTCATAATTATATATTTTCAGGACACAAAATTAAATTTGTTATAATTGGTGGGTATCTACGTAAACATTGTTTTGTCCATGCCATTATTTCCAATACTCATAGCCCTTTACTAGTACTCTAGGAATTTCAAATGTCCAACAACTGTCCTTCAGAGAATCAGATTTCTAGATACAGGAGCTGCATTCTTCTGCAAATCAAAATCTCTATAATGAGAAAATATACAGGCTTTGAACAGCAAGAATACTTTGCAAGCGTAATTATATCAATTAGGCAATCAGAGTATTTATACAGTGCCTCTTTGAGTGATCCAGAAGGTAAATACAACCCTGCTGTCACTGCAGGTTCTCTAATCACCAATGTTAATTTGTCTACTGAGTTCACCACTATGTCAGATTTTCCACTTAATCTTAATTTGTAATGAGATCTATTGCAAGCAGTCGTGCTTGCATCCAGACTGTTTTCTGTAAGTTGTATATCCAGTACATTATAACAATCAAATAAGGAAAATACAGTAAATTACTGCATATGTAATTTTTTTCCTAGTTGGCTTCATAGCTAAAAGGGGTTGACATCTGACATAAAAATTGGAACTGTTTAATTAGGACTATGTTATGTAGAGGTTCTGTACTCCCATAACAATTACAAACTCAATGAACATTTATTTTAGAGATGATTTAGAGAAGGCCAATTATAGCTGGTTATCTTCAAAAGATCTAGCTCAACAGTGTCTCTAAGGCCACCTTTTACTTTTTTGTTACATACCAAGGGCCCTCAAACTTTCACTATCATAGTCATGTGTGCCAAACCTCAGTGACCCTATGTTGTCAAAGTTAAAGCCTAACTTAAGTCTAAAAAAAAAAAAAAAAGAATGCATGTACATTAAATAGTGGGTAGTAAGCTTAAATACAAATAGCTTTTTAGTGTAATACAACTGCTTCCCAGCATCAGCACCAGTTCCAACATTATATTAAGGAGCTCTCTGTTCAGAATGGAGCATGAGCTTTGGTGAAGGAAGGACTCTGTTTACTACTCCGTAAACAGAGGGCACATTGAAATCCTATTTACTGATAGCAGCAATTTTTTACATTTCATTTTGGATTTTACCCTAAACTAAAATAATTTCTCAACTAGACATAAATCTATTGTACTGTTAGTACTAATATTTGATTAAAAATACATATTGACTTAGCAATTAAGAGAGATTGATCTGCAAAGAGATAGCTCTGGGGTGAAACTGCCACGTAAAAAAACTGCCCTGGACAATGACAGCACTGAAGAAAAATGACCTTTTTAAATTATCCCTATAGAAACAAACTTACCCGCAAAGAGAGTGTAATGTGGTCAGGTTCTTAAATAAAATATCAAAAACAACCAAAACCCCTAGACTGATTATTCAAGAAATGAGCCTGGCTGTGGAAATAAAGGCTGAAGAGATAAATCAAGAGGGAGAGTATTCAAGTGGCTCCTACGGGGGCACCGCTACACTTAAAAAATATACACAAAAAGTCCCTTTACTTTTACTTTATTGATTCTGTGGTTGTGAGGTTTTCTTCCGGACTGGGATAGCTCATATTTTAGTACCCACATCTTCTAGGTGAGGTCTGTCTAGGTGATGTGGACATATCATATTGGTTGTCCAATGGTGGGGTTTTTACAGGCTTCAGACCTACCCAGCAGAGTGGCAATGCAGTGAAGAGGGGTACCAACAAGACCTGTCAGTTGAAAGCCCAGATATTGCAGTAGTGGATCTCATCATTCAAAAAAACAAAAAAAAGAATGGGAGCAGAGTGGGGGTGGGGACTTAAATTTGACTTGAGATTGGTCTTGAACTGAAAAAGCCTTTTTACCAATAGCTTAGGTTTAACCGCTTGCTTACTGGGCACTTAAAACCCCCTCCTGCCCAGACCAATTTTCAGCTTTCAGCGCTGTCACACTTTGAATGACAATTGCGCGGTCATACAGCACTGTACCCAAATGAAATTTTTATAATTTTTTTCCCACAAATAGAGCTTTCTTTTGGTGGTATTTAATCACAGCTGGGATTTTTATTTTTTGCTACACAAACAAAATAGTTGGAAAATTTTGAAAAAAAAAATCATGTTTAATAGTTTGTTATAAAATTTTGCAAACAGGTAATTTTTCTCCTTCATTAATATGCGCTGATGAGGTGGCACTGGTGGGCACTAATAGGCTGCACTGGTGGGCACTGATAGGCTGCACTGATGGGCACTGATAGGCACAGTTAAGGCAGCACTGATAAGCACAGATAAGGTGGTACTGATGGGGACAGATAAGGCGGTACTGATGGCCACTGATAAGATGGCATTGATGGGCCCTGATGGATGGCACTGATGGGTGGCACGGATGGGTGGCACTGATGGGCACTGATGGGTACCACTGATAGATGGCACTGATGGGCACTGATGGGCAGCACTGGTAGGGGATACTGATTGGCACTGATAGGGACAGCACTGTTGCCTATTGCTAGGTGGCACTGGCAGGGGGGACAGGTGGGCACTGGTGATCTGGCGGCAGATCTCCATGATCAGGACTGTTGTCCCTCTCACGGCCACCGGTGATCAGCTTCTTTTTTCTCCTCACACTGTCAGCGCGAGGAGAAAAAAATAGCTGATTGCCGGCTCTGTTGACATCACATGATCAGCTGTCATTGGCTGACAGCTGATCACATGGTAAGGGGTCGGGATCGACTCCTTACTCCGATCTGTGATCCAGCAAGTCCCATAGACTCGCTGATCACAGGGGGCACGCAGGCCGCTCGGGCACGGGACAACGTCAATAGACGTAGACACACTGTAGCCATCATTCGGCTATAGCGCGGATCTCAAGTGGTTAAACACACAGCTGAATGAATCAGATGCCTGCCCCCTTTCCATTCAGATCAGAAAGTAAAAAAAGGGACTTCCATTGTGTTCTCAATTTCCAAAAATTCTCCAACTCCTGTGTCATGTGTGCACCCTGTATGAAGTGCAAAACAAACCTATATAAGACATAAAAAGCTACTAAATTTTATATAAACTGACCTAAACCATTATATTTTTCCCTCAAAGTGGACAGGAACTATACATTTTTTGTGAGAGTAAATGTTTAATAAATATGTGTTGATCTTTGAAGTTTCTGCTTTCTCCAAAGTCTTCCTTTAATAGGGTGACAACACTAGCCTACAGATGCTTTATGCTGTGGGAGAGATGTCACATTCCTCTGTAAACTACAGACAGCTGCACTTTCATTCTGTCTGCTTAAGTCAGCGCACTTTGCTGGCTGAATGACAGCTTCTCTGACTATTTAGCAGCCACCACTCAGACTTTCTTCTTCTGTGATGTACTTAATTGGCAAACTCAACAGCTTCTCTACTCCCACAGCTCTGAGCTGTAGGATGTGAAACCACTGAGAAGGGGACATTTGCCTGTTAAGAAAATAGCAATATTTGTAGCCAAAATGCTTCTAAAACTGCTAAAAGCACTTAAAAACAATCAGCCTTGTTATCCCAAGAAAATACACTTGTATAACTAGAGGCAATATAGTAGTAGTTAGTTGCATTCAATTATTATTATTTTTTTAAGATTTGGATGGAATAAGGCTGAATTCAATCTCCCCCAGCAGGTTCCAGAGCTAAGTCCTAAAGCAGGTTAAGCCTTTTTTTTGCAAATGATTCCCTTATTATTTGTGTCTTTGAGTTTCAGCAATTAGGAAATCTTCTGTGACATCAAGACTATAAAATGAGCATACCTGGAAACATTAAAGTGATATTAAACGCTTTCTGGCACAGTTCCCCACAGATGGTTAATGTGTAAATTAACCCCTTAGTGATGGAGGGTAAAACAAATGTTAATGCCTGAACACAATTTTACAACTTTGACATGTTAGTAAAACTGTACATCATCGCAACTACTTTGTGTATTCTAGTGGATTATACCTTGCTTTTTTAAGGACAAATGTAACTTTATTTTGGTGGTAAATGGTAATGGATATCTCCTATTTTTTTTATTTTTACTATCACGGGAAAACTGGCCTAAAAGAGTAAAAAAAATATTTTTCTTTAAATGAACCTGTATATTTCTTGCTATTACCATAATTTACCACCAAAGAGCAACCCAAAATAAATTCTCCTACTCCTGACAATTGCAGCAATACGACATATGTGTATGTTAGCTGTTGTTTGTATTCATAGTAGGGCCCAGAAAAAACTTTGCTTTTTTTATTATCCTATCTAAAACACACCGACACTGATACCAGTTTAAAAAATGCTTTTAAAAAAAAAAAAAAAAAAACCTACCCAAAATATACCTACCCTGACCTTTGACCCTTACCTTGATCCTAACACTGACCCTGGAACTGATCTGGATCAAACCTTGATCTAGCTATTTTTTTTCTGCATTTTTAAAAAAAAAATTTCGTTAGTATGGGCCCTGGAGCTCCTGATGAAAGCCCGCTTTCTGTGCTGGGAGCGCGCTGTATGGTGTGCTCCCAGCACAAAGACAGGTACACAGATATACAGCCTCACGGATAAAGGCCCACTTTAATGAGGCCACATATCTGCATACAGTAGGTGGGAAGGCGTTAAGGTCTATGGGCTGAGAAAATTCAGCCTGTTGAAAACTGCCTTAAAGACCGTATTCAGAGCATAGTGACTAAAGATTCATATTCTGAATGGCCTAAGGTTATTAGTGGTGTATCCCGAAGTTTATGTATTGTATAAATAGTAAAGCATTTGAGATTATTTTGGGATCATTTCTGTTTGCAGATCACACCAAGCTATGTAGCGAAATAAAGTAATTACAGGATGTCTTCAACTTACAAGCAGATCTTAATGCATTGTTTATAAGGAGACAGAAGAGCGCCTCTAAGTGTAATATTTAACTGATGCAAAGGCAAGCAGAAAATTGAACACCCACAATGAGATAAGGTATAACAGGCTCATCTAAGTGACGATCCGACAGGCAGAGTCCTCATCGTTTCCAGTGCAAGATGGAGAGGAGACCGTGGTGTGACAAGGAGATAGCCGGCACATACGATTCATACTGGATGGTTGGATGGAGAGCGACTATGAACACAGACACCGTCGGCATGTGACTTCACCAGAGTGAAGGGAATCACAAAGCGTTTCAGAGCATGTGCAAGGCTCGTACAGGACATGCACGCTCCTTTGTCAAGTGATGATACACTGATGACATTTTTGGGCCTCAAGAAACGAGATAGGCCGTCAGTACATCAGGATTGATCAATTTTGAGACACAGTATGTACCATAGTTTGTGGACTCTAACATTTTCCTACAGACTAAATAATATGCCCTGATTTGGGTTATTTTCACAGAAGAAATGTAGTAGAATAAATTTTGGCCTAAATTCATGAAGAAAGATTATTTATTTGCAAAATTTTATAACAGAAACAGTTGATCACCAATTGCCCATTGGAGCAAATTGGGCCATGCTTTATAATGTTGTATTTTCTTCCTCAAGATCAACTGTGGGTATAGGGGTCAGTTTATGGAGCATTTCTATTATTAGCTGAACTCAGTGGACTTTGGAATGGGTGTCCATTTCAGTCTGATCAGCTATGTTCCTATGTTATATTAACCTATAACTTTACTCATAACAAATAATATTCTTTAGCAAGAAACATACATACTACAGGGCTCAAAATTTCAATTCCTGAGCTACTAGCCAGGCCTTAAGAGTTACTCGCCAGCAGTTGCCACACCCAACCCTTACCATACCTCGCCCCTAATCCCACCCCTAAACACGCCCTCATAAATCATCTCTTGAAATGACACTTAAAGGTTTTATGCAGAATTAAGTTACAAAAATAAATCCTAACAACTTCTTTACCAGTGCCTATCAGTGCAGCCTTACTAGTGCCCATCAGTGCAGCCTATCAGTGCCCATCATTGCAGCCTCACCAGTGCCGCCTCACCAGTGCTCAACAGTTCAGACCATCAGTGCCCATCAGTGCAGCCTCAGCAATTCCCACCAATGCAGCCTCACCTGTGCCCATCAAAACAGCATAACCAGTGCCCATCAATGCAGCCTGACCTGCGCCCATCAATGCAGCCTGACCTGTGCCCATCAATGCAGCATAACTAGTGCCTATCAATGCAGCATGACCTGTGCCCATCAATGCAGCATAACCAGTGCCCATCAATGCAGCATGACCTGTGCCCATAAAAGCAGCATAACTAGTGCCCATCAATGCCGCCTGACCTGTGCCCGATTATGCAGTGTAACCAGTGCTTATCAATGCAGCGTAACCTGTGCCCATCAATGCAGCATACCCAGTGCCCATCAATGCAACATGACCTGTGCCCATCAATTCAGCATAACCAGTGCCCATCAATGCAGCATAACCAGTGCCCATCAATGCAGGGTGACTTGTGCTCATCAATGCAGCATAACCAGTGCCCATCAATGCAGCATAACCAGTGCCCATCAATGCAGTGTGACCTGTGCCCATTAATGCAGCATAACCAGTGCCTATCAATGCAGTGTGACCTGTGCTCATCAATGTAGCATAACCTGTGCCCATCAATGCAGCATGACCTGTGCCCATCAATGCAGTGTGACCTGTGCAGAGGAAGAGGCGAACCGGCTGGATCATCAGAGAGTGGGGATTGCCCACTGTAATAGCTTTCATTTGAATTGCCCGGTGCTCTCGGAGCTCACCATTGCACAGTCCTGCCTTCTGGCCTGTGCTTTTGATGACGTCACACATCCCACATTGGATTGGTGTTCTGTCTATCAAAGACACCAGGCCAGGAGACAGGACTGTGTGACGGTGAGCTCCAGGAACACCAGGCAATTCAAAACATTTGCTGTTACAGCGGGCAATCTCCGCTCTCTGATGATACGGCTGGCCAGCTGGCTTGCCTCTTCCTCCCCTCTCTCTTCCTCTTGCCGATCGCAGGTAGAACAGCTCCCAATCAACCCCACCTGCCGGCGGTGCTCGCAACCCCCCCCCGAGCCACACTTTGAGGGCTGCATACTATGTTAATAATACTACAAAAATTAGTGTGTGCTGTAAATTGCCTCCAGCATTGCTCCTGTATCTTCTTACTGGAGGCTGCCATTTTGCTGAAGCCCAGAGCTCTTGAGCAGAAGTGAATCATAAAGCGGAAACTAAACCCATCGGTTTAACAGATTCAAAAAAGTTACATTCCTGGAATGCAGGGATTGCTAACCGTCACATTTGCTTGTTTATTATTAATATTATTATACACAATTTATATAGCGTCAACAGTTTACGCAACGTTTTACAATGTAGAGGGGGGACAGTACAATTACAGTACAGTTCAATGCAGAAGGGATAGGAGGCCCCTGCTCGTAGAGCTTACATTCTAAAGGGAGGGGGTGGTGATACAAAAGGTAATAGATGCAGGTAGAATGATTTGATGGGGGTGGCTCTGGGACAGCTGTTAGGTGGGTGTGGGATAGGCTTCCCTGAGTAATTGAGTTTTCAGGGATCTCATAAAGGTGGACAGGTTCGGGGCTGATCGGATATACTGGAGCAGGAAGTTCCAGAGGATTAGAGAGGCTCTGGAGAAGGCCTAAAGGCGAGCATGAGAGGAGGTAACAAGGGAACTAGAGAGCAGGAGGTCCAGGGACGAGCGAAGGGGATGATTAGGGCGATATCTGCAGATGAGGTTGGTGATGTAGCTGGGGGAGATGTTTTGGATGGCCTTGTAAGTTTTGGTTAGAATTTTGAATTTTATATGGTGGGGTAGGGAAAGCCAGTGAAGGGATTGGCAGAGAGGGGCAGCAGTCACGGATCAGTTAGTGAGGTGTATTAGTCTAGCAGCAGCATTCATAATAGACTGAAGGGGGGATAGCCTGCGTAAGGGTAGGCCATTAAGGAGAGAGTTGCAATAGTCAAGGCGGGAAATAATCAAGGAGTGAATAAGTTGCATTGTGGTGTCATTAGTCAGGAAGGGTCGAATTCTGGAGATGTTGCAGAGGTTAAGGCGGCAGGATTTAGCCAGTGATTGGATGTGGGGGCTGAAGGAGAGGTCAGAGTTAAGGGTTACACCCAGAACCCTGGCATGTGTGGAGGGACCAATGGTTATGCTGTTGATTTTAATGGTAAAGTCATGGGGAGGGGACAGGGAAGGAGGAAATATAAATATAATATAGCTTTAGAAAGATTGAGTTTGAGAAAGTGGTGCGACATCCATACCGAAGGAACATCTCTGTGTCCTCCTGGGGATATACATCCAATCCAATCATTAGCTCTTTCAGTGTATTATCACAGTTCCACATGGACTATTGAGCAGACACGGTCTATGGGCTATTTGGCGCCATGATCTATACATTTATTCCTGTGCGTTAATAGCAACTTTTTGGTTCTTCCTTTGCTGGAAATAAACTCTGAGATTGGTTGTATATGGAGACAGCTGATGTTCCCTTACCTTTATTGACAAGACTTTGACGTCTATACCTAAATAAATTTGAACTACCACTGTTTTGAACTTGCGAAAGCCTCCTTATAAGTGAGACCCTTTCTTGTATTAACTGAAACCTGAATGTGTCCTGAAGAAGTTCTCTACGAAACCCGTAGACGCATCGGGGCTCGTATTATGTATATTCTCATATAGATGACTTTTTATACAATTTTTTGTCGATGTCTTTGTTCTGTATGTATTTATATTCAATAAAATGTATTATATTGTTATTTTGACTATGCTCTCTTAGGTTTGCTGTGCCTTTAAAGTCCGTACAGGGGGCTCCTTGTTGAACCCTTTCCCCCCTTTTTTTCTTATGACATATTATTTATACGGATGTAGCCATAGGAGTGCCCTTTTTTTAATATTTTATCCATACCGATATGTCATTCGGTAAGGTTGAGGTCCGTGAGAAGATCGAGGGAGTGAGTTAAGGAGTGGAGAGATAGATCTGGATGTCATCGGCGTAGAGGTGGTATTGGAAGCCATGGGAGGTTATTAACTGGCCCAGGGAAGAGGTATAGAGCGAGAATAGGAGGGGCCCAAGGACAGAGCCTTGGGGTACCCCAACAGAGAAAGAGAAAGAGGAGCAGAGGAGATGGAGTTGTAAGTGACACTGAAAGTGCGCTGAGATAGCTAGGAGGAAAACCAGGATAAAAGCAGAATCACAGAGGCCAAGGGAGTGTAGTTTGCTGAGGAGGAGCAGGTGGTCAACTGTGCAGAGAGATCTAAGAGTATGAGTATGGAGTAATGGCCATTAGTTTTAGCAGTTAGTAGGTCATTGGTGAGTTTGGTAGGGCAGTTTCAGTGTTGTGGACGGAAGCCGGACTGTAGGGGTTTCGAGAAGGTTGTTGTCCATGAGGTAGCGACTCATTCGGTCATGGACAAGGTGTTCCATGAGCTTAAATGCAAATTGCAGCAGGGAGATGGGTCTTAAGTTATATAAACAGGTGGGGTCCAGTGAGGGTTTTTTAATTATGGGGTAACCAGTGTATATTTCAGCGGGGAAGGAAAGGTGCTGGAGGAGAGGGAGAGGTTGAAGATGTGGGTTAGGAAGTTTAGGATAGAGTGGGATGTTTATTCAATCAAACTGTCAAACCATCAAATGGCCAGTCTCATAACTGCATGTGCACCACCATGGCAGTTGCAGATCAAACAGAAGCAGCTTCTTATGCTGTAATGTATAGGAGGGTTTCATTGTACTTGAAGGCTATCAGCAGATTTGCCTCTACAAATTTGTCAGTGCCTAAAAACTGAGAGCAATTGTGCATGTGCAGAGCAGAGTGAACACCATACTAGCATAATTATTTATTTATTTATTTCAGGTATTTATATAACACCGTCAATTTACACAGCGCTTTACATATACAGTGTACATTCACATCAGTCCCTACCCTCAAGGAGCTTACAACCTAAGATCCCTAACACACATTCATAAATATACTAGGGCCAATTTAGACAGGATCCGATTAACCTACCAACATGTCTTTAGAGTGTGGGAGGAATCCGGAGTACCCGGAGGAAACCCACGCAGACACAGGGAGAACATCCAAACTCCAGGCAGATGGTGTCTTGTTTGGGATTCGAACCAGCGACCCTTTTAGCTGCTAGGTGAAAGTGCTAACCACTACACCACTGTGCGGCCCACACCACTGTGCTGCCTTGATAATAGTTTATCAAGCGCAATTTTAAAGTAACAAAATGCCCCAATGTCCATTTTAGGGCACACGATTATACTATATTATCCAACTGTTTGGTCAAATATAAAAGATGAGGTTGCTCCAAGTAATAAGATATTCAACACGTCCGTCCTTGTGTTCGCCCATGAAACAACAAACCTTAGTACACAAAATATCCCATAGGTAAAATTTTAAAAGCACTTACAGGTCATAACTTTAGAGCTAACCATGAATAATGGCCCTAGAATGATTCCGGCATGTGTGGTGAAATGTTAAATGTGTAGCATAATCAACGTTTACATTATTTTTTTTACATTTTTTCACTTAACCAATAGTCCCTTATGTGATGTTTACTTTGACAGATTCTCTTTTTTGAGACATCAGGGTTCTCTCCTGCCCTCCACTGAAGATAGTGGAGTATAGATTGCACTCCATTAGCTTCTTTCCTGGTCACAGCACTTGGGGAAAGTAACAGCAGTAGCTAAGTAGGGGAGATCAGTGAACAGGTATGTAATGGAGTAAGATTATCTGCAGGGAGACCACAGGCAGGATTGGTGACTAGCCATTTGCCCTCTGCTTGCCCCTTTGCAAATGTTTTTTTAACATAATGTTATATACTATATATACATACATACATACATACATACATACATACATACACATACGGTACACAGAGATTTTTTTTTTTCCCCACACACGGACACCTGCACACACTCACACAAATGCATGTAAAGTTGTATAACCTATTACACGTGTACCTGGTTTTGTAGTAGTCATAATGCTGTGAAACTACTGATTATGTAAGTTACATTTATTTAGTTAACAAGGCTTTTATGTATGTCTGAATTATGTAGGAAACGATTCATAGCTGTTATGATTCAGTTGTTGGGGGGACTGATGTAATAAGTAATGAAAAGAGAGGCTGGACATAGAGAATGATGAATACAAAGGGTTTCATACTTGTCAAATGAATACTAGCTCACGGTTAACATTTTTGTTCTCCTTGTTTTTTTATGTGCCTTTAGTACAAGTGACACCTAACTTTTCTCTCCCTAACTTCCAGACACAACCAGGTTAATAGTCCATGACAATGCTGTGTCCTGTCACAGCATGAGAAGTGTTTAGTGTCACTCAGCATTCTCAGCCATTCAGGTTGAGAGGCTCCAGAATGTGTTTTTGCTACAGCATAGTAGACTTAGTATGCAAGAAGGTCAGGTGGCGCTTACCTGTCAGTGATTGGGTGGGAGTCAGGGAGGGGGCGTGGTCAGCCTCGTAGAGGTGAAGATGAATATGGCAGGCCAAGGTGAGCTGAACTGCAGCTTGTGTGTGCATCTAAGCAGAGTTATGGTTCTACCCTGCAGTTTGGGCTCTCTCTGCAGCTCTCTGATTTTCTCTTTATGAGGGAGGGAGATAGAGGGAAGCGGTCTCTGGTGTCATTTCCACAGTCTCTGGTGTCATGCCCACAGTCTCTGGTGTCATGCCCGCAGTCTCTTTTGTTATGTCCGCAGTCTCTTGTGTTATGTCCGCAGTCTCTAGTGTCATGTCCACACACTCTCTGACCATCTCTTGTATCATGTCTTCAGTCTCTGGCCATCTCTTGTATCATGTCTGCACACTTTCTGACCATATCTTGTATGATGTCCGCAGTCTCTGGTATCATGTCCACAGTCTCTGACCATCTCCTGTATCATGTCTGCAGTCTCTGAGCATCTCCCGTATCATGTCCGCAGTCTCTGACCATCTCCTGTATCATGTCTACAGTCCCTGACCATCTCCTGTATCACGTCTGCAGTCTCTGACCATCTCCTGTATCATGTCAGCATACTCTCTGACCATCTCTTGTATCATGTCCGCACACTCTCTGACCATCTCCTGTATGATGTCCGCAGTCTCTGACCATTTCTTGTTTCATGTCTGCAGTCCCGTATAGATGTTTTGGGAGTTCTTTTCCCATTTTGACATTAGGGATGTTGCCAAATTAAATAGCTATTCCAAACCTCTCTCTACTCTATTATTCATTAGGGTGGCAAACACCCAGTTGCTTTTTCCCCCAACCACCAATAGAGGTTTTTATTTAGGTTCATATTCATTTATCAAATAACCCTTGTTTTATAATTTGTGTGTTCGTTTTTTCACATACAAACATATTTATTTTTTTCTATAGATACACTGTTTGAGTTCTTATTCTTATGCCGCGTACACACGATCGGACTTTACGGCAGACTTTGTCCGGCGTACTTTTCGACGGACTTTATGACGGACTTTCCGAATGAACGGACTTGCGTACACACGATCAACCAAAGTCCAACGGATTCCTACGTGATGACGTACAACCGGACTAAAACAAGGAAGTTCATAGCCAGTAGCCAATAGCTGCCCTAGCGTTGGTTTTTGTCCGTCGGACTAGCATACAGACGAGCGGACTTTTCGACCGGACTCGAGTCGAGAAACATGTTTCAAATCTAAGTCCGTCAAACTTTTGAGAAAACAAAGTCCGCTGGAGCCCACACATGATCGAATTGTCCGACAAAATCCGGTACGCCGGACCAAGTATGCCGTAAAGTCCGATCGTGTGTACGCAGCATTGGAGTTTCTTGTTTCATTGGCATGGCAGACTTCAAGGGCAAAGAGTGGGACAAACGCATGACTGGTTATCTCAGGATATTTGGACAGACTGAGCAGGTTCAGACAGATCTATTGTCCCTCTTCTTCAGTTCAGGCAAGACTCTTGAAAAAAAGTAATCTCTGCACTGGCATATACAGTCTTTTAGACCTACATCAAGGAAAATATTAACCTCTTTGGTTTAAGAGTCCAAATTTTTCCCATTTTTGAGACTATTGATGTGAATTTCAGGAAAGAATGGAATTTTTTTTTTAAATGACTGTTCAAGAGATCTGATGACTTTACTTATATCTACATATAAGAAACAAATAACTGAATTAGACAAAGATTTGGATCTTATGAACATCTCACTTGATCCTATTAAAACTGAGACTTCATATGTCAACAAGGAAAAGACACTCAATGAACATCTGGAGAAATTTAATAGAACCATTCTAATTAAGAAAGAAAAGAAAATCATGAGGGATAGAATTTCCTTTAGAGAGGGTTAGGCATACAAATTTTGTTTGTTGTTGACAGAACAAACAAATGCCACATTCTAAGACTACTAATGTTTTGCATGCACTTTCTGATGTTTCCTCTTCTTCTTCTTCTTTTCAATCACAGGTCTCTTTCAAGAAAAAAGACACCGGACATCATAAACGAGTAAGAAATGGCGAAGGGGCTATTGATCCGTCAGCCGAGAAACCATCTTGGAACAATAGCCAAAATCCCATACACAATCACACTAATGGATGTTCTATCTCTCCTATGGTTTCAGGTAACTCACTGGGTGTGGCAAATGAGCTATCCTCATCTATTTCATCTATTAATGACACATCTAGGAACACCACCACTGCTGTCTCTTTTACACCACATGCTTCCCAAGGGCACTTTTTTCACAACCGTACTATCCCCAACACAAGCAAGGGCAACAAACAAACTAATCCACACATTTTGAATCCCAAATGAATATTATTAATTTGTCCTCACATCAACTCACTAACTTTTGAAACCAGGAGAGAAAAAAAAAAAAGAGATAACGAGTGAATGAGAGACAAGGAAGGAAAAAAGGAAAGAAAGAGGGATGGAGGGACAGCAGGCCCAGATCCTAAACCACAATATTAATATGTGTATAACAGAAAGTTTAACAACCAGCAGATAAAGATACCTCGAACACCATCCCCCCCAGGCAGATCCCATCAAAAAGATACAGGAGATGGATGGAAAGTGTGCGAACATGATACAAGAGATGGTCAGAGACTGTGGACATGATACAAAAGATGGTCAGAGACTGTGGACATGACACAAGAGATGGTTAGAGACTGCAGACATGATACAAGAGATGTTCAGAGACTGCAGACATGATACAAGAGATAACAAATAAATAAATAGTGCAGCACTCTGTACAATGTGAGAATAAAAGTGAATAGATAAATGAACTGTCAATAAGACTCATGTAGCGATACAAAAAAAAATCACATAGTAATGTCCATCAACAATAATACAACCCCTGGCAAAAATTATGGAATCACCAGTCCCTGAGGATGTTCCTTCAGTTGTTTATTGTTGTAGAAAAAAAGCAGATCACAGACATGGCCAAAAACTAAAGGCATTTCAAATGGCAACTTTCTGGCTTTAAGAAACTCTAAAAGAAATCAAGAAAAATAATTGTGGTGGCCAGTAACAGTTAGATTTATAGAACAAGCACAGGGAATAAATTATGGAATCACTCAATTCTGAGGAAAAAATTATGGAATCACCCTGTAAATTTTCATTACAAACACTAACACATGCATCAGATTAAATCTGCTCGTTAGTATGTAGGTAAAGAGGGTAAATCATCACGCAGTGTTGCACAAGATGTTGGTTGTTCACAGTCGGCTGTGTCTAAAACATGGACCAAATACAAACAACACGGGAAGGTGGTTAAAGGCAAGCATACTGGTAGACCAAGGAAGACATCAAAGCGTCAAGACAGAAAACCTAAAGCAATATGCCTTGAAAACAGAAAATGTACAACAAAACAAATAAGGAACAAATGGGAGGAAACCGGAGTCAACATCTGTGACCGAACTGTAAGAAACCGCTTAAAGGAAATGGGATTTACATACAGAAAAGCTAAAAGAAAGCCATCTCTAACACCTAAACACAAAAAAACAAGGTTACAATGGGCTAAGGAAAGGCAATCGTGGACTGTGGATGATTGGATGAAAGTCATATTCAGTGATGAATCTCGAATCTGCATTGGGCAAGGTGATAATGCTGGAACTTTTGTTTGGTGCCGTTCCAATGAGATTTATGCAGACGACTGTCTGAAGAAAACATGCAAATTTCCACAGTCAATTATGATATGGGGCTGCATGTCAGGTAAAGGCACTGGGGAGATGGCTATCATTAAATCTTCAATAAATGCACAGGTTTACATTTGAATTTTGGACACTTTTCTTATCCCATCTATTGAAAGGATGTTTGGGGATGATGAAATCATTTATCAAGATGATAATGCATCTTGTCATAGAGCAAAAACTGTGAAAAAATTCCTTGAAGAAAGACACATAAGGTCAATGTCATGGCCTGCAAACAGTCCGGATCTCAATCCAATTGAAAATCTGTGGTGGAAGTTAAAGAAAATGGTCCATGACAAGGCCCCAACCTGCAAAGATGATTTGGCAACAGCAATCAGAGAAGGCTGGAGCCAGATTGATGAAGAGTACTGTTTATCACTCATTAAGTCAATGCCTCAGAGAGTGCAAGCAGTTATAAAAGCCAGAGGTGGTGCAACAAAGTACTAGTGATGTGTTGGAGTGTTATTTTGTTTGTTTTTCATGATTCCATAATTTTTTCTTCAGAGTTGAGTGATTCCATAATTTATTCCCTGTGCTTGTTCTATAAATCTAACTGTTACTGGCCACCACAATTATTTTTCTTGATTTTTTTTAGTGTTTCTTAAAGCCAGAAAGTTGCCATTTGAAATGCCTTTAGGTTTTGGCCATGTCTGTGATCTGCTTTTTTTCTACAAAAATAAACAACTGAAGGAACATCCTCAGGGACTGGTGATTCCATAATTTTTGCCAGGGGTTGTAAGTAATAAATGAAAAAACATGCAGTGATCCAAAAATTAAAGGATTATGAATAGATAATCATATAAAAATATAAAAAATAGTCCACTGTGAAAGTAAATTTACTGAAGTAGAAGAAAAGACACCTATGTAAGGGCACAAAAGGGTTTTGACTTTGCCTTTTATTGTGAGATCCACCACCATATAAAAAGATTGGCACGCTTACCAGAGAGTGTGGACCCATATACCGATAAGTATTGAATCAAACGAGCTTTTGTGAGGTATACCTCAACAATATCCAGCAGGATCAGAAAGAGGGTTGGAGATCACCTGGCCATAACATGGATGGAGGAGTTTCACTAGAGGCAAACAGACTCCCAAAACCGTCAGACATCAATAGGTAAGCCTGCTCCCGAACATATATAGAGCGAATAAATGGCCACAAATAGTGTAAAACTGCACAAAATATTTAATATAAATGTTTAATCTATAATGAGGCATGGACCGAAAGGTCCCAACGCCATTATAGAGATGTCGAGGCATGTGAAGCA
The DNA here is from genome assembly GCF_042186555.1 of Aquarana catesbeiana. Classification (NCBI taxonomy): domain Eukaryota; kingdom Metazoa; phylum Chordata; class Amphibia; order Anura; family Ranidae; genus Aquarana; species Aquarana catesbeiana. The sequence goes on from NC_133328.1 coordinate 295,941,457, forward strand.
CGTCGGTGAAGTCTTATTTGTTTTGAAAACGAGGTGTGGATCGCAAGATCCCCTTCCTTTCGCTTTCCAACAGAATGGAAGTTAATAGTGAGGTGTGAAATGCGCGCCATCTTAGAACAGGTTGGAGCCCTGTTTTCAGGTGTCTCCATCTGCCAATTTGGAGGTTATTTCCCATTGGTTTGCAAATATATATATATATATACAGTATCTCACAAAAGTGAGTACACCCCTCACATTTTTGTAAATATTTTATTATATCTTTTAATGTGACAACACTGAAGAAATTACACTTTGCTACAATGTAAAGTAGTGAGTGTACAGCTTGTATAACAGTGTACATTTGCTGACCCCTCAAAATAACTCAGCACACAGCCATTAATGTCTAAACCACTGGCAACAAAAGTGAGTACACCCCTAAGAGAAAATGTTCAAATTGGGCCCAAAGTGTCAATATTTTGTGTGGCCACCATTATTTTCCAGCACTGCCTTAACTCTCTTGGGCATGGAGTTCACCAGAGCTTCACAGGTTGCCACTGGAGTCCTCTTCCATTCCTCCATGTTGACATCACAGAGCTGGTGGATGTTTGAGACCTTGCGCTTCTCCACTTTCCGTTTGAGGATGCCCCACAGATGCTCAATAGGGTTTAGGTCTGGAGACATGCTTGGCCAGTCCATTAGCTTTACCCTCAGCTTCTTAAGCAAGGTAGTGGTCGTCTTGGAGGTGTGTTTGGGGTCGTTATCATGTTGGAATACTGCCCTGTGGCCCAGTCTCCGAAGGGAGAGGATCATACTCTGCTTCAGTATGTCACAGTACATGATGGCATTCATGGTTCCCTCAATGAACTGTAGATCCCCTGTGCCGGCAGCACTCATGCAGCCCCAGAACATGACATTCCCACCACCATGCTTGACTGTAGGCAAGACACAGTTGTCTTTGTACTCCTCACCTGGTTCCTGCCACACACGCTTGACACCATCTGAACCAAATAAGTTTATCTTGGTCTCATCAGACCACAGGACATGGTTCCAGTAATTCATGTCCTTAGTCTGCTTGTCTTCAGCAAACTGTTTGCAAGCTTTCATGTGCATCATCTTTAGTAGAGGCTTCCTTCTGGGATGACAGCCACGCAGACCAAATTGATGTAGTGTGTGGCATATGGTCTGAGTACTGACAGGCTGACCCCCACCCCTTCAACCTCTGAAGCAATGCTGGCAGCACTCATGTCTATTTCCCAAAGACAACCTCTGGATATGACGCTGAGCATGTGCACTCAACTTCTTTGGTCAACCATGGCAAGGCCTGTTCTGAGTGGAACCTGTCCTGTTAAACTGCTATATGGTCTTGGGCACCATGTTGCAGCTCAGTTTTAGGGTCTTGGCAATCTTCTTATAGCCTAGGTCATCTTTATGTAGAGCAACAAAACTTTTTTTCCTCAGAGTTCTTTGCCATGAGGTGCCATGTTGAACTTCCAGTGAACAGTATGAGAGAGTGAGAGGGATAACACCAAATTTAACATGCCTGGTCCCAATTCACACCAGAGACCTTGTAACACTAACAAGTCACATGACACCGGGGAGGGAAAATGGCTAATTGGGCCCAATTTGGACATTTTCACTTAGGGGGGTACTCACTTTTGTTGCCAGTGGTTTAGACATTAATGGCTGTGTGCTGAGTTATTCTGAGGGGACAGCAAATTTACACTGTTATACAAGCTGTACACTCACTACTTTACATTGTAAAAAGTGTAATTTCTTCAGTGTTGTCACATGAAAAGATATAATAAATTATTTACAAAAATGTGAGGGGTGTACTCACTTTTGTGAGATACTGTATATATATCGCAGTGACTGTGCACGATCCTCACACCTCAGATGATGTCCAATATGACGAAATGCGTCGGATGATGCTCGTAGAGTCATTGCAATCCTTTCTGATCCCAACTTGGATTTAATTGCTTGAATCAAGTGGATGTTTGCAAGTGTGGGAGAACTCCCCAAAACAGCTAGGCAGGACTTTTTGGGCTCAAAGAGTGTACAGACACATGGTGAACAACAAATAAATTCAAGTATTTTATTGGTATCAAAATTTAAAAAGGTAGGTAAAATACAATACATACAATATTATTACATAGAAAAGGAAGATGAATGGTCACAAGGCGCCAATATAGTATGTCACTATGCAATAATGGAATGGGTGTATAAACCTGACACCAACATGTTTCAGAGTTCTATATGCTCCTTCTTCAAGGTAAGTTTAAATAGCTTTAGCACATGTTTTCTATCAAATAAAACAAATATTAGAGCATATTTACAGAAATCATGCTAAGTCCATAGAGCAGGAATGAATCGGAAACGGGAAATCGATGAAGGAAAAACTCACATTGCCAAAGAGTGAACACACACAGTGCACGGCCAATGGATTAAAACAATATTGCAAGGTCCAAAAAAGTTGATGGGGGAGCACAAGGCATCCCGCCCAGGCTCAGGCTAGACCAACGGGAGGTTGCACAGAGATAACCTAATGCGGAACACAAGGAGCTAAGCATGAAAAGGGAAGTTAATGAATATTGATATATGTGCATATATACATATAGGGACATATAATGAATGACAGATAGGATATAATAAATGTATAATGTATGAACATGTTACCTCACAAGAGAAGGGGAGGGAGAAAGTGCCAGACCTCATAGACAGCCACTTATGTTGAGTAATATCGTAAAGCTGATACGGTTAGCAACTTTAAACTTAAGAATCTATTCACAAGGGAAGGATTAAAAGTGGCAACTTATGATACACAGAAGATGGTATGTTCCCAGGGGTATCTTGAAAAAAACAAGCTAGTATACGTGTGTAAAAGATACAACTAGTATCATGTGGGTAGGGCAAACAGACACAAGATCTTGCTCCCAAATCCCCTGCATACAATCTGTATATGAAAGCAAAAGAGGTCAACCTACATAACTGCATGAAAGAATCCTCCCTGCCTGGTGTAACCTGTATGCAGCAAGTGGCACTAGCTGCAACATCATAAGGAGCACTGAAAAAATCATCT